>NC_054374.1:147662696-148323946 GCF_017654675.1 Xenopus laevis | reverse complement strand
CTTCCTATTCTTCCTTATCCTTCCTATGTTACTTTTTCCATAACAATAACCAATGTCTCTGCACAAACTCATACCTTAACTCCCAGTACAGCAATACTGCAATACCCACCTACAATAAATTCCCCTGTATTCCATTTGGGCCCTTATGGGAGTTCGATAATAAGCAGGGATGAGCAGACTTTTTCGCCCTGTTATGGTACAGTTTATGGCAAATACTGCAGCTTCACTAAAGCCCTGGTTTCCTAAATTTTTCAGCAAAGCGAAAAAATATAATAATAATCAGTGGTGTAACTAGAGATGCATGGGCCTGGATGCAGAACTGTACTTGGGCCATTCCAGCCCACCCCTCAATAGGCCTGCCCCAACCTCCTGGCTGCCCCTCTATGAATTCCCTTAAAGGAAAACTATACCCCCAAAATGAACACTTAAGCAACAGATAGTTTATATCAAATTGAATGACATATTAAAGAATCTTACCAAACTGGAATATATATTTACATAAATATTGCCCTTTTACATCTCTTGCCTTGAACCACCATTTCGTGACTCTATCTGTGCTGCCTCAGAGATCACCTGACCAGAAATACTACAACACTAACTGTAACAGGAAGAAGTGAGGAAGCAAAAGGCAGAACTCTGTCTGTTAATTGGCTCATGTGACCTTACATGTGGTTTGTATGTGTGCACAGTGACACAGCGGCCCTTGTTTTTTAAAATGGCAATTTTCTATTTATGATTACCCAATGGCACATACTAATAAAAAAGTATATTATGATGATAATGGTTCATTTACATGAAGCAGGGTTTTACACATGAGCTGTTTTACTCATTATCTTTTAATAGAGACCTACATTGTTTGGGGGTATAGTTTTCCTTTAACTTTCAGATGAATGACTGCCTGCGCTCATACTTTAAAGCGGTGTTGTAGAATGCCCCATTCCTACCAACTTTGTATTTGGATTTCATATTTATTTTTTTTATAGTTTTTGAATACTCTTTTGCCTCTTTACAGCAGAAATGAGGGTTACTTATCCAGCAGCCAAAAACTATTGCTCTGTAATTCTACAATTTTATTATTAGTGTTACATTTTATTACTTATCTTTCTTTGCAGGCCCTCTCCTATTTATATTGCCATCTCTTATTCGAACCATTGCCTGGTTGCTAGGGTAAATAAGACCCTAGCAACCTGATAGCTGCTGAAACAACTGGAGAGCTGCTGAACAAAAAGCTAAATAACTGAAAAACATTAAAATATAAATAATGTAGACTGTCTCAGAATATCGATGTCTACATTATACTAAAAGTTATTTAAAGGGTAAACTACCCCTTTAAATTTTTGGCTCTTTTTTATCTTGTATTCGAGTGATGTGCAAATCTTATGGTGCCCTATGGTGGGCAGGTCTGATTGTACCTCCTGCTCCCCCAATTACGCCACTATCTTGTTCTTAGACTTCTGCTCCAATTAATTATAATAGCGACTACAACAATGTGACGGGACAGACTGCAAAAGAAAAGTACCCAAAATCACCTTGCACAATAAGGGGGTTATTTATCGAAATCCGATTTTTTCAAATGAAAAAGTCAGAACAAAACTAGAATCCACAATGTGAATTTATTTATTATAAAAAAAAAGAACAATTTAATTGGATCGGGGACAAACTCGATAAAATCGAGTGAAATCCCGAATCGTAAGATTTTTTGTGGCTTTTTTTCCCAAAAAGTCCAAATTTTTCCAATTATTGCCCAAAAAGTCTGAAATAGTCGGATTTTCGTGCTTATTCCATTGCAGACCACAGAAACTTCCAAATACGATAGGGACCTCTCCCATTGACTTATATACAACCTCAGCAGGTTTGAGATGCCGGATTTTCGGATACAGACTTTTTCCAGTATCGGATTTTAATAAATCCTGAGTTTTTTTCACTAAAAATTTGGTTTTCTATAGTAAAAAAACTTGAATTTTAATACATAACCCCCGAAATCTTAGCCGAAGGCATATAGAGGAAATCTAAGAACCAGTAGACAATATTCGCTGAATATAGCTGAACAGCCAAAAAAACACAAATATCTTTGTCCCGGCCTGGTTGGGCCTTTTAGCACAATTTATCTTTCAACAGGAGTAGACAGCTGTCTGCCTTATTGACAGCCCAGTCAACATGAAGAATTCCTTAAGCTCAAATGTATATAATCAAGCTAAAATAAAGGCAAAGAGCAAACTCGAAAAAAAGAAGAATTTAGAGTTGAAATAAAAGGAAAGTATGTTGATCTATTTTCCCGGTTGTTTAAAGCAATTTCCTTCCCACACAAAATTTCCTTCCCTACAAAGGCATATGCACATGTGAAAACAGAGGAAGAAAGGCAGGGCTGGTTGAGATTATTTATCCACAAACTGAACATATAAACCAGAGTGTATTTCCAGGCACCAACTGGAATCAGCTATGGAATTCATACCAAAATGATACCCACCACAGAGACATAGGGGCCGATTCACTAACTTCGAGTGAAGGATTCGAAGTAAAAAAACTTCGAATTTCGAAGTGTTTTTTGGGCTACTTCGACCATCGAATGGGCTACTTCGACCTTCGACTACGACTTCAAATCGAAGGATTCGAACTAAAAATCGTTCGACTATTCGACCATTCGATAGTCGAAGTACTGTCTCTTTAAAAAAAACTTCGACCCCCTAGTTCGCCATCTAAAAGCTACCAAACTCAATGTTAGCCTTTGGGGAAGGTCCCCATAGGCTTTCCTACATTTTTTTGATCGAAGGATATTCCTTCGATTGTTGGATTAAAATCCTTTGAATCGAACGATTCGAATTATGATCTTTCCAGGAAAAATTGTTTATTTCAATACACACGTCAGATATACAAGGAGAAACAATAGAATTCTACCTGTATCTGAGGATTCAGCACTAACAATGGCCGATGTTCAGGTGCCTTCAAAGGCGCCCAATCAAAAGCCTGATCGACAAGCTGACCGATTCTTCTGCCAATATCGGTCGGCTCGTCTTCCACCAGAGCAAAGCGTTACATGCAAGAACACATGCAAATTGTAATTATTTTTCCCAAAAAATTAGCGCCAATCGTCTGTTAGATAGTATGCTGCACAACCTTTGGTGACACCCATTTACACGCACTTACTAAGAAAAAAAACAGCCCTTCAACTTATGCAACATTACCAATATAGTTCTGCTTTGGGAAAGTTGCAAAAGTTTTGATGTCAAGGGCGGACTTTTTTTTTTTTTTTACACTTTGTGTGCTGCATTAAGATTTAAAGAATGAACAGGTATTTTTTGAAAATGCCACATATTGCAGTATCTCAAATAAGACATATATCAGGGTTCTCATTAGTTATTAGGCCCCAGGTTCAAAACTTGCACACGCCAAAACACCATACATAATGCAGTTGTTTATATATTCTGTTGCACCTAGTACTATTACTGTGACCAAAGAGCAAGAGAACCCTGTTCATTACTTCTTCTATGTCCAGTAGGTACAATAAAGTAAATAATGGATGAGGTTAAAGAAATACATGTGTCCATCAAGTTTTTGTGTTAGTGCAGGCGTCCCCAACCATTGGGCCGTGGGCTGGTCCTGACTGCAGTCTATAATAGCTGCAAAAACACTTAAAAATGCCCCAATTGCCTGACGCTCCATCGCTTTGACAACAGCAATGCAATGCCCAGGAAACTTTCTACTGATCGTGACAAGGACCAAAATACTGTTTGGACAATGTTTTTTGGTAAGCCTGAAATGCACCCACGCATCAGCCAGCCCCCACCTGGTCCTCGGAAAAATTGTCTTGCTTTAAACTGGTCCGTGGTGCAAAAAAGTTGGTGACTGCTGTGTTAGTGAAACTGGCCTAACAAGACTCCTTTTGTGCATGGAACTCAAACACACTCTTCCAATTGTAGGCTACACAAGTTAAAGGAGAAGGAAAGAAAACTAAGTAAGCTTTATCAGAAAGGTCCATCTAAATATACCAGAAAATCTCAAAGTAATGCTGCTCTGAGTCCTCTGTCAAAATAAACAGCATTTATTTCCTTCTATTGTGTACTCATGGGCTTCTGTATCAGACTTCCTGTTTTCAGCTTAAACCTCCAGGGCTAGGGCTTGAGCATGCTCAGTTTGCTCCTCCCTCCCTTCTCTGCTGTAATCTGAGCCCAGAGCGATAAGTGAGCAGGGAGAGACTCAGGCAGGGAGTGATGTCACACCAAGCTAATATGGCAACTGCTATCCTAAACAAACAGAGAGCTTCTAGAACTTTTTACTCAGTTATGGTAAAACATTCTACAAAATAAATATAGCGTTCTAGCTTGCACTATTGCAGCTAATCTATTGGAAATAAACTGCCTCTGTAGCTTTCCTTCTCCTTTAAGGCCAAACCCCTGCCTGCATGATGCCCATAATGAGGAAGATCAAAATAGCCTCTTTCTGTAGCAGATATGAATCAGCAGGGAAAAAATGGAAGTTACCCGGGCATCTTTCAAATCGAAAGTCATATATGTGTAGCACCTATTTGGGCCACTAGGGGTTAATTCACCAGCTAGAACACTAGAGCATGGGTTACACGCGACTTACACCCAGGGCAGGGCCTTCGCTAAGTGGAAGTGTTCCCTCTATGGTGTAGTGCAACTACATCCCCCCCCAGGCTACCGTGCACACAAAAACAACTTGGGCGCCAGGAGGTTCTTAAACAATCTGGAACGGTTTATTTACTATGCACGAGGCAAGTGACCACAGGTTTAATACTCACGCAGGAGTTGAGGAAAACAGCATATTGAGAGCTCACACAGAACAAGGCAGGCTCACACAGAGAGTACACAGGCAACTGCAGTACAACCTTTCCCTTCTGGAAGTTGTCAGGAAAGCAGCTTCTACCCTACAGTCCCTCTTCACTGAGGTCCCTGACTGGAGGCAACACACAGAGCCTCTGGGAAGCTACTCCCTTACTGCAAATCCTTGTTGGAGCTTCAGCTGCTCTTTCTCTCTATCGTATCTGCCTTTCTCTCCTAGAGAGACTATGACAAGTCTGCCCTAGTATATCTGTTCCTCATTCACGGGGTTTCCTTCCTTCCTTCTGGGCCTATTGCACTCAGTCCCCCTGAGCACATCCAGCTGGAATCACATCCAGAGGCAAAAGAGGAAAAGGCCACTCCCTGCACACACTATATAGGAGTGAGTCAGAGCAGTGTCATCAAATCTCTCAGCCTATCACTGTAAAGGTTATTCTGTAACAGGGATTCTACCCAATAACCCAAGGAAATGGTGAAAAGATTAACTCTATAGGGCCTGTGATTTAAAAGAGAAAAAAGTACCCCACTAGCTTCAAAACTCGCTCAGCAGTCTCTAGTAGTTTAAAACTACCTAATTAAAGTCTCAGTTGCATGCAATTTTACTAATTACTTTAATATAAATCCCAAAAAAGTGCTTGTGCTATGATAAGACTGATTAAAATCCAATGATTATGAATTCATTAAATAATTGTGATACAGTTCATTCTATTATATATACAGGGGTTAAGAAAATTAGGTACACATATACCCTTAGCTGTAGCCAATTCTTATTCCACGATAGTGTATATCCTTTTGCTACAGGATATATAATAGTTAATAGTAACCCCCACCAATCACTTTAAGTTGAAAAACTTTAAAGTGCAAGTGCTTAACAATTAATGAAAAATAATTTCATCCGGACTGACCAAAAATTCATAAAATTGAAAGTGCTCGATAGTGCTTAACAATGAATTAAAGTTGAGAGAATTGATTAAATAGAGACCGCAATAAATAGGATAAATATTAAAAAAACACAATGCTCAGGTTCAGAAGATAAGTCAGAAATGGAAAAGAGGAGGAGGTGGAGTTGTCCCAAATCTACTACCTAATTATTTCTATCCCTGGGACACCACAAAGTCAAAGAAGGCAGAGTACCCGGGACTGTGGTCTCAAATTTTAATCTAGTCCTAGACTGGAAGAAAACTATATAGGCCTAAAAAACCACAAATCCACGGGCTCTTGTGAGCTTTAGTATCAGATAGATTTAGCAAAGAACCGAGCACTGGTTGAGGTTTGCAACCTCCCCACCCCCTCCACTACTTTGAAAACCCAATTGACTTAAATATAAATAGTTTATGGTTAAAAAGGACTCAGAACGCCGACGCGCGTTTCGCAATACTGGCTTTGTCAAGGCGTAATGAGAAAGCTCCCCTGCCGTCGGGTTTAAAACACTTCCGTATGGTGCGTCACTTTGAGGAGTTATCGCGAGACTTTGCCTGTCCTCGCCCACATACGTCTTAGCTTGTGCGCGTCGTCCTGGCAACCAGATAGCTTCACGCTATTATCCAACACGGGGAATCTATGACGGTGCAACTGCACTCTGACACTTCTCCATACATTTTATTAATACGGTCATGATTCTTAAACAGTTGGGGAACTTTCTGCATGAAATTGATCAATTAATTTAACCATCAGCAGATTTTTACTGTGTATATATATTAAATTGAAAAAACTTATTTATTAATTATTTATTAAAACATGAATTAAAAATATATTTTGTATTTTTATTTATTTATACATAAATCATGTTTCTTTAAAATTGGCTAATTAAATAGATCAAGTTTCTTTTCTCAATTTCAGTACTAAGGTGAATAAACTAATATGATTTTAAATAAAGGATGTAAATAAATTGTTCTCATTTATTCCCTTCGGGGACACTGTGTTCATTCTAAAGATCCAATAACTCTCTCGTTTCAACAGGGCTTGTTCCAGATTTCCTCTACGTATTCCTAATTCAACTTTTTCCAATGCCCAGAATTTCATTGTAGAGGGATCTTTATTGTGTGATTTTTTAAAATGTTGAGCTACCGTGGAAATTGTTTTATCATTCTTATTCTCATTTCCTGCTGTTCTAATCGTACTGCAATGCTGTTGCATTCTTGTTTTTAACATTTGTGTAGTCATCCCTATATACCTCTTATTACAGGGACATTCAATACAGTATATTACACCTTGAGTTTCGACAATTTATATAATTGTTAACTTTATGATTATTGCCAAATCGATCCTCAAAGTTAGTGATTTTTCGCATCTTGATGCACATATTGCAGTCACCACAGGGAAAGCACCCACAATTTTTGTGCTTGCTGTTACATGAGGTCTGAAAGTGACTCCTAGTGATTAGGTCCCTCAAGTTCGGACTCCTCTTATAACATATTGATGCTCTTTTCTGTAGTATCATTCCAAGGGTGTCGTCTTCCAATAATATGGGCCAATGTTTGTCCATAATGGTTTGTATCTGTGAGCTGTCAGCATTATAAGTGGTTATGAATCTAACCACATTATTTGGTTCCTGTGTTTTTTCTTTGGTTACTAAGAGCTGACTTCTATCAGTGACTAGTGCTCTATGATACGCTTTTTTCACTATCTTGCCTGAGTAACCTCTCTGTTTAAGTCTGGTTTTTAGTTCTATGGCCTGTTCTTTAAAATACTCAATAGAAGAACAGTTGCGTTTAAGTCTTAAGAATTCACCAGTAGGGACCGATTTTTTTACTGAATGTGGATGGAAGCTGGAGAAACTTAGAAGTGAGTTAGTAGCTGTAGTTTTTCTGAAGTTTTTTGTCACCAAATTCCCTTCCTTTGTGACCTCTATATGGAGGTCAAGAAAGGAAATAGATTTTTCAGAGAGTTCCATGGTCAGCTTGATGTTACGGTCATTACCATTAAGTAGAGTAACAAATTCAAGAGCCTCTTCCCTGGTGCCATCCCATATCACCAGTATATCGTCGATATACCTGATCCATTTTAATATTTTTGGGTTGGTATGAGGGCTGGATGTTCTTAACAATAGTTTGTTCCCAATGCCCCAAGAATAGTTGGATATCTTTGAGACTATCAAAGATCTGAATCTATTTGCTAGGAAATTGCTTTTAAAAAAGTTTTTTGGGAAGGATAAAATGGAGGAAGCAGAAGGGTTAACTGAGATAGAATTAAAAGCCTTACAAGACTTAGAGGAATTACTCCAGGAAAATTAGGCTGATGTGAGAAATGATAATAACATAGTTCCTTCGCCTGATGAATGGAAAAAGAAACTTAAAAATAAATCAGTTTTTACCGCAGCGTCCAATATTTGCCCTAATGTGGGTATTTTCCTAAATATGGTCATCCAAGATATTCTTAATATCCAATCTCATATTTATGAGAATAATACATCGGGAGATGAATATAAAGCTATTAAAGAGTTGAAAGGTTGGAATGACATACAGATTAAACCGTCTGATAAAGGTGGGAATATTGTATTGTGGCCTAATGATATGTATCTGAAAGAAGCGGAGAAACAGCTGTCCTCTATTAGTTATAAAGAGATTTTGGGGGATCCCTCGGATAATTTTAAAATAAGTTATGATAATATGTTAAAACAAGCCGTTAGGGATAACCTTATCACCAAGAAGGAATTAATATTTCTGACAATAGAGAGTCCCAGGATAGCTACTTTATATCTTCTTCCCAAGGTCCATAAAAATCTATCCAACCCTCCCGGAAGACCCATTGTATCCGGGAATGGAAATCTTATGGAAAAGGCCAGCCAATATCTTGATCTCAGAATAAGACCTATGGTTGAGAAATTGGAGTCTTACGCAAGAGACACACTGGATGTCTTATCCCAGATAGAAGAATTGTGCAATAAAAAATCTGTATTGCTCATGACTCTGGATGTAGAGTCCCTATATACATCTATCAGACATGATCTGGGAATAGAAGCCTTAAGATATTTTCTGGTCAAAGACCTTGGGGAGGAAGAATGTATGATTGATTTTTTATGCAGACTGATGAGGTTTGTGTTAAATTACAATTATTTTACATTCAATAACAAATTCTACCTACAAACACAAGGGACAGCCATGGGTACATCGTGTGCTCCTTCCTATGCCAATCTATTCTTGGGGCATTGGGAACAAACTATTGTTAAGAACATCCAGCCCTCATACCAACCCAAAATATTAAAATGGATCAGGTATATCGACGATATACTGGTGATATGGGATGGCACCAGGGAAGAGGCTCTTGAATTTGTTACTCTACTTAATGGTAATGACCGTAACATCAAGCTGACCATGGAACTCTCTGAAAAATCTATTTCCTTTCTTGACCTCCATATAGAGGTCACAAAGGAAGGGAATTTGGTGACAAAAAACTTCAGAAAAACTACAGCTACTAACTCACTTCTAAGTTTCTCCAGCTTCCATCCACATTCAGTAAAAAAATCGGTCCCTACTGGTGAATTCTTAAGACTTAAACGCAACTGTTCTTCTATTGAGTATTTTAAAGAACAGGCCATAGAACTAAAAACCAGACTTAAACAGAGAGGTTACTCAGGCAAGATAGTGAAAAAAGCGTATCATAGAGCACTAGTCACTGATAGAAGTCAGCTCTTAGTAACCAAAGAAAAAACACAGGAACCAAATAATGTGGTTAGATTCATAACCACTTATAATGCTGACAGCTCACAGATACAAACCATTATGGACAAACATTGGCCCATATTATTGGAAGACGACACCCTTGGAATGATACTACAGAAAAGAGCATCAATATGTTATAAGAGGAGTCCGAACTTGAGGGACCTAATCACTAGGAGTCACTTTCAGACCTCATGTAACAGCAAGCACAAAAATTGTGGGTGCTTTCCCTGTGGTGACTGCAATATGTGCATCAAGATGCGAAAAATCACTAACTTTGAGGATCGATTTGGCAATAATCATAAAGTTAACAATTATATAAATTGTCGAACTCAAGGTGTAATATACTGTATTGAATGTCCCTGTAATAAGAGGTATATAGAGATGACTACACAAATGTTAAAAACAAGAATGCAACAGCATTGCAGTACGATTAGAACAGCAGGAAATGAGAATAAGAATGATAAAACAATTTCCACGGTAGCTCAACATTTTAAAAAATCACACAATAAAGATCCCTCTACAATGAAATTCTGGGCATTGGAAAAAGTTGAATTAGGAATACGTAGAGGAAATCTGGAACAAGCCCTGTTGAAACGAGAGAGTTATTGGATCTTTAGAATGAACACAGTGTCCCCGAAGGGAATAAATGAGAACAATTTATTTACATCCTTTATTTAAAATCATATTAGTTTATTCACCTTAGTACTGAAATTGAGAAAAGAAACTTGATCTATTTAATTAGCCAATTTTAAAGAAACATGATTTATGTATAAATAAATAAAAATACAAAACATATTTTTAATTCATGTTTTAATAAATAATTAATAAATACGTTTTTTCAATTTAATATATATACACAGTAAAAATCTGCTGATGGTTAAATTAATTGATCAATTTCATGCAGAAAGTTCCCCAACTGTTTAAGAATCATGACCGTATTAATAAAATGTATGGAGAAGTGTCAGAGGGCAGTTGCACCGTCATAGATTCCCCGTGTTGGATAATAGCGTGAAGCTATCTGGTTGCCAAGACGACGCGCACAAGCTAAGACGTATGTGGGCGAGGACAGGCAAAGTCTCGCGATAACTCCTCAAAGTGACGCACCATACGGAAGTGTTTTAAACCCGACGGCAGGGGAGCTTTCTCATTACGCCTTGACAAAGCCAGTATTGCGAAACGCGCGTCGGCGTTCTGAGTCCTTTTTAACCATAAACTATTTATATTTAAGTCAATTGGGTTTTCAAAGTAGTGGAGGGGGTGGGGAGGTTGCAAACCTCAACCAGTGCTCGGTTCTTTGCTAAATCTATCTGATACTAAAGCTCACTAGAGCCCGTGGATTTGTGGTTTTTTAGGCCTATATAGTTTTCTTCCAGTCTAGGACTAGATTAAAATTTGAGACCACAGTCCCGGGTACTCTGCCTTCTTTGACTTTGTGGTGTCCCAGGGATAGAAATAATTAGGTAGTAGATTTGGGACAACTCCACCTCCTCCTCTTTTCCATTTCTGACTTATCTTCTGAACCTGAGCATTGTGTTTTTTTAATATTTATCCTATTTATTGCGGTCTCTATTTAATCAATTCTCTCAACTTTAATTTATTGTTAAGCACTATCGAGCACTTTCAATTTTATGAATTTTTGGTCAGTCCGGATGAAATTATTTTTCATTAATTGTTAAGCACTTGCACTTTAAAGTTTTTCAACTTAAAGTAATTGGTGGGGGTTACTATTAACTATTATATATATCCTGTAGCAAAAGGATATACACTATCGTGGAATAAGAATTGGCTACAGCTAAGGGTATATGTGTACCTAATTTTCTTAACCCCTGTATATATAATAGAATGAACTGTATCACAATTATTTAATGAATTCATAATCATTGGATTTTAATCAGTCTTATCATAGCACAAGCACTTTTTTGGGATTTATATTAAAGTAATTAGTAAAATTGCATGCAACTGAGACTTTAATTAGGTAGTTTTAAACTACTAGAGACTGCTGAGCGAGTTTTGAAGCTAGTGGGGTACTTTTTTCTCTTTTAAATCATTAACTTGTACTGACTAAGGTCAGACCTCCGCTTCTACCGCAGGATAAATTTATTTAACAAGGGATCACCTTTTTGTTTGATTGTCTATAGGGCCTGTATCTCTATAGGGCCCTACATATGTATAATTGAAATAGCAATAAACCATAGATCTTACACCTGTATGGTATTTTTCTAAATATATGGTCCAACTGAAAGAATGTTCTCTTGATCACCAGTCCTTGTAATCTATCTTTCATCCAAAACATGTAAGCTTCTGTATAGCAAAGGCTTTGGCAAAAAATAAGCAAATTCCAGAATGGTCTGCACCTCCATGGCCTTGGTTTCCGATCAGCAACTTTCCAAATACACTAGCTTTATCTTGCAGAATCTATTAAGCACATAACCATCCTGGTGCATACTAATAATAATATAATGTTGTTGTATTTAACTTAATATCCCTTCTACTAATTATCTACCACTGACTTCAAAGTAACACGCAGTTCTCTGTTTGATCTCTTTTTAAATAATAGTACCACATTAACAATATGCCAATCTCATTATAAAAATCAAGACATCAAAGAATCATGGAGAATAAGTGACCTCACAACTACAGAGCTAAGCCCTGCAAGTGCCCCGGGGGGTATAATATCATGTACCTTGGTTTATCTTCAAATGATCTAGTCTCCTGTACTTACTATTATAAAAGGAAGCTTAGCCTTCATTAAGGGGCCGATTAATTAACGTTTGTATTTTTTATTTTTTGCATCCCCGAATCAAACTATTTAGCACTAAAAAAGTATTAGAATATTTAGTCAAAACCATAAAAATTGCGATATTTTTCAAGTTTAAAAAAATCACTGTAATATAAAATTTCTCCATCTAGAAACTGGTGAGGTCATGTAAAAGTCATTTCTTTGCTTTGAATTTTTAGAGGTTTTCAGGGGGTTTTTTTGTTTGTAATATTCCAAACGCAAGGATTTTGAGGGTTTGGTATTCTTATTTGGATCCATTCCATGTTTTTATTTGTTTGTGCTTTTAATAAATAAGTAGACATTTATGTTTTTTTTTTTTAAAATGTGAGTTCTGTTCTAAAATGACATATACCTATATATATATATGTAAATTTAAACTAAAACTTGAATTTTTCTCACTATATTAAAAAAGAATGTGACCAAACCGAGTCCCCTTAATTTACCAATAAATGTAAATGAAAAAAACATGTTCAGGAAAAAGCTGCAACAAAAACATGCGTCAAAGCGTGCAACTTTTCCAATTTGACCCCAGAAAAACACAAAACCCTCGAAGATCATGAAGGTAAGAATCATCTCAAAGGGACTTTTGCCATTGACTCATACAGGTATGGGACTTGTTATCCATAATGCTTAGGAGTTTTCCAGATAACGGATCTTTCTGTAATTTGGATCTTTATACTTTGTCTACTAGAAAAATCATGTAAGCATTAAATAAACCCAACAGGCTGGTTTTGCTTCCAATAAGGATTAATTATATCGTAGTCCAAGGTACTGTTTAATTAAATATCATTTAAAAATTTTTGGATTATTTGGATAAAATAGAGTCTACCATGGGAGACTCCATTGTAATTTGGAACTTTCTGGATAATAGGTTTCTGGATAACGGATCCCATACCTGGATATGATTTAGACAGATTTTAGCTGAAGTATTTTTGGATTCGGATTTTTAGCAGCTTTGAAGTATAATTAATCTTGAATAATTTGAGGTTTTTTTCCCCCTCTAAAAAAACATTTTCTAAAAAAACTCGACAAGGAAAAACGAAGCTTCATAAATCCGAGCCTGAGTGTGTAGTCATAGGTGTAAGCAAAAAAATGTAAATATAATTTTGAATGCAATGCTGCTTACTCATCCATAAGAAAGCACATTTGTAAAGATAGAGATCATAGAGACAAGAGGGAACGAGTTCCTCCTCAATCATTTGCCCTCCTAAAGAGCAAATGTGTCTCTGTTTCATATACCGTATATACTCGAGTATAAGCCGAGTTTTTCAGCCCCAAAATATGCTGAAAAACTTTACCTCGGCTTATACTCGGGTCAAGTGCAAAAACGGTCGCCTAAGAATAGTCGCCGGCGTCCAAGAATAGTCGCCCGCATCCAAGAATAGTCTCCAAGAATATTCGCAGGCGTCCAAGAATGGTCACCGGCATCCAAAAATGAGACGCCGGCACCTCCAATGGGAGCAGAAACCCTAAATTTTTTGATTGAAACTTACCAGAAGCTGCTGCATTTCTCAGCCTAGGCTTATACTCGAGTCAATAAGCTTTCCCAGTTTTTGGAGGTAAAATTAGGTACCTCGGCTTATACTCGGGATGGCTTATACTCGAGTATATACATGTACAGTATTTATTTCATAGGTCACAAAACTGTAGACTTTAATATGAAAATTGATATTCCTGTACCTAAAAGAGTTCTATTTAGTTGAAGCAAAGACCATTCACAGTTGCGCAAGTAAAACAGAAGGTGCAGTCGCTTTCACTGGCCAAAAAGACGTTCCATAGCTTTATAGCTCGGTGGTGAGTTGTCATAATTACTAGAAGTAAACAAGCCAGAAAAGAGATAAACTCCCTGTGAAATGGTCTGTTTCAAATTAGTGACCTTAAATAAAAACAAAAAACACTGGTCACAGCAAAATAATTTATAGCCTGGTTTATTTCCAACTTCAGCAACCCACGAGATTTATAGTTACAAATTTTGTCTAGGCAAAAAAAAATGTTAGGCTGGAGTAAAACTTTATTGAGTTTACCGGCTTTGTCATGCAGAAATATGACATTGGCAAGATATTTGTGAAAAGATTCGCCACTGAGAATGGGAAAGAATGAGTTTAGTTTCTATATAAGGCGTTAGTAGCCTGCGATGGTGGACAGCGATGCACCCGCAACTGAATGGAGGTTTGGGTGCCTGCGGGGATTTTAAAGAATGATTTATTACATTTTTCTTTGATAGTTGTGGCTTTAGTTATTTGTTGTAAATTTGCTGTAAATTCCTTAACATTGAGGCAACCTGAGGGGATGTGAGGGAGGAGGTTGGTTGGGCTTTACATGTACTACAATGCTGTGACAGGCAAAACAACGTTATAATAAATGTGCGTATTTATAATGAACCAAAAACAATAGGACTCATTTACAATTACAAGCACAAGTGATAGAACTGATGTCAAATTTAGGATGCAATAATTAGCATGCATTGGCGTTATTTACAAAGATGCATTCTTCAGGGTAGTGAGCAGATTGTTGTGGCAGTGATGTCAGGTGGACCAGGGGAAGACAAACAGGAGTCGGACCCAACATCCCTACTCATCTCCCAGTGCTCCACTCCCTCACTGGTGAACTGCTCCAACTCTACCTTTCAGAAACCTAGGGGCAGATTTACTAAAGGGCCAAGTGAATAACGCTGTCGACGATTCACCAGCGTTACCGCTTTCAGGGACTTCGCTGATTTACTAACGGGCACAGGCATCGCTTCGCTATCGAAGGAAGTTGGTGATTTGCACTCTAACACCAGGCGACTATTCGCTCTGGCGAACAGACGTTATTCCGCAAATTCACTAAAATGTGGATTTTACTGAATGTTACCTCTTTCGTCAGACTTGCCTTTGCCAGCTCAGACCAGGCAAATTGCAATGGAGTGCATTGATCTTCCTCAATCTTCAGTTACTTTCATCATATATTTTGAATGGAAAAAATTCTAAGTCCAAAAAAATGCTGGCGTCTTTTCCTTTTTTCAGGGTGATAAAACTGTATAAAATGTATTTTTATTGTGTACCTAGTTTCCCCCATAAATTTTATAACATATGGAAACATTATTTTACACTGGGCTTTTGTGTAGGGCATTATAACAACTTAATTGACTTTATTAGGGTTCCCTTGGCATGTGTAGTTATCTGTGTAAATGCAATGTATTAGATGCAGCATGTAACACAAAGAGGTCCATTCAACTTTAAATTTCCCGCTGTATGCAAATTAGCCTGAGAGCAAGACCTCCAGCGAAATTGCGCTAGGCAGGATTGAACGCTATCGATTCTTTGCTTTGATTTGCTCGCATTGACGAAAATTCGCCAGAGACAAAACTTTGCATTTCAGTAAATTTGTATTTTCTGAGCGAATTTTCGCCTGGTAAAGTGTTGCGATGGCTGCGAAGCAGTCGCTGGTGAATTTTCACAGGTGTACATTTGCCCCCTAGAGTAAGCAAGAATAAACAGTGGCCATACACTTGGGCAATGAGAGCATCTTTCCCTGATAAACCCACCTAAGGTGAATGATATTTGTCTTTAATCCGATTATTTGGCCCTGGTGTCTCGCATTACAATGGCGGGTATACCAGTAGACCACATCAACTAACTGATGCAGTGCCCAATCCGATGGGAAGATCAAACCTGCCCAATCGACATATGGCAGATTTTTTGCCGGATATTAGTCAGGTGGGCCTGTTGGAGGTCCCCATACACAGGCAGATAAACCACCAAATCAGACCGATCAGCAGGTTAAATCTCAGTCAGGGTGGGCAGGAGTTGAGTGTATAATTTGTTATATTGTGCCCCTTCCCAGCTGTGCCCTAGGCAGCTGCCTCTACTCCCTTCCACTGACCCTGCTACCTGGCAGACACCTGTAATTATGATGAAATTCTAAGAAAATATGCTCCACTGTAAGTAAAAAATGTTGATTTGCACTTTGCACATTGCATTGTGGGTTACAAAATAGAGGTTGTCACCCAAAATGGAATTTTCCACATATCACTGCATTTGTAAATTAGCGATAATGAATTAAACAACGGTTAATTATAACCAGTTATAGTTTTAGTCAAATGTGCAACTTTGTCACCTGATATGACCCTTTCAGATGGAGGGGCCTGGAGGCAGCTGTGAATGAGGAGTTGGGCTCGCTGTAATGTCACTGAAAAAAGCACAAGACGACTGGTTATTGTTCATTCCGCTGCTCATACACGTGATTGTGTCCCACTCTGCACTCACTGATCTCATCCCAAATACAGTAGGGAATTTGCAGATTGTTCATATTAAATAAAAAAAAAAAAAAGCTCTCGTCATTAATTAGGAACAAAACAATAAAATGTTGAGAAGGGGGAAATTTGGTTAACAAAGACAGGAATTGAGCTACTACTGAACTATTTCTCATTCTCTGTCTCTTTCCCCTTCACTTCTAGTAAAAGGAATAAAACATCCCAAAATATCAACTGTTACTTACATGCTACTACTGTAAGTACAGCGGGCAATTTTATTTACAAAGCTGGGGAGGTAGTGTCCTTACCCGACCCCTGGGTGACAGGTACCATTGGTTGGGAAAGTAAAAGGAGAATTTCTGACATTATTATGTATTTAAATCATGTATGAACGTATATCTCTATATAACGCTACTGTTTATGTACTATACATTTGTTTATAAAAGAGAAGTGAAATTGGAAGTGATAATATGAAATTCAAGGTAGGACAGGTTGTTGGGCCAGACATCTCAAACAATGCACTTTACAGCAACCCAATTGGGCAGTAGAATCCATCTGTGTGTGGCCAACTAAAATCCTATATTTACAAGGAAGCATGGAGTGTTGGGAAATCCTTTGAGCAACTTTAACCGATGTACGGCATTAAAACCATTTGTTAAATTGAAGAGGAAGAACAGATACAACCAATAAAGATTAATATGGATAAAGCACTTGGCCCAAATGGTGCCCATGTGCTGAGGGGATTGAGTTCAGAAGTAGAAAAGCATTTACAGATTCCTGTACAAGTCATATTTATGGAAAAGTAACATAGAAACCACAAAGCAAAGCTACACCGAAATAGGCCTGGATTGGCAAGAAGGTCTCAACTGCCAATGTTTACAATGGTTGGTTGACCCTTCTGTATAAATAAATAAATACATTTTGTAATGTACGTTTAGTGTTGTGTCTAGAGGGAGATTTGGAGGTAACCTATGATTAATATAGGATAAGGTAGGAGAAGACCACTGTTGGACTGGAGACCAGAAAATGTAGACTTGGAGACAGGAGAAAATTCAGTCCTGTAGGTACTGCAATCCACCCCCAGTTATTTGGTTGAGCCTATGATTAATTGCTCCTTTTGGCACAAAACACATTTTGATTTTATTTTTACGAAATAACTTTTTTTTATGCACCACACTGGTCATGTCGGTCCAGTTTCTGAAACCTTTCCTCAACTGAAGGTCTGGGTCATGTGCACCTGGACCCCACATACATATTGGTGAGCCCACCCCCAGAGAATGTAGTTTGTAATTTGGAACTTTCAGTATTTATATTTGGTTGGCCAGGGAGGACTTGAGGACAAAATGTCCCAGAGCTTGATCAGCTTCCAGCAGATTGGCTACTGAATTAAACATTTGCACACATTTGGTCCCTTGGTTATTTCACTAATGTGCCCTCAGTGGTACATTACAACTATGGTTATAAATGAAAAGGTGCAAAGGTTGCCAAAGTCTTGTTGCCTTGTTTTCTTGTAATTTAAATTACATTTGAACAAATATTATTATTCTAGAATATAAACAACAAAAACATCTGCTACTGATTCTCAAACAAGTAGACAATTGCTCTCACTTTGCTTTGTGGTATTGTAATGGGCCTGAGCAACCTCAACCTGGACAAATCTTAATGGTCCGTACTATAGGCTTTCCTTCATTAAGGGCAATACTTACCTTTTTTTATTCTCACTTTATAAAAAGTAGCATTTAATGCCCTTGGTTGAAATATACCCTTTGTTAATTGATTCCCTGTTATACAGTGTATTAGTGAGGCGCCTACGCTTACATTACAGATGAAGTAGGGCCATATCAACCCTTGACGTGGTTGATAAAAAGATTTTATGAAAATATATTGTACGGGTTAAAGAAATGATGTAACAGGAGCTGTTAAAACTGGCAGCCCAAAAACCAGAGCCAGAGTGCTGGGCAATGGCACATGGTAGAATCACAGCTTCCTTTCTATTGTATAGTTCCCTGTGCTTCTGGGAGTGTTACATTGCACAAAAAAGTGTTCATTTACAAACACAAGTGCAGTAATTAATTACAGACACAAATTGCCATTTTACCCATAACACAATTTTTTCCCCTATAATCCCAGACCAATTGTGGCTCTATGGGAGCTGTGCCTGCTGCAACTGGACCCGATGCATCACAGCAAACATTTTCAGAATTGGGACTTATTATTCTATTTTTATTTTCATGTTTTGCCATTTTATTCCATTTGTATGTGTTTATTGCTGCACTGAAGTCCGAGTTCTGATGGACTGGAGGTATTGTAGCTTTGGATACATTATGTAGTATGCAGTGCCACAGTGGTAGGAGCAATTCTTAGGGCCCTTGAGTTGACTGTCACAACCACTCATGAGTCTTGTAGTTGGGTTCAGGTTGACTGTTTTTGTTTAACTTCTGACATAAATGCACTGGCATCAATTACACATTTCAAGAACATGACAACCCCATAAGGTTTTACACAGATGACCCAAAGCACAGCTGCACATGGAACATGCTAAACACAGTCGCTGTCTGTGTAGGCTGCACAATGAAGCCTGTTTTTAGCCAGTTCAGCAGCAAGAGAGCAATACGGTTTAAATTCATAACATCACAAAGAATTTGGGACCTTTATTTTAGCCTGTTTTGTAATCTGTCTGGTACAGTATATTTACTTGGGACAAGGTGTTATTTCACTTTTAAAGCCAGTAAATCTGAAGATGCTTCAGCTTCACACATATTGGACACAAACCCCACCAGTTGAACTGACCAACTGTTAATGGTTCATTTGTCAAGCATTTCAGACGATGGTGAATTTATCATGTCACATCTGCAGGCGATGCATTTGTTGGCCCAAATGCACGTGTTTTTGTCAAAGGGCAACAAAATGAGGCCACAACAAAATGAATCTAATTTGCCATGACCTGAACTTTCAACGGATAAGACAGGACAAGGGACATTTGTCAAGCAGAGAGATTGACCTCTCCAGGAACCCACTCCATCCCAACATCTTAAATAGGACACTGTTTATTTCTAGGATCACACTGGATGCTGAGCTTCCATGCATTTTAATTGTACAACTTCACTTACTGTTGCCTAATCTATATTTAGAAAAGGTTGGCAATTAAAAAGCTGGGTTTTAAAAGGCGCTAGAGAGGCATTTGTTATATTATGCACCAGACCAAACAAGAAACTGATCTGTGAGTGAATCATTTCCCACAAATATGCAGTGCTCTATTATTTCCTTTTAATTTATTCTATAAATCTAATGGGATACGCTTTGACCCTAGCCAGACACCACAGGCAATCCAAAGCCTTCAGAACCATCTTGAGCCATCACAGTGACCAAAATCCAGAGCCGTTCCGTCATAACTCCCAGCATAGTATTACTAATATTCAGCTATGGGGCCTAACCACATATTTACTAACCTCAGACCTGTGTACTGTAAAATAAATCTATGAAAATCACCATACCATCATATTTTTTACAGTATTAAAATGTTTATATATTTATATATCATACACAAAAATATCCTATAAATGTTATCCTTCTAAATATATAGAGATTGCATCACTCCCAAACTTGAGAATGGACAGCAAGGTCGGAAATGTCACTATGCCATATGTGAAATGAATATGACCGGATTGGGAGTGCTGCAATCCCTATGGATTTAGGAAGACAAGCATGTGAAGGTAAACACATTAAGCTGTGGGCACCCCACTAAAAGGTATCTTCTATCATAAAGGTGCTGGATAATGCTATAAAATGTTATCCTTACAGACATAATAAGTGTTTATGATGTGATTTGTGTCACATGACTCAAAAAAATACTGCACCCCTGTTGCAAAATATGCAAAAAAAATACTGTTCCATGACCTGGATAAAAGCATTCAGCCCGCAGCCTTGTGTCTTAATATGGTCATTGAACTCCTCTGTGACTTCTAATATCCTTATAGTTTACAACATGGGGTAAATTTTTCCCTATATATCACATAATTTATTTCTTGGGAGGCATATACTATACTTGTATATGTTGATGGGGGCACAATGCAGATTTCCGCATGTGCATCTCCGATTTTAGCCCACGGCGAAAATTCCAATTCGGCGTTCACAGAGATCCAGGGAATAGGATTCAGAATTTGCCCAAGTCCAGAATCAGAAGGGATCCCTAACCATAACTGACATGTTTGCCCTTAACTATGCAATACTGAATCACCAGGGAAAATGTGTAACCAAAAGTCGAACGCACAGAGTTATCCTAGAAACATAGCAGGGAAAAAAATGCATGCAGTTGTTGCATGTATTGATGCCAATCATTAAAGGTCCATACCCCTAGTAGTTGCACCAGTCTACTCTAAAACTGTGAGAAAAAATGCTGCGTTGTGGGTTAAATACCCCAAAGTCCTAACAATGAAAAGTGGTATAACAGAGAATTTTTGTGACCCATGCACAGTTTTGCAACACATTTTGTGGAACTGAATACTGAAATAACAGCAGTGACCTCTTGCCATAAAAGCCCCGCAGGAGATTATTGACCTGAGTACAGAGGCTGTTTGTTGTGCCATTTCCATGGTATCAGATGAAGAATACAACTGCCCACCAGTATGTTTTATTAATCTTCTATAAGGCATTCTATATTTGGCTTCTATATTTTACATACTGGGGGAAATTCACTAACGGGGCAAATTTTCGCCACGGAATGCTCTGCCACACTTCGTGCCACTTCGTCAGATGTTAATTCGCAGTGCATACACTAATTCAACAAAATGTTACGTCTCGGCAGATGAACTTCACTAGCAAAACTAGCTAACACACTAAAGGGCCACAGACACAAAGATCCGCTTGTTTGGCGACATCGCCAAACAAGCCGATCTTTCCCCGATATGCCACTAACGGGCATGGCTATATCCGGAGTAATGAGAGGGCAATTGGCTCCGGTGGGACAAAAATCAAACCTGTCCAATCGACCAAACGACGATCTCCGCCAGACGAAAAATGTCTGGACTCTCCACACACGGTCCGAAAATCACACGAATCCTCGATTCGTACGATAGGATCTTTGCGTCTATGGCCACCTTTACACTTAGGTCAATTTGAATAGGGAGGGTACATATAGCTCATACATATGTCTTTACTAGAGATGTTGGTGAAAATGCTTGAAGTGGCCACTTATTAATTGAAATTTTCCAAGAAAGCAAATTAAAGACAAAAGAGATCATCTAATGTCTTAGACATAAGCCCACCCTAAAACAAATGTGGCATGCCCCTCAAATAGTTAAAAAAAAGTACTAAAAAAATTTATTTAACAGTTACAACTTTAAAACACAATCCCACTTTTCAATATGAAAAAACGCCAATGTTTTTTTTTTATGACTTTTCGGCATACAGGATATGATGTCACTGACATTAGGTGGAGGTGGATGTAGCTTCACCTTTTCTGTTCGCCAGGTGTAACCCGGCGAAGCAAACTCTGGCGAAAGGGGTAACGTAATGGAAAATTCGCACTTTAGTGAATTTGTGGAGTAACGATCATTCGGCTGAGCGAAAATTCACTTGGCGAAAGGGAGCGAAACTTTGTTAGCAATGTACTCTTTTGCTAGCGAATTGTCCTCTACGCCTGTTAGTAAATTAGGGATGTCCCTGCGGATTGTATTTCTGGCCCTTTAGTAAATTTGCCCATTTGTCTTTTTAAGCTTTAAATTGTACCAAGCTTATGTCTGAATATTATTTTTTTTTTAAAAAAAAAAAAACAAGTAAAGGGGCTATACTATTTTGAGATCCCACCGTCATACAGTGGCAACAGTCTGAAAGCAGCAATGACATTTTCTAGGGCTCGAGCAAACGTTTAATGCATGTTGGGGTCTGTATAGCCTATTTGTTATTCCTTATCCTTTATTTATACAGCAATGACATATATCACAAAGCTTTATAGAGATTATACAGCAATCCCTGCTCCAGGGAGCTTACAGTCTAAGGTCCCTATGTTTTTGGAATGTAGGAGGAAACTGAAGCAACCAAAGGAAACTTACATTACTCAGGCCCGGATTTGTGCCTCCTTGTTGTCCTATTTTAATTTTCATTTGTGTATATAGATATGGCAGCGGCTTTCTCCCTGGTTCCACCTCTTTCCTGAAAGATTTAATTTATTGAGAATCTCTATTTAGCCTGATCACAGCAATTTAATTCACTCTCACGAAGGAGGAGGCAACGTCTTATATAGACATTTATGCAATAGCATTACCAAGGGAACTGGGTTTGGGTATTTATGGATCATACAAATGCTTGGATCAAGTTAAAATGAGAAAGACCCCAAATTCTTCTCTCTTATTGGAGAGATCTACCATGCAACAGAGACATCTCTGAATGTATAGAGGCAGCGTGCAACCTTCTTGTCCCTGTACAACATCAGCAGTAATTAGGCTTATTAAAGCTGTTCTGCTTATTTATATATAAGTAGTGTAGAGGTAGCAAAAGATTATATTTTTATGAACATTCTGCAGTGCTTATAGAACAAATATCGGTACCAGCTACGCAAACAGCCCCATGTTAACTCTTGAGTGCACAGCACATAATCCATCAAACCCATTGCAATTAAGGAGTTCCTTTTATAAAGCCAGTTTAATGCTAATGTTGACATTGGAGTAGCAGGGCGGCAATCTTGCAGGTCAGGTTTTCAGCATGTTCCATCCAAAAATTGTGGCCATTTGCCCAAGTCATATTTTGTTGGCTGCCTGAACAGCTTTTGACAAATATCTTTAATATTGAGCAATATACCTATTTTTATTAACTTCATGTGACCTGTTCAAAATAGAGAAAATGTGAGTGTTTGCGAATACGAACATGAGCACATTATAGAACAGAAAGAATTTATGTAAAATTAAGAATAGTTACTTTAAAAAAATTAGGAATCGTTGAGCTTCTCTTCTACAACCTACAAATTAGCCAACATCCTTTAATCAAGTGAAAAATACAGGGAGTCATATCTGCCCAAAAACGAAACCTTCCCTACCAATAGGTTTTTCCCCATTCTGTTAATATGTATCAACTAATGATATTGGAGCCTATATGACAGTTTTGTGAGTGCCAAAATGCACACAATGTATGCAGTGGTAGTCTATGGTGCCAGTAAATACAATGACCCATAAACATATTGCAAACAACAATTATATCAGGAGCAAAGAGCCCACTTAGGCCTTACAGGACTTTCAAGCAATCTTCAGAGTTTTTTCAAGGATTCACATTAACCATAATAAGGGATGCGCCAAATCCAGGATTCGGGTCAGAATTCGACCAAATCAGAACCTATTTAACAGGAATCGGATATGGGTGAATCCAAGAACCTTGATGGAAACAAATTAAAGCACTGCACTTTCTGAAAAATTTCATGCATGCGTGGAGCCAATTAATATGCTCAAAAAGCAGGTACAGCACAACACAAATTGTATATACTGAACTTATTGCACCAGCCTAAAGTTTCAGCTTGTCAATAGCAGCAATGATCCAGGACTTCAAACTTGTCACAGGGGGTCACCATCTTGGAAAGTGTCTGTGACACTCACATGCTCAGTGGGCTCTGAGCAGCCGTTGAGAAGCTAATCTTAGGGGTCGTCACTAATTATCCAGCAGAAAATGAGGTTCCCCTGTAATATAAGCTGATGCTACAGGGCTGATTATTAAATTCTGATACTAATTGCACTGGTTTCTGTGCTGCCATGTAGTAATTATCTGTATTAATTACTAATCAGCCTTATAGTGTGACATTTCTATTCTATGTGTACTGTATATTGTGAGTGGGTCCCTAAGCTCAGTAAGTGACAGCAGCACAGAGCAAGTGCAGTGAATCAGCAGAAAAGAAGATGGGGAGCTACTGGGGCATCTTTGGAGACACAGATCTTCCCTGCTAAAGGGCTTTGAGTGCCGTGGGCTGGTACGGAAGCACAAAACATAATGTACAACATTTCTAGCTACTTCTTTAGTTAAGCTTTACTTCTCCTGTAATACCATAGTCACAGTTGCGGTTACAAAAAAATGCATGCGGTTGTTGCATGTATTGATGTCATGCATCTTGAACTGGCAGCAGTCTATTTCAGTAATTATGCTGGAATTGTGCCAAACAGCGCTGCATTGTGGGTTATAAAACACAGTGATTTGTGTCTAGAATTTGCCCACTATTTCTGTATAGCCCTAGACATTAATTGCTGGAATTACCTTGACATCAACTGGTATTCCATGCAAATATTAAAACCCTCCCCCAAAAACGGTTTCATGGGAAACAAATTAAGTCATAGAATTCTAGTTTGTAATTAAAAAAAAAACATACCATTAAGAAGTATAAAGAAAATAGATTTAGATTATGTTTAGAATAAATACATTTTAAAAGTTCTAAACTAATTTTAGAATGGAAAAAAAAAAAAAAAAATATATATATATATATATATATATATATATATATATATATATATACAAAAAATATTTGGGTAAAGAAATTAAAATAAAACAGATATTTTCTTTATCTACTAGTAAAAGAATGTTCCTTGCTTTGGGTAGCAGGAATGTTAGCTAGCTTGTATTGTTGACCTAGGGCTACCCTACTCCCCGGGACTCCGCAGACACATGAGCACATGACAAGCTGAGCTGCAGCAGAGTCGCCTTAAAAGACCTATCAGCCTATAATAAAGTCTTCTTCAGTGAGTTCTTTTGATTGGAACTAATCTCACTAATAAGAACATCTGCAAGCTGTTTGTCACCTTAGGGTTTATGGGTGAATGTGTATTATAATGATAGTGTCAGGTAAGATTAGTATAATAGGGTGCAGCCAAAGCCTCATTATTGTGTTTGGGGTATTTAAAAGCTTAGTTTGCAGGCTCTTCCTTATGCTGGCAACTATTTACCTTAAAGTTGCTATGGATGTTGAATTAAAGAGCAACTAAAGTCCTTATAATGCTCCCATCTAATTAAAATACTGCTTGCACTGAGGTGGTGTATGGTTTTGATTATTATGGTCTGTCCAATGCTAATATAAGTGACATTAGCTTCTATTCCAGCTATGCGGCTCTTTTGCTCTGCCTTATCCCATGCACTGCAGTACGTGGCCAGCCAGAGTCCCCAGTGAAAGTAATGGACACAGACTGTGTATGTTGTATACATATACATTCCCAGTGTATACGGTGGCCATGGAAAGTCAATTCTGTCATATATAGAGCTGGCTTTCCATAACGACCATGACTGTGTGCAGCTTCTCAGTGTAAATTGATGGAGAAAGAAGCAATGTAATGGCCAGTGCATATATAGTATTATGTACGGGACCTGTTATCCAGAATTCTTGGGACCTGTGGCTTTCTAGATAACAGAACTTTCTGTAATTTGGATCTCCATGCCGCAAGTCTACTACACAATCCTTTAAACATTAAATAAACCCCAAAAAAAGAAATAATTTCTCACAAGGAAACTTTGGGCGACTTTCAGAAAATGAAGCGCTCCGAGTGCCACCCCGCCGGCGATTTACGTTTTAACCTTTTTGGGGAGATTAGTCACCCAAAGAAGAGGCGATTTGTCGATAGGCGACTAATCTCCCCAAATCTTTGCGTGTGTCACCACCCTTAACTGCTGGACAAATGGAATTCACAGAAAGCTGTCGATGATGGGAATATGGGAGCAAACAATTTGGGAAAGCAAAGTGCAGTACCTGGAAAGTGTTGCCTCGGTCCTGTCCACAAATGCCATCCACGTCTCCACATACCTTTTATAATTAAAATACAGATATACATCGATACTGTATATATGCCATATTGAGCCATGCTCCCTGATAGGACAGGGAATCTGAAGCAGACTTTATTAAAGGAGAACTAAACCCTAAAAATTAACATGGGTAAAAATGCCATCTTTTATCGTATGATAGTGATCGTATTGCACCAGACAAGTTTCAGCTTTTCAATAGCAGCAATGATCCAGGACTTCAAACTTGTCACAGGGGGTCACCATCTGGGAAAGTGTCTGTGACACTCACATGCTCAGTGGGCTCTGATCAGCTGTTGAGAAGCTAATTATACGAACAGGAGGACGGCACCCCAGTAAAAAACAGGTTTTTATTGTAGAGTACTGCAAAGGTACATAGGCCTTACGCGTTTCGGGAACACCTTCCCTTAGGGTAAGGACACACGAGGAGATTCAGGGAGATTTTGTCGCCTGGCTACTAATCTCCTTGTCTTTTGAGCAACTATCTCCCTGAACTGCCTCAGCGTTTTTCCCCATAGGCTACAATGAAAAGTCGCCTGCGCTAATGCACACACGGTGATGTGTTTTCAATAGTTGCCCAAAGTTGCCTCAGTGAGGCAATTTCAGGCAACTATTGAAAACGCATCGCCCTGTGTGCATTAGCGCAAGCGACTTTTCATTGTAGCCTATGGGGAAAAACGCTGAGGCAGTTCAGGGAGATAGTTGCTCAAAAGACAAGGAGATTAGTAGCCAGGCGACAAAATCTCCCTGAATCTCCTCGTGTGTCCTTACCCTTAATCATATGCCTATGATTAAGGGAAGTTGTTCCCGAAACACGTAAGGCCTATGTATCTTTGCAGTACTCTACAATAAAAACCTGTTTTTTACCGGAGTGCCGTCCTTCTGTTCGTATAATTACTGTTGGCAGTGGGGACACTGCGGACTGAGCACCCAGCATTACAGAGGAGCAGCTAAGTGGTGGTGAGTTGAAGCGGTCCTTATCGTTTTTGAGAGATTACTGTTAGTGATGTAGCGAACTGTTCTGCGGCGAACTTGTTCGCGCGAACATCGGCTGTTCGCGTCCGCCGCAAGTTCGCGAACGTCGCGCGACGTTCGCCAATAGGCGTTCGCGTCAAAATCGTTCGACCATTCGACCATTCGATCGCTAAAATCGAACGATTTTCGTTCGATTCGAACGAAAATCGTTCGATCGAACGATTAAAAATCCTACGATCGTTCGAATCGAACGATTTTCGGATGTTCGAAGTTCGCGAACAGTTCGCGAACTGTTCGCATTTTTTGCCGGTGTTCGCGACCGGCGTTCGCGAACACATACTCGGCGGTTCGCTACATCCCTAATTACTGTTGAGAAGCTAAGCTTAGGGGTCATCACAAATTATCCAGCAGAAAATGAGGTTTGTCTGTAATATAAGCTGATGCTACAGGACTGATTATTAAATTCTGATGCTAATTGCACTGATGCTACTGGGGCATTTTTGGATCTTCCCTGCTAAACGGCTGTGGTTGCCTTGGGCTGGTACAGAAGCCCAACACTTAGGGGGCCCATTTACTTAGCTCGAGTGAGGGAATAGCGGAAGAAAACTTCAAATTTCGAATGTTTTTTTTTGGCTACTTCGACCATTGAATGGGCTACTTCGACCTTCAACTACGACTTTGAATCTTACGATTCGAACTAAAAATCGTTTGACTATTCGACCATTCGATAGTACTGTCTCTTTAAGAAAAAACTTCAACCCCCTACTTCGCCACCTAAAAGCTACCAAAGTCAATGTTAACCTATGGGGAAGGTCCCCATAGGCTTTCTAAGTTTTTTTTGGTCGAACAAAAATAGTTCGATCGATGGATTAAAATCCTTCGAGTCGATTTTAATAGCACTAAATCCTTCGATGGTCGAATATCGAGGGTTAATTAGCCCTTGATATTCGACCCTATGTAAATCTGCCTACATCTACAGTTCCGCTTTACTTCTCCTTTAAGAACTTACAGTAAACAGGAAGATGTTATAGGATAATGCAAAAAGACATTCAGACGTTGCCCCCTTCATTCAGGCCCTATAAACATCAGTTGACCCTACTTCCAACCCCCCAAGAAAACAGAGCTCATTTACAAACTGTACTTTTACCAGCTGTCATACAAAATGAACATTCCCATAGAGCTTCAGCAATTCTCTCTGCCCTGGGGCAAGTGTGGATCCCATATGTTACTCAGGGCTCCTGTGAACACTCATGGGTTCTGTTACATTTAACCAATTGTTTTCTAGGATTTACACTGCACTGTCGGGAACTGACGTTATCACAAAGCATTTAATAATGTCTCGACTAATCTTAAAGTTTCTTCATTTAGAATGTAGGTCGAGGCTGGCCATTGGGTTACTTCAAAAACTGTCGTTTTCCTTTTATAGTAGGAGATGTCAAACTGCTAACAAAATGTCTTTTATGTGCAAGGCTTTCATCTTGTGGATAAGCCTAAGTGATACCCCTGTAGTTTCCCTCTGTTAAAGGCAAATTAATCCCGACCACTCGGACCCCGCTGTGTTCTACAGAATTCTCCAAGTTTCTGGCTGAAAAAATCTAAATTTTAGCTCAAGAAACACCTCTCTCATCTGCTTCTGAGACTTGGATCATGTCACTATTAATTACATAATAAACCTTTAATGTCAAGGCTCTGTTAGTCCTTTGACCAGGCCGCCCCGATGGTTCCCGCTCATTAAAAAATGTACTACTTGTGTGAACTTGGGAGCATAGTGACAGAAACATTAGTCCTTTTGTTATTCCCTGTGCGGCCAATCAATTAGCATCATTTGCTGGTCCTTGTCCGACTGGACTTGGAATACAGAGGGTCAGTCAGATGCTAATTTAGTTACAATTGGGATAGGACGGTGTGTAGAACATTGCGCCCAAGGCATTTTCAAGGAGTCTTATGAATAAAGATTCTTGGGTGTTAATGACCCCCTGGAGGTAATTAAAAGCGGTGACTGATCTCAATTTATAAATCCCCTTAACAAAAAGAAATATGTCCTCCCCCTGGGAAAGAAATTGTCAAATTTTAGGTTTATATTAAAAATAAAAAAGTTTCTGAGTTTCTGAGCCCTGGACATGACATTTAGCCCTCTGACCCAGTAATTCAAGTAATGCCAACCTGCTACATGTTAAGTGTTTTGTTTGGCTCCTGCTGCTAAACTCACTCATGTCCTTCAGAGATGAAAAGAAGTGGACTTAAAGATTTATGGATCCATTCGGTTTTAAAACAATGCTCAGCAGGGACAGTAATAAAGTCACTGAATACTGAGATTTATTATGGTAGAAAAAAAATGGCAGAAGAGGATGGATATGGTTCTCTAGTTACGGCTTTCTATTTGCAGCAGGACTATGCGTCTGGAAAGCTAAATAGCAACAAGTTGGTATCCCTACTCTTGCATCTGCCTCAAAATACAGGGGATGCACTTTGCAGCACTTTTTTGGCTATTGCTTGGTAGTTTCTATTCTGGCTGTGAATGCAGGCTCTGTGGCAGCACATGGACAGAAATAGTCTCTTGGGACATAATCTCTTGGGACATCATCATCATCATCATACATAGCACTTTGCAGTGATTGTTTGAGCCAGATAAAAAAATACATCAGTTTTGAAATGTGCTAATACAGACTAAATTGTGATTTTCTTTTAGTCTATAAAACATTTGTTTTCAGAGTATTGTATTATATAGACTATTTCCCATAAAAGCTGCCAAAGTAGGTGGAAATGATCTGCTCATTTGTTAATCTGGACACTATAGATACAAGAACATGTATAGCCAGCTTCACTCTTTACTGATCATCGGAGGAAAAGGAGAGAAAAAGTTCCCCGTATAGACCCAAACTCAATAAATATAAACCCTATAGTTCTACTTAGGCTTGCGGAATATATTAGTTGTTAAGCCATGAAATATATTCCGCAAGCCTAAGTAGAACTATAGGGTTTATATTTATTGAGTTTGGGTCTATACGGGGTACTTTTTCTCTCCTTTTCCTCCAATTAACTATATATACTGACCAAGTCAGACCCCTGCATAGATCTATCAAACAATTTAGAAACATATCACAGGTTTTCATATTTTTCTTTTTGTCTTTACTAATCATCATCATCATTATCATCATCACGGGTAACAACAACCTTCAGCTGGAATTATGGAATGGTGCAACTACTGGTGTAAATCCAATACACCTTTCCCCTGGCAGTTGGATGGGCAAGTCTGAATTTGGCAGATGCCATGGGAATCCTACTTTCCTGATGGAGGAGTGGGAATACTGTTCTTTTTGTCATGGTTTGGGATAGGGCCTCTGGTTTCAGTGACAGCATATGTCAAAACTACAACATTCACAATATTATTATTGTAATTATCACACATTTGTAAAGCCCCAACATATTTCCCTGTGATGGACAATTAAAGGGTGTATACACTAGCAGATTTATGACAGTTTTATGCTTCCTACTTTGTTGTAAAAGTTTGGGGAAGGTCCTGTCCTGCCTCAGAAAAATAACTATGATGGAAGTGGAAGACTTTGACTGCCCTGCACAGAGCGCTGATCCCAACTGAAAACATGTAGGGTGCATTAGTACCCCAACTTTGAACCAGACCTGATCCCCAACATTACTGCCCAACCTCAGTACTATTTTTATGGCTGAATGAAAGCACATGCCACCAACAATGTACCATACACATACACCTTCCCAGAAGAGCAGAGAAAAAAAGAAGGTCCAACTTCTTATTAACTGTCTTGGTTTGGAAATGAGATGTTGGAAAGCCAAGTGTCCAGATAGGTACAAGGGATTTAAATCTAACCAATGTTTTGTGTGTGAACAGAGCCAAAGGGGCAATAGATTAGAAAAAGTCACCAACAGAATTACTCATATGAATGTTACAATGAACATTTACAGTCATATTTCTGCTTGAATGTGGGTGTGTAGTTGTCAGGAATGCCCGATGTTGCTCCTGTCTCCCACGACGTCACGCATCCAACGCAAAAATTCAAAGTAGAAAGACACTGAGTTCACGGGTTTAATGCCTGATTATAGGAATTTCTGACTTGTGTTCCTGGATTCCTTTGATTAATAAATTGCTGTTTTCTGGATTCCTGACTTCTGCTTTGACCCTGATTCTTGCTGCCTGCCTGTTGAACCTTTGCTTGAATTTGGCTATGCTTTCGCCTGACCCCTTTTGGATACCCTGAACTTGGACTTTTACCTGAAGCTTTCTCCTTGATCCGGACTTTTCCTGCTGGGAGCCGATAGGCCCCCGGACAGTAGTTCCTTATAGCCATGAAGTTGAATCTGCTGAAGAAGCAGTGCTTTATGGCTGAATTCTGTTATTTCGACCTTGGAGGCATTAAAGCTCTCTTGTAGAGTTCTTAAAATAGAAAAGCTAATCAAATGAAGAAAATACTGTATCTCAAGCATATTTTCATTTCTACATCCATTTTAACATATATCATTTTGCTACTGCTGGTTTATAGCTGAAGATATTGGGCATCATGTAAAACAATAAGCCATCTGTAAGCAGAAGCTAAGCATTCGGCCACTGCTGGGATGTCTGGAATGTGTCATGTGCGCTCAATCTTAAAATGGAACAGCTGCTGTGACAGACCACTGGCATGTCCCCTATCTCTGTAGCACTGACAATCATATCACTGGAGCTTATCGCAAAATTCCTCCAAACAAATGAATAGAAACCAGGATAGAAATACAATCTCAATGGAATAACAATTCATTTGGCGATAAATGACACAGTCAAAATGTCAACTATGAGAATTTTTATTATCCCTTGTTTATATAGCGCCAATAGATTGTTCATCATTTATATTGCACCCTGCTGTAGAGGAGCTTACAATCTCAAGTCCAGGCAATCTTATCAATGGAGCATATTATCCTGCTTGTATGTTTTTGAGGAGTGTGGTAGGACACTGAAGCACACATGGAAAACTCATGTAGACACAGAATAGACATTCTAGCATTTTTATCTCCAGTCCATATAAAAAGGAACTAGCAGAAGATCTGATTTCTTTTTCAAACTGAATTGATGTTTTCAAGCATCTCCTGCTACAACGAGTCCTCACTGATTCGATTACATATGCTCAGTTGAACATTAGATAGATGCTCTAAAAATGCAAGTAAAGATTTAGATACTAGGCTTGAATTTGATGGTATTGGAGCTTTAATGCTTTTTTTATATGCCTCCCTTGTATTTTTTTAAATTTAGTTCCAATACCTTGCTTGCCTTGGCCATGTAAATCCATTAACTTCACCAACCAGCCCTAGAGCCTCTCCAGAGGAGGCAAATCCAGGCTTAAGGTGGCCATACACGGGCAGATAAAGCTGCCGATATCGGTCGTTTGGACCAATTTGACAGCTTATCTGCCCGTGTATGGGGGCTTCTGACGGGTCTTCCCGATCGATATCTGGCCATGATATCGATCGAGAAGGTTTGATTTTTAACCGACCGACCCATCGGAGCCCCTTGGCGTATCGTAATTCGATCGTTCGTAGTGATGGGCGAATTTATTCGCCAGGCGCAAATTCATGGCGAATTTGCGTGATTCACCGCCAGTGAATAAATTCACAAAACGCCCACGAAAATTTGCTTACAAAAATTCGCCGGGTGCCAAAAACGAGACAACGCCGCTGTTTCACGAATTTTTCACTGTTTTGCGAATTTCGTGGGAAATTCGCAAATTTTCTGGCGAAGCGAAACGCCGCAAATTCGCCCATCACTAAACGTTCAGCCATACGGCCGAACGTTCGAATTACCCCAGATATAACCATGCCGTTAGTGGCATATCGGGGAAAGATCCGCACTTAGATTGTAAGTGCTAGTAATAATGGCTATTTTGCTTTCTTTTAAAAGCCATAGTGTCAGTCTGATGTAGTCCTCAGTTTGAATTATTGCAGCTGGACCTAGTGTGCAAAGACAGCTGTTGCACTTCCCCATCCATGAAAAGCTTGGAGAGCTTTCATTGTAATGGGGACCTTCCCCATAGGCTAACATGGCACCTTGGTAGGTTTTAGGTGGCGAAGTAGGGGGTCAAAGTTTTTTTTAAAGAGACAGTACTTCGACTATCGAATGGTCGAATAGTCGAACGACTTTTAGTTCGAATCGTTCGATTTGAAGTCGTAGTCGACGTAGCCAAAAAAAACAATCGAAATTCGAAGTTTTTTTTATTCTATTCCTTCACTCGAACTAAGTAAATGGGCCCCTTAATGTACAATATTTCTAGCCTACTTTGGTTAAGCTTTAGTTCTCCTTTAAGGGGTCTTTTTTTTTTTTTTTTTACCAATCTTAACTTATAAGTTTCATGTGAAACTCATCTAACCAGAAGCCTTCCAGCTTTTATGAACTAAAATTTCAGTTGTCGTTGAATTTGGCAGCTTCAGTTCAACAAGAGCTTTAAGGCCACATGTTAGAAAATCTCAGATTTACATAAACATCTAACTTCTAGGGCAAGTGTATTAAAATGTGATTTCTTTTGCCAAATTTCTTCTTAAATGTATCAATTGAATATATTTTGAAAATTTTGAATGAAAGGGTTCAGTTACTAAATCTGGGGCAGATGTTATTTTATTTTTTATTTAGCAAGAACTATGATTTTTGTTTCAATTGTTGAAGCTCTTTGATGTTATTTTATTTGTTTATTTAGCAAGAAGTGTGATTTTTGTTTCTGTTACTATAGGGGACCTGTTATCCAGAATGCTCAGGAACTGGGGTTTTCCGGATAAAGGATCTTTCCATAATTTGGATCTTCATACCTTAAGTCTACTAGAAAATCATGTAAACATTAAAGAAACCCAATAGGCTGGTTTTGCTTCCAATAAGGATTAATTATATCTCAGTTTTGATCAAGTACAAGCTACTGTTTTATTATTACAGAGAAAAAGGAAATATTTTTTTAAAATTTTGATTATTTGGATAAAATGTATTTGGAACTTTCTGGATAACGGATTTCCGGATGTTGTTTTATTTGTTTATTTAGCAAGAAGTGTGATTTTTGTTTCTATTACCGGTATGGGACCTGTTATCCAGAATGCTCAGGACCTGGGGTTTTCCGGATAATGGATCTTTCCATAATCTGGATCTTCATACCTTAAGTCTACTAGAAAATCATGTAAACATTAAATCGAGCCAATAGGCTGGTTTTGCTTCCAATAAGGATTAATTATATCTTAGTTGGGATCAAGTACAAGCTACTGTTTTATTATTACAGAGAAAAAGGAAATATTTTTGTTAAAATTTTTTGATGTATTTAGAGCTTTCTGGATAACGGGTTTCCGGATAATGGATCCCATACCATCTTTTTTTCCACAACCAAAATCAGTATTTTGTATTCTGAGTATTTTTGTAGATATCCTGGTGACTGAGAAAAAAAAGAATGATTGAGTTTAAAAACTGAATAATTGTTTGAGTTTACTAAAAGAGACAATGTTTTCCCTCTGGTAGGTGTCCTTCCATGATCAGACAAAAGCCATTTTTGAGATATTACATGGTTTCCAGACAAGCTTAAGCTCCCCACAGAAGAGTAATGTTGGGAGGGAGAGAAGGAACCATTTGTAGCATTGTTATCCTCTTAAATCCTCAAAAGACTAGAATGTAGAAACATGTCAACTGACAGATTAACCAGGGGCAGCTTGAAGGAAAGACAGAAGTTTAGCTTGTAACAGATATGGTTTCCTGCTGGGAATGGCCAATGCTTGTCACAATCCTACAAAAACAATTAGCTAACAATTATGTATTGAGCTTTAACCTATTATCACACTAGGAAAATGTAAATACATGATCAATTTCATGTTATTATAGTCAGGAATGTGAAGAGCTATTTCTAATAAGAGGAGCAGAAGTTCTACCACCAGCACAGCACTAGTTATAGTTGAAGATTTTTTGCAGCCGGGGCTCAGGGTTGACTAAAGGTGGCCATACATGGGCAGATTTAAGCTTCTGATTTGGGTCCTTTAGATCAATTAGGCAGCTTATCTGCCTGTGTATGGGGCCCTCCAACAGACCGATATCTGGCCAAATGTCAATCGGACAGGTTTGATTTTCCAGTTTGATTGAGGACCTGTTGGCTCATTGCTGCGGTTCTCATCCAGACAGTGGGTGCAATCTGATTGTTTAGCATTAAGGCTGAATGACTGGATTAGCCTGATATCTCTCTGTTTTTGGTGGGCATATCGGAGAACATATCTACACGTTTGGGCATATCGAAGGAAAGATCCACACAGCTGTATGGCCATACATAATAAAATCCGCTCATTTAGTGAGGTCATTAAACGAGCCGATCTTTCCACGATATGCCGACCAATAGGACGTTGATATCAGGTTCAGGGCCAGAACTAGGGGAAGGCAAAGTAGGCACGTGCCTAGGGCACAAGGCTTGGGGGCGCCCACACATGCCTCTAACCAGGTGGGCCCTGGTGCGGGACGCGCAGTCGGGTCCTCCCCCCCCCTCTGTATTTTTGATTTTTTGCCCGGAAACAGAGGCGTGCAAGCTGCCGGGGGGCCCTGAGAGGGTGTGGGCCCTGGCCCAATCGCACCCCCTGCTCCCCTGGTAGTTCCGCCACTGCCTCTAACTGCTGCCTGCCCTAGTATGGTCTGGAGCCCTGTTCTATTTGTGCATTCGAGTGCCTGTAAGGGGAGGGTTGCATGCGCCGTGATGCAGCGGCCAGCGAGTATGCGCCATGACGCGGCGGGCAGCGCACATACAGACCTATTTACTGATTTACGCAGTTCAGAAAACAAACAAACAAGTGCTGAAAACAAAAAAAATAACGTGAAGAAAACTCATCGAAACAGGTTCCATTCATTTTACAGAGGCAATAAACCTTGACTGTTTTAATGAACTATTAATAAAAAAAGTTGTTAGAGACACTTCCCATTGACTTCTGTTGAACCTCACCAGCTTTAACTTGCCACATTTTTTTCTGGTGCCTTTTCTCTTTAACAATTACAGGTATTGGATCCATTAACAGGAAACCCATTTTCCAGAAAGATCTGAATTACGAAAAGGTCATCTCCCATAGACTCCATTTTATCCAAATAATCCAAATTTTAAAAAATGATTTCCTTTTTCTCTGTAATAATAAAACATTAACTTGTACTTGATCCAAACTGACATATAAGTAATCTTTATTGTAAGCAGAACCAGCCTATTGGGTTTATTTAATGTTGACATGATTTTCTAGTAGACTTAAGGTATGAAAATCAAAATTATGGAAAGATCCGTTAATCGGAAAGCCCCAGGTCCCAAGCATTCTGGATAACACTCCCCATACCATAAATTCAAGGTTCTGAAGAATATTCTTGAGTATGTTTGTGGTTTGTGCAGTATAAAACTGTCTGCAGTTGCTAATATTTCATAAACCACTAAAAATAGAAAATGAATGTAAATAGCAAAGTGTAATTTAAAATTCATGAAAATAAGGTATGGTATTATGTATATACTGATAGTCTGCTCAGTGGTGGTAACAAGAGACTAAACTACATTTGTATTTGATTGTAAGTCTGCAGCTTTCAGCACAGAACCAAATATCAAACACCTTTAAAGTACCAGGCAGCACCTAGTCATGACCTAGGCCCAATGTATTAAGACAACCCTATAAATGACCAATATAATACTGTTTAATGAAAGTAACGTATGCTTTAGGGAGAGTTTAAACAGGTGGTGCATGGGAGAATACTTCCAGAACTGAGGTGCCCAGAAATGAAAGGAGGAAAGACTGAATTCTTTTCTGAGTCCTGTAATCAGTTATAGACATTATAGGCAGATCTTAGCTAATTACAGTGTAATCTGAAGTCTCCTCTGGTAACATCATAATAAGAGAAGGGAGGTAAAGTCCAATTACTCTCTCCTTGATAAGGTCAATTTCTTTCTTCAACTTGGATGCAATTTACATCAAAACAACTTTAAAGGGATGGTAGTCACCTGGTGAGGGTTAGTTAAGTTGTGTTGAAAAGAGAACATCAAGTTCAACCCCTCCTAAAAAACCTCAGTGCCTATATATATATATATATATATATATATATATATATATATATATATATATACCGATCTCACACCGACCTATCTATATGCGCCCGTATATAAACTATATATACAATATCTATACTAATTATAGATTTTAGTCTCAAAATAGCCTTTGATATTATTGTTTTCTGATAAATCATCCGAGCCCCTCTTTAAGGCATTAATAGACCTGGCAGCAGTGGCGGAACTACCGGGGGAGCAGGGGGTGCGAGCAGGCCAGGGCCCGCACCCCCTCAGGGCCCCCCGGCAGCTCGCGCACCACTCAGTTTCTGCTGCCGTTTCCGGCTGTTCGGAGGGGGGCGGGGCCCGGCTGCACGTCCCGCACCAGCGCCCGCCCCCCACTAGTTACGCCGCTGCCTGGCAGGGCACTCACATGAAAATTCTGTTCCTCTAGTCCAAAGGCCACCTGTCCGGTTTTGACCCGGACAGTCCGGTATTTTGAATTTCCGAATAAGGAAAACCAGGATACCTCATGATTCCCCTGATATGGTGCACTCCCCCTAATGTGGGGGTTAAATGTCTTGTATCACACACCATCAGGCAGGCTTGAGAAAGGGCAAGACTAGGCCCGAAACTTTGCCTTTTGGTTACTGACCAATAAACACAAACTTTCACATTTTGCAACTAAGAGGTGCTGCAGTTTTTTCTCTTTTCTGCTGTACATTTGGCCCCTGGCAAGGGTCTGTGGACTACTCTGCACTTTGACCGAAAGGGGCTCTTGTGAGGTGGTTGAAGCAAACACATCTGTATACTAGGATTCCTCATAATTGACATAGCGATTGGCCAATCACTGAACAACGTGGCATAGCCCCTCGATGTCACTGCCCCACCCTTCTGTGTCATGGCCACGCCCTATACATCACGGCCCCACCCCTGTCACGTCATGACTCCACCCCCTGCTCGGGCTCCACTAGGGGAAAAGGTGGCAACCCCATGCATTGATCCTTTTTATGGGAAAAAAGATCCCCACTATCTGTCTATAATGTCCTCTAATCCTATAAAATAAAGTTGAAGTGTCTCTGCGTCCAGTCCCTGTGTCCGTGGGATTGCGCTACTGCGCATGTGCGCCACGGACCGTCTCTGGCGAATTCGTCCAGTCCCTGTGTCCGTCTGTTTTTATAAATGTTTGACTACATATGTTCTAGCGCCATTTAACAGGCTTAATGTCTAGTGTACTTATAAAGTGTAATCATGTCCCCTCGCAAGCGTCCCTAACCTTAACAGTCTCCCCTCATAATTTAAGTCTTCCATCCCTCTAACCAGTTTAGTTGCACTTAGTCTCTGCACTCTCTCCAGCTCCTTTATATCCCTCTTAAGGACTGGAGTCCAAAACTGCACTGCATACTCCAGATGAGGCCTCACCAGGGACCTATAAAGAGGCATAATTATGTTTTCATCCCTTGAGTTAATGCCCTTTTTATGCAAGACAGAACTTTATTTGCTTTAGTAGGCACTGAGCAATGCTGCCTGGAATTATAAAACTTGTTATCTACAAAAATCCCCAGATTCTTCTCAATTAAGGAAATCCCCAACACATTTCTATTTAGTGTATATTATTCTTACCGCAGTGCATAACCTTGTCTTTATCAACATTGAACTTCAGTGGCATACCTATCCACAGGCAGCCCCTTCCTCACTACAAAACTGTGCAGCAGCAAGTTCCCAGCTCAAGCTTTACTGCTGAACCTCGTTTTCCAGTTTGCTGCCCAGTTTTCCAATTTAGACACATTGCTCTGCAAAGGGGCAGAATCTTGCAGGAACCTCTAGTTTTGCACAATTTAGTATCATCAGCAAAAACAGTTCTTTCATTGCCTACCATTTATGTGTCTTACGTAAATATAATATAAATAATATAATTATATATATATATATATATATATATATATATATATATATATATATATATATATATATATATATATATAACGAAAAGGAACCGCACTCACAGGGCTTTATGAAGGTGCAAAATCAAAAATTGATGTTTATTTCGACGTTTCGGCTATTCACTTAAGCCGTCATCAGCTTAAGTGAATAGCCGAAACGTCGAAATAAACATCAATTTTTGATTTTGCACCTTCATAAAGCCCTGTGAGTGCGGTTCCTTTTCGTTATACATGTTTTGCTATAACCAGCACCTAGGCATTAACGTTTGTTTTGAGTGCACCAGTATTTGGACTATATATATATATATATATATATATATATATATACTGTATATATATATATATATATATATATAAATGCCATTAAGATCAGCGCTACTTTGTGTCTCTTTCTCTTCTTTTGCCCGGGTACACAAATATTTAAGCATATAAAAATATACCAGAGCAATCCGAGGACTTCATTTAAAATGTTTATATATTTATTTCAGCATGGTACAAAATCAATGGTTCGGCTCACAGCTAGAGCCTTTATCAAGATTAAATAACCATTAAAACCCCACTTATAAATAGTTCAGCTATATACTGTATATACTGTATGGATATAGCTGGTATAAAGAGCAGTATAGTACCACAGCTTCAATGTTATAGAGTTATTTAGTAAGGATGATATAAGAACAGGCATAAAGCAGCATATAAATGCTGTCTACATTGAAAAATGGATAAAATCAGCATAGTTAGTAAAATTAGACAACACATTTTACAAACTACACACTTGCGGTTTAATGTTTGCATTGCCTAATTTTGGATATCATATAACTTCATGATATAATTGTGCAAATTAAAGCATCATTCTGATGTACCAGTGCTTTCAATGCTGTTCTCTAAACTTAATTTGAGACAATTATTGCATAAAATACAATCATGTCTGAAAAATGCAGAACGTCGTTTAGAAATTCGATTACACTGAGGTGTAAGTGGGAAAAAATACAGACAAAAGAACGAAGTAGCCAGAAATGATGTCATGGGATGCATTATAGATAACCGTCTCACACCTATGCAACCCAGATATTTTACAGAGAGCCCAGTAATTTTGAAATATAATTGAGGCAGAAGGCAAACGTGTGTTTGCAATCCTACGTTAAAAGTAATATGATTTAAAATAGTCCTCAAAGGCCACTCAAGACAAAAAAAATGTGCCCAGCTGTGCTTATAATCCCACGATTTCAGCACGGTAAGAACAAAGGCGACTCCCAAGAATGTGATAGGCCTATACAGTAACAGCCCCCGTCTCCTAGGGTAGAACAAAGCGTTAGTGCTGTAAATGTACCCAGATCCCAAAAGGTTCAATGCAACCTGATGAAGTGAGCGCTTTTAGCACATCTGTAACCAATTGCACGTGTCCAACGACGTAAATACAATTGTTATTAGCCGCAATAACAAGAAAGGAAAATGTAAAAAAATAAATAAAGTTGTGCTGGACATTCACCTTGCAACACGGCAGCATTCAGGGATGTTTCTTACTTTAAAATTTATTACCCTGGAAATTGTGCTATGGTTTGTATATAGGAGATTCACAGCCTTAGGGGATACAGCTTGTGTGGAGCTTTCTGAGCCAAGCCATGCACTGCACTGTTTAAAAAATCACTTCTTGACTTGCTGAAAAACAGAATCCAATGTAATAGACTGCAAAGTTTAGACACTAGAGAAGAGCTGTCTCCAGGCCCAAGGGCTGGGGTGCAAGGCTGAACGCTTGACCTTGATTTTCTTTTATTATTATTGTATTATCCTAATGTGAAGATGTGGAACTCTCACCCTGAATCAGTGGTACAGGCTGATACATTAGATAGCTTTAAGAAGGGGTTGGATGGTGTTTAGCAAGTGAGGGAATACAGGGTTATGGGAGATAGCTCATAGTACAAGTTGATCCAGGGACTAGTCCAATTTCCATCTTGGAGTCAGGAAGGAATTTATTACCCCTCTGAGGCAAATTGGAGAGGCTTCAGATGGTTGAACCTGATGGACGTTTGTCTTTTTTCAACCTTACTTACTATGTTACTAAGTATGTCACTATGCCATGCACACACTATTGGCAATTACCTTGTCGGTACATTAACAACGAATTCAAATCATCTCAAAAGAAACTAGATGCTTAAGCTTGCCAAAAAATAAAGAGTTCTCAGGAACCGTTTGCACCAATGATATGTTCCAGAGACTGGACTGAGTTTGGTCAAACCTGAAGGCAATTGGCCAGGGCTTGGGTCCTCAGATGGAAAAGAAATGGATATCTATATGATTTGAGTCACAGCATTACATTTGATCTAGAAATGTGGGCACTTCAGATGAGACGTAACAAATTACTTAGTAAGGAATCTAACGGATAATTCCCAGCTCTGTAGTGTCCTACCAGGATTATTATCTTCTCCCGGACACCAAGACTGGTAACACACCAGTTGAATGTCTTATCACTAATCCTGATAATAGCAAATAAGGTTTCCTCTAATTAATTGCCAATTTTAAATCCATAAACACTTATCCTAAGCTCGGCTCTTGTGGTGACTGGCCAAATATAAGGCCTGGCTTAGTGTTCCTCAACCAGTGGCTTGTGAGAAAAATGTTACTCACAACCCCTAGAGCAGAGAGTAGGAGCACTTATAACTATTTCTAACTTTTGCTTCAAAGAGTTAAACATGACTTCACCATAGACTGCAGCTACTGTATATCCCCGTTCCTTGTAGTTCAGTCCTTTAAATATTGGGCAGGATAAAACAAGGATCAATATATAGGTATTGGACCTGTTATCCAGAATGTTTGGGACCTGGGGTTTTTCCAGATAATGGATCTTTCTATAATTTGGATCTTCATGCCTTAAGTCTACTAAAAAATCCTGTAAATATTAAATAAACCCAATAGGCTGGTTTTGCTTTCAATAAGGATTAATTATATCTTAGTTGGGATCAAGTACAATGTAATATTTAATTATTACAGTGAAAAAGGAAATCATTAAAAACAAATGAGTTTATTTTTTATAATGAAGTCTGTGGGAAATAGAATTACTAGAATTCTAATACTATACTACTATTATTGTAATTCAGGACTTTCTGGATAACAGGTTTCCGGATAACGGATCCCATGTCTTTATCATCCACTGTATACATATAAACACAGGACAAAAACTGTCTAGTTAACACTATTAGGGGCAGATTCACTAAAGGGCGAAGTGACTAACGCTGGCGCAAATTCACCAGCGTGACGTCATTTAGTTACTTCTACAATTTACTAATGGGCGCTGGCGTAAATTCGCTAGCGAAGTGGACCTACTGTAGCGCTACTTCGCACCCTTACGCCAGGCGAAGTTGCTCTATGGCGAAGGGACGTAACTTCGTTAATTTACTAACTTGCGCATTTTACTGATTGTTAACTCTTGCGCCAGACTTGCCTTCGCCAACTGAGACCAGGCGAAGTGCAATAGAGTAGATAGGGCTTGCTTCAAAAAAAGTTGAAATTTTTTCTAAGTCCCAAAAAACGCTGGCGTCTTTTCCTTTTTTAAGGGTGATAGGCTGAAAAAGATTGTACATTTTTTTGGGGGTACCCTCCTTCCCCCCTACATTTCCTAACATATGGCACCTAAACTATACAGTGGGCACATGTATAGGGCAATATAACAACTCTATTTTATTTTATGAAGGTTTCCCAGGCTTATGTTGGGTAATGTACTTGCTGCTACATATACGTCAATTCAAATTTAACTTGGAGCTGTATGCAAATTAGGCATCGCTAGTGTAAATTCGCTTTTCTTGACGAATTAACGCTAGCGCAAATTCGCTACCGTTCGCCTCCCTGAGCGCAACTTCGGATTTTAGTGAATTAGCGGCGCCCTGGCAAAGTGTGGCGAAGCCTGAGCTAGCGCAACTCCGCTGGATAGAGTAAGTATGTATCTAATATCCTAAATAATCTTAGAAATGCAGGGGAATGACTGAGATTAAAATGTCTTCATAGTAACTGGACCCTGAAAAAAGGCTGGGTTACAAGCTTGAGCCTAAAATCTAAATAACAAGGAAACATGCAGGGTTTATAATAAATTGTCTTTCCCCTGAAACTGCATTGTCCAACTTTAAGCCCGGTGAAGCTCCAAAGAGATTTTTTTAAACAACTACATTGTTAATTTAGGTTGAAGAACGACAATAGTTCTTCGTATTTAACGCCTCCAAATGATCTCCAGGGCATATATTTTTTGGTTTACATGTATGTGCTTGCTGGAAAGTCATCATTTCATTATAGTTTGTCCTGTCAGCACGCAGAATGTTGTATTGAGAGGTTCTCATGAGTTTAATGCACTTTATATTAAACTGGATCACCTATTAGCAAAGAATATATCATAAATGAGAATATACTCCTCCTTGGGGTAAAGGTTCCTTCTCAGATGCAGGTGAAATATTCTGATGTTCTGCAATACTCTGACTGAGGAGAAGACACAAACATACCTCCCATTCACCAGTTCTGCTCCAGTTGGTGAACAATTATTATTTCAGAAGACTCTTAGCTGCCATATGTTCTTTTCCTTAAATTCCTGTCTTAGGCCATAGAAATGGGAGCCCCTGCAGCTGCCAGGGTTTATTTACACACATTCCTCCTTTGGCTGAACTAATGAAAATCATTTTAAACTGGGCAATGCCCTTTGCCGCTGCTGTTTCTCTTTGCCTGGACTGACATATTTCTACTTGGCCGAGCAGTAAATTATGACACGTTGTAATTACACACAATGGATAGAAACACTTCGTTCTGACAAAATAAGCATGTGGTCTCCAATATCGGATGCTCAGGGAGTTAATGCAGGTTAAGGCACTATGTCCAATGATATTATGTTTCAGCTTGGTGCCGAGATGAACACTTCCTTCCAATAGTCAAAATGTCAAGTAGCAACTTGGTACAGAAAACCACAAGTTTTTTTTCTAATATTCCCTAAATCATTTTAATAACTGTATAAACAGAAATTAATCATTTTAACGGGAACAGCAACTTGGCTGTTTTTTGCCTAAAGTGCAAAACACTACCTCCTTGTGTCTGATTATGCACTGACCTGTCCCAACAATGAAGATAAATGCGAAAATGTAAATTTTTCTATGCACAAGTTTCTGATTCAGACTTTTACATAAAGACAGAGCAGTGTATCTGACAATCTTAGTCCGGCCCCATTTGAGCAGCTCATTAGGGATCTGCTAAGACCCAAGTGAATTCTTTCTACCTTATACATGATGATAAAAACAAAAAAATGTGAGCCTGATTTGAGATTTAATACTAGAATAAAGGGTTTGTAAAATACTCATTTGCATTCCTAAGATAAAGCATTGTACTCTGCCTAAGACTTCTACTGCCAAGAGAATGAGAAAGCTATAACACTAATGTTTGGAGACAGCTAAAAATGTAACTGAAATATTAGTGGCAATATTTCAGATTGGAGAAGCCTATGAGATAAGTAGGAGAGGCCATAGCATCAGACTGGGGGGTTCTGGGCCCACCAGGGCTGCCACATCAGGGCCTGCACCCCCAGGTCCCCCAATCCCCCAATCCCCCCTCGGCCACCCCCCCAGGCCCTCCGCCGCCACCCTGCGGGCCCCCTGGTGCAAATCCCCCTCTGTTCCCCCTACCTCCCAGCAGGGAGGACAGAAAGGAGCAACAGCTCTGCCAGCATTTTTTTCCCAGTGTCCCACTGGCCCAATCTGACCCTGACCATAATGATGAGGCTTGACAAAGACTCTAGAATCAGTCATGCTTAGGTATTTATTTGACAGTACCTGAAACAATGGTGTTACACTTGCCCTTTAGAGTCAGTAGCACGGCTACAGTAAATGAAGTCGCCCACAAGAAAATGACAGATGAATCATGACTATCAAGTTTTAAATTAATGGTTGGTCCATATATTCAAGTCTCCCTACCCACATTACATTATACATTACAGCCACTGTCCTTTCTCTAAACATTTGTGTTGAAGGGACCTGTCACTTAAAAAAATTATTTAAAATCCAATTGTATTGTGTGCAAAATAAACTTTACTTACACAGTGCAAAATATTTAAATATTGTTTAAATACTTCACTTGGAATCCACAATCGCAGCAAACAGTCAGCAGCCATTTGTGGAAGCTGTTATAAAGGCAAACTTTGCATCATCCCAAAATCATGTGTATCTATTAGATCCATTGGACCTGATGCCCATGCCTAGTGCACAGAATACACAATTCTAGACCACGAGGAGGGAAGTGCAGGGGCGTTTCGGTAAGTAACGCCGCCGAGGCGGCGTTCACAATGCTGCCCCCCTGCCTCCCATAATGCATACCTTAATAGCCGACGGGGGGTCCAGTGCAGGCTGCATTGATAGCGCAGAGAGCAAAATTGCTCTCTCTGCACTACAAAAACCCAATTTCTGGTTTAAAACTGGAAATTCGGCTCTTTAAGTTACCAGAAGCGGCTTTTTGCCGCCCTTGGTAATGTCTGCAGAGCTGCCGCCTGAGGCAACGTGCTCACCTTGTCTCATGGCTGAAACGCCCTTGGGGAAGTGGAATGTGAGTAGGGCAGTAACAACTATGAAATGCAGAATGGAAAATGAAAGTTAGCGCTTGCTCCGCCTCAGTGCCTGAAGCATAAAGGTGAGGAAGGCAAAATATGATTTGACATCTGTGATTTTTAAATGCATTTTTAAGAGGTATGGATGTTTTAATAAAAAAATAATTGGGGTTTCTTGTTTATTTTGAAAAGGACTTTAATTATACATCTTTTTATGCCCCCTTTTTATGCAAGTCCCCTTTAACTATATTTTACTGTTCATGTGACAAAAGGTACTCAATTTGCCCAAGTGCAACAATTCATAGTGACCTCATGTAAGGGCCCGAAGGCACAGTTGGAGTGTGGGCCAAGGAGGAGGCAGGTAGTTAGACCAAAGTTCGTGGCATCAGAAGGGTTAGGCAAGAGAGTCGTCAAAAGTCCAAGCAATAGTTCAATCCAGGCAGAGAAGGGTCAATCCGAAATAACAGGCAAGTTCGGTACACAGGAATCAATCAGTAATAACACACCCAGGAATACACAAAGTTAAACCTATACTTGGGCAATGTCTGCAATGTCCAGAAGGCTTTATATAGGCCAGGTTTGGCGTCATGACGCTGACGCTGGTGTCCCGACGCTGGCGTTTAGACACCGACGCACGTTCTGACGCCGTCGACCATTCCAACCTGTGACCAATCGGCAGGCGGGAAGACACTGGCGTCATAGTGCTGCGACCAGCAGGATCCACATGGAGAGGCAGGGTGTCACCATTTTGGACGCTGTCGCCATCTTGGACGCCATCGCCATCTTGGATGTGAGTAGCGACTTCCATTTCCACAGGGGCGCGCCGCCAATGAGGCGAGCTGAGACGCTCGCCTCAGGCGGCAACGCCGAAGCGGTTTCCAGGGGCGGCAAAAAGCCGCTCCTGCACCTTTAAGAGCCGAATTTCCGGTTTTTAAACCGGAAATTCGGCTTTACTAATGCGAGAGAGCGCAATTGCGCTCTCCGCATTAGTGTTCCTGCCTCCCCTCCCGACAAGTAAGTCAGCGAGGGGGGGCGGCATTGCAGGAGCCGCCTCAGGCGGCGCTTAGGTCTGAATCAGCGCTGCATTTCCATTACACCTATAAGCTTTTAAAAAAATGACCATTACTATATGATGATTGGTTGCTATGGATTGATGTTCCTGGGCAAATGTTAGTGTCTTATTCGATAACCCCATATGCATCTATATTGATTAAAAAGTTGATAATCCGGACAGGCACTTTTGACCCGGGCAGTAGGGATGTAGCGAACGTCGGAAAAAAAGTTCGCGAACTTGCGCAAAAACGCGAGCGGTTCGCGAACGGTTCGCGAACCCCATAGACTTCAATGGGAAGGCGAACTTTAACATCTAAAAAAGACATTTCTGGCCAGAAAAATGATTTTAAAGTTGTTTAAAGGGTGCAACGACCTGGACAGTGGCATGCCAGAGGGGGATCAAGGCAAAAATGTATCTGAAAAATCTGCCTGTGTGTGCTTGGAAGAGATAGTGTAGGGGGAGAGCTGTTAGTGATTTCAGGGACAGATGATAGTAAGTTTGCTGGCTAGTAATCTGCTTGATACTGCTCTGTATTGGAGGGACAGAAGTCTGCAGGGATTTGAGGGACATTTTAGCTTAGGTAGCTTTGCTGGCTAGTAATCTACTGTTCTCTTTAAACAACTGCCATACGTTGACCTTGTAGGCATTGTTTGCCCAGTTTTTTTGGACGCAGCCACTGAAGCACAGTTGCCAGAAAAAATATGCCATATAAATGCTGAAAATAGTAATTTTTCGCCATACGTTGACCTTGTAGACATTGTTTGCCCAGTTTTTTTGGTTGCAGCCACTGAAGCACAGTTGCCAGAAAAAATATGCCATATAAATGCTGAAAATAGTCATTTTTTGCCATACGTTGACCTTGTAGGCATTGTTTGCCCAGTTTTTTTTTGGTCGCAGCCACTGAAGCACAGTTGCCAGAAAAAATATGCCATATAAATGCTGAAAATAGTCATTTTTTGCCATATACGTTGAGTCAACGTATGGCAAAAAATGACTATTTTCAGCATTTATATGGCATATTTTTTCTGGCCTCTGTGCTTCAGTGGCTGCGGCCAAAAAAACTGGGCAAACAATGCCTGCAAGGTCAACGTCGTATAAATGCCATATATGCCATATAAATGCTGAAAATAGTCATTTTTTTGGTCGCAGCCACTGAAGCACAGTTGCCAGAAAAATTATGCCATATAAATGCTGAAAATATAAATTTTTTTGGTTGCAGCCACTGAAGCACAGAGGCCAGAAAAATTATGCCATATAAATGCTGAAAATATAAATTTTTTTGGTTGCAGCCACTGAAGCACAGAGGCCAGAAAAATTATGCCATATAAATGCAGAAAATATGCATTTTTTGGTCGCAGCCACTGAAAGCACAGTTGCCAGAAAAAATATGCCATATAAATGCTGAAAATAGTCATTTTTTGCCATACGTTGACCTTGTAGACATTGTTTGCCCAGTTTTTTTGGTTGCAGCCACTGAAGCACAGAGGCCAGAAAAAATTAAACCAGTAGGGTTTGCACCCTAGTTTGTAACGGTGGCGGAGGGAGGAGGACGCTAAAGGACAGCTGTGTGTGGAGTCATGAGGCTTGAAGAGAAGGACAGCTGCATAGAAGTCAGAACAAGTCTTCCGGCGTGCAGTAACCCTCCGAGATCCACCCCTCATTCATTTTAATAAAGGTCAGGTAATCGACACTTTTGTGACCTAGGCGAGTTCTCTTCTCAGTTACAATCCCTCCTGCTGCACTGAAGGTCCTTTCTGAGAGCACACTTGAGGCTGGGCAAGACAAGAGGTTCATGGCAAATTGTGACAGCTCTGGCCACAGATCAAGCCTGCACACCCAGTAGTCCAGGGGTTCATCGCTCCTCAGAGTGTCGATATCTGCAGTTAATGCCAGGTAGTCCGCTACCTGCCGGTCGAGGCGTTCTTTGAGGGTGGATCCAGAAGGGTTGTGGCGCTGCCTTGGACAGAAAAACATTTGCATGTCTGACGTTACAGACTGGCCAAAGGGCTTTGTCCTTGCAGGTGCGCTCGTGGCAGGATTACTGGCACCTCTGCCCCTGGAATGTTGATGAGTTCCTGAAGTGACATCACCCTTAAAAGCATTGTACAACATGTTTTGCAGGCTGGTTTGTAAATGCCGCATCTTTTCGGACTTGTGGTATGTTGGTAACATTTCTGACACTTTATGCTTGTACCGAGGGTCTAGTAGCGTTGCGACCCAGTACAGGTCCTTCTCCTTAAGCCTCTTGATACGGGGGTCCTTCAACAGGCATGACAGCATGAAAGACCCCATTCTCACAAGGTTGGATGCAGAGCTATCCATCTCCGCTTCCTCATTATCAAGGACTGCATCATCCACGGTCTCCTCCCCCCAGCCACGTACAAGACCAGGGGTCCCCAAAAGGTCACCACTAGCCCCCTGGGAAGCCTGCTCCTGTTGGTCCTCCTCCTCCTCCTCCACAAAGCCACCTTCCTCCTCTGACTCCACTTCTGGCACCTCTCCCTGCGTTGCAGCAGGTGCCTGGGTTCGTTCTGGTGATTCCGACCAGAAATCGCGCGCTTCCAGCTCCTCGTCACGCTGGTCTACAGCCTCATCTGTCACTCGTCGCACGGCACGCTCCAGGAAGAAAGCGAAGGGTATTAGGTCGCTGATGGTGCCTTCGGTGCGACTGACCATATTTGTCACCTCTTCAAAAGGTCGCATGAGCCTGCAGGCATCGCGCATAAGCACCCAGTAACGGGGGAAAAAAATCCCCAGCTCTGCAGATCCAGTCCTACCACCCAGTTCAAAAAGGTACTCGTTGACGGCCCTTTGTTGTTGCAGCAGACGTTCCAACATAAGGAGCGTTGAATTCCAGCGAGTCTGGCTGTCAGAAATCAAACGCCTGACTGGCATGTTGTAGCGCTGCTGAATGTCAGCAAGGCGTGCCATGGCTGTGTAGGAACGTCTGAAATGGGCCGACACCTTTCTGGACTGGGTGAGAACGTCCTGGAATCCTGGGTACTTGGAGACAAAACGTTGGACTATTAAATTTAACACATGTGCCATGCAGGGCACATGTGTTAAATTGCCCAGTCTCAACGCTGCCAACAGATTGCTTCCATTGTCACACACCACTTTTCCGATCTGCAGTTGGTGTGGGGTCAGCCACCGATCGGCCTGTGACTGCAGAGATGACAGGAGTACAGATCCGGTATGGTTTTTGCTTTCCAGGCACGTCATCCCCAAGACAGCGTGACAACGGCGTACCTGGCACGTCGAATAGCCTAGGGGAAGCTGGGGGTGCACAGGTGTGGAGGAGGAGAAGGAGGACCCAGCAGCAGAGTAAGAAGAAGAAGAGGAAGAAGACGAGGTAGAGAGCGATGGAGGAGTAGAGGTGGTGGCAGAACCGCGTGCAATCCGTGGCGGTGACACCAACTCCACTGTTGTTGTTGAGCTACCCATTCCCTGCTTCCCAGCCATTACCAAGTTCACCCAGTGGGCAGTGTAGGTGACATACCTGCCCTGACCATGCTTGGAGGACCATGTGTCAGTAGTCATATGGACCTTTGGCCCAACACTAAGTGACAGAGATGCGGTAACTTGGCTCTGCACATGTTGGTACAGGTGTGGTATTCCCTTTTTAGAAAAAAAATTGCGGCTGGGTACCTTCCACTGCGGTGTCCCAATTGCTACAAATTTGCGGAAGGCCTCAGAGTCCACCAGCTGGTATGGTAAAAGCTGGCGGGCTAAGAGTGCAGACAAGCCAGCTGTCAGACGCCGGGCAAGGGGGTGACAGTCAGACATTGGCTTCTTACGCTCAAACATGGCCTTCACAGAAACTTGGCTGGTGGCAGATGACTGGGAATGGGAACAGGTGGTCAAGGTGGAAGGCGGAGTGGAGGGTGGTTCAGACGGGTCAAGGAGAGCAGAGGTAGAGCAGTTAGATGCTGGACCAGAAGGAGTGTGGCTTTTAGTTTGCCTGTTGCCTTTGAGGTGTTGCTCCCAAAGTGCTTTGTGCTTGCCGCTCATGTGCCTTCGCATAGAAGTTGTACCTATGTGGCTGTTGGGCTTACCAAGGCTCAGTTTCTGACTGCACTCATTGCAAATTACAATGCTTTTGTCAGAGGCACACACATTAAAAAAATCCCACACTGCTGACTTTTTGGAAGTGTGCGATCTGGCGGTAACAGTAGAAGTTGGCGGCATTGGCGGCAATGGCGGGTGCGTTGGCCGGCTGAACACAGGTGCCGATACATGTTGTTGCCCTACTGATCCCTGCGGGCTGTCCTCCCTGCTTCTTCTAAGTCTTATTCTCCTACTGCCTCTCTGACTCTCCGTCTCTCCATCTGAACTACCCTCCTCTTGCTCTCTTCTACTAGGCACCCACAAAACATCAATCTCCTCATCATCATTCTCCTCAGATGCATCAATTTCTTCTGACACATCACAGAAGGAAGCAGCAGCGGGGACCTCCTCCTCATCACTCATTATGTCCATCTCTATCGTGTTCTCTGCCAGAATTAAATCTGGTGTAAGGTCCTCATCTCCTTCATCTTCTTCTGGCAATAATGGTTGCGCATTACTCAGTTCAAGAAACTCATGGGAAAATAACTCCTCTGACTCCAGTGAAGAAGGGGGCACCGGTGGTGGAGGAAGTGTTACGTGGGGTGGCCATAGCAGTGGAGGATGAGGAGGATGTTGTGGTAAAGTTAGAAACGGTAGAGGATGGGGTGTGCTGTGTAAGCCAGTCAACTACCTCTTCAGCATTTTGGGAGTTCAGGGTCATTGGCTTTTTAAAACTGGGCAATTTGCTAGGGCCACAGGATTGCATAGCAGCACGGCCCCTAGCACGGCCTCTGCGTGGCGGTCTGCCTTTGCCTGGCATTATTTTTAAAAAAACAACAACAACAAAAACTCAGTTGGTTTTTCTGGAAACGATAATACACACAGCTAGATGGCAGTTTGAAGAAAACAGTGTGCAAATAATGCCTACAAGGTCAACGTATACACTACTACAGTGGTGGATACGGATTACGTAAAATATATGAATGCTGCTTGAAAAAAAGTAACTCAAGTGGTTTTTCTAGAGACGATAATATTATCAATATTTAGACAAAATGTGAACAAGCTCACACAGCTAGATGGCGGGTTGAAGAAAACACTGTGCAAATAATGCCTACAAGGTCAACGTATACACTACTACAGCGGTGGATACGGATTACGTAAAATATATGAATGCTGCTTGAAAAAAGTAACTCAAGTGGTTTTTCTAGAGACGATAATATTATCAATATTTAGACAAAATGTGAACAAGCTCACACAGCTAGATGGCGGGTTGAAGAAAACACTGTGCAAATAATGCCTACAAGGTCAACGTATACACTACTACAGCGGTGGATACGGATTACGTAAAATATATGAATGCTGCTTGAAAAAAAGTAACTCAAGTGGTTTTTCTAGAGACGATAATATTATCAATATTTAGACAAAATGTGAACAAGCTCACACAGCTAGATGGCGGGTTGAAGAAAACACTGTGCAAATAATGCCTACAAGGTCAACGTATACACTACTACAGCGGTGGATACGGATTACGTAAAATATATGAATGCTGCTTGAAAAAAAGTAACTCAAGTGGTTTTTCTAGAGACGATAATATTATCAATATTTAGACAAAATGTGAACAAGCTCACACAGCTAGATGGCGGGTTGAAGAAAACACTGTGCAAATAATGCCTACAAGGTCAACGTATACACTACTACAGCGGTGGATACGGATTACGTAAAATATATGAATGCTGCTTGAAAAAAAGTAACTCAAGTGGTTTTTCTAGAGACGATAATATTATCAATATTTAGACAAAATGTGAACAAGCTCACACAGCTAGATGGCGGGTTGAAGAAAACACTGTGCAAATAATGCCTACAAGGTCAACGTATACACTACTACAGCGGTGGATACGGATTACGTAAAATATATGAATGCTGCTTGAAAAAAAGTAACTCAAGTGGTTTTTCTAGAGACGATAATATTATCAATATTTAGACAAAATGTGAACAAGCTCACACAGCTAGATGGCGGGTTGAAGAAAACACTGTGCAAATACTGCCCACAAGATCAACGTATACACTACTACAGCGGTGGATACGGATCTCGTAAAATTTATTATGGCTGCTTGAAAAAAGTCACTCCGGTGTTTTTTCTGGAGACGGTAATATTATGGATATTTAGACAGAATGTGAACAAGGTCACACAGCTAGATGGCAGTTGGTTGAATAACACACTGGGCAAAAAATGCCTACAGGGCAAATAATGCCTAAAAGGTCAACTTATACACTACTACAGCGATGGATACGGATTACGTAAAATATATTATGGCTGCTTGAAAAAAGTCACTCCGGTGTTTTTTCTGGAGACGGTAATATTATGGATATTTAGACAGAATGTGAACAAGGTCACACAGCTAGATGGCAGTTGGTTGAATAACACACTGGGCAAAAAATGCCTACAGGGCAAATAATGCCTAAAAGGTCAACTTATACACTACTACAGCGGTAGTAAAATAAAAAAAAGTAAAATAAAAAAAAAATGAATATTAAAAAAAAAAAATTAAAGTTGGTGCTGCTGAACTACTAGGAGCAGCAGATTAGCACACCAGTCCCACTCCCCAACACTGCTAGACTAATAGCACTGGGCTCTTATAGTAGTAGTAGTAGTAGTAGTAAAACAACAAAAAATAAATAAAAGCAGTCCTTACAAGGACTACTGTTATTGCAGCAGTCAGCAGATGAGATCAGAAGCAGGACAGCTGCCCACTGCAGCTACATACAGAGCACTGCAGTAGAAGGTAGATTACTAGCCAGCAAAGCTACCTAAGCTTAAATGTCCCTCAAACCCCTGCAGACTTCTGTCCCTCCAATAACAGAGCAGTATCAAAACGATTACTAGCCAGCAAACTTTCAACTGTCCCTGAAATCACTAACAGGCAGCAGCTCTCTCCCTACACTATCTCTTCAGCACACACAGGCAGAGTGAAAAAACGCTGCAGGGCTTCGGTTTTTATAGGGAAGGGGAGTGGTCCAGGGGAGAGCTTCCTGATTGGCTGCCATGTACCTGCTGGTCTGGGGTGAGAGGGCAAAAAAAAGCGCCAACAATGGCGAACCCAAAATGGTGAACGCCGCGCGACGTTCGCGAACTTCCGGCGAGCGCGAACACCCGATGTTCGCGCGAACAAGTTCGCCGGCGAACAGTTCGCGACATCTCTACCGGGCAGCCCTTCCAAAAACTGGGCTGTCCGGGTGAAATACGGACAGGTGGCAACCCTGAAGCTGTCACATTTTTGCTGTATTGACATATAGGCAGTTTGCATTGAGGTCTAAAGTAGAAAAAAAATATATATTTAATGCAGTCATTGTAAATATGCAATAGTAACGATAAAAAAACCAGAGGTGAAAAAACTATATGCAGGTGTAAAGTCAAGAGGCTGGGCCAAGAATGAAAAACCACCACCCACAGCTTTCCTGATTAACATTATTATACTTCAAGGTTTCCACAAAATAGTAAATGAAACCTGCGATTCCAAAAAATAATGGCGAGGGTCACATCTGTAGGTTCAATCTGTTGGTTGTGGTTTAAATGGCTGATACCATGTACTATACATTAGAGAATCACTAGTACAGTGTGGGCTGTGATACATACTCAGCCACACTTAATCACACGTGAAGCATATGGGTGTAATCAGACTATAGTAAGGATTTTATTCTCCCTTCTACAACTTTATTGAACCAGCAAATGTAATAAAGCGCCGTGGACTTTGTTCTCCTTTGTAAACCGAAATGATTGCCCGACGGGCTTCTTAACCATAAGAGAAGTCCAATGAAAACACTTTGCCGTCTTTGTTTATAGATTTGAAAAAAAAAGGACTTGTAATGGTCATGCCAGCGCTAATATTGCTGCTTAATCCAAATACTGTAAATGTAAATCATATTTCTTAGAATATCATGTTGCGTTATAAATCTCCTGTGCTTTTGGTTTTATAAAGTGACGTGGTCCACCCTGTTTGTGCTTTGTTGCGAAGAATGAAATATTGCTTAGGGTGATCAATATCTAACTAAATTTTTAATGTACTTTCGCATCTCCCTAGAGAATAATTAGGAAAGTTGGGGGAAAGTGATTGCGAACTAAATCCCCGTTTCAACCTTTAGCAAATGAGACGCTGAGTTTGGCTCAGGTTATCATTGGCTAGGACTTAAAGAACCATTTCATACATCTACTGTAGTTCATGCATTTAAGTTCTAAGCCAGTTACATGGTGACTCGGTCTGTCACTAAATATAGGTTTATTTATAGAGATAAAGAATTCCATTGATGCTTGTTGTAAGTTATTGGGTCGGACTGAGCCGGCGGGACCCCGGGAAAAAAAACGGTGGGCCCCTCTGGCCTAGATTCGCTCCTTGGCCGGACCTATCACTGCTCCCCAGACCTATCTCTCCTTCCCTGGTCACTGAAATTAAAAAGGTATGCATGCATGGGAGGGCTGGAGGTGGCTTGTAGCGGGGAGGGGACCCAGAAGGGGCTTAGTGGCAAGGGCAGGGAGGTGTAGAGGGGCCCCTGAGACAGCAGCCCCCAGTCCGACCCTGATGCTACCATTTATGTTACTGGAATGAGAGCTTTTAAAATAATTGTTCAGTATGAAAATAAACACTGGCTAAATAGATAGCCCGTGCAAAATAATTGTCTGTAAAATTGTTAGTTAACCAAAATGTAATGTATAAAGGCTGGAGTGACTGGATATTTCACATAATAGCCAGAAAACTGCTTCCTGCTTTTCAGCTCTCTTGGTTTCCACTGATTGGTTACCAGACAGTAACCAATCACTGACTTGGGGGGGGCACATGGGTCATAAATGTTGCTTTTGAATCTGAGCTGAATGCTGAGGATCAATTGCAAACTCACTGAACAGTTATGTCCCATGTGGCTCCCCTTCAAGTCACTGACTAACTCAGAGTTAGAGAGCTGAAAAGCAGGAAGTAGTGTTCTGGCTATTATGTTACACATCCAGTCACTCCGGCCTTTATACATTACATTTTTGGCTAACTAACTATATTTAAAATGTTTATTATTTTACACAGCCTATCTATTTACCCAGTCTTTATTTTTACACTGAACTGTTCCTTTAAGGCTTTGCATGGAGGATCTTTCTCACAATCTTTAAAAATACCCCAGTGTACCAAGAGTACCAAAGCCTTTTTTTGGCGAAAGCAATTATGCCAGGCCCATGTTGGCAAAATACCACTAAATATTATGGATGCACCAAATCCACTATTTTGGATTCGACCGAACCCCCAAATCCTTTGCGAAAGATTTGGCGGAATACCGAACCGAATCTGAACCGAAAGCACAAACTAGATACATTTTGATACCCGGAAGGGGAAAACATTTTTTACTTCCTTGTTTTCTAAAAAAAGGCACGCAATTTCCCTCCCCTAATTTGCATATGCAAATTAGGATTCGGTTCGGCTGGGCAGTAGGATTCGGCCGAATTCTGCTGAAAAAGGCTGAATCCTGGCCGAATCCCGAACTGAATCCTGGATTCGGTGCATCTACTAAATATGCAAACTATTTACGCCAGCTAAATATTATCACATTACATCTATAATAATGTCATTACAGTTCTAGTTTAACAGGCAACGTAGCATCAAAAATACAGTACTAATTTTGCACTAAAGTTGCACTAAATATGCCCCTCTGTCTTGTGATCTGAACATTAGTGATGGGCGAATTTCTATGCCAGGAGTGAATTCACGTCGAATTCCCGCGAATCGCCACAGGGGAATAAATTTGCGAAACCGCCGGCCTCAAAAAAATGGACACCAGCTTCCTTTTTTTTGGACGCCGCAAAAACGGACACCGGCGTAAAAAACGAGATGCCGTTTTGTGAATTTTTTGCCGTTTCGCCAATTTCGAGGCAAATTCGCACATTTTTCAGCGAAACGCCACAAATTCACCCATCACTATTGAACATCCTAACAAACCAAACAGAAAAACATTTTTTTATAACACTCTTTCACTTATTATTGTTCTTACTGGTCATTTATAAAAAAACAAAAAAAACAAATAGAGAAATTGTATAGAGAAAATCTCAAGGTGTTTCACTTACTCTTTATTGGACTGTCTGTATAAATACCCATAAACTCTTACACAAAATGCAAACCATCATCCAAATGTGCCCCTGCATTAAATCATAGCCGATGATGAACTGCCGCTCTTTATTACACTGATTATTGTGTACAAATATTTGTATCAATATACAGGCATGGGATCAGTAGGCATGAACATTTAAACATAAGGAACCGTTCTTAGTAAAATAAAACATAAACACTTTGTTTTGTGTGGAGAAAGGCCACAGCCAAGTTTATTAAACAGCATCTGTAATTACTCCATTAACATTCACTGCTTAAATTAACAGTAATAACCAAGCCCAGCTCCGTACAATTGCAGAGCTTGCCATTCAGTGTATATATGAGCCCCGCCATGGTATCGGCCAGGAGCCAATTAACATTTTAAACATCCGCCATTAATGAATCCATTTATTATGAACCATATAATTGGCTGTGACATTTTTTTTTTTTTTTTTTTTTTTTTTTTTTTTTTAAATTTATATAACTTGAGGGTGGGTGGGTGGGGAAATTCTTCTGAAGCTATCCCCAGGCTGCGCAGACACGGGTGCTGCGAGGGGGGGCTCTATATATAACTTATTTTCGCGGGCTTTCCGCCAGCAGGGGGCCCTCCAATCACATACCTGCTGGCACAGCTGTGAATTTAAAGCTATAGGATGCCCTGAAATTAAACTTTTATAACTAAACTTATATAATGATATGAATGTATCTGGGATCTGAGCTCATCTACCTCATGTCATGCCACCATCCCATGCCCACAAGAGGCTAATTTAGCCCCCAATGGGACATGGGATCTGTTATCTGAAATTCTTTGGAGCTGGGATTCTTGGAAAGAAGTTCCGAAATTACGTCACGCTGGCGAATTTTAGCCAGCGTTAGCCACTTCGCCCTTTAGTAAACTTCCCCCAAGGAGGTCAAAATTTTTTTGAAAAATAAAACCCTTACTTAAAAAAAACCCCATAAACCCTTGCTCAGCACCTGTAAATCCATGTTGCCACAGTATGCTGGCTACAACAGTACTATCACAATTGATTGCGTTTTAATAATGTGGATGTGTGGAGGGTCCTTGGTGTTGCAGCCCAGGTGGGCAGGGCCGGATTTACATAGCGGGCGCCCCTAGGCCCACTGCCGTTTGTCCCCCCTGTCCCCTACCCTTTATTCATGCAAATTTTCATGGAGATTATATCTCCTGCGCATCCCCAGTGTTTTTGAACCAATGTGGGTGTGGTTGGGCAGCATGCCGCCCCCCTAAAATCCTGCCACCCTAGGCCCGGGCCTAGGTGGCCTTCCCACAAATCCGGGCCTGCAGGTGGGTCCTCAATGCCCCAGTCCAATGTTGGACACTGCACTGTGATACTTACACCAGATTGAAAAGAAGCAGAGTTAAGCTTTCTCTGGGACGCAAATACTTACTAAGTAAGCACTAAGGAGGGCGCGCTACAGGGATCAGTAAATGATCTGTACAAATTTTGAACCATATGTGCAGATGCAGATTTTCTGTGCTATGTACAATTTGTTTTGTGCACTGGTGTCATAACATTTGTTTGTGTGCAGACGTGAGCAAGTTTAGAGGTAACACTGACGCGTAGACCCATGTTAACATTGAAGAGTCCTGTTGCTCTTCCAATGCTTTAGAGTAGAGTTTACCAAAGAAAAATCACTTACATTCTATTCATTCCTATAGGGTTTTTAGAAGTGTTTCACCATTTGATAAATATGCTTCTAAACAAAACCATAGGAATGAATAGAAAAAGGGGGAGTTTTTTGCGGTGAGCTCTAATCTCACCATTGGATAAATCTGAGCAGAGGCACATGCCACTATTTCGGAAGATTAGTTGCCCAGCGACAAATCGCTTCTTCTTTGGGCGACTTAATCTCCCCGAATTGACTTCCCGCCGGCTAGAATGTAAATTAGAGTCCTGCAGAGGGTCGGGTACCCGCGGGTTTCCCCGCAAAAACCTGCGGTACCCTGTGGGTTGCATTTAGAAGTTCCAGGTGCGGATATACCCGCGGGTCGGCGGTAGGGATGTAGCGAACTGTTCGCCGGCGAACTTGTTCACGCGAACTTCGACCGTTCGCGTCCGCCGAATGTTCGCGAACGTCGCGCGACGTTCGCATTTTGAGTTCGCGTTCGATTCGAATACAAATCGTTCGACCATTCGAATTCCTTCGACCGCTAAAAATCGAACGATTTCCATTCGTTCGAACGATTGTAAGCATTCGATCGAATGAAAAGCATTCTATCGAATGCTTCGATCGTTCGATTCGAATGAAAATCGTTCGAATCGAACGATTTTAGCGGGTGTTCGAAGTTCGCGAACTGTTCGCGAACGTTCGCATTTTTTGCCGGTGTTTGCGAACGGCGCTCGCGAACACCAAATCGGCAGTTCGCTACATCCCTAGTCGGCGGTTCTGTGGGTTTGCGGGCCGTCTACTTCCGATGACGTCACTTCCGGTTTACAATGACAGCACTTCCTGGTTTACTCCTTTTTTCCTGATCACGTCTACTTCTGATGATGTCACGTCCGGTTTACAATGACAGCACTTCCTGATTCTTGATGGTCAGCGGGTCGCGGATAAGGTACTTGCGGGTAGGGTCGGGTAGCGGGTCCAATGTAAATCGCTGGAGGCATGGCACCTGGATAGCTTTGGCTTTCCGAAGTCGTTTCCTTGTGAGGCAACTTCGGGGCAACTTTGGAAAACAAAGCATTCCATGTGCCATCCCGCCGGCGATTTACATTCTAGCCAGCAGGAAGGCAGTTCAGGGAGATTAGTCCCCCAAAGAAGAAGCGATTTGTCACTCGGTGACTAATCTCCCAAAATAGCAGCGTGTTTCTCTGCCATAAATGCCAACCTGCTGAGTTTATATCATCCTCCCCTGCTTATATTAGTATAGAATGAAAAATGAAAAAAGCAGAGAAAGATCTGCAGTCAATCATCGTGTATGAAGGCTGAATATTTCATCAAGGTGGATCTGCACCTTTGCACTGCAGAGAGTAGTGATGGGCGAATTTGTGCCGTTTCGCTTCGCTGAAAAATTTGCGAATTTCGCGAAACGGCGAAAAATTAGCAAAACGGCGCCGGCGTCTCGTTTTTGACGCCGGCGCCCGTTTTTTCGACGCCGGCGCCCGTTTGTGACGCCGGCGCCCGTTTTTGGCGCCGGCGTCCATTTTTTCGAAAAAAAAATTTTTACGCCAGCGAATTTTTGCCGCGAATTTTTGCGGGCGTTTCGCGAATTTATTCGCTGGCGGCGAAACACGCAAATTCGCCGCGAATTCGTGCCTGGCGAATAAATTCGCCCATCACTAGCAGAGAGGTCAAAGCAACTCAGATACATAACAAAACCACTTTAAAACAAGTACCTGGAGTTCCGGAATATAACTATGAGTTAGGGCTGAAATGACACGCTAGTGTTTCTCACACTGCTAATTGGATTTTTCCTTTTAGAATTAGATAATCGGAGACACGCAATTGTAACACTTTCATTCCGCCTGAAGGAAAACTCTGTTTCACTTTGTGAAAGCATAGCCCGGGATACAATGTGAAACGGAAAGGAACACCGAACACATGGTTTAATTTGCCCCAGGAGAAACAGTATATCCACTCAACTGACAAGAGAAATGTTCATAAAATTGATTTTATAGATTAACAGGAATACACTTGCCTTCTTCACGATTGCATATCTAGAAGATGTAATAAATAAATAAATAAATAAAATTCTGAATTTTTTCACATTTGTTGGTGATTGTGTTAGATGTGAATCGTTTTTCACAGAAGGAGTTCACAAAAGTGCAATTCTAAAAATGTCATTATCCAAATTTTGGAAGTGCTGTAAGTACGACAAATCCACAGCAGTTTTATGGATTTGTTGTAATTCTATGTACATGGTGTAACTACAATATGGCAGACCCTGTGGTCAATGGGAAGCCCGGAAAGCAAGGTCTGCTGTATAGTAATCTGCCCCCTCCTCCCTCAAATGTGTGATCTGGCCATGGTGGCAGTGTGGGTGGCTGTTGCGAGCCCAGCGATGTCAAATTATGCCACCGGCCACACATTTTCAAAAGTCATTGAATATTGTCGTTATTGTGCCATCAAAATAGTTGGATGTGTCTGAAAAAGTTTACTCTATACTAACATGAGCCAAATAATATAGCAACATTGTCCGCCAACTTTTTAGGCAAATATAGAGAAACAATGTCACTGACAAAGTTGTGGGTAAGTGAAAATGTTGAAATTTGCAGACAAATTTTCCTAACAGTTTTGGAAAAAATGTTTAATGTCAAGAAGGGAGTGTGTCTACCTTTTTGCCATAAGTACAATTGGTACATAATTAAACAGTTAAATCCTTTCCACCAAGTCATCTAAGGTGTCGTGGAAGGTGGTTATTTCACCTCCCGTTGACTTTAATTGAAACCACCAAACTAGCTGGACAGATGGTTTCCATTAATGACAATGTGAGGTGGCATAAGCTATTTCAGATGTTTCTTTGATGGAGGAAGTGTCCCATGTGACATTAGCTTAAACCAAATAGAATTTTGCCTTAATCTCTCCTCATTATTGATACTCTAGTAGTTGATTAGACTGTGCCAAAGAAACATTTCACATTAGCCCCAGTTCCCTTACTCTTTTCTTATACAGATGTGAGTCTCCATACTAGCGATGGACGAATTTATTCGCCAGGCATGAATTCAAATCGAATTTCCACGTTTTGCCTTTGAATAAATTTGTGAATTTGCCTCGAAAATTCGCCATCATCAAAGTTCTTTTGGCGCCAGCGACGATTAACTGACGCACACTGACTTTAATGGCAAATCTGTCCCATTTCGTTTCACCACGAATTGTCACCGGCATCAAAATCTGCGAATTTTTCACCCGTTTAATATTTCATGGGAAATTTGCAAAATTTGTGGTGAAGTGAAACGGGACAGATTCAGCCCATCACTACTCCATACCCTATATTTTTTACTTATGGATAAATACTGACCAAATCCTCCATCAGAAGAGTAATTTCATTCATTGAGCAAAGAGCAAGATAATATATAAGGTAATTAGGTAATGGGACCCCATGGCTAGAAGAAAAGCCCTTGATGAGACAGGGGTGACTGATTAAGAAGGCAGAGGTCCCCAAACCGTGGAAGCAACCCAACTACAACACACGATTTCTGAACAATAGAGTATAAAACCCAAACGTTGAAATTTGATTTTGTGGGATTTGCAGTCCTGTTTGATGCATTCATGGTTTGCCCTGCCTCACATCTGTTTGATTCCAGTAACAGTAATGATAAATATTCAGCTACTGTAAAACAAAAACATATCAAACACAGCTTGTTCACTCAAGAATCTGGTTTTTAGCTGTGCCAGCTTGAAAATATCTGATCCCATCTGTCACTTGTTATCAGTGCAGATTGCGGCTGTGCTGTTACCATGTCCTGGAAACATGTGTGATAGAAAAAACTTCACCTCCTTCCAAAGTAACCAATGTGGGACTGCTGGGCAGTTTCTTGACGTGGATAACAAAGGCCACGATTGAACTCACTGGTTACAAAAACAGGCCCATTGCCCAGAGCTGGGATATTATTTTCTCTGCCTACATATGCTTCAATAGCTTTGTGTGCATGGGCTGGAAGGAATTCTGGAATAATTAATGGAATAGGCCTAATGAGGGTAGAAGTTTTTGTAGACAGGATGTTTCTTCCCACACTGTTTCTGGAATTGTCCAATTCCTGGTATAATTAAGCCTTTTCTTGGAACTATATGGTGATGCAGCACTTTCCTACTTACTTATGATATTTGCAGCATTACACAAGCAAAATTACTAGGGATGCACAAAATCAACAATATTCGGATTTAGACAAATGCCTCCAACCTTCAACAACAGGCCTGGACGAATCAAATAACCCATCAGCATATATTTGAACACAGTTAATAAAATTGCATTCCCAAACATTTGCAAATTCCAGTTGCCCAGTTCATAGCAGAATCATTGTAGAACAATTTAATCCCCCTATAGCTTGTAATAAAGGAATTCTTCCCAACCACCCTTGCCACCATTCCTCTTGAGACAATAAAAGAAAATCCAAGTCTTAAGATAAAGAAGACAAGAGCTTTAATTAATTACCTTCTTTCTCTTTTTTTTTTACAAGAACCTTGTGGGTTCCTTACATTTTATTTTCCATAATCAATAAACAGGCCTGACCCGTTTCGTGTCTACCAGGGACTCTTAGTCATGGGCTCATTGGCTCTTTTTCAACCCAACTTAAGTACATAACTGTGTTACCTGGATTTGGTGCATATAAATTAGAAGTGATGTGTGGGTACCATCACTAAGAAAAAAATGGCTTAAATGTAAATAACTGGCCAAAAATATATCCACATATCATGGGGTTCATATGAAATCCAATTTTTACTTCTCTCATATTACAAACCTGATTTAACACATTTTAAATCCACTAAATAAAGTGGAGGGCATGTTTAACTAGCATGTGGCAGTTAAACAATACAGATATAATGCAATTCACATTGACGATATCCTTCCTAAGAACTTATATATAGCAAAACAAAAATACATTAAAAAAACTGTGTTTGATGTCATGTTAGAAGACTCCAAAGCCGAGTTGGATACAGCAAAGTTCCCCAGCACTACATATTCTGTTTTTCTCAATTAACCTATTTTTTCCCTATGGTTGACTGTACACGCATGCCATCAAATCTATAAATCAATAACAAACACAAGGTCTGGAAAGAAAGATATTCAAGATATTTAGATGCACAAGTAGTACTGGAGCCCCGGGGCACAGATTCCAATCATAACGATGCTTTGTAATGCCTACTCTACCACAACTGCTTAGAAATATGTACAACACCCACACACCCCCCACCTAGGAAAGCTGAAGTGACTTTCATGAACAGGTTGCCAAAAGGCATTTTTTCGAGATCATGAACTGAGTGACATCTGATAGATCTGACAGCAAGCGGATGGGTTACTGAGCAGTTTGCACAAACGCGGCGCTTAAAATAAAGCAGGTTTGCAGCTGGGCAGTGTGTACAAGCCCACAAAACATGGCATGCACACTAGTCATACACATACAGATATCCTCAGAATACTCAAGAATTCTATAGCAGGAGCCTCAACGAAAAGGCAAGAGAAGTGCCAAATATTTTCATAAAAACACTCAGTTCCAAGGAATTTTGACAGGGGACAGCTGCCGAGTGGTCTTTACTAGTGTTCACTTGCTTTAAAGTCCTCATTATCCCATTGCTACATGTATTTAAACAGATTATTCCTTGATCTAGGCTAAACACAGGGCAGAGCTGGCCATCTGTCCCAAAGGCAAAACATGAGAATTATTGGCCGATGAGTTGGTAGATTGCTAGCAGAGCTCTGCACATAGTTTAGGCATTGGCACTTATTTTCTACAATTATATAAAGTAATTGGGATGTTTTATTATAGAAATTGATTTACTTATTAAAATAAAATAGGGAAGTGTATTTCTTTGTATTCACTCTTTTCTGGAGGTATGGCAAGGATGAATGATATCAGAGGGTGAGGTGATGACTTTTAGGGTCAGGATGATTATGTCAGTGGGTGAGATAATGACATGGCAGGTAGGGATTGGCACAAGTCTATGATTTTAATGGTGGTGGTGTTATGCCCTAATTTCATGAACTTGAAACGCAGGCAAAAAGTTTCAAACTGTTCATTTGTAAATAAGATGGATGGCGACCATATTACAGATTTGGGGGGCAGCATCAGACTGGGGGCCAGGGCCCACCCATGATGCCACCTCAGGGGCCACCACATACCCTCAGGGCCCCTTCTCTCAGTCCTGAAGTCCAACCTGTCTCATTATGGCCATGATCAGGGAGAGGTAAGGGAGAGCCCAATCGGGCAGGTAGAGGGTCTGGGTCGGCGGGGTCCACTAGGCTTTTCCCTGGTGTCCCATTAGCCAAGTCTGACCCTGGAGGGGGGAGTAATTATGTTACGCAAATACCACTTCAAACTTGCTTCTAATTAATTGTTCCCACACTTTAAACCAGTAGTTGCATTGGCAAGTACCACTAATCTGATTGGCCAACACTGCATAATCCATTTTACAAACCAATCAAACCTGCCACTTTAAATGCAATAATGTGACAGTACCAAATTCTGCAGCCCTTTTCTGATTATAACCCAAACATGTTAAAATGATGAGCCAACCCTGGAATTGTACTTGGTCCAGCCGCAAAGCAGCATGAACTTCACACATTTTGCATGAAGTTAATTAAATTGACTTTAATAATCCCTGTTGAAAAGATATTGTTGAATAGAGGGTGTTATCATATTTGGAAAATGAGAAAATTAATGAACTGGTTATACAAAAAAAAATAATTAAGTGATAGTAGTGAGGAAAAGTCATTATCCTTCACTCCCAGGAGGATTTACAGTTGCGAGGAAAGAAAAGGATATTTACATGGAAGTTTCAATTAACCCTTTTTGCTGCGGAATTGTGTTGGCAGACCACGGGAAGGGGTAAAATGTACAACATGAAGATAGTAACAACAAGGATTTTTAAGCCATGGAATAAATATATTCAACTGCTTGTCTATATACTAACATAGTTTCTATGCACTGAACCCCCAAGCCTTCTTTGCTGTAAGATCACGCAAACCTGGATACAGGGCACCAGAGTCACTTGCCTAGGGCAAAACCATTTTAGAAGAGAGGTTTTTTTATTAGACTTTGTCTCTCCTCACCCTGCCTCTGTCAGCTATTCTGTCTTCCAATAACTAGTGATGGGCTCGGCTGGCACGAATTTGAGACTAATTTACGCGTTCACCGCCGACGAATAAATTTGCGAATCTCCCGCGAAATTTCGCCGGCGTCAACATTTTTTGAACGTGCCTCCGAAAAGCCAATCACATCAAAATTGGCTCGCGGCAACACTATTCGGACATCCATTAACTATAATGCCAGCGTCAGTTTGGATGCGGCGTCTATTCCCGGTTTCGTGAATTTCAAAATGGGAGATATTCGCCCATGACTACCAATAACTCTTACAGACTTGAGGGTAACAGAGTGGAAGGAACAGCTGAGAGACCTCCCATGGGCTATCTACAAGTTCTTTTTTTCTTGTGTTGTACGCTGAACCGTATGAACAAATGAAATTGGGGGTTAAGAAAAGTAAGGATATGAAGGGCATACAAAGTAAGGCTACGGGCAAGGCCAGACTCTGCGTTTTTATGCTGTGTTTTTAAAAAAGCTCCGTCGGGCGTAAATACGCATAAACTGCACTACCAGTGAAACGAATGGAAAACACACTATGGCAATTCTCACAGGGCGCTTGCAAGCTGAAATCCGCCACAGGGCGCAAGTATTGGCATTTTTTTAATAGAAATGCCAATACGTCAAGAAACTACCAAATCAATAGACTCTATGGGATCTTCAAGTTTGAAACCACACGTTGCGTAAATATGCAGCCTATTCTAAATATGGCGTCCAAATTCTCGCAAGATAAATGATACATATACATTTTTACGGCCAGTGACAATCATTCCTGCTCCATTTTGCATGTAAATAGTTTTTCTATTTCTAAATAGCTTTTCTATTTCCAGCCAGCGGAATTATGGGGAACGAGAACAATGAGAAGTGCATGTTAGGAAAAGAAACCTACGTGCTGAAAAACGCATTAAAAAATGCATGTTGAAGGTTGCGTGTGGTTTCAGTGGCGTATTTACACATTTATAAACACTGGGCAAATTTGCACCTGGGCAGTAACCCATAGCAACAGTGGTGTAACTAGAGTGCGCCTGGCACCCCTGCAAAAAAATCTTTAGAGGGGCCCGGGCACTCCGATCTCCATCCTCCCACCCACTTTCAGTCCCGCCTCTGCCCCAACCACATCCCACTCAGTCCCACCTGACTTGCGCCCCGTTTCCTCACCGCAGGTAAGAGAATCTGGGGAGGAGGATTTTTTTATTAGTTATAGAGGAAGCACACCCCAAAGTCTGAGCTTCCCTGTTCCCCGGACCCCCTTGCGACTGCAGGATCTGCTTCCTCTATAGTTACGCCACTGCATAGCAACCAATCAGTGATTACTTTTTGTAGTAACCAATCAGTCATTACTTTTTGTAGTAACCAATCAGTAATAACTTTTTGTAGTAACCAATCAGTCATTAATTTTTGTAGTAACCAATCAGTAATTACTTTTTGTAGTAACCAATCAGTCATTACTTTTTGTAGTAACCAATCAGTCATTACTTTTTGTAGTAACCAATCAGTAATTACTTTTTGTAGTAACCAATCAGTCATTACTTTTTGTAGTAACCAATCAGTCATTACTTTTTTTCAGCCAGTTGCAGATTAAAAAGTGAAAGCAATTGTCTCATATGTTTACCATGGGCTACTGCCCAGGTGCAAATGTACTTAGTTTAGGTATTTTGCTCACTGTACCATTATTGTAAAGCCCCGTATAACCTGTGAGTGCTCTATAATTAACTAATTATGATGAATGAATGATTATGATGATAATTATAATGATGATGAACACACAATATGAACCTAGTAAGATTAGCAAGAGAAACTTCTGCCCAAATGCCTAACTAAATATTTATAGAAAACCAAAGTGAAAGTTTAAAAACAAAACTCCTTATAAATAGGTTATATTTCCCCCTTTCATACTTTAGTGCAGAAGCCTCAATAAAATGTTCTGCCAAGTGTATAGATCTGGGGGAATCATAGTTATTTTACAGGTAACGGATTGTGATATCTAAGTTAGACCCATAAAATCTTGTTTCTCATAGAATTGCAATGAAAAGAAAATTGTCAGGCTCATGCATACTTAATATGAATCACAGGTGACCTTTGGGATTATAAAATACATACAGTGTGAACATATTTCAGTGCCACTGAATAAAACTGGGGAATTTAGCAGAAATATAATGAACTGATATATAGTGATGGGTGAATTTATTCACCAGGCGTGAATTCCCGCGGCGTCAAAAAAAGATGGATGCGGGAGTCCGTTTTTTTGGACACCGGCGCAATTTCGCTAAAAGCAGATGCGCAGCGTCCAAAAAAAGGACGCTGGCATCAAAAACAGAAGCCGGCGCCGTTTTGCGTATTTTTAGCCGTTTTGCGAATTATGCAGGAAATTCGCAAATTTTATGCGAAACGAAACGCCCCAAATTCGCCCATCACTACTGATATAGTAAGTGCATCATCTTTCACAGCAGACGTAACTAAACTAGTAGGCTGGTCCCATAGGGAATCCTAAAATATTGGATAGGAGGGCCCTTATTTAGCGATGGATAATTTTACAAAATTGTTTGTGTTCCGAGTGTTTATACAAAAGAATGATGGACATTGTGTTGGACCCTAAAAGAGGGAACCCTGAATAGATGCAGGGATTGTGAACACCAAAACTTCTATCTTTAGACACAACTGAAAGCTCAAGCTGAAATGTCAAATAGGGAGAGATTTTGGGTGAACAGTTTTTCTTGGATGGAGCAAACCCTGTTTTCATCCATCGATACATATGTCTCTAAAACCCCTATAAAAGGGTTTGGGACTATTTTAATCTATACATAGAGCCACAAACCCTAATACTTATCAAATGGAGAAAGCTGCCCCACACCCTGCTGAAAATAATTACAACTTGGATTTAAGGGTCACTGTTATATATTTATTTATTTAAATAGTTACACACTGGAATTTGGAGCAGGCTATACAGGTATGGGACCCGTTATCCAGAATGCTTGGGACCTGGGGATTTCTGGATAACAGATCTTTCCATAATTTGGTTCTTTGTACCTTAAGTCTACTACTAGAAAATCATTTAAAGGTGAACTAAACCCTAAAAATAAATATGGCTAAAAATGCCCTATTTTATATATCAAATTTATTGCATCAGTCTAAAGTTTCAGCTTGTCAATAGCAGCAATGATCCAGGACTTCAAACTTGTCAGAGGGGGTCACCATCTTGGAAAGTGTCTGTGACACTCACATGCTCAGTGGGCTCTGAGCAGCTGTTGAGAAGCTAAGCTTAGGGCTCGTCACTAATTATCCAGCAGAAAATGAGCTTCCCCTGTAATATAAGCTGATGCTACAGGGCTGATTATTAAATTCTGATGCTAATTGCACTGGTTTCTGTGCTGCCCTGTAGTAATTAATTGTATTAATTAATTAATCCGCCTTATATTTCTATTCTATGTGTATTGTATATTGTGAGTGGGTCCCTAAGCTCAGTAAGTGACAGCAGCACAGAGCATGTGAAGTGAATCAGCAGAAAAGAAGACGGGGAGCTACTGGGGCATCTTTGGAGACACAGATCTTTACTGTTAAAGGGCTGTGGTTGCCTTGGGCTGGTACAGAAGCACAAAACATAATGTACAACATTTCTCTTTAGTTATGCTTTAGTTCTCCTTTAAACATTAAATACACCCAATAGGCTAGTTTTGCCTCCAATAAGGATTATATCTTAGTTGGGATCAAGCATAATGCACTGTTTTATTATTACAGAGAAAAAGAAAATAATTTAAACATTTTTTTGATTATTTGGCTAAAATGGAGTCTATGGCGTTTCTGGTAATGGATCCCATATCTGTGCTTCCATTGAATTCCACTCATTATATTTACCTTTGCAGCAATGCCATTATCTAGGAATTTTGGAAGTTTTAAAGTTTCATGTGTTAGTTGTCACTGCGCACTGTACTGACTGGCAGAACTCTATTAATTAAAGCTCATATTTATACTGTAAGTTAAGGTCGGTATAGGTATGGGATTGGTTATCCGGAAACCCATTATCCAGAAAGCTCCGAATTACGGAAAGGCCATCTCCGATAGACTCCATTTTATCCAAATAATCTAAATTTAGAAAAGTATTCCTTTTTTCTCTATAATAATAAAACAGTAGCTTGCACTTGGTCCCAACTGAGATATAATTAATCCTTATTGGAAGCAAAACCAGCCTATTGGGTTTATTTAATGTTTACATGATTTTCTAGTAGACTTAAGGTATGAAGATCCAAATAATGGAAATATCCATTATCCGGAAAACCCCAGGTCCCGAGCATCTGGATAACATGTCCCATTCCTGTAAACTGTATAAGAAATGATTTAAAGGAGTGAATAATGAAAATGCTATTCTACACTTTTTTAAATCTGGTGCCTTGTCTTACATAAAAAGGAACACAACAAAAGCAAAATTGAACACCAGAATTGTATATTTTCTAATTTTCTAAACTGATGCATCCCACGAATATTTGCTTTAAGGAAGAGATTTGCTTCAAGGCAAAGCATTGAGTATTTTGCATAACATGACACCCATCACTGAATGCTCGGGGAAGAGACAAGGTTTGGGTTTCTCTACAGAGTAGCCACAATATCCCACCAAAGGGGCCAGACAATTTCCCTTTGAAGGTGTCCCGCATTCTGCAGACCCGTTGGTTGCCGAGTTCGAATCACTCTCGCCCTTTTTACTAATCTCTTCAAGATATTTTTCTCCAGGGACCGAAAGTAAAATGAGATCAAGCCAGTGTCAAGAAGCAGATGGATTAATAAAAAACACACACAAAGTAGTATTCTCTTTCCTGCTAAACCTGGCCGTGCTTCAAGCAATTAAACTTCTGCTTCAAGAGCTTCAACTCAACTTCCTTAATCAGCATGGCTGAGATTTATCAATGGGAAAAGTGCATTTTATGAAAACATGCTTGTTTGTATAGTGAGATGTCACATGAGGACTTCCATTGATAAACCAGGGCATGGATCAATGAGGGCATTTTCCTTCCACCCTGAGAAGCAGATGGTAGCCTGGGGATAAAACCCATCCACTACCATTCCTAGGCCTATGTCTCCTCTCCTCCTCCTTAACCCCTCCATGACTTGGAAAACACTATATCATTAAGGAAAGTAAAATATAACCACATCAGACTTCCTCTCTCGCCAACCTCCCAGGGTAATAATAGTAATAAATGCACTTAACTGCATATAAACGATACAAATAAAACCCAAAATATTTATAGTAGGCTAGTGTAGAATTAATCAAACAAGTAATGAATTATTAACGTAATTGTTCTAAATTTAGAGTGTTCTTCAGGTCTGTTCATCTTAGGAAACTCAATTGCCAGCCTCACACTCACAAGCAATGGGTTAGACTTTATGAAGAAAAGTCAATTAACAAGAGAGCTGAGAGAAGCAAAAGAAGAGGCAGAACTTGCTGCTAAGTGCTCTTTATTGCACACAACATGTTTCGGGCCCAGAGCCCTTTATCAAGTGTGACACTTGATAAAGGGCTCTGGGCCCGAAACATGTTGTGTGCAATAAAGAGCACTTAGCAGCAAGTTCTGCCTCTTCTTTTGCTTCTCTCAGCTCTCTTGTTAATTGACTTCATTTCCTACACCTGGAGCGGGGGTGCCTTGCTGAGATTGGAAGCACAGCTGCCAGTCCCCCAGTCACTCTGATACATTGTTTATGAAGAAAAGGACATCTGCAGAGCAGGAGTGAAGTGCAAATAGAAAAGAACTGTGCCCTTGAAAGTTATGCTCTTTAAACACTGCTTATAATATGGGCATATCTTTTCTTTAAACCAACTGAGGTCCTAATCAAAGTTGTTTTTAAGAGACAACAAAAGTGCAATTCACTAGGGGGAGTGAATGCTATCCACTGCCAATGAAAATAATGGCTCACTTTTTTGGGATTTGTTAGAGATTCCTTTCGGTAGCCCATTTGCATGTGCAGTAAAGAAGATGACACTTTATTGTGCAAGTGCCGGCTAGGGTTGCCACCTGTCCGGTTTTGACCCAGAGAGCCTGGCATTTTGAAGGGCTGCCCAGGTCAAAACTTCCTAGACTGTTTTCCAAATAAGGAAAACCAGGCAGGATTCCCCATAAATGACACGATCAGCCAATCGCCATGTCATAGACCCACCCCTCAATGTCACGGCCCGCCCTCTCCATCACGGCACCACCCCCTCGACATCTCAATCCCACTCCCTGCTTGGTCTCTACTGGGGGAAAAGGTGGCAACCCTAGTGCCAGCCTATTTTATTATTTTACTGCTTATGCAAATGGTCCTAGACCATAATACAAAAACACAACATACAGTACCATTGGATGATGCTTTTGTAACCTGAAATATATAAATACAGGTATGGGACCTGTTATCCTGAATAAGAAGTCTTTCCATAATTTGGCTCTTCCAACTGTAAAGGGCTTGTAAAGGCAAAAAAAATAAAATCCCATTTTTACTTTCTTTAATGAAAAAGAAATGTATCTCCAATATACTTAAATTAAAAAATGCCTACCGTTTTTATAATAAACCTGACTGTATGCAGTGAAATTCCCCCTTTGTTTTTCTTGTTCTGACAGCTGCAGATAGGAAAATTCAGACGGTCCCTAACTGCTCTGCAGGGAAACAATGATACTTTCAAAGGGCAGGGGGGGGGAGCTTACGTCCCTGACCTCAAGCAGCTTTGTTTGTTTCCCTGTAGAGCAGCCGGGACTGTGTAGAGATTCGTATCCGCAGCCCCAGTGCAGTCTGCATATTCTGATTATTAATCAGTGTTGCTGTTTCAACTTCTAGGACAGATATTATTTGACTTGTGCTGTTTTGATCATTTATGATGATCTCTCAGCTTAACCTCTCAAGTGAAGCCCAGACCACACTGAGCATGTGCACAGTCTTGCAAATATATTTAACAAAGTTACACAATGACAGCCCCCTGCAGCCAACTTTGAAAACATAATAAATTTAATTAGGCTTCTGGTGCAGTAAGTTCATGTTTTGTATACAAAATACAGCATTTCTAGTATTATTCTTTTTTGAACTTAAGTTACCCTTTAAGTCTTCTAAATAGTAATTTAAACATTAAATAAACCTAACAGAATGTTTTGTCTGCTGTAAGTATTCATATATATATATATATATATATCTATATATATATATATATATATATATATATATATATATATATATATATATATATATATATATATATATATATATATATATATATATATATATAGATATATATAGATATATATATATGATACTGAAAACTTGGAACATATTTCCCAATTCCAGAAAAAGAGTCTTTCGATAATCTAGATCACTATACTTAAAGGCCACATTTAAAAAATGTCAGGTGATCCCACTGGTGTCTAATAAAAGGGCAGACAAGTTTGGGAGTTTTACTTTGAAAGCAGCAAGTAAGTTGCAGGTAAAACTTAGTCCCTTTGTAAAATGTATAATGAAGCAATTGAATTCTTAATGAATCAGATGAAAATTGAGCATAGGACTGGCCAGATATGGGATGACTTTGACGTAGTTGGCCAGCTTAAATATATTGCAATATATGGACAAACAATCCCTGTTTTGTTTAAAGGGTAAGGCATTTTTTAGTAGCAGTATGCACAAAATGTCTCTGTCTTAAATATATTGATAATGGGTTGAGTGCAGAGGACTCTTGTATTTGTCTATATGTATTTTGTGGTCACACCCTCATTGCACCCCCGTCTAATGGTTTTAAAAAATAGTGGTGAGCACAACTTTCCCTTGTTTGTCACATTTAAAAAACCCAATTTGCTTGGCCATTAGCATATTTTATGTTATATACAGTTTGGAGGTTTCTGGACAGCAGGATTCTGTTGTTGAACTTACTTTTGCTACGGGATACAATATCCACTGAAAATAATCTGATCACCTGCTTTACAGTGGCTTCTATACATTGCCCTGTGGGTGGGTAATGTGAAAAGATTAGCCAAAGTACATACATAACAAACTGCTGGGTATTTTCCAGCACAAGCAAACCAGATATATACAGAGTATTATATGTCCTTAACATTTTCCATAATGGGTTTGCTACAGCTGCAAAACACCCAGCAGTTTGTTATATAAATACATTTCCAAAGCTCCCATGTCACTTCCAGACAGAGAAATTATATTTTGTACAATACATACTCTGATAGAGAATATTTTCTAGGTAAGATATATATTATAAATATTTATTCTTTTTTATATATGATTATATGTTACATAAAGCAGAATGAAACCTAATTTTGAATGGGCCTTGCAAGCAGAACGGCTGTTTCCTCTCACTGGTTTCCACAGTGACCCCAGATGGTGCTGTGGGCTCAGATGAGCCTGAAACAGTAACGCAATGCACATTAAAGGAGAACGAAACCCTAAAATGAATATTGCTAAAAATGCTATATTTTATTTACTGAACATATTGCACCAGCCTAAAGTTTCAGCTTGCAATTAGCAGCAATGATCCAGGACTTCAAACTTGTCACAGGGGTTCACCATCTTGGAAAGTGTCTGTGACACTCACATGCTCAGTGGGCTCTGAGCAGCTGTTGAGAAGCTAAGCTTAGGGGTCGTAGCAAATTATCCAGCAGAATATTAGGTTGTCCTGTAAAATAAGCTGATGCTGCAGGGCTGATTATTAAATTCTGATGCTAAATGCACTGGTTTCTGTGCTGCCATGTAGTAATTATCTGTATTAATTACTAATCAGCCTTATATTGTGACATTTCTATTCTATGTGTACTGTATATTGTGAGTGGGTCCCTAAGCTCAGCAAGTGACAGCAGCACAGAGCATGTGCAGTGAATCAGCAGAAAAGAAGATGGGGAGCTACTGGGGCATCTTTGGAGACACAGATCTTTACTGCTAAAGGGCTGTGGTTGCCTTGGGCTGGTACAGAAGCCCAAAACATAATGTATAACATTTCTAGCTACTTCTTTAGTTAAGCTTTAGTTCTCCTTTAAGCACTTGGGAGAAGGTGCAATGGCCCTACCATATCTCAAATGAACATTACCAGGACCATTGGGTTTTTAAACTCAGCTCTTCACACTGTAGGATGGCAGACAATTCTCATCTATTAAATGGGAAGCCGGCAGCTTGGTGGATCTGACAGGGGACTGCAGTTTATATTTTGCTGTGTAGAAGCAGAGCTGCTATTGACTACCCACATCCTACTGTACTCCTGAGGAATGGCCATTAATAAGCTCCAGCTGGCGGAGGCTGCTAAGAATTGTACTTTAACAATAATAATGGCTGCAGGTTGTTCAACACTGTCTTCCTAAACTTCCTCCTAGTAATGAGTGAATCTGTCAAGTTTTGCTTCACCTAAAAATTTGCGAAACTGCTGAAAAATTCAGAAAACAGTGAAAAATTAGCAAAATGCATTGAAGTCAATCGGTGTTTTTCTCACAGCTTTTTTTGTGTAGGACTTTTCTTCTCACTCCACTTTTTTTCTTAAAGGAGAAGGAAACCACTTGGGTGCAAAAGTCTCTCCCCCCTCCCCTGTGTTGCCCCTCCTCCCCCCTGGCCTATCTGTCCCCCCGGGCAAATGCCCCTAACTTGTTACTCACCCCTCTGCGCAGGTCCTGTCCACGGAGTTCACAGGCGCCATCTTCTCCCAATAGGTTTTTTTCCTGCTTTGACTAGCGTTTTTGGCGCATGCATAGTAGGAGCATTTACTGGTACGGATCTATTGCGCATGCGCCGAAAGTCACGAAGTTTTCCGATTCCACCCTGTGACTTATGGGGCATGCGCAGTAGATCCGTACCGGTAAATGCTCCTAATGCGCATGCACCAGAAGATGCCGATTAATCCAGGAAGAAGACCACTCGGGAGAAGATGGCGCCTGTGAACTCCGTGGACAGGACCTGCGCAGAGCGGTGAGTAACAAGTTAGGGGCATTTGCCCGGGGGGACAGGTAGGCTAGGGGGGAGGAGGGGCAAAACAGGGGAGGGATTTTTGCACCCAGGTGGTTTCCTTCTCCTTTAAGAAAAAAAGTGGAGTGAGAAAAAAAGTCCGACACAAATAAAGTTGTGAGAAAAACACCTATTGACTTCAATGCATTTTGCTAATTTTTCACTGTTTTGTGAATTTTTCAGCAGTTTCGCAAATTTTTAGGTGAAGCGAAACTTGACAGATTCACTCATTACTAGGAGGAAGTTTAGGAAGACAGTGTTGAACAACCTGCAGCCATTATTATTGTTAAAGTACAATTCTTAGCAGCCTCCGACAGCTGGAGCTTATTAATGGCCATTTTGCTGTAAAAATATGGCCCTGCTCAGGGGGACCCAGTGGGCCCTTCCCAGGCCCTCTACCCTAATCTGTCGAGCATGAAAAAAAGAATGTGTGGCGCGGTGTGTGCCGGCATTTGTGCATGTGTACGGGGGGCCCTGGGAGTGTGGAACCTGGTGGGCCCCCCATGCTCCACTCCAGCCAACTCTTAAAGGGAATCAACCTCCTGGGAAATTGCCATCCATGCAATAAAATACCTTTTTTCCAGAAACATGATATTGTCCCTTAGAGGCAGAAACAACAAACAATCAAGGCACGAAATGCATATCTTGAGAATTAAACTGACACTGACTTTTGGTTTCATGAAACCTGATGCGCTGAACTCCTTTATGGTGTCTTCTAGTGACCTTTATACACCTCTTATAAATATTGCATATTCACATGACACACAGATATAAAGCTGAAGCTATCTGCCAACATCTACTCACCTAAAGCCCTTCAGTCATAACTGAAATATAATACTGTTGAGTTAAACTCAAGGCGAACTTGAGGAGCTTTTCTTTTGTGTCAATAATTACTATGATGAAATAGGACGATTCTCACAGCTTTGTTGTAATCAACAGTATTAACCAACTGTGTCCCTCACCCAGTTCCAGTCACTTTTATCTCTAAAGGGAAAAAGACTGGAGTATATTCAACTTCTTTATATAGAAGTTAAAACAGCATACTAAGCACATGATACACATAAGCGGTTTTATTGTGAAAATACACAAAGTAGGGCTGAATAGTCTTGGCAGGAGGATTGTCATATAGTTGGAAATAGGAACAGTAGATAACGAACAGCTACAAAAGCTGGTAGGGTGGAAAATGTTTTGGTGTGGTTGCCTTACTGTTATCAAGTATCAAAAGTCAGTCCCTGATGCCCATCATCATAATCATTTCTTTATTACATGTATGGGTCCCCCTATACAAAAACCTTTGGACTTGGGACTTGTAGGATTTTCCCGGAATTCAGAGCGCTATGTTTTATTGTAGCAGTGATCAGTTGGATGGGGGGGGGGGGTGATTCTATTTTAGTTTAAATGCCCATCTTCTTCACTTTAACGTCCCTTCAGATATTGGTGTTATAAGGGTGGAGCAAAGGGGTTTACACATGGGCTGGGCGGGTTCATTGTTTAAGGTATTCTGTCATGATATTTATGGTGTAGTTTTTATATCTAAATTACACTGTGTACACTGCACATAATTCACTCTACCACATCAAATTTCATTCCTGGTCATGGCTTTCAGAAAGCGCCAGCACTTCACGATGGAACTTCTTCCAGACAGGCTATTGTTTTTCCAACCAATGTAACTAAAGGAATCGCAGTGGGACTTGGGTTTTTTCAACTGAATGCTGTTCACCTTGTGTCAGGGAGCTGTTACCTGGTTACCTTCCCATTGTTTTGTTGCTAAGCTGCTGGGGGTTAAGGCAGGTGGGTGATATCACTCCAACCTGCAGTACAGAGAGACTGAAGTTTATTAAACACAAGTCACATGACTGGGGGCACATGGAAAACTGACAACATGTCGAGACCCATGTCAGTTTTTAAAAATAAATGTTTTCCCTTGACAGTATCCCTTCCAACACTGTAGGAGCTGTGCACTTCAATAACTTTTTTTATGCTATTGACTGTGCATTCCATTTTATGTCTGGAGAAATGCCCTCAGCATGTGGAGGACGATTTACCTATAAATGACCTACATCGGTACAACCTACCTGTTCATGAAGCGCTACGTTTTCTGGAAAGTGATACTAGATGTATATGCCCCCATCGCAGAATGTGCATGAACTATACAAGTAAACTATGCTGATACCGGTACATGTACAATGATCAGAGATGAAGAAAATTTGTTTGGCTATGCCTTCAGAATTCTCTTAGATAAGGGGTCCCCAACCTTTTTTTTAACTGTGAGCCACATCCAAAGGTAAAAAGAGCAGGGGAGCAACACAAGCATGAGAAAGGTCTCTGGGTATGCCAAATAAAGGCTGTGATTGGATATTTGCCAGTCCTAATGTGGACCCGCAGCCTACAGGGAGGTTTGTTTGGTCATAAACCTGGTTTTTATACAACCAAAATGTGCCTCCAAGCCCAGAATTTAAAAATAAGCACCTGCTTTGAGGCCACTGGGGGCAACAGCCAAGGGGTTGGAGAGTAACATGTTGCTCGTGAGCCACTGGTTGGGAATCACTGGCCTAAATAGTGACAGGTTATGGCTCGTTCATCTCCATATACACAGTATAGTGATAGCAGACATAAATTGTATTCTACCAGGCAACACAGTTACACTTATATAGATAGATTCCAAAAACAGATCTAATTATGTGTAAAAGAATAATAAACTGCAAATATCTGCAAACAACTGTGAACATCCATTGAGGCAAGTGTGAGAGAGGCCAGACAGTGTATGATCTGTAAATTCCCCATTCCTACAAAACATTAAATCAATTTGTACGCCTATTTTTATGAAGCCATTATGTTTTGACAAACCGCCTCTTCTGGCCATGATGGCAGATCTGTTTGTTTTACGTTATTATTCATCTAAACCCAAATAATGACAACGCTGTGGCATAAAAATGACTGGGTTTGTGTTCTAGATCACTTGCCATCAGTACGCTGTCAAGCGCTGGCAACTCCTGCAGTGATTTATTGTATTAACAATTAGACACCCTCAGCAATGGGGCGAAAATCGGATCATTAAATGGGTTTGATTTATTGCACAACACACATTGTGTACAGGTAATGCTATTATGCAGAGAAGTATCTTTTTATATTGTGACCTGAGTTAAGTAAGTTAGGGACCGCCATATGGGGTTTACCTTGACGTGGTATGGTGGCTTTTCAACTTTATGATCATAACTTTGTAACTAAAAACCCCTGTTTTGTAAACATATGCACTTGCATTTATATTGAATTACTTATGAGACAGGGGCCCAGGGAAGTGCATTGTAAGTGGCACTTCCATTATATTTAAATTGGCCTTAAGAGTGCTTCCACCGTCCCCCCTAGATTTTTGGGTTTGATTTATTGCCTTGACTGCAATCCAAAAAGTTACGATTTCAAAAAAGCAATGCTTTCACTGTATATCTTCCTGACAACCTTTGTTTTGGTTTTATCTACAATAATATGTTCCTTATTCCCCTCTGGCAAAAGGGGGGTTACATTATTCCCTAAATATATATATTCATAAGGAGAGAGCAAGGGTAAGTACATAGGCAGCCCCCCTTCTTGACCTGGACCCCCCTTACCAAAACCGGGCTGAAGATCAGAACTGGATGGGTGGCAACCCTAGCCCCAGTGCACCTTGTTTTGCCCCTCAGAAGTGGAAGAGGGGATGCCAATAAGCCACCCCCTTATCCAGTGGCTTATCCAGTAAATGAAACGTGGGTCCCTTAGGCTACATCTATACAGGCCCTCAATCAAAAAACATGCCCCAAGTAAAAATCCTTAGCATGGCTGCCTGTTAAGCAAAGCACAGCATATAAAATGCTTCTACTAATGTTCATAGCCTTTCACTCCTCTGCTCTTTACTACATTACTTCTCTTGTCTCACTGTACGTTCTTGGTCGTCTTCTCAGCTCTTCTCAGAGTCACCTTCTCTTTACACCATCCACTGCCACCTTTCATCTCAAACCCTTGTATCTTGCTGCTCCTTACCTCTGGAACTCCATCTCTGAATTCCTCAGTAAGGAATGCTCTTTCAATATTTTCAAGAGTCTACCTTTTGGAGCACTAGAACATTAGCCTAGTCCTGTGCCTACTGAATATGCCTTACCTTGTGCACTTTTTCATCTCCAATTTGTGCCTGTATTTTAGCCTCCCATCCACTTAGACTGTAAGCTCTATGGGACAGGGTCCTTCCCACTGTATCTCTTACCCAGTGGGGTAACTATAGAGAAAGCAGACCCCAGACCTTGCTGTCAGCTTCCTCTATAGCTTGGGGTCAGTTTTTTCCCACGATGACAGGCGAATGCACTTGAATGGGCGGCTGGGGAGAGCCGCAAAGCTGCTCCCGGCAGTTGGCGCTTACATAGATTTAGGCAGCAGTGGCAGATCAATAATAACAAAAAGGCAGTCAAATTATAGACCTTCCACATGTTGGCTGTGTGTGCACAGGCACATCTGATTCTTTGTGTCAAGATCCTAGAGACTCTCCCAGAGTCTTTCCCTGTCAGAGATCTTGAGAGACTTTTAAGGAGTACTGATTTGTCTCCTGAGGCTAATTAGACCCATCTGGTCAATCAGTTACATAGTTAAATTGGGTTGAAAAAAGACAAAGTCCATCAAGTTCAACCCCTCCAAATGAAAACCCAGCATCCATACACACACCTCTCCCTACTTTTAATTAAAATTCTATATACCCATATCTATACTATCTATAGAGTTTAGTATCACAATAGCCTTTGATATTATGTCTGTCCAAGAAATCATTCTTAAAGGCATTAACTGAATCAGCATCACAACATCACCCGGCAGTGCATTCCACAACCTCACTGTCCTGACTGTGAAGACCCCTCTACGTTGCTTCAAATGAAAGTTCTTTTCTTCTAGTCTAAAGGGGTGGCCTCTGGTACGGTGATCCACTTTATGGGTAAAAAGGTCCCCTGCTATTTGTCTATAATGTCCTCTAATGTACTTGTAAAGTGTAATCATGTCCCCTCGCAAGCGCCTTTTTTCCAGAGAAAACAACCCCAACCTTGACAGTCTACCCTCATAATTTAAGTCTTCCGTCCCTCTAACCAATTTAGTTGCACGTCTCTGCACTCTCTCCAGCTCATTTATATCCCTCTTAAGGACTGGAGTCCAAAACTGCACTGTATACTCCAGATGAGGCCTTACCAGGGACCTATAAAGAGGCATAATTATGTTTTCATCCCTTGAGTTAATGCCCTTTTTTATACAAGACAGAACTTTATTTGCTTTAGTAGCCACAGAATGACACTGCCCAGAATTAGACAACGTGTTATCTACAAAGACCCCTAGATCCTTTTCATTTAAGGAAACTCCCAACACATTGCCATTTAGTGTATAACTTGCATTTATATTATTTTTGCCAAAGTGCATAACCTTGCATTTATCAACGTTGAACCTCATTTTCCAGTTTGCTGCCCAGTTGTACATCACTCTGGTACAACGGTCCATTCAGGCCCCCCTTCTAGTCAACTGCTGGGTCCAGATGCATGCAGATCCAGGCACCCTTAGGCTAGACCTACAGGAGCATTTTTCGTTAGTATTGACGCCCGCCAACAAAACGCAGGCGACAAGTCCGATGGAGAAACAAGCGTCAAGATTCTAATCGGACTGAATGAAAAGTCACTGAAATGTGGATGTGGACACAGAAAGCAGCGTCTTCATTCAACAGTCGGACCGTATAGTTGTTACCTCCGACTTTTTATCCAGTCCAATTATATCTTCACGTGTGTGGCTCCTTCCAACTTGTCGCATGCGTTTTGTCAGCGGGCGACGATCTGATGAAAAATGCTCTTACACATGGGAGCTCTATGTCGGGTTTAATGCGCAACAGTGATGTCACTGGATCTGCACGCATCTGGGTGCATGCAGCACTTTGCCTGCCTTCTTCCCCAAGCAGCAAAAATAAATATTAAAAAAAAGAAAATAGAAATAATAACCTTAAAAACCTAGTTGGGCCCCTGATCACACTGGGCCCTAGGCTATAATCTAGGGGAGCCTGTGCATTATTCCCCTCCTGCCCTTATAATATAGCGGTGACTAATTTAATGAGAGGTCTCTGCACACCTTTTGCAAGTCACATAATGCAGCCCGATAAGTGCAAAAAAAATGGCCAATTGTGATCTGTGATAGGGCCCATAATATTGAGACTGACACCATTTTTATCATTTTACATTTTAGCTAAAATAGGAATGGAAGTTGCAAGTCAGAAACATTGTAAGAGCCCACAGAAAGTCAAAAAGTAAAAAAAAAAAACCTGCTGTATGAGCACTAAATCATGCAAATATGTGAAAAGTAATATTCTGTAATTTTCTGTCAATCCTCAGATCTGCGCTCAACCTAATTCATATATATCTCCTGATCAAATACACGGTTCCACCGGCCAGGCCATGAAGCTTTGTGCTTTGCGCTGACATGTGGAATTATGAGCGAGTTACCATGCTCGAGCATTTTCAGTGAAAACCAGAAGAGAATTATGGAGTGGATCAAGGCGTTGATGCAGTGACCCCAGAAAACCTAAGGGAAAAGGAAGGGAATTACACAGCCAACTATCAACACTTGTCTAATTCCAAACAAATGTGTATTGTTATGTTTATCCCTGCACTGGGTTTCCTGGTTTAAAACAGAAACAACGGGGGGTCGCATGTAAATTTTCTTCTGAGTTTACTCTCCTTTTAATCAGGAGCCGTTTTAAAGGGGATACTGTCAGTCATAATTCACTCTACCATATACAATTTTATTCCTGAACCAATAAGTGTATTTGTTGTTAGCGGTAATATTGATGTATAGGCATCTCAGGTCATTGTGCCTAGTCCTGAGCTTTCAGAAACAGCCAAAACTTCGCTTTAGAACTGCTTTCAGATAAACTTTTGTTTCTCCTAGGAGTCACGGTCAGACTTGAAGTTTTATTTTTGAGTGCTGCTGGTGTCAATGGAGTTGTTATCTGGTTACCTTCCCACTGTTTTGTTGTTAGGCTGCTGGGGAGGAAGGGAGGGGGTGATATCACTCTAACTTGCAGTACACCAGTAAAGAGTGACTGAAGTTTATCAGACCACAAGTCACATGACTGAGGGCACATGGGAAAGTAACAACATGTCTAGCCCCATGTCAGATTTCAAAATTTTATAAAAAGAAATATACTAACATATGCTTAAATATTTTAAAAAGTGCAGGATTCTGCTGGAGCAACACTATTAACTGATTTTTCCGCGTGATAGAATCCCTTTTAATCTGTACTTTTGATACATTTTGAATGAAGATTTGGGTCTATGTTCTCTATGAGAAGTCATAGAGCACCACAAATTTCTGTCTGAAACAACAGTTTTCTCCCACTTACCCATGTGTTAAATCCATCTACATTCTGCGTGATCTTGTAGAACTGGAGAAACCTTAGCATGCTGTCTTGGCTGCAGGTACGATCACATATTCCCAGCTTACATTGCGGTAAGGCAGTGAACTGACAATTCTATTAAAGGTGATAACACCGTAGGAGGGAGTGGGGAGAGCTACAAGGTTATAAATGTCCTCTAACTTGGGAAGCTTTATGCATCATGAAATATTAAACAAATATCACAATGTCTTTCATCCAAGATTAAGGGTTTAAGCACACGGGCAGATTCGGGGAGATTTAGTCGCCTGGCAAGTAATCGCCTCTTCTACGTGGCGACAATATCCTCGAACTGCCTTCCCTCTGCCTGCCGCCTGCTACTGCCATTGCGGCGTTCGAGAGGAAACTTCGGGCGACTTTGGAAATCGCAGAGCCGCGAGTGCATTGGCGATGGCGTTTTTGTCATTATAGCAGGCGGCAGGCAGGGGGAAGGCAGTTCGAGGAGATTGTCGCCAGGTGACTAAATCTCCCCGAATCTGCCCATGTGCTTAAACCCTTAGTGGTACAGAAACAGTGTAGATGTAATTGTACTTTTAGGGGCATATTTATCAAAGGTCGAAGTGAGAATTCAAAAAATTCTAGCTAATTTTTGTGTACTTCGACTACGGAATAGTCCAAATTCAATTTGAAGAAAAATCAAAAATTTGAATTTTGAAATTTATCATGTACTGTCTCTTTAAAAATTTGACTTCGACCATTCGCCATCTAAAACCTGCCAAATTGCTGTTTTAGCCTATGGGGACTTCCTAGAACCTATTTGGAGTCAACTGGTGGACGTTGAAATATCAAAGGTTTTTTTTGGGAAAAACTTCAAATCGGTCATTTCAAATGTGCTATTACTTTGATTGGTACGATTCAAATTTGATCAAAATGGACCTATTCGATCAAAAACTGACCTTTTCTGACAAAAAAACTTTCGATTTAATTTCAGTTGGTCTGTTTGAATTCAAATTTCAAGTTTTCCTAATTCGAAATTCAACCCTTGATAAATCTGCCCCTAAGTGTTGTTTATAAATCATTTCCCCAAAACCTGTTAGAACCGAGGTGTATATCTTGCTTTTATTCTTTTGAAACAATATCTTAAGTACAGAGCCAATAAAGGAATCCATGTTCTGTATTGGGTTCAAACAACAGACTACTTGCAAGGAGCGCTCACAGGACCATTGGGCACACACTCTTGCCATCCTAAAGTGTAAATTTCAGCATCAACCACTGGAAACTATTGGCTTTAAGTCTAGAAATATGAGCTCACAATGTTTGTAGCCAAAAACAGTAAAACAGAGCCTTGGCTTATATTGTAAATCCCACTATCCATCACAAAAAATCTTATATTCCCTATGCCATGGGCTGTGACAATATCAGTCCATTTTATTCTTTATTGCAAACCCTAATCCCTTTAGAGATTTTCGCAAAATTTCAGGCAGGAGACACCTTAATTGCATTCTAATGGCTTAAACTCAGTATAATCTTTTACAAAATTTTTTTGGGATTTCTTCTGAAAATCCTGAATTTTTCTGATTTTTGCCCGAAAAGTCTGAAATAGTCGGATTTTCTGGCTAATTCCAGCACAGCCCAAAGAAACTTCCAAATAGGATAGGGACCTTTCCCGTTGACTTATATACAACCTCAGTAGGTCTGAGATGCCGGATTTTCGGATTTAGATTTTTTCCATTCTCTGGGTATAATAAATCTCGAAATAAATGTACTTTAACAAATAACCCCCTAAAAGTCTGTTTTGACTCCAATTACAATTAGCTAAAAATAATTAAAATGTTAAATTGTTAATGGAGCCTATGGGTTATGGCCTTCCCGTAATTTGGAGCTTTCTGGATAATGGGGTTTTTGGCTAACTGATCCCATAACTGTATACAAACCCAAAATATAAATATTACAATCCTAAGAAAGGCATTTCTGTTTACATCACTTTAATGGAAAAGTGCAGGGGCCCCTTTAAATTGTAACTACCATTACATTTTTTTTTCTTAAAAACAAATCATTCTGTTCCATACTATAATGTGGATTTCTGTTTCTTATTATTGCAGGCCTCACATGGGAAATATTTAGTTTCTGCTGGAATATTTGAATGAATAATTATTTTGTAAAGGCCCTAAGGGGCAAATTCACTAACCAGCGGAAATTCGCCAGCAATGGCTTCGCTCACATAGCCACACTTTGCCAGACGAAAATTCACCAGCTAATTCACTAAAATGCAAAGTTGCGTCCAGGGTGCCGAACGAGTTTCTCTAGCGTTAATTTGGCAAGCAAAGTGAAGTTGCGCTATCGTTGGTTAATTTGCAGGAAGTTTAATTTCAAAGGACGTATTTGTTGCAGCAAATACATTACACTACACAAGCCTGGCAAACCTTAATAAAATAAAATAGAGTTATTATATTGCCCTACACATGATCCCAGTGTATAGTTTATGTGCCATATGTTAGGAAATGTAGGGGGGAAGCTGGGTACCCCCAAAAAAAATGACGATCTTTTGCAGCCTGTAAAAAGTAAAAGACATCAGCGTTTTTTGGGACTTAGAAAAAATCTCAACTATTTTTTGACCAAGTCCTATCTACTCTAGTGCATTTTGCCTGGTCTGAGCTGGCAAAGGCAAGTCTGGCGCAAGAGATAACGTTTAGTCAAATCTAAATCTTAGTGAATTAGCGTAGTAGCGTTCTTTCGCCAAAGCGCAACTTCGCCTGGCGTTTGGGTGTGCAATACCGCTACAGTCTATCTCCTTCACTAGCGAAGTTACGCCCGTTGGTAAATCAGCGAATTCCGAAATTTCTGAAATTACGTCACGCTGTCGAATTTTCGCCAGCGTTAGTCACTTCGCCCTTTAGTAAAATTGCCCCTAAAAGGTGCACGTCTGCTGAAGTCTAATCCCATAAATATTAATAACAAAATGGAAAAGAAATTAAATATATATGTGTGTGTGTGTGTGTGTGTATATACACAAACACACACACACGAGTGGACCACTTAAGCTAACTCTTTATCAGAAGAGGAATAAGAGTTGAGCGCTATCAGGAGGCTTCTGAAAACTGCAAATTCATGATCAGCCTTTCAGTCTTATCACACAGAAACCATTTATAATGAGAGATCTGCCAGAAATACTTCTGTAACCCGCACCCAATTACCATAAACCTCTTGCAAGTTTTAATGGAGGCCACTCATCAAGGTCTGTAATGTGAAGAGGGCCTCAACTATAAAATAATTGCTTTATCTGTCCGCAGAAGGGAAAAAAAAAGTATTTTTTATGTCAAAGAAAAATAGATGTATCCTTGTAATTCTGCTGATAAATTCTTATCCTAAAGACGTACAGCACTGGGTTTATATAAACAGAGCTGGGCTTTCAGCACTATCCTCAAGCTGATTTCAAACCGGCAGGTTTCCTCTACATCCCCTGGCTGCTGACCTATTCACTTTCAGTTTACTTTCTAAAGTACATTGTCTTATTAAGTTAGCTTCATATGACTCGGGTTTTTACTTATCTAATAATATCATTCGGCAGCCCATCAACTGAATCCATTCTGCTGGATTTCCATTGCAAGGTCACGCTAGGTCTGCTCTAGTGGTCCCCATAGGATTTACAATAATGGAAAAAAATGAACTACTATCTTCCTTACGTCTTTGCCTCTTAATGGGAAACCAAAATCGATTTTTTTTTTTAATTCACTTTGGGTTTTCAGCCGATTGGAAAAAACATTTGGAACATTTGGACAATGCCTGGCCGTTAGAGGAAAGAGCACGGCTGGTGATTAGCCAAGCAAAGGCCCAAAAGAGCTTCAGCATCTGTATCATACTCAGCAGCTGGGTCCAATGGCGCTATATAGAGCTTTAATGATCTCTTCTCAGATAATGAGAAGTGAATAATTCTTTAGAAGAGGAGTCATGTATTTCTGGTTTCATCACAGGGAATGTAGAAAAGCCTGCAAATAAACACAATTCCCTCATGGAATTAAGCAAAAATAGCAGTATTGGAGTCTGGAGGACTAGGTAACGATCCTGTGGAATTAGAATCTCCTCTTATTGCATTCAGTTTAAGTTAAAACCAGGAGCAATTATTAAGTGTCCTCAAATACTTTGAAGATCATTTGTAGTGTGGCTAACAATATTAAGCACTAGAGACACTGGCCTTGGAGACAGTGTGGCCCCAAAATATTCATATTTGTGACTACAGAAGCATAATCTGAAGTATGATGGCACAATCACAATTCAAAATAGATGAATAGTGGTGGATAGAGGACGTTCTATAAGGAAACTGGGGACCTTATTGTGCATAAGAATGAGCTGTGCATTAAAGGACAAGTAAACCTATAAAATAAGTGAATGTAAAATTGATACGGGGGCTATTCTAAGAACTTTTGTCATTTATTTTCATTATTTATTGTCTTTTTATGCCAAGATATTAAAGGATTCATGTGCTGTTAATATGAATTAATTTTGTTACAACAGCGCTACCTGATGGTCAGTTTCCCACCAGTCTGACCACCAAGTAGTCAAGGAAGTTGTCAGGTGAAAGAAAGAGGCTGCTCTGATGTTCTTCTGCTTAGGAAAAAAAATAGAAACCTTTCTCAAATCTTTCCTAAGCAAGAAGAACATCAGAGCAGCCTCTTTCTTTCTCCTGACAACTTCCTTGACTACTTGGTGGTCAGACTGGTGGGAAAATGACCCGCAGGTGGCGTTGTTGTAACTAAATTAATTTATATTAACAACACATGATTGGTAATTGATTGGAAATTGCTCTTCAATCATTATTATCCTTGTCCCCCTCCTCTCATATTTTTTCATTGATGGTTGAAAATCTATAAGAAAAAAAAGTGGTACCCGGACATCAGCATTATAAATTGAGAATGAAGATATCAGTCTTGCATGCCCTAGATTAATTGAAGTACATCAAACTAAACAGCAGGACTTGACTCGCAGAGACCATCAAGCTGCCAGTTGCAAAAAAAAATCAAACATAAAAAAAGTCACACTAAGGGGGCAGATTTACTAAGCTCGAGTGAATAGTTCGAATCCAAAAATATTCGAATTTCGAAGTAATTTTTTGGGTACTTCGACCATCGAATTGGTCAAATTCGATTGAATTCGAAGTAAAAATCGTTTGATCGTTCCACCATTCGATAATCGAAGTACTGTCTCTTTAAAAAATCCTTCGACTCAATACTTCGCCAAATAAAAGCTACCAAATTGAATGTTAGCCTATGTCGGTTTTGGGCACTTTTTATGATTGAATAAAAATCATTCGATTGATCGCTTAAAATCGTTCCTTTTGCGCTAAAATCCTTCGAATTCGAGGGTTGAATTCGAGGGTTTTTTAAACCTTGAAATTCGACCCTTGATAAATCTGCCCCTAGGATCAAACTGCAAATAAACTTTAAATAAATAAATATATATATACAGTCGGAAATATTTCCAAACATTCTTTAACATGGGGTTAATAAGTGTAATATTCATCAGAGCCCATAGAAGGAGTTAAATTCAGAAGTCTATATGATTACCAATACAAACTACAACTAAAAGTAAGTGAAGACGGTGTTTATAAACCCTGGTGTAACAGCTGCAGGCTATGCGACCACAGATGGTGATCGTTTCATTTAAATATTTTAATGGCATACACTGTTAATTTGTTCTTGGGGGAAAAGAGTGTTTAATTCCTTTTTGTATGTCTGAATTAAAAAGGTCGGAAATATGTCGATCAAACCTTTGCTTCTCCAGATGCAGCCGTGGCTTGAAATAATTAACGGAATCATTATTGGAGACATTCTCTCTATTACATGAGCCAGCCTACACCTTGTTACTGCAAGATGCATTCATTAGTATGATAGTAAGACAGCCGTAAACTGTATCTAAAAAAAGGCATTATTTAAAGCTGAATTTCAGGTGTATTTCTCCATTGCTTATTTAGAATTATAATTCTGTATTGTACGCTTCAGCAAGTTACACAGCTCTGCACAAGGGAGTAGGACCAAAACAGCCGCCTACATAATGGCCACCAGAGGGGAACGTAGAGGATGTCCTACTTATTACAGCAGCAGCAATAGCAGAGATAAAGTTATTTGAGGGATGCCATAGAAGGGACCATTGTGTCTAGCATACTGTACCTATAAACCTAACAATTACACCTGATTCCAGATTTAATTAATTAATTTAATTTAATTCCAGAAATGAATCGAAAATGGTTGCACTATCCTCTGCAGGAGGCAGTAATTGCATATATGGGGCTATGCAATAAAAGGCACCTGTTCCCCAGGAGCAGTAACCCATACCGTCCAATCAGCAAGAAGCTTTTACTGGTCACCTGTTTAAGAACAAACATGTTAGTGGTTGCTATGGGTAACTGGTCCTGGGCAAACTGTATATAATTGAAAATCGCAAGTCTAATTTAAAATGACGTTTTTGCGAATCTTTAGCACGAATTTAGGCGAATATTACATTGCTAGTGTTAACACCTGCTCTGGAGCGTCATAAAATGTTTAGTCACAAAATATGCTTAACGATTGTGAAATTTTATTACATACACTGTGGATTTTCACGAAAGCCATTTTCCCGCCCTGAGGATGGAAAAAGTCTGAACCCAAAAATCTGGCATCTCAGACCTACCAAGGTTGTATATAAGTCAATGGGAGAGGTCCCTATCCTATTTGGAATTTTCTGTGGTCTGCGCTGGAATTAACCAGAATATCCAAGGATTTCTGGCAAAAAAATCCTGGCTTTTCAGCAAAAAAGAAAAAAAATGTATGATTTGGATGTTTGCTTGATTTTATCTATTTTTTTCCGATCTGATCACATTAAGGGACAGATTTATCAAGGGTACAATTTCGAAGATAAAAATACTTCGAAATTCGACCATCGAATTAAAATCTATAACAATATCGAATTCGAAGTTTTTTAATCGAATTTGGGTATCCTGTGGTTGAAGTAAAATCGTTACGAAGGATTTCAGCGATCGATCGAACAATTTTACTTCGACTTCAAAAAACTTAGAAAACTGCTCTAGAAGGTCCCCATAGGCTAACATAGCACTTCGGCAGTTTTAATTTGGGGAAGTATTGAATTCGAAGTTTTTTTAAAGAGACAGTATTTCGATTATCGAATGGTCAAATATTCAAAGTATTTTACTTCGAATCGAATTCGAAGTCGTAGTATCCTATTCGATGGTCAAAGTATCCAAAAAATTACTTTGAATTTCGAATTTTTTTTCTTGGAATATTCCCTTGAATTCACTTAGACCCTTGATAAATCTGCCCTAAGCTTTTTTTAATAATAAATAAGGTCAAATTGTGGATTTTAGTTTTAATGGATTTTTTTTAATAACATAATCAGAAAAATTTGGATCTTGATGAATAACCTCCTTAATGTATGATTATGTTTATAAGTTGTAACTGTTAAATATATATTATTTACACTTCATGCCACATTTGTTTTGGGATGGGCTGATGTCTAGGTCATTAGAGGATTTCTTTTGTCTTTATTTTGCTTCCTCGGACATGTGTAATAAGTGGCCACTTCCAGCAATTTCACTATCACTAATAAACACATACACATGACATATAGCTATGTAGCCGCTGTATTTAAATGGACATAAGCTTAAAGGGATACTGTCATGGAAAAGTTTTTTTTTTTTGAAAATGAATCAGTTAATAGTAATGCTCCAGCAGAATTCTGCACTGAAACCCATTTCTCAAAAGATCTAACAGATTTTTTTATATTCAATTTTGAAATCTGACATGGGGCTAGACATATTGTCAATTTCCCAGCTACCCCAAGTCATGTGACTTGTGCTCTGATAAACTTCAATCACTCTTTACTGCTGTACTGCAAGTTAGAGTGATATCAACCCCCTCCCTTCCCCCCCCCCCCCAGCAGCCAAACAAAAGAACAATGGGAAAGTAACCAGATTGCAGCTCTCTAACAAAAGATAACAGCTGCCTGGTAGATCTAAGAACAGCATTCAACAGTAAAATCCAGGTCCCACTGAGACACATTCAGTTACATTGAGAAGGAAAAACAGCAGCCTTCCAGAAAGCATTTCTCTCCTAAAGTGCAGGCACAAGTCACATGACTGGGGGCAGCTGGGAAATTGACAAAATGTCTAGCCCCATGTCAGATTTCAAAATTGAATATAAAAAAATCTGTTTGCTCTTTTGAGAAATGGATTTCAGTGCAGAATTGTGCTGGAGTAGCACTATTAACTGATGCGTTTTGAAAAAAACATATTTTCCGATGACAGTATCCCTTTAAGTATATTAATTATGTTTCACTAGGAAGAAAGTAACGCTAGAGAATGTCTGACGTGGTTGTGCGACGTATGGTGAAGATTTAGACTTAAGTAGATTTGCCCCCAAGATGAACTAGATAGAAGTACCTTTAATGGATGCCGGTTGTGCTTAATAAAATTGCTAATTAGGGAAGATGGAGCCACTATATAGATATAACATTACCATAAATATATATGATAAAAAAAACATAGTAGGGCAGAGTAAAGTATACAATCTGTGTCCTTTGGTGCATTACCCTTTTTTGTATATATTTAATTTTTTACTTTTATTTTGCTAACGTGATTAACAAATCTACCACGCCCCAATCCACACCATGAGCTTCTCTTCATATTCATTTGGACATAGTTACATTTTAAAAATAATAAATACAAAGTCATATCATTTCAGTGTAATAAAAGGTCCTGTTTTCTGATCAGTTGTGCGCCAATTCCAACACTTAAAGGGCTCGGGGGATTTATCCGTACAGCAAGATCATTTGAGACATGCCTCCGGTGTCAGGATCTCAAGAATCGTTGCTTTACTTTGGCTGTGTGTCCTGCTCAGAGCAGTCTGGGAAGTAGAAAGTAACACGGCAGCCAATTACACTCTGTTGGGATGTCTCCATTTCTGCATTTTTATTTACTGTTTTCTTTCATTAACCTAAAAAAAAAAATGTCTGCCAGTTACGAGGTGGCATAAACGCAATTGGCAACCTGTTAACGGACCTAAAAAAATTATGTCAACGCATTTTGGTATTAAAAAGCAGACGTGTGCAAAAATATTTACTGTGTATTCCATTAAACTTTCTTCTACAGCCACTGCTCTTGCTGTGTTGCCAAAAAAAGGCAATGTTGCTACAGATCCAATAAAACAAAATTGTATGAGATCAGGAGATATATTTATATACCTATTACCATCTATGCCTTGTTATTTAAGGTTACAGTTGTGAGAATAGTGCAAAAAAGTGTGAAGATGCCAGTGAAATCGCCAATCTGCATAGAGTAATTTATCTCAATTCTCCCACTTAGTGCAAGAAGAAAAACATTTGCTGTGTATAATGAGAATTCCCTACACCACTTATATTGCCATTGTATTAGGTTCATTGGAGTGTGGGATCAGCTCCAGGACAAGGAAAATGCATCAAATTAAACCATTTTCCATGTGGACAGTTTAAAACAAGCGTTCAATAATTTTTTTTATATACCGCAGTAATATAAAGTGCAAACTATTTACATAAAGTGCAAACAAAACTAAACATGTTAAAATGGAGAATTTAGTAGTTATAATAAGGTCTTATTTACCAATGCAACAAGTTCTTTGGACCCATACGGTAAGCACTTAGTCTGTTTGATTGGTATAATGGAGCAGGGTATTTTGGGTCTTCTGGCACTCCCGACATGTACATGTGGAATGACAAGGAAAGGCAATGTTCCCCAGCACTTCACCCATGGCATATTAATATATATTGCAGAACCTTAAGGTCACTGCCAAAATTGCATATGTGAATGGTGCAACTCTTTGAACTTCATTTTGCAAGGGCTAATAGCTATACTTTTATGTGGAAAAGATCAAGAAAAACACAACACTAAAGAGGTCATTTATGGCGGTGTGCAAAGTGTTGTGCACAGGGGTGATCCTGGCCCCAGAACTGCCCGAGGCAGCCTGCAGTTGCTGCCGCCCCCCTCCCCTGTGCGCTCACCTTTTTGCTCCGGAAGGGGTCTGGGGGGATACACAAGGGCAGCAGAGAGCGCCAGGATGTTAACGCAGAAAGCATAATTGAGCTCTCTGCGTTAGAAGAGGTGAATTTCCAGTTTGAAAACCGGAAATTTGGCTCTTAAAGTACCTAGCGGGGCACTGCCGTCTGAGGTGAAATTCTCAGTTCGCCTCATTGGCGAAGCGCCCGTGGTTGTGTAGCACAAAGACCTGTGGCTGCCCCAAAGTACTTAAGCGCTATACTCATGAGGAGTTTGAGGCACGTAGGTATCCCCACTCTTGTTCCAAGTCCACTAACTTGTATGCCATTCAGAGTGCAAGTTAGGGAACAGCCGGAGCAGAAAGGGGTGGCCTGCGTCCCTCTGAAACTGTGGTCTGCACCTCGTGGATATTTTTTTATCAAGGAAGATTTGCTTGCCAAATGAGCACCAAGGTGTGAGCCTGTGTACCCCTTAGCACTCTAAATTTCTGCCCCTGGTCAGTAGTAAATAACCCCTTATGTGTTTTTTGCACTTTGCACCCTGCCAGACCATTTACAAAATGATCTTTCTAAGGAGTAAGGACACATACAACAAATAATAATAAATATGGTGTTTGCTTTTCTGCAGAACCACCATTAATGTATTCTAAACAATGATGATCCAACCCCATACTGCAGCCTTATAAGTCATGCGTCCTCTGCATTTGAATAGTCATGGAGAATACGGTGACAGCTAACATGCATACAGTTAGAAGAACGGGGATGTTATATCCTTACGATTTACAGAAGGGGGCTCATTATCTCAGCTATATATATATTATGTGACGCAAGAGCACCCTCCGACAGCCTTTGGAGTTTATACTAAGGGCACCTTCTTCTATTGTGTGTGCCAGCCCATTCCTCTTAAGAAAAGTACTATAGATGAAAGGCAATATAACGTTTGGGGAAAAACTTTGAAAAATCTATCAATACATCAATATGGCTTCTATGAAATAATACAAAGCATGGCTTAAATCAGACATGTGCCATTTACAAAAAGAAAAACGCTAACGGCAAGCTATTTCCATGCCTTCCAAAGTGTTTCTGGCATGCCTGTCAGTAGATATTCAGCTCATTTTGAATCCTGCAAGACTTCTGAACAACTTGTCAGAACCACAAATATTTTCTGTCAGACCAGCCAAACCCCATCACTCCATTGAGCTGGGAAATAAACACAGCGCTCAGAAATCTTACCGCTGCAATCAGGGAAGCTTCCAAGCAATGGGGGGGTGGGGGGAAGGCAAGCGGGGATCAATTAAAATGTTTGTATCACATTTCTGTTTTAGCATAAAGTATTTCAAGCAATTATACAAATATTTGACTCTTGCAAACCATACTGGAGTTAAAAAAAGGTGCCATTACAAACACACGAGTAGTTCTGAGGGGAATGCAATCCCCTCCTGCAGATTGTGGGAATCTTTAATCAAAACACAAACACTGCCAATTACTTTGAAATAATTCATAATTTCATGAAATTGGCTAATTTGACTGTTTTTAGGCAGCAGTAATCTACTCAAAGCTATTGGTAGGCACATGGCACAGCACTCAACATACTTGGAGGGTTATATCTGTCCTATTGGTGCACTGTCTTTTGTTTTACTGTTTTTATTTCAGGTGCCCATACAACTGCCATTTATGGTGCATCTGACCATACTGACTAGGCACTCCATGTAATCAAGTGATTAAAAACCAAGGGGCAGATTTACTAAAGAGCGAAGTGGCTAATGCTAGCAACTTTTCACCAGCTTTGCCACCTGCAAGGACATCGGCAATTCACTAAAAGCCGCAGGCGCCAATTCGCTAGTGAATGGGACCGTCGCTAGCGGTCATTCGCACTCTATCCCCAGGCGACTTTCCGCACTAGCAAGAGGACATTACTCTGCAAATTCACTAAAATGCGGATTCTACTGAACATTACCTCTTCCCCCAGAGTTGCCTTTGCCATCTCAGACCAGGTGAAGTGCTATAAAGCAGCTAGATCTTCCTCAATCTGCTGTCACTTACATCATATCCTGTGAGCTGAAAATGCATTAAAGTTCCATAAACGCTGGTGACTTTTCCTTTTTTTAAGTGGGATTGGCTGCAAAAGTCTTAACTTACTTTTTTGGGTAAGAGGTTTTCTCCAGACATTTCATAACATATGGAACATTCATTTTACAGTGGGCTCATGTGTAGGGCATTATATTAACTCTCTTGTCTTTATTAAGGTTCCCTGGACATGTGTAATATAAACCAGAACCAGGGTTGTGGTAGAGGCAGGAGGGACCATGTGGTGGAAACCCAGATGGGCCTCCAACTCTCCAGTCCAATGATTCTTATTCAGGGCCGGACTGGGGGGCCCAGGACCCACCGGGGATGCTGATTTGGGGACCCCACACTGCCCCCCCTCCCCCAGCAGTGAAGATGTGCTGGCCAGGCCCCCCCCTACGCAACCTCTCTCACCCGCCACGCTTACCTTTTTTCCTGTTTGCGGCCGCAACCGGGGGCTGGGCAAGGGCAGCACCAATAGCGGGACTTTTTTCCCAGTGTCCTGCCGGCCCAGCCAACCCTGTTCTTATTACTGCTTGCCTTGTAGGTTGTGACCATTGTAGGTGCCTGCAGTTAGAGCATTGATCTCCTTTTCAAATGGACTGATATGGGAGTTGGCTTCAGAGCACAGCCCTCTACAAGGACACTGTCACTGCTAATTAGGGATTGGCAAATTTTTTCACCTTGTTTCGCCGTGAAAATGACGCCCATAGACTTGTATGGCAGCATGCGCCAAAAAAAATGACGCGCATCAAAAAAAATTCACTGCGCGACAAAAGTTTTTTGACCCCCATAGATTTTAATGGACGTAGGCGACATTTTGCTGGCGGCAAATGTTTTTGCGAAACGTAACGGGTCAAATTCGCCCAACCCAGTGCTAATTACTATTCTACAGATAGATGAATGGAATTACATTTTATACGTTTGAAGGTATCTGTCCGTATATGTATTGACCAATATAACTCCATTATCCCACCAACAAAAACAAGCACAATATTATAGGGCTCATTCATTAACAATCATATTTGTTTTCACTAACATTTTAGCACCAAAAATCATGTGTGTGATGAATGGTTTTAAAACACAAGATTTTCACTATTTCTTTTAAGCATAAAAAAATTAACCATGAAAGCTGCTAATATAAAAGTACAAATCTAAAAATCTGCCAAGGTCATGAAGAACATGAAAAAGTCAATGGGAGCTGTCCTTTGCAAACAAAATATTTAGTTACTTCGAAGTTTTCATATTGGTCGCTTGTAAATGCACAAAGAATTCAGAGTAAACTAGGATCTTGATTCTTTTCACGATTCTATTTAATATTTTGTTATCTGAGTCTTTTAATAAATAAGTAGATGTGCCTTATTAAAATGTGAGTTTACTTGTGGTTGAAAAAAACTCTAAAACTACACAAATTAGAATTTTGATAAGTAGGTCTCTATATTTTTGATCTCACGTCTATTGAACTCTGTCCCTTGCTGTAATTCTGTATAAATGACGTGTAAGTTATGAACAGGAGGGGGAAGCAAGGCTGGAAGGCAGTGGTGGCTTGCACTAGTTCTTTGCACTAAGCTCCCTGCCTTCCATATTGTAAAAATCCTATTTGGTTTCTTTTAGGTGAGCATTTTCCTTTACCAAATATTAGCCCACAAACTATTTGAATAAAAAGACTAATTTCAACCTAACTCCCAACGTCCGGCAAACTCGAATTATGCAGATTATCAAAGAAAAACCTCCAACTTTTCAGATAATTGAACAAAAAACAGCCTAAAACTATTTTGACATGGAGGCAAAAAACATGTTCCCATTGTAAAAAAGGACCATCTGCCATTGACTTTTACATGACTTTGACAGGTTTTAGCTAGAGTATTTTCAGATTCGGATTTTTAGCAGCTTCGGAGAATAATCACAAAAAAATTTATTTTTTTTTTCTAGAAAAATTTGAGGTTTACTTTTTACCCTTAAAAACTAGACCAGAAAAATTCAAGGTTTAATAAAATAGCCCCTCATTTTAGAGCTGTTGGTTGGTGGGTATGAAAAACCACAGTCAATTAAACCTATTTTTCCACAAGCAGTTGTACAGCTTCCCTCCAAGGGGCTTATTGTTTAAAGCAGGCGTCCACAACCTTTTTTTTACCAGTGAGCCTCATTCAATTGTAAAGAGAGTTGGGGAGCAACACAAGCATGCAAAAAGTTCCTGGGGTGCCCAAGGGCTGTGATTAGCTATTTTGTAGCCCCTTTGTGGACTGGCAGCCTAGGCTGTGTTTGGCAGTACAACTGGTTTTTATACAACTAAAACTTGCTGCCAAGCCTGGAATTCAAAAATAAGCACCTGCTTTGAGGCCACTGGGAGCAGCAACAAGGGGTTGGTGAGTAACTTGCTCACGAGCCACTGATTAGGGATCACTGGTTTAATGAATGGACAGTTTCTCTAGAAAACCCAAATACAAGTGTTCATAACTGTAGGGTTCCTGTCTTGCAAACTGTGAAATGTCTGTTCATTCTTTGATAGATTGTCCCCCAAGAGAACAATGCCTCGTGTATCTTACTTTCTGTAGTTGTATAACACTCATTACCAGGCAGATATAATAAATGAGCAGTGGCATTGTAGTTTTTAGCTTTGTTTTTTTGTAGATCCAATAACATTCTTTTTAGCTTTAAATATATGCTAAAATCTGTTGCGGGTTCATTTCCATTTTCTTCCAGGTACATATTAGGGAAATTTGAAAATGTAAGATGGAGTACAGTATATTAATTCCCAAACTCCATCATGCTAGAGTTCTATTTATCTAAAATGTGTTTCTTACTCCATGTTCTTATTTTATATGCGTGCCATTAGTTGTGGCCAGTGCAATGTCATTATTTGTTATAGAAGCCAAAACTTATACTCACGATGTTATGTGAACACATATTGCCAAGCAGGCTAAAATAACCTGGAGCATAAACAAAGCCCATTTTTGATTGGCACTCTCATATTGGAAGCATTTCTTACTACTTGGAACCTATATTAACAAATATCTCAAATCTTCAGAATAACAAACAAAGCACCGTTAACATAAGATTCCTTAATGATGGGAAACCTAAGCTACACGGAAACTAAATCGATTTTTCCTACACTTCTTTGAGTCTAATCGTTGTATGTGTGCAATTCGAGTTAGAAAAACATTAAGATATAGATGGGAGTCAGCCTTAGCTGTTCTGTTTTTTTAAGTGGATTCAGTATTTTAGCAGGGCCATTAAGAGATGTCCAAAATGTTGTTTTTGGATCTAAAGCAATATAATGTTTAAGAAAATCCACAATTTTCTTTTTTTTTTGTATAAACACATTTCCATTTTCTGCACCCAGCCAATTTTACAAGAATAGAATAATATGGCAGCCTGTGAAGGTCAACAGATCTTAACACTCTGAAGAGCGTCTATGAATTTGGATGAATAAAATTGACTTGCCTATCCATCCATATATAATACAGCCGCATATTTTGCAATATTAAACAATTAAAAAATATAAAATGCATATAATACAAGAGGAAAAAATAATTCTGCTTATAGCCTTTAAGGCATTGGGTGACTCAGGACAGGTCATTGTCACAGTGTGCCAACATCTACTCTTCCAACCACTGTCTAGCTAACAGTCTTTCGCCTAATGGCTGGATTAGGATGCACTTGCACTCTTCCAGCCATTTGAAGCTTTCGATAAACATGCAGTATTCAAAGTACTTTGTCTTTAGAACATTGTGTCCTAGAGGAGTCCACTGAGAATTTACCCACCTTGTTAGTATGTGAATCTACTTTGGATCCTGCTAACTTCTGCTTAAACGAACCATTTGTGGTAAATGCTAAAAAGAAAAATCCTATTATACTGGCACATCTGCAGGTACATCACATTAATATTTAAAATAACGTTTCCATTCTTCTGCCATCAGCAGTTTTAATGTTGAGGTGAGCACTGTCTTATAAAAAAACCAAGGCACAGACTGTTTTGAGATTTAGGAGTTGGGAAATAAGTTTGTTTCCTCAGACAGCTCTCATAAAAATTGTAGGTTGTACGCAAATGTTCTGGAATTTGTTTTTCCCACATGAGGTCTTCCAAAGAACATTCCCCACACCATTTGTGAAGCCAATACGATTTAATGTACAAAATCAACATGTCAATCAGTAAAGCTATGAAATGCCACAAGGGTCCTAGAGGCAGAAGAGAAAGAAAAAGTCTTTGTTGAAGAAACGAATTTTAAAATCCTGAAGAATAAGAGTTGCGATTAAGATCGTTTGCAATGTGCAATAATAAGAACGGAATCCAAATATTATCCTGTATCCCTAGAGCTTTCAATTGTTTCAAAGCAAATCAGTCTTGCTACTAGTGAAAACGTGGTCTAGAAATTGTCTTTACATTTATAACAGCCTTTCAGTGAGGTGCATCTTAAATGTGGTGGAATGGGCCTAGACAGGTCTCCTGGATGCCACAGTAAGTCAGCATATTATCAACTGTTATAACCATCTTTTATATATTTTTAACCATGTTGTAATGTAATGAGGGCCGAACCAAACTTTGATCCATAGAAGGCAGGAGTCAAGTACACTCAAAAAAACCTCTGCTTTATAAGCTTCAGTCTAAGAGAATGTTAGTTTAACAGAAAACATATAAAAGCTATTATTTTTAAAGAGATTATTGGGTAGTGATGGGCGAATCTGAGCCGCTTCGGCGAAAAATTTGCGAATTTCTTGCGAAATTTGCGAAACGCCGAAAAATTCTTGAAACGGCGCCGGCATCTAGTTTTTGACGCCGGCGCCCGTTTTTGACGCCGGCGATTTTTTCTTGGCGAATTTATTCGCTGTCGGCGAATCGCGCAAATTCGCCATGAATTCGTGCCTGGTGAATAAATTCGCCCATTACTAATTATGGGGCCTTTTTTGCTAAAAAAAAATGTCTGTGTTTCAGGAAAATCTTGAATTTTTCAGATTCTTGTTGAGATGAATCAATCAAATTATCTTGAATTTTTAAATTTTTGTTTGATAAACTCAATTTTTCGACATGTATCAATCAAATAATATCTAAAATAATTTGAATGAAAATATTTAGTGGTTAAAACCTGTCAAGCTTCTATAGAAGTCAAAGGGTAGGTGTATTTTTAACATTCAAACTATTTTATATTTTCAAGTTTTCGAGACATTGAGCCTGCAGGAACATGAGCAGATTAAGCTGATTCCAGACCTAGCCTCAGCTGTGCAAGTGTTGGGTTTGCAAATATTGTGTTGGGTTTGCAAATATTGTGTTGGGTTTGCAAATATTGTGTTGGGTATTGAATATTGTGAGCAAAGATATGACTTTTTCAGTATACCACCTTTTTGTTGGTATATTTAGCAGGTATTGTCCTGAATTCATTGTAATTATTTGCAAACTATAGCTATTGAAATGATTATTAATGTATGCCTGTATAAGGATAAAGATCAATCCTGTATGGATCCGCTGTTAATTAAGAACTTGTTTCAGCAATTGTACGCGCATAATGCAACTAAAACGATCAAAGCCAATATGACCTTTCAGCTACAGCTTCAAGGCACATTATATCCTTTTCCAATATCACTGGAGACCTGAGTGCACAGCTGTACAAGTAATCATGGTGTACACCTTGGGTGAATGGGTTTGCATCTGCTATACAGATTCATACTTGGTGGCATCCATCAAGATGATTTGAAACAGTTCCAGAGTTTCCCATATCCCCTTTCAATGCACATGCCAGATCATGGGATTCTAATCCATAACCGTCTTGAAATAATGAAGGTCAGTTACATCCTTGAGGTTCTGGCCATTACAGAAGACAAAAGTTATTACGCAGCAGTTGATGGAGCAGTTGGCGAACAATTCCACCCTTGTCCAACTCAAAGACTGAATTTTCCCACTAGGGGGCCCTGTAACTGAGGATGACCGAATTCCCAACAATGCCTGCATTATATGTGAAAACTATAATGTCCCAAATGGAGAACTCTACATAATTCATTTTACTTTGCCATGACATACAGGGTATTGCGGTAGAATAAAATAAACACATATCTGGACATGTTTTTGAGTATAATAAAGAAAGGCTGTACTCTGAAATATAAAGCCCGCAGGAACCAGTCTGTACAGTTCCTTACAAGGAGAAAAGGGGCAAGAAAAATATTGGTAAAAAAAAAATATGAAAACATGCTGTCATTCTATATTTTAAACACAAATCTGCCATTCAAAAATAAACTTTACAATAAACAATAGGGGCAGATTTACTAAGCTTGAGTGAATAGTTCGAATCCAAAAATATTCGAATTTCGAAGTAATTTTTTGGGTAATTGGTCAAATTCGATTTAATTCGATCGAATCGAATGATTCGAACAATTCGAAGTAAAAATCGTTTGATCATTTGACCATTTGATAATTGAAGTACTGTCTTTTTAAAAAATCCTTCGACTCAATACTTCGCCAAATAAAAGCTACCGAATTGAATGTTAGCCTATGGGGACATTGTAGATGTTTTGGGAGAGGTTTTGGGCACTTTCTATGAACGAATAAAAATCATTGGATCGATCGCTTAAAATCATTCGAATCGTGCGATCGAACGATTTTTATCAGATCGATCAAACAATTCGCGATAAGATCCTTCGAATTCGATATTCGAATTTGAAGGATTTTACTTCTAGGGTCGAATTCGAGGGTTTTTTAACCCTCGAAATTCGACCCTTGAGAAATCTGCCCCTTTGTGTTGTTTCCAAAAGAATTTTCTTGTAGAAATATTTTATAGGGCAACCATTTTGAAATAAAAAAATAAAGCGGTATAAAGGTGAAACCTTTATTGGCTAACTATGATAATCTATCAGTTCATGAATATTTTGGATACTTGATGCTGCCATTTTTTTTGACAATTCTCTTTACATAAATATGTAAATCCACTAAGTGAAGTTTGGTTTATTATTGTTTCTTTACTTCATTATTTTATTTACTATGTTACCTATTTTCCTTTGGAATGTGTGCTTTTGAGTATATATTTATAGATATTTGTTTGTATCTTTGGCATGTTATACAGCATTGTATATTATTTTCTTTTGTTATCTTGACATACTCAATCTGCGTAATATTTTCTATTGTGTTTATGGAAAACTCAATAGAATTATTGAAAACAAAAAAAGGTAATCATAGCAAGCTTTCAGAACATTTTAGCTCCTTTTTCAAGCTGATTACCATCAAAAAAACTTATTTTTTCACAGTTATAGTCACAGACTTACAGTATATACTACCCCTGGCAGGTCTGAGATGTAGTATTTTCTTGAATATTCAGCAGCCCTTAGAGTGGTTGAGGGATATAACATACTGGGCGAGTGGAAAAGCTTCAGATATGTGTTTGACCTCTTAGAACCACAAACTAAAGAACCATTACCCCAAGTGAACTGCAACTTCGAGAATCTTAAAGGACAAGAAAACCCCTATGGAATACAATTTGCCATACATCAGGATGCATTATAATAGCCCATACCCACTTACCAAGTACCCAGTAGCACTAAGGCAGCTACACCTATTCCCAAGCCTTGGCTGACGTCACATTCACCAGTTTCTTTAAATTTAGAAATATGAATATAATTATGGTATGCAAAAAAGGGGGGTTTGTAGGAGCACTCCTAGGATATGTAAAAATATATAAATGCAATGGAAGTGCAATGGATCTGGTCAAATTAACAAAAGCATACAAATAGGAGGGGGCACTGATCAATTCACATTCCCTGGTCCCCTGTCTCCCTATCTACGCAGCTGCTTTACTAATACATGGGTTTCCTGTTACAAAGTTATGACCATAAAATTGATACCACCATACCATGTCAAGGTAAACTATATATGGTGGTCCCTAACTATTTTCCTCTGGTTGTAGTATCCAAAGGCTGGTACCTCCCAGCATGGTCGCATTTCTTGGAATAAGTGTCTCCTGACCTGGACATTGGCTTAGTCCTCTCCTCATTATCTTTTAGAACAAAAAGATTACCAAAACCACAGCATTGGTTCCACAGGCTTAATCCTCCCCCACTTGCAGCTTTTAAAGGAGAATGAAACCCCTCAATATTAAAGCCCCACCAACTACATACCTACATAGTCCCCCCTCCCTGCTCCCCCCACCACACACAGGTGTTAACACCTGTAAATGTCCTTAATCCTTTAAATACCTCTTGTTGCAGAGCCAGCTCAGTAGAGTTTACGGGCGCCATCTTCCAGCGCTTCAGTAATCTTGAGGTCTTCTTCCTTCCCTTTTGGCACATGCACAGGAACCGGAAGACTGCTCCAACTGCGCATACGCCAATGCGGAGCTCACTTTCTGAAGAAGACTGGCACCAGTGAGCTCTGCGGTGCTGACTCTGCAATGAGAGGTATTTAAAGGATTTGGGGGCATTCACAGGTGTTATCACCCGTGTGGGGGGGGGGGAGCAGAGACTATGTAGGTTATGGGGTAGGGGTTTTTATTAGGGGGTATGGGTTTTTATTAATGGGGGGAGGTTGAATTCTCCTCATTCCAACACACAGTTATGCTGCAGGCCAAGCTTCCATGAAGTTGTAGCACTACTACACCCACCCCTTTAAATGGTGGTCCCATGCCTTTAAAAATGGGTGTTAGGGGGCCACCAGATGGGTGTTACTTTCATGTGGTATGGTGGCATACCAATTTTATCATCAACTCTGTAACTAAAAACCCCTGTTTTGTAATGTACTTGCATAGATACTGGAATAAATATGAGACAATGGACCAAGGAATGTGCATTGATCAACCCCCCTATGTTTGTATAATTATGGTATCTATTATTTGGAATGCTTGTATTGTTATTGTTTTCTATGGAACAATATGGTAAATGGCATTCCCATATTTCAGCGGTTTCTGGATAATGGATCCCAACCAGTGCTGCAAAAACTAGACTACGACCTAGACCCACGAGGTCATGTTTTTTTTTCCATAGTTTCTGTTTATTCCAGCTCCTGCAAAATGGAATTTCTTTTGAATATGCAGACCGTTTGCCAGTTTGAAGCAATTCAAGGAGAATTACAGGGATATTGCTTTCCATACAGACTAACCCACTAGACTGTGAATCAGCTTCCACATTCCTCACATGCTGCGTGCGTATAAATAAAATCAATTTGAAATTGAGCATGAATTCACACACACGAGGAGGCTGGGTGCATGTGCTTGTGCATACAAATCCCTTCTTCATTATGCACCTTTATGCTGTAATCAGATTGCTTGTCCAACAGTATAGGAATTAGTTGAAATAGCCACATTTTTCCATAAGAGCTAGCCGTGCTTCTATTAGAACTGCAGTTTCCTTGGCATTTGTGAGTGATACACGGATGGCTTAAAATGACTTTTTAAACAGTTCTCTGATGATTCGGAAAAGAGGTGAAGAAGAAAATATTTAAATAATATTGCTAAATAAAACACATAATAGGTGTTCTGACTCCTGGTAATAATGGTAAGCATTAAACAAAGTCCAGGTCTTCCCTTTAAATGGGGTTGTAAGTGATCCATTCAAGTTCCTGAAAGAATGTTCTTCTGTAAATATAAGTGCAGAGCAGGTTGCTATTGCACTTAAAGGCAACTCGGCCACCTTAGTAACCTTATAAGGCTGCCTGATGATGGATGTCAAGTTGCCTTGAAATCAGATCTGCTAATGTGTGCCTCCGCCGGCCAGCTTTCACTACCCTTTTTGTTTCTAAACCAAACACTGTTAAACACAGATTTCCACAGTCAATAGGATGAGGATGTGCCTATAGTTTATGTACTTTTCTGCACAAAGCCATAGTAGACCATTCTCTTCATCAGTTGGACATGCTTTCTAACTCTCAGTGGCAGCATACACATCCCTGTAGGCCAAAAAAACAAACAACTGCCTTTATTGTGTTTTTATTTCTAATTCATCACTGCCTTGTTTAGTTCTGTGCCTGCTGGTAATAGATTCCTAGCAGCAAAAACATCTGCCTTAGACATTGCCAATGATGTTCAAGTGAATGGGAAGCAACTCTACTGAAACAGACATCTTGGTTGCTGTGTTCATCCATGAGAGGACACACCAAACACCAATAAAAAGTATTCAATAGCCACCTTCTCAGAAGCTCTGTACTGTTCTGATGAATCAGCCAAGTGTACAGAGTACCTTTTGATCAGTTTTTATGTTGAGCATTTACAATCCTGAAGAGCTGCTGGTCTTTTTGAACAATTAGGGATAGACCAATGGAAGACAACTAGGCGAATAAACCTAAAGCTGTGGGATAGTCCAAATAAACTCAACTTGACATGTTTACTAGCAATGAGTGGGTCAGGAAAAACTCATTAATGATAATTAATTTATTTCACACTCATACAGAGAGTTGTGAAATCCGGTATAGGCTTATTCGATAATGTTTGTTAACTTCAAATTTTTCTCACCATTAAGTTAAACTGGCTCAGGTGCCAATTGCCCCGAGCCTCTCGCTTAAGGAAGGGGGGAGAGAGAGAAAAATCGTCCCCAACTGCGATAACCCCAATCTTCAATTTAGTATTTAGCTTACCGGATTTCTGCTGTGACCCGGGTGCAGCCGCCCCGAGTCCGTCGCCAAGAAATAAACGCCAAGTTACGATTATTGATGTATGGCAGCGCACTCCAGACCACATTCAATAGTCACCAACACCGCAGTTGCTTGTTAAAAAGATAAATTTTATTTGAACATTAGGCTAAAAAGCGTCTGAGGTCTGACGCGTTTCGTGTTCACACACTTCCTCAGAGACCTCATGCTCACTACCATGTGCACCCCTTATATTCACAAAGACCCTCCCCTTAGAATTAACATATCAATTAAGAAAACCATTAAGACAATTACTTGTACACGAAGGGTTAAAAACATTGTTACAAATGTTCAAATACTTAACTTATTGTTGCTTACATTTCTGTTCAAAAAATTGTTCCTTTTATATAAGTTGTATATCCTAGATTAAGTTCGCAAATCATGTAACACACGTATATATTCAGTCAACTTGACATTGTATTTTGGGTCGCTATAAAAGACATAGTAGTTTTTTATGTGTATTCTTATAGTAAGTTTTAATCTCGCCAGTAGCCAAATGATATTCAGTTACTTTTCTTGTTAACATGTTACATTGTATCTCTACTGGCTCGAATCCCCAATTGTTACATTGTTATTCTCCTGTAAATGATTCTTATCAAATCCTGCAGTCCATGTTAGTGACTAAGTTATTTAAAGTAGCAATTTATGTCGAATACAGAATTTAGTCCTTGGGGTTGTCTAGTCTGCAATTTAAATATCCATCTTACTTCTGCTTTTAGTAGTTTCGCTTGCAGATCTCCACCCCTGGGTCCTAAAGTTACTCGTTCTATCCCCTGGGCCATTAGCAATTTGGTATTACTATTATTACATTCTTTAAAATGCCTCGAGACTGGTGATGAAGTATTTCCTGTGCTTACGAGATTTAGATGTTCCCTAATTCTCTCCTTAAGTCGTCTCATTGTACATCCTACATACTGTTTAGAACATTTCATGCATGTTAACAAGTATATAACAGATTGTGTATTACAATTGATATAGTTTCTTATTTGGTATGTTTCTTGTGTTACACTGCTTATAAACTGTGTTGATTTTTTTAGAACTGTACAAGTCACACATCTAGGTCCTCCGCATTTATATGACCCTATGCTTTGTAACCATGTGGTATTATTCGTTTCTTTTTGATAAAGACTTGGTGCTAATACTGAGCCAATTGTAGGGGCCCTTCTAGCTACTACTCTTATTCCCGCATCCAGAATTTGTTTGTAGTCCCTATCCACCTGAAGTACTGGCAAAAATTTATTCACTATGTTTTTGATTCTGTTAAATTGTGCACTATACTGCATACTTAATGTAAGCTGTTCTTTTTTCATTTCTCTCTCCACTCTCCTACCCCGCTTTCTACTTCTCAGTAGTTCCTTCCTATCTGTATTCAGGGCACATTCAAATTCTGCCTGCAATGTTTGCATATTATAATTTTTCTCCAGAAATTTGTCCCTTAATTTGCATGACTCCTCTAAAAATTTATCTTCAGAACTGCAATTTCTGCGCAGTCTGAGGAATTGTCCTCTTGGTATGCCTTTATTTAGGTGTCCTGGATGGCAGGAGTCCGCTCGTAGGAGGGAGTTTCCTGTGCACAATTTAGAGTATACAGTAGTCACAATTTCCTGATCTTTAGTGGAAATCAACAGATCCAAATACACAATGCTTTCTGTATTAAATGTGCTGGTAAATTTCAAGTTAAATTCCTCATTGGTTAGACTCTCTACAAAGTCCTGGAAGCTATCCCTATTCCCTGCCCAGATGAATAGCAGGTCATCGATGTAGCGACGAAACAGTATCACCCTCTCTAAGTTCGGATCACTACCCCCAAAGACGTGGCTCTCCTCCCACCAACCCATGTAGAGGTTCGCATAGGTGGGTGCAAAACACGCCCCCAGGAAAAACTCAACCTGCATCTGACCCTAACCCAAAAATCCTTAACCCACAAATGGCCGCTCAGGCCATGTGACAAGGTGAGAATCTTGCCCCAGGCAACACAAAGCTGTCAGTTACCAGGGGCAGAAATTCGGCAATAGCGCTCACTGCACTAGCGATGCGGCCCTTCCTCGACCCGCTCTGATGCTACAAGTTAGAAGTGCAGGAGGGGGGGCGGCCTCAGGGCTGCTGCCTCAGGCTGCAGCAGCCCCTAAACGCACCTGAACCCACACCAAGTTTTGCCATTGTAGGCCCCACACCTAGGGGCACATTTACTAAGCTCGAGTGAAGGATTAGAAGTAAAAAAACTTCAAATTTCGAAGGTTTTTTTGAGTACTTCAACCATCGAATAAGCTACTTCGACCTTCTACTATGACTTCGCTTCGAACAATTCAAACTAAAAATCGTTTGACTATTCGACCATTCGATAGTCGAAGTATTGTCTCTTTAAAAGAAACTTTGACTACCTACTTCGGCACTTTAAGCCTACCGAGCTACAATTTTAGCCTATGAGGACCTTCCCCATAAGCTTTCTAAGCTTTTTTTGATCAAAGGAAAATCGTTCGATCGAGGATTAAAATCCTTCGAATCGTTCGATTCGAAGGATTTAATCGTTCGGTCGAACGATTTTTCCTTCGATCGTTCGATCAAAGTATTTGCGGTAAATTCTTCAACTTTGACATTCAAAGTTGAAGGCTTTTAATTCGATGGTCGAATATCAAGGGTTAATTAACCCTCAATATTCAACCCTTAGCAAATGTGCCCCTAAGTGTCATCTCGCTCTGTGCAAACCTCTGGTTCCAAGATAGGGAATCTTCTGGAGAATATGAGGAGTTTCCTTCCCCAGTCTATCCGACACCCAACTTGAACCCGCTAAGGTCACCCAAATTTATACCCAAACCCACCAACTGGCAGTTTTAAGGTACCTATAAGCCAGACATGCTGGATAGTTGAGTTTAACTAGGTCTGAAACAATCTGTTTTCATGCTTCAATGTGGAATGCAGCTATACATTTATAATAAGCCAAGTAACACATGCTATGACTACAAAAACAACCGAGTTTTCTGGCTTGTAAATCAGTACATTAACTTTATCTTTAGTACTCAGCATAAAGCTGTGATCTTGGACCTTCTGCCCAAAAGACTTTGCATCACCGTTGTGCCCCTTTACTTGTTCAGAACCCCTCGCTTTGCACCTCTCTTAATAAGACCTGGTGGCATCCAACTAGCCGAGGGCTCCTCCCGTGTGAAAGTGAAAAGTGAAGGTGAAAGTCGGCTGTTAAAGGCAGAAGCAAGAGCCCAGGACAGGGTGCTTAGCATCGGTTCTGAATTTAGGGTGCCAAACGTGACAACTGTGTGCAAAATCCCCTTACTTGTAATGTGTAGTTTAGTGGAATCTTTCTATAGCTCATTTATTTAGATATTGCTTTCTTTTTTTTCACAACTATATTGAAGAGTATTAAAAACTAAGATTTTTTATGTTATTCTCTTCACTTTAATGAATTCAATATGGTGGCATGTTTTGAGGTGTTAAATATCCTACCACTTGACCTGTACCGGAGCTTGCTATCAAATGCCCACCAGAAACCTCTATTTGCCATTTGCTCACCTCTCTTCCCCCTCTTACTATTTCTTCTTTTATCTCAAATAGCTTCTGTGGCTAAATACACCATCAATTACAAGAGAGATGCAGCAAACGTGTCATAGGACAACATTTTCAACTTTGTAACTATTTTCTTACTGTTCCAAATAAATTGTGGAATGTTATGATTAAAAATGAAGTTAGTCCATTGAGAGGAATATGGAATGTCCCATAGGTATGGTGTGGTGACAACAGCTTAGTAATATCACTGTAACAGGAATAAAAATACTTTTTTTTGTATCCTTTGTTTGCTTTGCCTGTCCAGGGAGGAAGAAGAAACAGCTGCCATTTCCCTTTTTCTGGAATTAACCCCACCATTAGGAAAGACAATGGCCTCCTTGTTAGGGTTCCACAGTTTTCAGAAATATCTATAAGTACTTGGGATACATTTGCTAGCGAAACAGACCATCACTAGCAGTCATTCGCACTCTATCGCCAGGTGACTTTTCTCTCTGGCGAATGGACATTACTCCGCAAATTCACTAAGATGCGGATTTTACTGAACGTTACCTCTTTCGCCAGATTTGCCTTCACCACCTCAGACCAGGCGAAGTGCATTAAAGTAGCTAGATCTTCCTCAATCTTCTGTCACTTACATTAAATCCTGTGAGCCGAAAATGAATCAAAGTTCAAAAAACGCTGGCGACTTTTCCTTTGTTCAGCGTGACTGCCTGCAAAAGTCCTAACAAACTTTTTGGGGGAACTGATTTTTTCCAGACATTTCTTACATATGGAACATTAATTTTACAGTGGGCTCATGTGTAGGGCGGTATATTAACTCTCATCTTTATTAAGGTTCCCTGGACATGTGTATTATAAACTGGTAACTTAAACCATTTGCAGCAACATTTATAATAAAGACGTCCATACAACTTTAAATTTCTCACCCTAAAGGGTGAAGTGGCTAGCGCTGACATCATTTCGGCACTTCGCTGATTTACTAACAGTCGCTGGCATAATTACTCTAGCGAAGGAGATAGACTCTGGCACAACTTCGCACTCTAACGGCAGGCGAATTTTCGCTTTGGCGAAAGAGGGTTACTATGCAAATTCACTAACTTTTTGATTTTACTGACCGTTACCTCTATCGCCAGACTTGCCTTTGCCACCTCAGACCAGGCAAAGTGCAATAGAGTAGATAGGACTTACTTGAAATTTTGTTGAAAATTTTTCTAAGTCCCATAAAATGATGGCGTCTTTTCCTTTTTTCAGGGTGATAGCCTGCAAAACTGCGTACATTTTTTTAGGGTACCTGGCTTTCCCCCTACATTTCCTTACATATGGCACATAAACTATACACTGGGCTCATGTGTAGGGCAATATAACAACTCTATTGTCTTTATTAAGGTTTCCCAGGTGTGTGTAGTGTAATGTATTTGCTGCAACATATCCGTCCATTGTACTTTAACTGCACGCCGTATGCAAATTAGCCAGCGCTAGCGCAACTTCGAACTGCTGATCGTATTAATGCTAGCGCAACTTTACAAGTGTTCGATACCCTGTGCGCAACTTCGGATCTTCGTGAATTAGCATTGTCCAGGCAAATTTACGCCTGGCGAAGTGTTACGATGTGCGCAAAGCCAACACTGGTGGATTTTCGGAGGAAAGTAAATTTGCCCCAATGCAAATTTACCTAAGCGCAAGATCACTAGTGAAGTTTCGCTAAGCGCTATTGAATGCTAGCCCATCTTCTATATGAAATGCTCGCACAGCCGAAGTAACGCTAGTGAAAAGTCACCAGCGTTCAACGTCTGGGAGGAAATGTTGAATTTAGTAAATAAGCATATTTGTATTGTATTTGTGCCTGGCGAAGTTATTTGATGGGTGCAAAGTGTTTGCTGGCGACCATTCGCCCTTTAGTATATCTGCCCTTTAAGTCAAGAGATGTGGCTTGCCAACTAAGAATCAGAAATGGGCATCTAGCGGTTCCTTCATGCATTTAAATATATTTGTAGAAAGCAGCGATGTTAAGTAGTGATAAGGAAATGTTTCCACTAGTCATGGATCTGTGGCGAAATTACGCACTTCGACATCTGCAAATTTTTTAACAAAAGTGCGGCAAAAATCCACAGAGAAAATTTTCACTGTGACAAAAAATTGTTGCTGAAACAAAAAAGTTGCCTTAAGAAACAATGTCCATTGAATTTAATGCATTTGGACAAAAAAGTCGCCAAGATTATAAAATGAGATAAGATGTCTAGCTAGTGAATTAGGGCAGTATATTGAGCAAACAAATATTGTATACATGAATGTGGAGAAAATAGACATTGTCAAAATGTTGACAGAGTATGGGCTGGCCAGTTATGGACAATGGCTAACTGACAGTGATGGACATAAATAGCCGACAATGACATACAGACTAACATGAGGAGAACAGCTGGTGTAAAAAAATGTTTAGCAGCCTTACCCAGTAATCCAAAGAATTTCTATCTGTGTAATTACAAAGAAGTCAATCTGTCTGTCACACCAAAACTTGGAGCCAAGGAGCTAATACAGGCTATGCATACTGTTATAAAACCTGGATTTATAATTGGGATTATCAGCAGTGTACACACAAAATTCGAGTTATGAATTCTTGACCGAGTTTTATAGATATACAAAGTAAAAACAAAATCATTCCTGGAAGGGATACAGTCAGATCCAACGACCTGCCCCTTTCCATGCTTTCAACCAAGTCAATCCAATTATATACATTTAATTATCTGATACACCTTGATTACACTGATCTACCCATTAAACCAGCACAACTTTGCTTTTTATGTAGTCAGACTGCACATAATAATTACAAACATACTTTAAGGGAAGATCTCTGAGTACTAAGTACTTACCATTTCTTGAAGTTAAAATATACTATTTCCATGTCAACCCAAATGGTTATTAATCATCATGATTAGTAATTAGTGATGGGCGAATTTGCGCCGTTTCGCTTCGCCGAAAAATTTGCGAAATTTGCGAAATGGCGAAAAATTCGTGAAACTGTGCCGTTTTTGATGCCGGCTTCCGTTTTTTAAAAAAAAAAAAAACATTTTTTGCCGCGAATTTATTAGCTGGCGGCGAATCGCGCAAATTTGCCGTGAATTCGCTCCTGGCAAATAAATTCGCCCATCACTATTAGTAATGAGCACATTTTTTAGCCATGCATGGATTTGAGGTGAAATTTCCCCATCTGCAAATTTTTTTGTTAAACTACTCAGCGAAAAATTTGCTGCAACAAAAAAGTCGCTACAAGAAAAAAACACCCACTGACTTTAAAGTGATACTGGCATTAAAAAATTACCTATAGTTCATGTTGATTGTTTTTTGCTGAGAGGTTTGTTTTTGTAAGTAATTGTTAGTTGATGTTCCTAAACCTGACTGTTTTGCCAACCTGACTGTCCCATCTCAGCCTGTCAGTTAGAGTTTCTAATGCTAACGGACTCCTGCTGCACAAATATGGCAGCCCCCTCATAGAGGAACATGGGGCATCAGACAGGTAATATAAAAGCATTGTGCAAATACTTTATGGCAAAGTTATACGTTGCTTTTTAAGATTTGCTCATCACTAATCATGAGATTTTCAAAATCTCCATATCTTGCATAAAACTAAGCTCTTTTCCCATATATCCTAACACCCCAACCATGTCCTATCACCTTCTCCATCTCTTGCTCTTTTCTCCTCTACTTTAATATTTTTTATTCCATCATCTTTGCATGGCTTGCCTCTATTTCTGGATATTTAGCACACAATCTTCCATCTAACCTAGGAAATTACTCATGGTACTAACTCTAGGTACTAAAAAACTTCCTAACAAAGTGTTTCTTGACTTCTTCTGAGTGAGAGAATGCTCCAGTGTTTGTGACCCTTATAATCCTTTCTCTGGGTTCAGCACGAATCTTCAACAGCCGCTGTTATAAAGGCACTAAGCAAACCTTGACTTTTGTCATAACTATTAAGTACAAAGCCATGCTAAACAAAACATGTCAAAATTACAGATGATAGCATGACTAATTAAGAATGCGCATTAAAAAAACAGTCACCAAATTCCTTGGTACAAGAGGGGGAAAGTATCATTACATTCATAACACACTGATTAAAACCAAAATAACCACAATACTTCAAAGAAGAAGATGTTAAGGGAACACTAATTAAAAAATCGAGGGTGGCATCTTATCACACTCTTTCATCAATAGTTTAACACAAACTTCTCTATTACCATAGTTTCTTAGCAAAAAGGCACATACAGTAGGAGTCATTGGGTAGTTTGGTGTGTGTGATGTATATAGTGGATAATGTACCCCCTACTGTAATTTATAAAGATATTATGTTACCGAGGAGTTATGTGACCATATAAAAGCACGAGGCCGAAGGCCGAGTGCTTTTATACAGGTCACATAACTCCGAGGTGACTTCTAATATCTTTATAAATTATAGCAGGGGGTACATTATGCATTATAATCTACAAAGATGTCTGGCTCTGTTCTGCCCTGCCCTTGCCTTCTTGCCTGCCACAGGTGTCATAGGGGAAAGGCCAAGGAAGTAGGGAAACTTAAATCAGGACTGGAGACTGAGGTGGGAGTGTAAGTTGAGAGGGAGGTTATGTGAAAATTGGGAGAGTTGGTGAGAAAGAATGGAGAGAGACCAGAGAGGGTTTTAGACAGAGTGGACACAGAGATACAAGTGTCAGTGCAAGATGCTTCACACCCCTCCTGCCAGCCCCATCCCATCTGCAATGAATTTCGAAGCAGCACCAGAGCAGTACTGGTTAAATGGGAAGGAACTACACCAGCCTGTCAGCCAGCACAGACTGACACAGAAAACCAGCATACCTGCTCCTGCTGCAATCCACTCGTCACCCCTTTGATAATTGCTCCTCCCCCTCGCCAATGAAATTCCCCGCATTAACAACAAGGGGAGGGGGATCCGAGCAGACAGGGATCAGCAGGGGGAGCACATGAGACGGAAGCCATGAAGGGCCATATTTGAGAGGGAGTGAGAAAAAAAGGAGCGCACTGTGCTGTAAGTAAAATCTGAGCCTGCGAGTCAGATGGGAGGGGGGAAGCGTGTAGGGAGAGCTGCAGGGAGAGAGCAGCGGCGGAAGTGATGTAACATATAAACGGCGCGTTCTGATGTCAGAACGCGCCGTTTATAAGGATATAATTTACAGTCTGGTCCCATAGGGAAATGACCAGACTGTAGATTATAGTAGTTTGTGGCATCAAATCACTTGAACATTACCCCCATTGCTACCATGTTCCAAGCATAGATGGGTATGATGTTTGACAGCAATCTCCCAAAGATATTGAAAATTGTATAAAATGGTCATGGATGTCAGGAGCGCTATGTCTCCAAGATGGCAGCACCCATGACCACATAGTGATGTCATCAAGCCACATTGTGACAACAGCGCATAACATCATGGTGATGCTTTTGGCGTAATAATTGAAAACCAAGGATGCTAGAGACCTGGGTCCAATGCTGAATATACAGTAGGTCTTTCTTGGTAAAGTTCCTGGGTGTTGCTAAATTGCAATTTTTACTTGATCCTTCGGGTTCCGGGTTGATTGCCTGGATTCTGACTTTGTTATTTTGCCCTGATGATTTGCCTGGATATGACTACCAACTCTCTGAACACTGAGAATTGGACTTTCTGTATACAGCTTCCTCCTTGGTAACAACTCCTTCTACTTTCCTTATGTTTTACTAGAGGTACACTAACCTTTAATACATTTCACAAAGCGCTAGTGGTTTCTGACATCAGAACACAAGATTAATAAGTAAAAGGGAAAGACACAGGGATGAGCATTGCATTTGGCACTGACATGATGGGCCCAAGAAGATCAGGGTCCACAGAACTGTTGAGCACCAAGAGGAAAGTCAACACCAAGATCTTCTTGGTGATGGTCTGACAATACACCCATGTTGCTGACAAACTTGCATCCAAAGCAAACTCTCTAAAATCAGCAACACAAATGCTTTAAGAGCTACTAGCAAATATAACCAGCAAATATAACCCCTACTGAATTTAAAAGACTATTAGAGCCCAGCTTGGAGTTTCGTGACATTCATAACAGCACTTGGCCTTGTGTTGTATATGGTCAATACACCCTCCTTATGAATTAAAGCAGGACCACCAAATTAACTACTGTATATTTCTATTTACACATTGCCTAAAAAAGTGATCATAGAGCTTCATGAAAGGAGAAACTCGGGTTTATTTGAATTGTTTATTGTTCAGCCTTCTGATGATAATCCCCAAACAAATCTTATCATGTCTTAACACTCAATGAAAACGGATAAAGGCAAAATGGCACTCAGTGCAAAGGGAGTATAGGAGCCAGAGAAAGGAACTGTTCTATAAAGGCAGCACTCTAACAGAGCTATGGGAGCTATGTCTCACATTAATCTTTTCAATGGCCTGTCACACACAAATGCAATATACGTGCTGTAGTGGCACGCAGGTATAAATACCATACATGCATGGAAGGAATCTAAAATCTCTTTCAATTACCTAAAACTTAATTTCATGGCGCAACAAATGTCATTGCATTAATAAATAGGTATGCAGACAATAAAAGCCTTATAGTACCTACAGAATATGCATTATTATGTTATTGTTAAATTACTACTAAAAACAGTTACAATTCAATATGAGAATAAGGTACATGGTTAAGGGTTTGCATATATTTCAAGATGGATAAACCATGCACCATTAGCAGATGCAAGGCCTTATTAACTAAAAGAAAGGTTGAGGTGAAAAAATATGGCACAGTCTACCAATGCTGCATTTTATACTCCAAATTCCACAGCAATTGTGTCAGCACAAGTAACCTCAAAGCGCAGGAGCAAATGGTATGCTTTATAAAGAATGTCCTGTAAATTTACATATTTTATTAATACTATGCTTTTTGCCTTATTCTAGGGCAACTGTGGACATGTAGAGAGTTGTGCCCAATGTGTTGAAACAAAGCAACAAACAGAAGAAATGTGCGGCTTACCGTTTCACAATCAAGATGCTGTCTCTATTTTTGCAGTACAAGTCTACTGCGCCCAATGACACAACCCATTGTGGGAACGCTGAGTTGCTCAAGGGATCCCCAGTGTGAAAAGGTGAATTTACACAGACATGATTCAGAGAGAGAAGGAGGCAGAATGAACACAACGATGCAACTCTACTGAAGAGCAAGGAATGTGTTTGGATCCAAATGAATGGCATCAATAAATAACATTTGCTAAAAAATGAAAAGTAATATAAATATATTGCAGTGTTGCCATTCACTAGTAAAACTGATGTGTTTGCTTCAGAAACTCTACTATATTTTATGTAAAGAAGATGCCTCCAGCCTACTCACCTCCACCATAATCAATTAGCAGGCTAGCAAATAATTAAATGATACAGGCATGGGACCTGTTATCCATGATGCTTGGGACCTAGAGTTTTCCAGATAAGGAATCATTTCATAATTTGGATCACTATACCTTAAATCTACTAAAAGATAATTTAATCATTAAATAAACCCAATAGGATTGTTTTGCCTCCAATAAGGATTAATTATATCTTAGTTGTGATCAAGTACAAGCTGCCGTTTTGTTATTTCAGATAAAAAGAGTTATATAAATTTCAAATTTCGAATTATTTGATTAAAGGGGTTATTTATTAAGGAGAATTTTTAGGTGGTGTCTGTTTTGACGCTGAAAACCCGAAAGTAACAGTAAAAAAAGACAATTTTTTATGATTTATTATGCCCCAAAGCTGTTCCAAGTTTGAATCCGAAAATACGCCATCTGTCGAATTCATGTAAAAGTGAATGGCCGATGATCCCTTAACCCAGTGATCCCCAACCAGTAGCTCGTGAGCAACATGTTGCTCTCCAACCCCTTGGATGTTGCTACCAGGGCCGGATTTACATAGTGGGCGCCCCTAGGCCCACTACCGGTCGTCGCCCTGTCCCCTCCAGGGGGACCGGAGCAATGGGGATTGGCACATGGGAAATTTAAAAAATTATTGTATCTCCAGCGCATCCCCAGTGTTTTTGAGCCAATGTGGGTGTGGTTGGGCAGCATGCCGCCCCCCTAAAATCCTGCTGCCCTAGGCCCGGGCCTAGGTGGCCTTTCCACAAATCCGGGCCTGGTTGCTCCCAGTGGCCTCAAAGCAGGAGCTTATTTTTGAATTCCAGGCTTGGAGGCAAGTTTTGGTTGTATAAAAACCAGCTGTACTGCCAAACAGAGCCTCAATGTAGGTTGACAATCCACATAGAGGCTACTAAATGGCCAATCACAGCACTTATTTGGCACCCCAAGAACATTTTTCATGCTAGTGTTGCTCCCCAACTACTTTTACTACTGAATGTTGCTCACGGGTTCTAAAGGTTGGGGATCCCTGCCTTAACCATTTGAAGATGTTTTAACCCTCACAAAATGTTCAGAGTTTTTTTTTTGTTTTTTGGGCGTCGCATGAGAGAAATTTGAAGTTTTCCGTGTGACAATCAGAAAAAAGTTGCGGTTTTTCCCGATCCGATTTATTCTATTAATAAATAAGGGCAAATCGTGGATTCTAGTTTGGTCTGACTCTTGTTATTGAATACATCAGAAAAATTCAGATTTTTATAAATTGCCCCTAAATGGAGTCTATGGGAGATAGTCTTCCTGTAATTCGGAGCTCTCTGAATAATGGGCTTTCGGATAAAGGATCCCATACTTGTATTTAAAACAAATTTTTTCTTCATTTCAAAGCAACAAGAATTTCCGTGATACTATGAAAAGGAAGCCAAATATGTATTTCACCTGGGCACAAAGTAGAATTACCCTTCACAGCACAGCTCCATACATCTGCTACGGACGTGTCTGGCTTTTATTTTCCAAAATAGTTTTTTTTTTTGCTTAATATGAAATTCATTAAAAATGAAAAGTGACTGCTTTATTAAATTACATTTCAATCCTGTCCCCTGAGACTGCTACTTTTTTTCAGGGAGATTTTCCATGCAGGTTTTCAATTTGTATGTGTAAGCAGTTCATAAAAGAGAAGAGAAAGTACAATGGATGCCCCCTGCTTCTGTATGATGTGCCTTTATTTCATTGTCATGCTGAGATGTTTGATTACATTAATCCTCTCCAGGAAGGTGTTTTTTCCATTAATAAAATAGCAACATATAAAAGGAACCATAAAAAAAACCAGAACATAGCTAAGGACGAAATACGTGTTTCCAATCAAATATATAACAGAATGTACTTCTCAGAATCAAGGTATTGTATCCAAATTAGCTCCTTATACTACCAGTCCTACAGTTCAACCTAATTTAGAAACCATATCACATAGCACATGTGGGCCGTAAAACAGAATTTGAAACGGCTGCCAACTACCACTACGGTCTCCCAGATCTTGATTCATCCTACCTAGGAAATAAGGGTCTTACTAATATATGAAGTTCAGAATATGGGGAAAGCTGGTGCTTCCAGTCGTAAGGCTCAGCTTGATAACGTGATGAAAATCTTTACATAAATAAAAGTGATGGATATTCTTTATACATGTAACATGTTTTTGGTCTATCCAGGCCAAAGGGGTCAATCACCAGCTGGTATACTAGAGCATGGTTTACACCGGACTCTAACACTTAAGGCAGGGCCTTCGCAAAATGGAAGAAATGAAGGTGCTACTGTACTTTAACCAATAAAGAAATGGGCGCCAGGAGGTTCTTGCAAATTAAACAGAACAAAATAACTTTATTTGTAAGAGACAAATGATCCACAGGTTACTTACATCAATAAAGAGACATTTGCAGAATATATAGGCACACAACTCAAACAGTATATCAGAGGTACAGCAGATGCAGGTGCATTCCCTGAGGATGTAGTCAAGGCAGTACAGCACCTCCAGGCAGAAATACGTCACACGTGATCTGGATCTCACCCAGTGGAGTGGTCAGGGAGGAGAACCTAAAGCCTGACACCCTATCCACCGTGTCCCTTCTCTGCAGGCAAATCTTACAGCCTGGGAAGCTACTCCCTGATACACCTCCTTGATGGAGCACAAAGCTGCTCTTACTATCTTCCCTCACTATCTTACTCTCCTATAGAGTCTATAACAATTATATTCCTGCCACTCACTATCCTAATTCTCTAGCCTGGTTCTGGTCCCTCTATGGCACAGGGCTTTACTGGGCCTTGTTGCACCCAGGCTCCCTGGAAAAATCCAGCTGGATCAGCAACCAGAAGCCCAGAAGATCCACCCCTTCTCACTCACTATACCAAAGTGTGCCATGATGTGGTCACAACACCTTTTGGCCAATAACACAACTTTGCAAATTATAAATACTGTAGCTACATGGGCATCTGCCCAGCAACTAGGGAAATAAGGAAGTGTAGGGATTTAAAGCCATAGGGGCACATTAACCCTATGGGTCCCTACATACAATCATTATTATTATATTTCAAAAAGGGGGAAACAATTTTTTTGGCACAAGCTCATTTAACTGGGATTATGTAAAATAAAGTGCATAAACACACAAGTTCCTGTATACAGGTATGGGACCTGGTATCCAGATTGCTGGGGACCTGGGGGTTTCCAGATAATAGATCTTTCCATAATTTGGATCTTTATAAGTTAAGTCTACTAGAAAGAGGCTGGTTTTGCTTCAGATAAGGATTAATTATATCTTAGTTTGGATCAAGTACAAGCTACTGTTTTATTATTACATAGAAAACACATTTATTAAATTTTGGATTATTTGGATAACATGGAGTCTATGCGAGATGGCCTTTCCATAATTCAGAGCTTTCTGAATAATGGGTTTCTGGCTAATGGATCCCATACCTGTGCTGGATTCAAAAGACTGAAAGGACACCATGATAGTTTATCTCTGACTTATAGAAACAATTTCTCAGCCCTGCTCCATAATAGTCTGTCTCCCAATCATATAAATTATTTTCCATTGTCCCTTAGACTCATGCAACACCCACTCACATTGTTCCATTTTGAAGTGAAGGATTCTGGAAATTAAAGACTCTCTGCTTTTCACAGTGGATGGAGCTCAACTTCAATGGAAAGCAGAGGGACTGGAAATCACAGAAACATAACTTTACAATGGAACAATATAAGAGAGGAATTACATGACTCTGTGAGCCTAAGGGTGGGTTAGAAATGGTTTCTGTCAGTCAAAGATCAACTATTATGGTTTCCTTTCAATCTGTGAAATCCAGTACAATTGCATCAATATACATATAGGTTTGGCTGTTCTGTTTATACACCTTTTCTACAGTGGCCCATCTAAATGAGTCACCATGTCCAAAAGATGGTTATTTTTCTATACTTCCTGTTTTTGACAGGAAAATATAAAAATCTTGTTTTTTATTTTTAATTCAACTCTCTGAAATTTGACAAAAGGAATGTATGACTATTACTGGAGCCCTATGCATATCTATTGGCTGACGGAGGCTGTTTGCTTTGCTGTAGTTTCAACATGTCCAGTCCCTCTCTAAACTCTTCTTAATTCTAACACTTGTCAGACTGCTGCAAACAAAACAATGTCAAAGGAGTTCTTGGAAAGATTTAATTTCTGAGCTAGATTGTGAAGTGTGTTTGATGGATATTAGGCAGGGAGAGATAACTGCATGAAATTGCATGAGTAGCAAGAATAGTGTCTTCCCTGTCAACCTAAAAAGACCAAGATGAAGAATACTTTTTGGAAGCAAGGTATTGACATGGGGTCATTTTGCCCATCTGTTACATAGTCACATAGTTACAGTAGATCAGGTTGAAAGTGCGGACCTTCCAAATGAATCTATACATACACACACTCCCACTGGCCCCTCCATACACTTACATAAACGATATATACCCATATCTATACTAACTATAGAGTTTAGTATCACAATAGCCTTTGATATTATGTCTGTCCAAGAAATCATCCAAGCCATTCTTATAGTCATTAACTGAATCAGCATCACAACATCACCCGGCAGTGCATTCCACAACCTCACTGTCCTGACTGTGAAGAACCCCCTACGTTGCTTCAAATGAAAGTTCTTTTCTTCTAGTCTGAAGGGGAGGCCTCTGGTACGGTGGTCCACTTTATGGGTAAAAAGGTCCCCTGCCATTTGTCTATAATGTCCTCTAATGTACTTGTAAAGTGTAATCATGTCCCCTCACAAGTGTCTTTTTTCCAGAGAAAACAACCTCATAATCATAATTTAAGTCTTCCATCCCTCTAACCAGTTTAGTTGCACTTAGTCTCTGCACTCTCTCCAGCTCATTTATATCCCTCTTAAGGACTGGAGTCCAAAACTGCACTGCATACTCCAGATGAGGCCTCACCAGGGACCTATAAAGAGGCATAATTTTGTTTTCATTATGTTTTTAATGCCCTTTTTTATGCAAGACAGAACTTTATTTGCTTTAGTAGCCACAGAATGACACTGCCCAGAATTAGACAACTTGTTATCTACAAAAACCCCTAGATCCTTCTCATTTAAGGAAACTCCAAACACAATGGCATTTAGGGGCAAATTCAGTAAGCGCAAAAGCGCCTAACGCTAGCGTCAATTCGCAAGCGTTGGGCATTTTCGTTACTTCACAAATTCACTAACGAACGCTGGCGTAACTTCGCTAGTGTTACTTCGCACCTTTACGCCTGGCGAATTTCGCAACTTCGCAACCTTACGCTACCCCTGAGCGCAACTTCGGATTTTAGTGAATTTGCGGAGCGCTGGCGAAACTACGCCTGGCGAAGTGTGGCGAAGTGCAGCGAAGTTACGCCTGGCGCAACTACGAATCTTAGTGAATTTGCCCCTTAGTGTTTTCCCAAAAGTAACTTACTAGCAACAACCTTTAACTGCTCTCTGAATTCTACATATTTTATTGCTATTTCTTTTGCATTTACTGCTTTGTCTAGATAAGGAAAACAGTCTGATATTCAGTATAGGCAAAATGTATAACACGAAGAAGTGCATTGCTCCAGGAAAAGTTGGGATCAAGTACAAGGTACTATTTTTTTATTTTATTATTATTTAAAAACCATTGTAAAAACCTGAATAATTTGATTAAAATGGGGTCTACCTGAGACTGCCAGGCCGTAATTTGGACCTCTCTGAATAACGGATCCCATACCTGTACTTTATACAATGGTAATTGAAAGTTTGTGAACCCTTTAAAATTTTCTATATATTTATATGAATGTGACCTAAAACATCATCTGATTTTCAAACAAATCCTAAAAGTAGATGTAGAAAAGCTAGCTAACCAAATTAAACACAAATAATTATATCTGGTCATGTATTTATTGAAAAAAATGATCCATTCACATGTCTGCATATGTTTGGCTGTTCTGATAGTGTTTATTCACCTTTTGTACAGTGGCCCATCTAAATGATGGTTATTTTTCTGTACTTCTTGTTTCTGAATATAAAAATATATAAAAATCATGTCTTTGTGATTTTTATTTTTAATTCAACTCTCTTTAATTTGACAAAAGGAATCTATGCCTATTACTGGAACCCTATGGATATCTATTGGCTGATGGAGGCTGTTTGCTTTGCTGTAGTTTCAACACGTCCAGTCCCTCTCTGTAGGTATTTATTAAAAAAAACCGATCCATTACCATATGTGCGTGTGTGAAAAAGCAAGTGAATCATTCATTTACTTTCACTTTGCGCTTGTGCAGCAATAAGTGCAACTAAACATTTGCAGGAACTGTTAATCAGTTTTGCACTGAAATGTTTTGCATAGTATTCCATATAGAACTGCTTCAGCTCTTGGATGTTGCTGGTGTTGAACCACTAACTTTAGGTTTTTCCACAACATTTCAATTGGGTAAAGGTCAGGACTTTGACTTGGCCATTCCAGAACAGTTACTGTACTTTATTCTTCTTTAACCATTCTTTGTTATAATGACTTGTGTGTTTAGGATCTTTGTCTTGCTGCATGACCCACTGTTGAGATTCAGTTCATGGACTGTCAGGCAGTTCTGGTTGCTCGAACAGAGATTTTGCACATGTGCGTGCTTTGTGCTTTGTCGAGAACACAATGTGGCACGCATGTTTTGGCACAATCTTGCACATGGACGGAAGCATGCACATTGCATTTATATAGACACCAAGGCCTGCAGTTTGGTGTGAGGTGATCATCCCATTTTGACTGACACTGAGCATTTGTCTGAATTTGGATTCTGATTATTTTCCTGACCCCTGTAACTGCTTCGAACTCTGCAGACGTTGTGCTTCATTATTTTGCACCCCTACTCCACATCTGAGCTCATCCTGTCACCACATCCAGGTACTGAGTACTCAGTGGGAGTCGTAGGGAAGGTTCCATTCATCGAGACCTTCAGCCCTCTGATTCCTGGTTGAGGTAAGCCTGGCATGGACAGATGTCTTGACATTTTCCACAATTCTCTGGTATAGTTCAGAATTCATTGTTCCATCAATAATGGCAAGCTGTCCAGGCCCAGATGCAGCAAAACAGGCCCAAACTAGAACACTCCCAACACCATGTTTCACATATGGGAAACAGTTCTTATGCTTGAATGCAGTATTTTTCTTTCTCCGAAAGAAACGTTCCTCATTTAAGCCAAAAAGTTCTATTTTGGCTTCATCTGTCCACAAAACATTCTTCCAGTAACCTCCTGGTTTGTCCACATGATCTTAACAAACCGTAGACAGTCAGCAATATTTTTTGGGGGAGAAAAGTCGTCCTCCTTGCAACCTTGCCATACACACCATAGCTGATCAGTGTTCTTGTGATGGTGGACTCATGAACATCAACATTTGCCAACACACCTTCAGTTGCTTAGAAGTCACTCTGGGTTTCTTTGTAACCTCTCAGACTATTAAACACTTTGCAGCTAGAGTTATCTTTGATGGTTGACCACTTCTGGGTAGGGAAACAATGGTCTTCAATTTCCTCTATTTGTACACAATCTGTTGATTGGTGGAGTCCAAACTCTTAAGTGATAGTCTTGTAAAATTTTCTAGTTTTATGGGCATCAGCAACTTTTTTCTGAGGTCCTCAGACACATTCTTTGTTTGAGACATGATACACATTCACAAATGAGTTGTATCTGTGATCAGGCTTTAAGGATTCCCATTGTTCAAATAAAACATGGTCTCTCACTCACAACTAATTCTGATTTCCCCTTCAAATTATATAATAATCCTAAGGATTCCATAGAGATGTGTTATTGGATCATTGTTTCAATAAATACATGACCAATTAAAATAATTTTTGTTTTATTTGTTTAACTAGATTTTCTTTGTCTACTTTTGAGATGGTGTTTTAGATCAAATTCACATAAATATATAGAAAATTTAAAAGAGTTATATTATATTATAACCCACTTACCTAAAAGCTGCTGTTTTAAGAGTAGAAGTTTCCAGGATTAAATAATTAGCCAGACTTGACTAAAAAATTCCTTCATAGGCACTACTCTACAGATCAGAAGTGATTAGGGGTCAGATTTATCAAGGGTTGATTTGAAGTAAAAAATTAAAATTCCGAGCTATTTTTGTGTACTTCGACTAAGGAATAGTCCAAATTCGATTAGAATTTGGAAAAAAATAGAAAATTCGAATATCAAAATTTATCATATACTGTCTCTTTAAAACTTTGACCATTCGCCATTTAAAACCTGCCAAATAGCTGTTTTAGCCTATGGGGGACCTCCTAGAATCTATTTGGAGTCAATTGGTGGACTCTGAAAAATCTAAGGTTTTTTTTGAAAATACTTCAAATCAAATTCAATCGAATACGATCTTACTTCGATTCGAATAATCGAATACAGCCTATTCACCCGCACAAAAAAACTTAGATTTTTTAATAAATAAATAAATTTCAGTTATTCAAGTTTCGAAGTTATGGGAGTTCAGAAAAACTCCCATCACTTCGAAATTCGACCCTTGATAAATCTGCCCCTAAGTCTTTCAGAGAACTTAATGCTCCAATTTTAATGCCAAAGGAGGCTCAATGGCTAAACCTTCCTTAAAATTCCTGACCAGGGAATGAATATCTCATTCCACACAGGATTGAAATAAAATCAAAGGTTATAATTCTGATGTCCCGCTTTTTGTACTTGCTGAGCAACTAAAGAAAGGCCAAAAGAAAGTTATGTTGGGACCAACAAAAGGGCAGTTGCACCACTTCCCAAAGGCAAAATAACAATTTAGCATAATCTGCAGCCACTTTGGCTGAACTGGACTACAACCTCTTTGCTTAGGATGCTGGGAGTTTCAGTTCCAAGTGACCACAGAGTCACATAAATATACTGTAGATATAATGACCAAAAATTTCTGAAAATTATTAATATTGTTGAAATAATAATTCAGCTGTGTGAGGTCAATATTTCATTCACTTCTTGCATGAACTTCCTACAAAATAACCCCATCCCATTGTTAATGAGTGAATACAAATATGTAGGTAATTAAAATGATACTGACATTTACATTTTAACAGGAAAGTAACGGTACCAATCTATAATGTTAAAGCGAAATCTTGATTTCCCCCAGATTTGTTTTTTACCAAATCCTGATGAAAAAGGCAGAATCCAAGCCTAATTCTGAAACTAAATCCTGGAGTTGGTGCACTTTGTAAGAGTGTGAGCTTAATTTTCCTGAGCGAGGTTGTGGGATTTTAGCCAGCATGCAGATGCATTTTGCTGAGCTTTTCTACTTTTTTCAGTTTCCAAATTTGCTTAAAGAAGTGACTAAAATTATACACAATCAAAAGATTAGTCTTAACATGTGTTTTGCCCTTTAGCAGCAGAAATGAATGAGAATGAGGGGAACTGATGGTTCTCATGTGGGGCATGGCGGGACCCCACACAACTTCACAAAGTCAATTTGTTCTTGTTTCAGAAAGTCTTTGCAGAGCTCCTGTCATTTCTAGTGATGGGCGAATTTATTCGCCAGGTGCGAATTTGCGGCGAATTTGCGCGATTCGCCGCCAGCGAATAAATTCGCGAATTCGAGGCAAAAACAGGCGCCGGCGTCAAAAACGAGACACCGGCGCCGTTTCGCAGATTTTTCGCCGTTTCGCGAATTTTGCGCAAAATTCGCGAATTTTTCGGAGAATCGAAACAGCGCAAATTCGCCCATCACTAGTCATTTCTGCTGACCATCAGGTCAAACCCTTGATATTGAGTACAGCATGAGAGATTAAATAGGAGGGCTGTGCATGCAAGGAAGTGGCTGCTATGGTTTATGTGGTACGAATGGCCTGGCATAGAATGGCTTATTGTCATAGAAAAGATAAGATCTGCAGACATACGCTAAAAATCTGCATGAGAATTTCCATCCCAATCTAAGTATGTGATGGAATCTGCCAGTGACAAAGAGAATCAGATTTACAAGTGCAATGAAGCAGCTCTTTTCTGGAGACTCCTGCCAGACAACACCTCACCAGATGGAGCAAGAAAAATAATGATTTGGTTTTACTTAGGGGTTATTTTTCAAAGTTCCGAATTTATCTCAATATTTTCTGCTACAAACTCTGATCAAATCCGCTCGGGTTTTTTCCACTTATTTATTATTACATTTTCCGGAAAATTTGCTTCGCAGTAAAAAAAAATCAGATTTTCCCGATTTTTTAATCCAATTTTCACGAATTCCGAAATTTTTCCGGAATTTTCACCCGAAAACTTCGGGGTATTGCACGAAACCCAGCGCACATCAAAAAATCATTGGGACTTCTCCCATTGACTTATATGCAATCTCAACAGGTCTGAGATGCTGGATTTTCAGATTCTGACTTTTCCATCCTTGGGGTTTAATAAATTCTGAAAAATTCGTGATTTTTTAAAAGTCTGATTAAAAAAAAAAAATAAGAATTTTTCGTGATTTTTGCATTGGAGTTTAGTAAATAACCCCCTTAGTGTATCACACAACCACATATACATATATATATTTTTCTTTATAGGGCGATCTTGGAAAAAGCCAACAGAAGCCACAGTCAACATCAGGATACCTACAGCTATGGGAAACATTTGATAAATTATTCTTTACCATGTTTCAGATGTGAATGGATGTAGCTGTTTCCATATCAAGTACTGTGAGCTTGGCCTTATTCCTCATCTCTATGAAATCTACCCTTCATACAGTACATAATACAGGGTAATATAGGCTCTTACTATAAAATATAAGGATATAACAAGTTACTGAGTCAACAGGCTGCAGTCCACCTGATTTTATAGGTGTGTTCTACTATCCTCAAGTTCACAGCTCTCTTAAAGTTTGAAAGGGCTGGGGCAATGCAATGTGGATTATCCAGCCAATGATCAATTATCAAAACTCCTTTGGCTGCTGGGGAACATTTGTACTGAAGAGAACTACGGGGCCCATTTATTAACAATCACATTTTTATTTTTTTCTTGCATCTTGAACAATTTGTGGATTTCCTATATTTCTTAAAAGCTCTTAAAATGCAAGATTTATGTAGTGTAAAAAACACGAAAACCTCTAATGCAAACATTCGCCAAGTAAAAGTTTTCGAGGTCCAACAGAAGTCAATGGGAGCGAATCTGATGTTAGACTTTTATAGGTTTTTCTGAATTTTTTGAATGAAAAACTCACCTTTTTAGAGGTTTTAGAGGTATTCGTATTTTTTAGCACATCATTCAGTGCTTTTTCAATCGTACTTTTTATAGTTGGATCTTTTAATAAATTCCATGACATTTGTGGTTTTAGAGAATGGGAGTTTAGCAGTGGTTCCAAAAACCACTAAAACCACTAAAATGATAAATAAGTCTCCACGAGAGGTAACACTGATATATTGAATATATACCCTCTCTATACTTTTTCATTGTCACAATCTTTCCCCTGTTTAGCTTTTACCCAACTCTCTTCCTACCTACAACTGCTGTTCTGCAGAGCTTCAGTAAAGACAAACCTAATTACTGCTCCCCCCAAGATTTCTTAGAGTACAGAAATCTGAATAAATCTTGAGGCAATAAAGATAACGGACATAATGATATGAATATCCTATACATTTTATTTAAAAATGGTACATAGTGATATCATTCGTTATAATTGGTGTCAGATGACTCACTGAAACTTGTGTATTATAAAAAATAATGTACCCCCCTATTGAAAAATATGAGATGTGCACTTGGCCTTTAGTCCTTGTACTTTTACTTTATATGGTTATGGAACACCTTGGTGATTTTTAGGGGGTTATTTACTATCATTTGAAAATTTCGCAATTTTTTTTTTTAAAACCCCATCCACTTTTTTATCAATAAATTTATTTAAAAAAAACTGGTGTGGGAAAAGACTCAATAAAGTTGTGACTTATTTCAGATTATCGCAAATTCTTATCTAATATCTTATTGTATGAAACCCAGCGCAGCTCATGATTGCTTCCAATTGTGAAAGGGACATCTACCATTGACTTCTAAATGACCTCAGTAGGTTTGAGATGGAGTACTTTTTTATTCAGACTTTTAGCAACCTCAGGGTTTTTTTCTTTGAAAACATTGTGTTTTCCCCTTTAAAGGATAAGTAAACCTTTAAAATAAGTGATTGTAAAATTGACGAGAGCACCTTTGTCATTTACATTCATTATTTATTTTCTTTTTATTCCAAGATATTAAGGGATATATGTGCTGTGAATGTGAATGAATTGTGTTACAACAGCGCCACCTGCTGGTCAGTTTCTGACCAGTCTAACCACCAAGTAGTCAAGGAAGTTGTCACCCTTGATACATCTGCCCCTATGACTTTACCGGTTTGAATTTTAGTACTTTTTTGAGGGTAGGGAAATGTGGTCCTCTACCTGGTGCTCTTGGCCAGATAATTAGTAGGTTTTTTTCCAAGGCCAATTTATCAGCTTCCAAATTTAAGTTTTTCCAATGATAAGGGGGTGATTTGTCAAGGTTCAAATTTGAATTTTTGTCACAAATCCAAATGTTTTGCAGAAAAGCTCACACATTTTATTTTCAAAAACTTGAATGAATGGTATTTATTAAGCAAAAAACAAAAAAAAATAGAATGTAAAACAATCAGCATCTAAAAGCTGGCAATGAAGTCAATGGGAGTTGCTCTAGATAAAGTTCGAGCCATTTTTTAAATTTGAGATTTTCGAGTTTGTACTCATAAATTCAAGTTTTTTAAACCTATAAACAAAAAATTTGAGGTATTCAAGTTTTTTTTCAAGATTGTATTCAATGAAGTTTATTACATTCGGTTTTTTTCATAATTTAGCAAACATTAAAGGTTTTTGAAATTGTGAGTTTCTTCTAAGTAGAAAGAATCTCCCACATTTGTTTTTTGATAAATAAGTCCAGAAATCACAAAAAAACAATATAAAAACATAAATAAACTGGAATCAAGGAATTTTTTCTTTTTTCAATGAATAAATCTCAAAAATTCAAGTTCTGAAAACTCAAAAATAATCAATATGCCATTTTCTCCTTAATATATAGGTCTGAGAGTTTGGGTCCCAATTTTTTTTTTTTTTGTTGGGACCTCTGTTCTTCTTAGTTTGTATCTTCATGCCAACTGTAAATGGTGCAGCTGGTTCTGAGATACTGGTGGGGAAATTTACTAAAGGGCGAAGTAGCTAACGCTGGCGAAAATTCGCCAGCATGATGTCATTTCGGCACTTCGCCGATTTACTAATGGTAGTAATTTCGCCAAGGAGATAGACTTTGGCGCAACTTCGCCCTCTAATGCCAGGCAAATTTTCGGTAGTGTTACTACGCAAATTCACTACGTTTTTGATATTACTGAACGTTACTTCTATCGCCAGACTTGCCTTCGCAAACTCAGACCAGGAGAAGTGCAATAGAGTAGATAGGACTTCCTCAAAAAATAGTTGAAAATTCTTCTAAGTCCCAAAAAACACTGGCGTTTTTTCCTATTTAAAGGGTGATAGACTGAAAAGATCGTAAATTTATTTTTGGGGTACCCTCCTTCCCCCCTACATTTGCTAACATATGGCACCTAAACTATACTGTGGGCACATGTGTAGGGTATTATAACAACTTTATATCATTTTATTAAGGTTCCCTGGCCTTGTGTAGTGCAATGTATTTGCTGCAGCATATACGGCCATTGTTCTTTAACTGCACGCCGTATGCTAATTAGCCATCGCCAGCATAACTTCGAACTGCTGAGCGTAATTTCGCTGGCGTTCGTTACTCTGTGGGCAACTTCGGATCTTCGTGAATTAGCGTTGTCCAGGCAAATTTACGTCTGGTGAAGTGTTGCGATGTACGCGAAGCCAGCGCTGACGAATTTTCGCCGGTTAGTGAATTTGCCCCTGGGAGTCATTTATCAACACTAGGCCAATTTTCCCATGGGCAACCAATCAGATTGCTGCATTCATTGTTCTACTTGCAGTTGACTTTAAAAAGCTAATCACAGATTGGTTGCTATAGGTAACTGCCCATGGGCAAATGAGCCCCACTGTGTGTGCCAAATACCTGGAAATACTGATGGGCTCAGCTTTGAAACTCACACAACCTGATTAGAATTGTTTCAGCATTTAGCCCCTGGAAAAATGATTTTAATTAAAACAAAAGGTTTTCTTCACAACTCTGTTTATGTCTGTGTTTCTGACATTTCCCAGACATATGCGCAGTATGACGCGATGAAAGAATCTGTTATCATTTCAGTTTAATGCACAAAATCATTTTAAATTAAATCTCACCACATTTGACTAAATTTACATTCTTATGAATCCCCTTCCGTTTCAAAATAGTTCACACTGCATTCAAAGTTTTAAGATTGTTTCTGGTACAGAGTATACCCAGGATCCTATGCAAACCTGCTGCTTGGCATGAGTCTAAAGATGGCCACAAACATGCAGATTATAGACTATATATGTCCGATGAACAATCGTCCGTGCCAATCTTCCCACCTGCAACTAATCATTCAGATTCATATAAAATAGTAAAGAGAACAAATCACAGGATGGTCATGCCATTCATTGAAAGACAGCAATTATACAATATGTCCGACAAATACAAGTGACGATCTCCTATTGATATTTTCAGATAGGCAATCCATGCAGAGATCTTATCAGTGGCTGATATAAATATTTTAACCTGTCCAATTGACTGAATGACCAATTGCCTTGGTATGAAAAATGTTGGGACACTCTACACATGGTCCGAAAATCGTACAAACCTTAGTTTTGTATAATGGTATTGTTGCGTCTATGGCCAGCAGTAATCCACAGGAGGGCAATATCCAATGACCAGACAGACTCTTTCAATGTATATTGTATGTGCACTGGGGGGTGTACATTTCTTCTCTAAGCACTTGATGTGATTATATTTTTGGGGTGTCTTGTGACAAGAACACTCGGAGACAAAGGTTTAATAGCAGGGTACTAGTGATGGGCGAATTTATTCGCCAGGCGCGTATTCGCGGCGAATTTGCGCGATTCGCCGCCAGCGAATAAATTTTTCAGCGAAGCGAAACGGCGCAAATTCGCCCATCACTACAGGGTACGTAATTGGAACCAAGAGGAACACATAATACCTGAAAATGAACTCAGCGTGAAGTGAGGAATCCAGAACCTGCTCTGTTCTATGGGTTTTCAGCCAGGTAAAGAAAAATGTCACAAAATGCAGGGACCTTTGGGGTTTAAAATTCTAAATGCCATATTTCAATTTCCGAGTCCATTTGACAGTCACGTTCTACAGTACATTTTATATAGGTACAGTATTACAAAAAAATTGGGCAGTCCTCCTCAAGAAAGAAAACATCTACAAAACAATTAGAAGGGGAACAAAAAGTTCCGACTCTTACAGTAAAAACGTAGTAGTAATGTTGTAAAGTAATGCATTTATACAATGACAAGTGTGCACTTGACTGTGGCACAAATTTCACTATTTAGAGCAGTGCTGTGTATGTACTAAATGTTTGTTATCTTATTTTTATTTTTGACAGACTGTGTCCTGACTATATTTCTCTTCTGCTGCCTTCTTTGACCTCTGCTAAAACCTTTTTATGCTGCTCCAACCCTGCCGGTCCCTGGATTCTGCTGAGTCTATGGCCCTTGCTCTGCCTATATACAAATGTATTTTAATAACTTCCTCTTGGTGCATCTAGTATAGGTCAATCTAAAAACAACTGGACTTGCTGAGTAATCAATGAAGACGTTTCACTACTCATCCGAGCAGCTTCTTCAGTTCAACTGACTGGTGTGGGAAGTAGGGATGTAGCGAACGGCGGAAAAAATGTTCGCGAACATATTCGCGAACATGCGTCCAAAAATGCGAATGGTTCGCGAACGTCGCGAACCCCATAGACTTCAATGGGAAGGCGAATTTTAAAAGCTAGAAAAGACATTTCTGGCCAGAAAAATGATTTTAAAGTTGTTTAAAGGGTGCAACGACCTGGACAGTGGCATGCCAGAGGGGGATCAAGGGCAAAAATGTATCTGAAAAATACATTGTTGACACAGCGCTGCGTTTTGTGCTGTAAAGGGCAGAAATCACACTACGTCACTCAGGTGATGTTTCTGGACACGGAATGTGAAAAAGCTCACACAGCTAGGTGGCACTTGGTTAAAGACTGGGCAAACAATGCCTGCAAGGGCAACGTATACAGTAGTGGATACGGAATATATTATTGCTGCTGTAAAAACATCACTCAGGTGATGTTTATGGACACGGAATTATTATTGTTATTTAGACAGAATGTGAAAAAGCTCACACAGCTAGGTGGCACTTGCATACCTCCCAACTGTCCCTCTTTTGACCACTCAACCCCCTGTCCCTCTTTTGTACTGGAAAGTCCCTCTTTTCTCTGCACTGAACAGCCAGAAAAAAACCAGTTTCTAACTTAATTTGCTTTTGGCAGAGAGCTCAGAACAGCTAACAGGTGCAAATAAGATACTTTGTAACAATTTTGACTCTGGTTGGTACTGGTAGTGGTGAACTACTAGGAGGAGCAGCACACCAGTCCCACTCCCCAACACAGCTAGACTAATAGCACTGGGCTCTTATAGTAGCAAAGTAAAAAAACAAAAAACAAAATAAAAGCAGTCTACTATTGGGTTACAGGCAGCAGTCAGCAGATGAGAGATCAGAAGCAGTGCCCACAGCAGCTACATACAGAGCACTGCAGTAGAAGGTAGATTACTAGCCAGCAAAGCTACCTAACCTAAAATGTCCCTCAAATCCCTGCAGAGTTCTGTCCCTACAATACAGAGCAGTATCAAGTAGATTACTAGCCAGCAAAGTTACTATCAACTGTCCCTCAAATCACTCAACAGCTCTCTCCCTACACTAGCTCTTCCAAGCACACACAGGCAGAATGAAAAAACGCTGCAGGGCTTCAGTTTATATATGGAAGGGGAGTGGTCCAGGGGGTGTGGGGGTGGTCCAGGAGGGAGAGCTTCCTGATTGGCTGCCATGTATCTGCTGGTCTGGGGTGAGAGGGCAAAAATAAGCGCCAGCTAAGGCGAACCCAAATTGGCGAACGTCGCGCGACGTTCGCGAACATTCGGCGGACGCGAACAGCCGATGTTCGCGCGAATTAGTTCGCGGGCGAACAGTCCGCGACATCCCTAGTGGGAAGTTCTCGTCATATAAACTCTTCCACTAATCCATTTACAATGGCACATTGTAACTCTTCAAAGAGGTGACATCTGAAGAAACTCACAGAGGTGTTGATTCTGTGTAGTTGTGATAGGATTATCCAATTGGTGCCTCATGCCACCAAACCCTGTGGCTTTATTAGCACCAAAGCATTTACATATAAGTGCATAACCTAAGCAGCAGAAGGCTTATCCTAAAGCCACAGAAAGGATAGAATTATTTTATCCTGGGGAGTAAATTTGGATTATAAATCCTGGGATGTATTTTTACAGTGATTCTAAGAAAGAAACTGTATGTGCTGGTTAGGGATCCTGTGTGGGCTCAGAAAGCGAGGGAGACCCAGACGACTGCCTTGCAAAACTGGATATAGGGCATTTTGCTGACTTTAATGTCACAAAGAGGGAGTCCGGTTTAGCCAGGAATATATCAGTTTCGATTTTGGACATTTGCAATTTCAGTTGACAAAAGTAATTGAAGCAATTTTTTTTTTGTTTTAGCAGATTTGCAAAACATTTTTAGCAAAGGTTTATAGTCAACATTAGCTATGGGAGTGTTTATTTTTATTTAGAGGCACATTTATCAAAGGTCGAATTCATGTGAAATATTTTTTAACTTTAATAAATTCGAATACACTCGAAATTCGATTGGAGGGTTATTTAAGCTCGAACAAATCTTACCGATCCGAAAACTCGAATCGAATTTGACTCAACTCGAATCAAGTTTTTCTCCGAAAAAAACTCAAATGTCAGGAAGGCTAGTAACGTTCAAATTGGTCCCTGGACCTCTCCCATTGACTTGTACATGAACTCGGCAGGTTTTAGGTGGGGAATAGTGGAATTCCAATTTTTAAATGGACATGGTTTAATAAATCTCGAAAGTATTATTAAAATTTGAATCAAGATTTGAATTATTTACAATTATTTACAAAAAGGGCAGATTTATCAAGGGTCGAATTTCTAAGTACAAAAAAACTTCGAAATTCGACCATCGAATTAAAAAACTTCCAATTCAAATATTGAATTCAAAGATTTTTCAACAAATTTGGCAACCCTGTGATCGAATAAAAATCGAACGATTCGAAGGATTTCAGTGATCGATCGAAGGATTTTTATTCGATGTGTATAGACTTAGAAAATGGTTGTAGAAGGTCCCCATAGACTAACATAGCACTTCGACAGATTTAACTTGGCGAAGTATTGAAGTCGAAGTTTTTTTTAAAGAGACAGGACAGTACTTCGATTATCGAATTGAAGTCGAAGTAAATTCGAAGTCGTAGTCCTATTCGATGGTCGAAGTATCCAAAAAATTACTTAGAATTTTTTTACTTTGAAAATTCCATCGAATTCACTTCGACCCTTAGTAAATCTGCCCCTTAATAAATCTGCCCCTTAATCTCTGTTAAGTATAATTGAAAAAAAAACCCATGAAGGAGAGTGATGGAATTTGTTTTTGGTTAATACTGTATTAGCCAGACACAATGCACTCGTGAAGATTACAAGCTCGAAGCTGTCAACTTTGACACAGCAAATGCCGCATGTGTTGGGTTTAACAGTACAAGTCTCACTGCAGCCATATTTAAATTGCTGAACATTTTTTATGTGTTACTTGATATTCCGAGGCAACTTGATACCAAAGTGAATCCTTTCAGGATATAACACGCTTCAAAGGCAATGCTTGGGATTTACAAATTCTTCCTCCAGATCGGACACATTTCATGCAGTTTTGTACATTAAGTACTCAAATAGCACGTTGGGTGCCGGAGCATTCTTTCACATCACTTCATCAGATCAGGTCAGTCCTAATTCCTACACGGGAAGCGGCTGACTTTAACAACAATTTCTAAATGATTTGCCATTTACACTTAGTGCTGACAATAAACCCAATTTAACGTGTAAACAGTGCGGAAAGTAAGTTTTAAATAAAATAACTGAAAAAAGAATTTATGAGATCATTTGAAGGAATTATACCGTATTTACAATACTGTAGTTCTTCCTCAAAAAAAAACAAAAAAAAAAAAACACTGAGACCATATAAGCAATTTTGTAAATATTTACAAATAATTAAAGTTTATGTCCAATTTTACAATAACTTATCATAAACAATATATCCTGAAGAATAATTGCAACAAGAGAGATAGGCACTAATGAACTTGACATTAAACAACCCCTTTGTAATGAAAATGTCATGTTTGGCTTCATAATTAGGCTCCTCCAACCCAGCACCCCCTATATTTATGCAAACAAACAGGACCATGAGATTGTAGGCAGACAAAATATACTGTATATGGGTCATTTAAAAGGGTTGTTCACCTTTAAGTTAACATTTACTATGTTATTGAATGTATAATTACTCCTTACTGAAGGCAAAACAATACTTTGGGGTTTTCATTTTTATATTATTTTTACTGTGGAGATCCATATAATGGAAAGACCCCTTATCTGGAATACCCCAGGTCCCGAGTATTCTGGATAACAGGTCCCATACCTGTATCAACATTCCACCCCAATTTTATGTGACCAAATTTTTCTTCTTCTTTAAAACATCTTTTCAACATAGCAAGAATGCATTTTCAGACACACAAACCAAGTACATCTGGTATTCCTGGCTACAATTCTTCAGATTTCCCAAAACATTCCTGGCTTTGTAATGTTCCCTCCAAACCAATGTATTTGCAGAGAGCTATCCATAAATCTTGTAATATGTTCTAATTATAGACTTGGCTATTGTGCAGTGTTGCCAAGATCTAGTATGGCTGCTTATAAACATTCAAGTGATGAATCATAATGAATCAACGATGCTATGAACTTTGCAGCCTTCTGTCATCACTACAGTAGGGGGTTTATTTACTAAACTCCGAATGCAAAAATCACAAAAAAATTGTGATTTTTTTTTTATAAAATCAAACTTTTAGAAAATCCGAAAAATTTTGAAAATCAAATGAAAATCTGAAAAAACGGTGAAAATCTAATGAAAAATCGGAAAAGATCTGTGGAAATCAGAAATTTTTCCCATAAAGCAAATTTTCTCGAAAATGTAATAAAAAAATAAGCACAAAAAACCCAAGCGGATTTGATTGGAGTTTGTAGCAGAAAATATTGGGATAAATTCGGACTTTGATAAATAACCCCCTAGGTGTAATTAAGCCATTAATATCATTGGTGTATATATGAGGCTACATATTATCAACTCATCCTCAATCCTAATTTAAGGATTAATTCTGGATCATTAAAGGGATACTGTCGTGGGAAAACATGTTTTTTACAAAACACAGTTAATAGTGCACTGAAATCCATTTTTTTCAAAAGAGATACAGAATTTTTTATATTCAATTTTGAAATCTGACATGGGGCTAGACATATTGTCAGTTTCCCAGCTGCCCCCAGTCATGTGACTTGTGCTCTGATAAACTTCAATCACTCTTTACTGCTGTATTGCAAGTTGGAGTGATATCACCCCTCCCTTCCCCCCCCTGCAGCCTAACAACAGAACAATGGGAAGGTAACCAGATAACAGCTCCCTAACACAAGATAACAGCTCCCTGGTAGATCTAAAATCAGCACTCAATAGTAAAAGCAAAATCCCACTGAGACTGATTCAGATACATTAAGATTTATTAAGGGTCGAATTTCGAAGTATAAAATACTACTTGAAGTTGAAGTTTTTTTAAAGAGACAGTACTTCGATTATCGAATGGTCGAATATTCGAACTATTTTTACTAGAAATCGAATTTGAAGTAAATTTGAAGTCATAGTATCCTATTCGATGGTCGAGGTATCCAGAAAATTACTTCGAATTTTTTAACTTCGAAAATTCCCTCGAACTCACTTCAACCCTTGATAAATATGCCCCTAAGTAGGAGAAATAACAGCCTGCCAGAAAGCAGTTCCATCCTAAAGTGCAGGCAAAAGTCACATGACTGGGGCAGCTGGGAAACTGACAATATATCTAGCGCCCCATGTCAGATTTCAAATTTGAAAATAAAAAAATCTGTTTGCTCTTTTGAGAATTTTTTCATGTTTTCCCATGGCAGTATCCCTTTCAGGTAAGTTGTAAAAGTAAATAACTGTGTGCCTTTTACAAACAGTAGCATCAACCAAGGCAATTGCGTGTGAAATTATTATGAAGGGCAAACATTTATACTGAGAGATAAAATATAGCTCTCTGTCATTCAATAGGCTGCAGTCACTGGAACAGAGCCATACATTCCTATGGTCAACTTCTTCAACAACCTTTGAGTCAGGAAGCATTGAAACAATTTGAGCCCTTTGCAATCCAGTCTGCATAAATCCAGAAGCCATTCTATTAATATTCAGCATTCCACAATATCAAATGCAGAACATTGTTCCCTGAGAAATAACATGGGACACATAAAGTTTTCCATTTTGATAAGAAGATCATGTAGTGAACTAGATGTTACTGGGCCCCACAGCAAATAAATTTTAGGGCCCCCAACATAACCAGAGGGTGTCCTTTTTTTCCAATATATGTTGAAATTTCTCATTATTTGGGGCCTCATGACCCCCCCCCATACCTCCTGGGGCCCCCTGCAGCCACAGGGTCTACTTCCTCTGTATTTATGCTCCTGATGGACAGTCAATGGGCTACAAACTAAAGGACAGAGTAGACAAATTATTACTGTGCTGGGACATGTACTAGCTTATTGTAAATTGTTGTTGGATATATGTGTAATTGTCTCAAAATGGAAGCAGCATTTAAAGTGGACCTGTCACCCAGACATAAAAAGCTGTATAATAAAAGTCATTTTCAAATTAAACATGAAATCCAAATTCTTTATATTTATTAAAGCATTCATAGCTGTTGTAAACTCATTTCAAAATATCAACTGTCAATCAAATATTGTTTGCCCCTCCTCTATGCCTTAGGCATAGAGGCGGAGCAGGCAATTACTTTAACTTTCCATTCAGCACTTCCTAGATGTCACTGCACTCACCACATTCCTCCTCTGTGTTTATCATTTAATTACGTAGCCAGTGCATGGGGATGGACATCAGGTCCCCCATTCTGGTGCACAAACAAGACATTGAGATGATGCAAGGCTTGTGTTAATAACAGTGTAGACAAAATGGCGCCTGCCATTGAGGAAGGACCATGCGGCCCTGAAACGTTTGATCACTGTGAAGTGTTGTGAGCACCATGGAATAACTTTGGGATTCCCCCGTTTGTAGCAGACAAAGTATTGGCTCTCTGTTTTCCTGATTATATATTACTGGCGAGTGGCTAGGCCAGTGCCTTTACCTAATCCCCTTAATTGGACTGTAATTTGCTTGCTATAATTATGAATTCCCAGGCTGAAGGAAACAAGATTCAAATAATTTATACATTGTAATTAAAGGTTATTTTGCTTAATTAAAGTGATAAAATAGGATTTGGAATATTTTTTTTCAGGTGCCAGGTCAACTTTAAAGCATTCTTACACAAATATAGGTACAATACCCAGTATTAAGCACAGTTCAGAGTAGAGTCCTCAACCTGACCTGCACTCTACTATGCTCCCTTCCTGGACCCGCTATCCAAACCCACCAGCAATGAGGTTACTTACCATGCGACCAGGGGACCAATGAAATTAGATGTGATGTTACTGTGCACCAAAAGTGACACTACTCTGGAGGAGGATCAACCGTGTAAAGGGAAAGCATTGCTTGACTGTTAGGGTTGGGTGGGAGGTATAAAAGCTGCTGTTTAGCTGGATACCCAGACAGAGTACCCACAAACAGCCCCATTTGTGAATTGGGGACTTCCTACCAAAAACCCAACTGCTTTGTGGGTATTCTGCAGGTTTCTAGTTCAAAGTGATCTATTTAGCAATTTATTAAAAATATATGTACCCACAAGTAAAGTAAGATTGAAGCTAACTAGAATTATAAATGGGGTCTGGGTGACAGAAATTAGGATTTAACTGAATACAAGCCTCCTCTAGACTCAAGGGTAGACCTGTACCACACCACACACAATATAGTTGCTGTATAAAGGGATTTGCTTTTTTTAACAAAAACCAATTTTAAATAAGAAATGACAGAATAAAATCAATCAAGTTTTTTTCCTTTCTTAAAATGACTACCGTATATACTCGAGTATAAGCCGAGTTTTTCAGCCCCCAAAATATGCTGAAAAACTCTACCTCGGCTTATACTCGGGTCAAGCGCATAAACGGTTGCCGGCGCCTAAGAATAGTCGTCGGCGTCCAAGAATAGTTGCCGGCGTTCAAGAATTGTCTCCAAGAATATTCGCCGGCGCCCAAGAATGGTTGCCAGCATCCAAAAAAGAGACGCCGGCACCGCCAATGGGAGCAGAAACCCTCAATTTTTTGATTGAAACTTACCAGAAGCTGCTGCATTTCTCACCCTAGGCTTATACTCGAGTCAATAAGCTTTCCCAGTTTTTGGAGGTAAAATTAGGTACCTCGGCTTATACTCGGGATGGCTTATACTCGAGTATATACGGTATTTAAACTTAATTGTTGTTATTGTAAATAATAAACTTGACTGTCTTGAGAATTGCATAACTCTTTTTGTTTAAAAACATAATTGAATGTTGTGTTGAAATTACACCTCCCATGGACTTCTATAGAAGCCAAATTCTTAAAATGTTTGTTTTTTGGAAAAACCAACATCAAAATTGTAGTTTGAAATAATCTATGTAATATTTCTATGTAGAATCATTCTAAAACAAAGGTCTGTAGTCAAAACATTTGTTTGGACACCCTATTAGTTTATAACAAGTTTACAGATATATAAAACCATGGTTGAAACATGCACTCTTCCATAATTGAAAGGATGTCAAAATTAGCAAAAAAAAGAATTCATCCTCAATTTATTTTAGTTTATTTAGTTTATTCAGGCAGTGACCCCTTCCACTCTTCTCGGCCTCCATAATGAGGCCAGTCCCACAGTTTGGAAACCACTGGTCTAAACAATGTGCAGTTTTGTTCAGTTTTCTGCAACAACAACCTGGAATTGTGTGTTTTATGTATGTATGTATGTATGTATGTATATTTTTATTTGTAAAGCGCTCCTTGCGGGCAAAGCACTGTACAACAAAACAATAAATTAGTAGTAACAAACAAGGGGTCATTGGAATAAAAAGTAACAATAAGTGCATTATTAGAAATACAATTCACATAAATATAAAAAGTATAATTACAATACAGATAAAGTGCTCAGTGTCAATGAAACAAAAGGCTAGAGGACCCTACCCCGTAGGGCTTACAGTCTAAATGGGAGGATAACATACAGACACAATTCAGAGGGGTATTAAGGTGCTGTGGGTTACAGTTTGTTATGATAGAGTAACACAGGTTACATGGGTATTACAATTCCATCTCTTTCATTTGGCAAATAAAGCAAATAATTCCTTATCCCCAAAATAAGTAAAGTGCAGTTAGGATAAGTCTCCATTTTCAAATTGTGTCAATATTGCTTGGCTTTATGTAAATATACACCAACTCATTCACGCATTTTAAGTAACAATGCTATAGATTAGAAATTCAGTCGTATTTTTTTAAGGAGGCAAATAAAATTACCCCTGAACTGAAATGTAACTAGAAACTCAAGTTAAAAACACTTTTTTTCATAGTGTCACCAAAATGTGTTTTGTAGTTCAGTTTCTCACCAAATACAAATATTATAACATTCCCTTTCAATCTAGCCTGGCCTTAGCCCAAACCAATCTGCACTTTGACTTTTTGAAAACTCATAGGATTCTATGTGCTGCCACTGAAGTGTCTAAAATAGAACTCTACTCAGCTTCTAAAAGTGTATGCTGACAGAATGCCCAATGCACACAGGAACTAGTATAGATTTCAGATTATGGTAGTAAGACAAAACAGAGGCGCCAAAAGGATAAAAATAGCTAAAAGCACTTAAAAACCCAAAGGGTAATTCAGAGGAGGTAGTAATGAACTTACCTCCTCCAAGCAGACACCAACGAAAGTGGTCATTTTCAATAATAGTTTATTCACAAAACAGTATTGCAACGCGTTTCGCAGGTATTTCCTGCTTCATCAGGCAATATGGAACGGGAGCAAAAACCACTAAAAAACCACAGAGACAGGCAAATTTGTAAAATATTATTGTATACAGCTGTTCGGATTATGGGAAAGTGTGGATACTAAGTGATGCCCTTGGGCCAAGTATATGGGGGGGGAGTGGAAACAAGGGGAGGAGAAATAGTTCACAGCATGGGGAAACAAGTGCTGATGGACATGGGGGATAGGCTACTAGTATATATAGTATATATATATACTAGTAGCCTATCCCCCATTGTGAATAAACTATTATTGAAAATTACCACTTTCGTTGGTGTCTGCTTGGAGGAGGTAAGTTCATTACTACCTCCTCTGAATTACCCATTGGGTTTTTAAGTGCTTTTAGCTATTTTTATCCTTTTGGCGCCTCTGTTTTGTCTTACTACCATATCGAGTCCACCCCGAGTGGAGGGGTATTATCCCCGTTTTCTTCTTCTACAGAGAGCGACGTCTTATTCCTGAGTGGGGTCAGGATAATTTCCCCACCTGCCTATACAGTGGTTGCCTATCGGTAACCCTGGTTTGTGAGTATTAACTTGTTTACTATACCATTACTCCTTGTAAAAACATATTACACTATTGGGGCTCTTGGTGTTCCTTTTTGTCTCCAGATTTCAGATTATGTTCTTCCAAATGCCCAAACGATGTAGAAATAACATTATATTATTAATAGATAACATCTGAATTGTTTGTCCTTACTGACTATACCAGCTTTGGTGAATACACTGTTTCACTTAACTTCTGACTTCAGAAGAAACTTACTCAGTGACCACGGAAGCCAAAGGCCAAGGGTCCCCAACTTTGTTTTTTACCTGTGAGCCACATTCAAATGTAAAATGAGTTGGGGAGCAACACAAACAGGGAAAAAGTTCCTGGGGTGCCAAATAAGGCTGTTATTTGGCTATTTGGTAGCCCCTATGAAGACTGGCAGCCTACAGGAGGCTCTGTTTGGCAGTACACCTAGTTTTTATCCAACCAAAACTTGCCTCCAAGTCTGGAATTAGAAAATAATCAATACATCAAGGCCACTGAGTGCAACATCCAAGGAGTTGGGGAGAAACATGTTGCTTGTGAGACACTGGCTGGGGATCACTGCCATAGGCTAAACAGCCATACCTTATTAATGATATTTTTGTGTATCGATTACCGAGAAATAAATTGTTTTTGCAAAATAAAATAATTTCACTCACATTAAACTTATTTCGCGTGATCAACAGGAAATGATTCTTATAATGTTGCTGGTCGTTATGTAGGACTGAAGAGAAATGTTGGTAACATACACCATGTAAGATTATTACATTCATTTTTTTCCACGAATCGTATTATTTCTCTAAAATGTTCTTTTAATATTAATTTCTCTAAAAATACCAGATGTATTAAGTGTAAAAAACCACGAAAAACTAAAATACAAAACTTTTCCAAGTAAAAGCCATTGAAGTCCCATGGAACTCAATAGGAGCTGTACTGATCATACTGGACTTTTTTTTTAGTCATTCTGACTTTTAGAGTTTTTTTGGGATATATTTTTTTGCTAGTAATTATCTGAAAAACTCAAGAGGTTTTACAGATATTCAAAATTTTTTCTGCACTTTTTTTGTACTTTTTATATTCGGATCTTTTATTAACTTTCAAAGCATTCGTGATTTTAGAGAAATAGAGTTTAATCGTGATTTCAGAAAACGCTAATACAGCTATGGGATCCATTATCCGGAAACCCGCCATCATCCGGAAATCGCCAGGTTCCGAGTACTCTAGATAACAGGTCCCATACCTGTACCACTAAAATGCATCCTCCAATAGATGGGCCTCCTCAGTGACACAATACACCTGAATATTGTCTGTCATACCAAAACAAAACAAAATATTGACTTAGAGATTCATTTATGGAAATATGAGAGGGACTTTTAAGTTTTTTACTTTACACGCATTCGACGCACCCCTTCAATTGAAGATTTTCTTTAACAGTCCTCTATCAGTAAGCAGAAAAACGGCACATACATATATTACATCCTTCCCCATGGAAGACACACTAGACACACTAAAATAAACATAGATATTGATATAAATGTTTCTCCAATCACTTCTGAGTTCATATACAAGTATAGGATCGGTTATCCGGAAACTCCATTATAATTAAAAAATTCTAATTTTTATAAATGATTTCCTTTTTTTCTGTAATAATAAAACAGTAGCTTGTACTTGATCCCAACTAAGATATAATTGATCCTTATTGGAAGCAAAACCAGCCTACTGAGTTTATTAAGGGGCATATTTATCAAGAATCAAATTAGTGAGTTGTCCGAGGGTTTTGTACCTCAAATTTCGAATGATTGTGTTCACATTCTGAAAAGACTCGAATTGACTTGAATCATCGAAAACTTGAATTTTGGATAAAAATCCTCAATTTGAGCTTAGCCTAGGACAACTCCCATTTACTTCTACATGACCACGCCACCTTTTAGAAGGTGAAATTTCACAATAGAATTTTTGAGTTTTCTTTGCTTAATAAATATCAGACATTCGAGTTCTGCAGAAAAAATTGGAATTGTAGAAAAAAATCTAATTAGATTTTTGATAAATTTAAGGTTCGAATTATAAATTCATATTAGAATTTTTGAGTTGGATTTTTGGTCAAAACTTACAAATTCGAGTTGGGAATCATCCAAATTCGAATTTGAGATTTATTATACATTGACCTCGGGAACAACTCAAATTCGACTATTCACCACCTTAAACCTGCTGAATTCATGTTGAGGGCCATGGCAGGGGTCCAGTGACCCATTTGAAGATGTTAATAGCCTTCCTGACATTTGAGGAAAAACTCGATTTGAGTTTAGTCTAATTTGATTCGAGTTCGAGTTTTTTCTTAAATAACCTCCCATTCGAGTGGTGAGCATATTCAAGTACAGGTATACGATCCCTTATCTGGAAACCCGATATCCAGAAAGCTCCGAATTACGGAATGGCTGTCTCCCATAGACTCCATTTTATCCAAATAATCCAAATTTTAAAAAATGATTTCCTTTTTCTCTGTAATAATAAAACAGTATCTTGTACTTGATCCCAACTAAGATATAATTAATCCTTATTGGAAGCAAAACCAGCCTATTGGGTTTATTTAATGTTTAAATGAATTTCTAGTAGACTTAAGGCATGAAGACCCAAATTAAGGAAAGATCTGTTATCCGGAAAACCCCAGGTCCCGAGCATTCTGGATAACAGGTCCCATACCTGTATATTCAAGTAAAAATAAATAAATTCGAAATTCGACGTTTGATGAATCTGCCCCTTAATGTTTGCATGAGTTTCTGGTAAACAAGGTATGAAAATACAAATTATGGACAGATCCGTTATCTGGAAAACCCCAGGTCCCGAGCATTCTGGATATGTTTTTCTTTTACCCTACATGGGGCAATTTTTTCTTGATGCAAACAACTGTAGTGATTTTCAGATAAATAGTACTATAGGAAAGAGTTGGATGAACCAGAATGAAATTGTTTGTTATTTTCTTGGAGCAGAAAACTGAGCTAGTGATAGGAATGTTCAAATGGCAGAAAGTATGGGGTTTCAACAGAAAAAAAAAATAATAATTTAGAAAGTTAACTCAACAGTTATCCATTAATCTTCCAAAATCTATTGAAAACATGATGTTAAATGCTGTGCTTTAAAGACAGGGAAAGAAGACTTTCAATACACGTGAGGTCAACTGTGGCCATATCCCCTCAGCTAAATACCTGAAGCCAAACCCAGCAAACAATGCAACAATTTCACACATGACAACACCACAAAATCAGCGAGAACTTGAAACATGTTTGGGTAAGGGCCAGCTACAAGACAAAATTTATTTCACGCATCACTGATACTGTATTACCTTTATGGGCGAGGTCAAGGTATTTTTACATTGATTTACTAAAAACACATGGTCAAACGTAAATACGCCAATAAACCTCGCACATTATTATGTGCATTTTTCAGCCTGTACTTTTCCTTTCCCAACATGCATTTCTGCTTTTTCTCTTTCCCCACAATTCTGCTCAGAAGAAATTAGAATTTTTTCATTTTTTGGGGGGCGAAAGCATGTTATAAATGTAGCCGGATTGATCGTCAATATACAGTGTAATTACATCACCAGCAGGCAATCCCGCAATTACGTTTTGCGCAATGCATATCTTGATAGATCAGAATATCTTCAAAATGTCAACAGGACATCTGCCATTGACATCTACATGAACTTGCTAGGTCTGAGTTGGTCCCTTTGTCAAAGGGCCTGCTAGCCCAAAACGTTGCCTAAGGCATTTTGAGTAAAGTTTTTCACTTTTTTCAATAATACCGGAGTGCTGCTGTTTTCATTGGATTTATATATATTTATATGTTGCAGCAAATACATTACACTACACAAGCCCAGGGAACCTTAATAAAATAAAATAGAGTTGTTATATTGCCCCACACATGAGGCCACTGTATAGTTTATGTTCCATATGTTAGGAAATGTAGGGGGGAACCCGGTTACCCAAAAAAAAAATGTACAGTCTTTTGCAGGCTATCACTCAGAAAAAAGGAAATGGCGCCAGTGTTTTTTTGGGACTTTTTTTTCCAACAAAAAATTGAGGAAGTCCGATGCACTCCATTGCACTTCGTCTGGTCTGAGGTGCAGAGGCAAGTCTGGCGCAAAAGGTAACGTTCAGTAAAATCCGAATTTACGGAGGTATGTCCATTCGCCAGAGAGAAAATTTGCTTGACGTTAGAGTGCGGAGCAACGCTAGCGTCTGTCTCCTTCGCTAGCGAAGTGTCGCCTGCACCCGTTAGGGAATCGACGTAGTTACGAAATTACGTCATGCTGTCGCTAGTCACTTTGTCCCTTAGTGTGATGTCTTCAGAAGAGATATTTGCCTTCAAAGTTTTCAGTTTTGCCTAACTCACCAGGGTATCAAATATATTCCAGTAATTTTTATTTAACTTATATATATTTTATTTTATATTACAGCAAACTTTCCTGTAGTATAGGTAACACTCCAGTTAACATAAAGGGGCCGATTTATTAACTTTCATAAAACATTTGTTTCTCTGAATCCTACTTTTTAGCGCAAACAAATAGTGATGGGCGAATTTATTAGCCAGGCTCAAATTCTCAGCTAATTCGCGCGATTCGCCCCCGGCTAACAAATTTGTGAACCGCATCGAAAAAACAAATGCCGACGTCAAAAACTGACTCTGGCGTCAAAAACGAGATGCCGTCACTGTTTCACGAATTTTTCAGCAAAGCGAAATGCCCCAAATTTGCCCATCACTACAAACAAACACATTTTCATATATTTGCTTAGGCCACAATTTTTTCATAATTCATATAGTATAAAAAACAGAAAATCTATCTAAGTACAAAAAGTAAATTCTGTCAAGGTCATATAGAAGTAATTGGCAGTTCCCTTTCGTTTCTTGCGAAGATCATCATTTAGAGGTTTTTGGAAATCAAAAAACTAATTTTTGCACAGATTTTTCGTTCGTTCACAAAAAATATGGGGGTTTTGGATTTTTCCTGCAGCTATGTTCATAGTACTTTTTGTATCTGGATCTTGTAATAAATTACAAGGCTTTCATGATTTTAGAGAAATAAAGATTAATTGCAGTTTTAGAAACCTCTCAAGCCACTAAAATGAGAATGTTGCTTAATCAGCCGTTTATAGTCCTGGTTATGTCCACATACCAACACATTTGATGAGATACAGAATATCTATTTGTTTAGCCATATGCCAACGAAAGAAGCCTCTTGCTCCTGCTACAAGAATAAGCATATCATAATGTTTTGGGGAAAAGCCAGGATCAAGGGACATACAGAAATCAAATCAGGCCAATAGGTTCACTAGTCTCAACAAGAGAAAAAGCAAAGGCAGACACCTAATAACAATATTGTAGAGTCCATTTATTTTCTTTACAAGAAATTCAACAAAGTTCTGATATGATCTTTCTTCTCGAAGCGTTGTTCTTCCCGTTACAATAATATATGCAAAGAAACATATTACTATAATATCCCAGAGCGCTAAGCTGTACCTCTGCAACGGATTTATGAAAGTAAATATGATTTAAAAACATAACAATTATTCTAAAAGTATCATAACATTACAGATTTTTCTAAGGTGTACGTCATGTGAATTCAATGTTAAAGGATCAGTGCACCTTCACAAATCATGTTTTCAAATAACACACCAAAAACAATAACTTGCTTTTGCTTTTTTTATTTCTTATTTTACTATTTTCAAAATATTTAGAGGCACATTTATCAAAGGTCGAATTTTGATTTCATCTGAGTTTTTAAAACTCCCCTATACTCCCATAAATTCAAACAATCAGAATTTATTATTAAAATTTTTAAAACTTTGAAAATTTGATTCAAATTCAATCGAATTCTATTCAAGTTTTTTCGCGGAAAAAACCCTCAAACTGAGTTTGATTGAATTTGATTCAAATTTTCGGGTTGTTTCAATTAGTCCATTTCAATTCGAGTTTTAAAAATTCAGAAATGAAGAGTGCAGAGGCGAGTTTCCCCGCCGGCGAATATATACACAACACTGCGGCGAAAATTCGTCGGTGTCTAAAAAGTTTGGCCATGCATCGGAAACATCTCTCGTGTCAAAATCGAAGCGCGTCAACATTATTCGGACCCATTGACTTTAACGGCAGTGTCAAAATTGACGCGGGCGTCAAAATACGAGTTTCGTGAATTTTTGCCATTTCTCAAATTTCCTGGGAAATTCACAAATGTTTTAGCGAAACGGGACAAATTTGCCCATCATTAGCTATATGATATATATATATGCAGCATGTGCCAATTAATAACTGTATGCATGGTGTTTCCTATAGCAGAGTATTTTATGAATACTTTCTTTTTAATAGGGATGCAGCGAATCCAGGATTCGGCCTTTTTCAGCAGGATTCGATCCTTCTTCCCGGCCGAACCGAATCCGAATCCTAATTTGCATATGCAAATTAGGGGCGGGGAGGGAAATTGCGTGACTTTTTGTCGCAAAACAAGGACGTCTAAGATGTTTTTCCCTTCCCACCCCTAATTTGCATATGCAAATTAGGATTCGGGTTCAGTTCTGTATTCGCCGAATCTTTCACGAAGGATTCGGGGATTTGGCCAAATCCAAAAAAGTGGATTCAGTGCATCCATACTTTTTAATGACAATATTTAGAAGTTGTGGACTACATGAAGAAAATATCATTGCCCTCACTAAAGCTCTTCAAGACAGAAAGGTCACTAGTATCATTCCTTTAGTGATATAAATATCAAAGCTGAGGAGTTTCTCCAGCTGTATATAGGAGCTGTGAGCTGGAGATGAGGATTTAGCCAAGGATTTACCTTGTGTGTAGAATGAAAAGCATAGTTGCAGCGCTTCATACCAGCCAAGAGCGAGCTATGCAAAGTGTTTGAAGTTGAAATATAAAGAGCTGGGAAGGTCTCTCGCTAGTACTTAGAGGCTCGAAACATGTGCCTTTTGAATATTATGGCAGCTGTCTTCTGGCACTTAATGGATTTCGTGCTCGGTGTATATTGTTCAATATACTCCGTGAGCAGAGAAAGCTGATCCATTTTGAGAGACTGGTGTGTAAATGATGTGAATGAAATATACCACTTGATAAATGTCTGTGTCACTTTTGTGTTTTACTTGGCTCCATCAATAGGCCAACACGCTGGAGGTCCCTATAAAGATGGCCACCATTACTCATATGCTAGCCAGCGAATCTTTGTGGGTTTTCATACATTTAATCTTACCTCAATGATGTAGAGAACCACATTCTTGTAAAAGCAATACGGAATGCACTTGGTCACTCGATTGTAGCTCCGTGCATAAGTAGCTGCTTCTCCAAATATCAAAACTGAAAACAGAAAAATGTTTTATGATTCTTCCATATCAAATTTAATGCCTACACTTATTCAAGTTCTGAGATCCTTTTCACTTCATTTTGTACACTTACCAGTTAGGCGCAAAATTAATAATTCATATGATTTGTTTTTAAAGGGGTTGTTCACCTTCAAATTAACTTTTAGTATGATGTAGAGAGTCATATTCTCAGTGGTGTAACTAGATAGTACACAGCAATTACACAGCAAATGAATTCTAGGGCCCCTACAATATCCAGAGGTTGTCCTTTTTTACCAATACATTTTGATATAGCTCATTATTTAGGGCCTCTTGTGGTCCCCTATACCTTCTGGGGGCCCCTGCAGCCACAGGGTCTGCTTCCTCTATTCTGAGACATTGTTTTTCATTTTTATTGTTTGCAGTTTCTGAATTATTTAGCTTTTTATTCAGCAGTTCTACAGTTTGCAATTTCAGCAGCTATCTGGGTACTTTGGTCCAATTAAACCTAGCAACCAGGCAGTGGTTTGAAATAGAAATATTAACAGAGGAGGGCCTGTATAGAAAGGTAGGTAATAAAAAGTAACAATAAAATTGTAGTCTCACAGATGAATAGTTTTTTGGCTACTGGGGTCAGAGACACCCATTTGAAAGTGGGGTCAAAAGTGGAAGCAAATATGTTATATAATATTTCATATACATTTTAAAAAACTATTTAGAAAAATAGAAAAATCAAGACCAATTGAAAACTTGCTAAGAATAGGGATGGGCGAATTTCCCACATTTTGCTTCGCCGAAAAATTTGTGAATTTCCTGTATAATTCATGAAACGGTTAAAAATTTGAGTAAAAAACGTGAAATGCAAACGTTTTCACAAAAAAATCGTGAAATTCTAACATTGTCATGAAAAAAACGTGCAATTCGAAAGTTTTCACTTAAAAGTTGAGCAATTTGAACGCTTTCACTTAAAAATCAAGCAATTCAAAAGTCTTCACCAAAATCGAGCAATTCAAACGTTTTCACTAAGAAAATCGAGCAATTCAAACGTTTTCACAAAAAAAATTGACTCGAGCAATTAGAACGTTTTCACAAAAAAATCAAGCAATTCGAACGTTTTAAACTGGTGTTTTGACTTGGCCTTAAACCTATAGCCCCATAATGGAGGAATAACTGTTCTGGTGTTGGAAAGTAAACAACACAACCCAAATAAACTACAAAACTATTCCTGCACAAAATTGTAATAAAATTACCTGGTGGTCTAGCGGTGCGGCGGCGTGGACGGCCGCCACGCCGCCGCGCTCCTTCTTCTTCCTCCTCCCAGCGTCATTAGGGCACGCGCGGCTGATTGCGCCAGCGCGTTCTGGCGCGAAAACGCACGTTCTGGGGCATGGAATTCTTGCCCTATAAAAGGCCCATTCAGACTGCTGACTGATGCCCGTGATAGAATCTTGATTCTGGTGGTTCCTGAAGCATTGTGCTGTCTGTTCCTGTGAAACTTGTATCTGTTATTCCGGTTTTTATCCCTGCCTGTTCCTGACTATTCTGATATCCGAATCCTGACCTTTGCCTGCATCTCGACTACTCTTTCTGCCTGACCCCATCTGTTTGATTACCCGGTTTGACCCTTGCCTGCCTGACGATTCTTGATATCTGCCTGCCTCGACCCTGCCTGTCTGACGATTCTCTTGCCTGCTCCATTTGTACCGTGACCTTTGGCCCAAAAGACTCTGCTAACAGCCGTGCCCCTTTGCCAGCCAGAACATCTCGCCTTGTACCCCTCGTTAAGTCCAGGTGGCACCCAAGTAAGCTGAGGGCTCCTCCCGAAGCCCAACGGTGGTCACACTACTGGTAAAGCCGAGCCGAGACCAGGGTGCTTGGCACTTGTTCTGGTATTGGGTGCCGGCCGTGACAAAAATGGTACTTAATATGAACCTTAAGCTTTATATCAGGTGGATTTTAAGCAACTTAAAGAGTTTGTTGGGATTTATAGAACACTCAGCAGTGAGAAACATTGCCAAGAAAAGAGGGAGCAACAAAGTGGGAGAAGAAAAAGGGTGAGTCGAAGAGAAAGAAATGGAAATAATGATGTATTAGAAGAGTGAAAAGAATAAGAGCAGTGATCCCCAACCAGTAGCTTGCAAGCAACATGTTACTCTCCAACCCCTTGGATGTTGCTCCCAGTGGCCTCAAACCAGATGCTTTTTTTTAAATTCCAGGCTTGGAGGCAAGTTTTGGTTGTATAAAAACCAGGTGTACTGCCAAACAGACCCTCCTATATGCTGCCAGACCACATAGGGGCTACCAAATAGACCTTATTTGGCACCCCAGGAAGTTTTTGCATGCCTGTGTTGCTCCCAACACTTTTTATTTTTGAATGTGGCTCACGGGTAAAAAAAGGTTGGGGACCCCTGAATAAGAGGGGTAGAAAAGGACAAGGGGATACAACAACAGAAAGCAGAACAGAAAAATAAGTAGTTAAGCGAAAGAAAAGGTAAATGATTCAAGAAAAGAAGATGACGGCGAGGAAAGTGATAAGTGGGTGGAAGAAAATAGGAAAATAGAAGGAAAGATCAGTTTGCCAAACTGGATGGCAAACACCGAGGGAGTGCCACAGCTATTCAAAAAAAGGGGCTGCATACACAGCGGAGCAGATATACTATAGAATATAAAGTGAATATAAAAAAATTCCCAGAAACAGTGTTAGAAATTGCAGCCACATTTAATTAATGAAGGCCACCCCTTCAGACTAGAAGAAAAGAACTTTCATTTGAAGCAACGTAGGGGGTTCTTCACAGTCAGGACAGTGAGGTTGTGGAATGCACTGCCGGGTGATGTTGTGATGCTGATTCAGTTAATGCCTATAAGAATGGCTTGGATGATTTCTTGGACAGACATAATATCAAAGGCTATTGTGATACTAAACTCTATAGTTAGTATAGATATGGGTATATATAGAATTTATGTGAGAGTAGGGAGGGGTGTGTGTATGGATGCTGGGTTTTCGTTTGCAGGAGTTGAACTTGATGGACTTTGACTTTTTTCAACCCGATTTAACTATTTAACGATCAAGAGGGTCTTGGGGCCATGAAGAAAGAGAGAGGGTCCAACAAAACACCAGTTTAACATGCCTAATAGAGACAGACAGAACATATTAAATTATATATAGACACAGTTGATCTGTCTGCAGAGGCAAAGTCCCAGGGAAGGCATTAAAAAGAAAGAAAATAATATGCATTCCTAATGGGCTGAAGGCGTTGGAGTATATGGTGGCGTCAATAAGATAATCACACAGTGACTGCGCATAAAGGGATTTTGGTAACAGGCAGCTGATCCCTCTATTGCAATTTTAAAGCAGCTGCTCTTCTGACCTGAGCTATGGCATAACCGGAGTTGTTGGTTGCTTGCATGCCCTCGTTCCCATTAATCCCAACTCCTACATGTGCGGTCTGGATCATTCCTACATCGTTGGCACCATCTCCAATAGCCAGCGTGATGGCATTCACATGTTTCTTTACCATGTCTACTATTTCAGATTTCTGCAGCGGAGACACTCTGGAAAGGAAGGAGAAAGCCAGTCAGCTACTGTAAGGTTGCAAATTATACGCGTCTTTCAAAAGTGACAGCTGTAAACCAGATTTAGACTGGCCCCCCCTGAGCTGCAATTCTTGGAAAGAACCCCAGTTCAATACTTAATATGTATTGCAGATGGAAAAAAATGTGTTTAAAAATCCTTTCTATGAAATGATTCTCGTCTGTAAAATGTACAATAATATATATATATAATGTCCATTTTCTAATTTACAACTTATTCGACATCCAAAACCAACTGACGCCTCACACAGAAAAATTATCTTTGGTTTCAACACTCTGACACCACTGCTAACAGTTTAATCCCTATCATCTGCCTTAAAACCCCATATGGCCTGGGATTACACAAATCACCTGCTTTATGAGCAAATTGCTTCAAATCTCTGTCTGACAACAAGCAGGTAGGGCTGTGGGGATTGTAACAGAACTCACACTCTGAAGAAGAAAATTCTTCTCCAATTTTGTGAAGTTACCGTAGGATTCCACTTAACGGATTCACTATTCCAACTACAGAATTCTTCACTCTCCACTGACAGAACTTTCAAGATCTTCAGTTGAGAATGTGGGTAAAAGAAAGAAAATTTGTAAATACAGGTTATCCGTAAACCTGTTATCCAGAAAGCTCCGAATTACGGAAAGTCTGCCTTCCATTGACTCCAATTTATCCAAATAATCCAAATATTTAACACTGATTTCCTTCTTCTCTGTAATAATAAAACAGTACCTTGTACTTAATCCAAACTAAGATATAATTAATCCTTATTGGAGGCAGAACCCGCCTATTGGGTTAATTTAATATTTACATGATTTTCTAGTAGACTGAAGGTATGGAGATTTACAGAAAGATCTATTATCCGGAAAATCCCAGGTCCCAAGCTACTTGTGTCTCTGTCTGTAACATAATCTTCAGGATGATGGCACATGGAGTGTTTTCTCTATCTTCCATATCTTTAAGACAAAAGTGTCAGCATCACTTCAAAGGGAATGTCAACCCAAAAAAACTAAGACTTTTGCAACATTGTTTAAAAAGTAACAAGCAGGAATTAAGCAAATGCTTAATGCAATATCAAATATTCTTTAAAATAACTTTAAAAGCACTGACAATTTTTAATACATGTATATTGGAAAGTTGCTTTTTATTATTATCATTATTTTTATGTTGGGGTTGCCTTTTAAGGTCGATATGCCATGGGTGCAACATACAAAATTACCTTTGTATTAAAGTCCATGTAAATCTCTGCTGGTAACAAAAAAATTGAAGTGTTTAATGAAAGAAAGGAAAGTTTACAAGATTAGTTGATTCAAATGTGTAAACAGGTAGATATTCACACTGTCTTTAAGTCACACAGTAAGTTAGGTTGAAAAAAGACACACGTCCATCAAGTTCAACCTTAAGTCTATATATAACCTGCCTAACTGCCAGTTGATCCAGAGGAAGGCAAAAAAAAAAACAGTTTGTAGCCTCCGCAATTTTCCTTAGAGGAGGAAAAAATTCCTTCCTGACTCCAAGATGCAATTGGACCAGTCCCTGGATCAACTTGTACTATGAGCTATCTTCCATAACCCTGTATTCCCTCACTTGCTAAAAAGCTATCCAACCCCTTCTTGCTAAAAAATTAGATTAAAGCTATCTAATGTATAAGCCTGTACAACTGATTTAGGGAGAGAATTCCACATCTTCACAGCTCTCACTGTCAGAACCTCTCTCTTTTCTTCTATTCGAATTGGATGACCTTCTGTCAGTTGGAAGAACCTTTTAGTAGGCCTGACAAATTTAAAAAACAAAGCAAAATTCACAACTGCAATTTAATTTATGTCCTATAGAAGACCAATGTATGTACCAAAATAGCTAACCATTCCAATGGTTGCTAATCTACAATACTTTCCCCAATGAAAAACAGAGGTGGAGACATAAGTCAGATGCTGCTATGCCAGGAGGTCTACCCTATGGGTTCAACTATACATGTAGATTGTGAAAGGGGCTCTAACATAAGATTGGAATATTTATACTATTTTTAGTATAGGTATCTGGAAACCTGTTATCCAGTAAGCTCAGAATGGGAAGGCTAGCCCCATAGCCAATAGACTCCAGTATAATAAAAAATTATTTCCTTTATCTCTATGATAATAAAACAGTACCTTGTACTTGATCCCAACTAAGATTCAATCCATCCTTTTTGGAGGCAGAACTATCCTATTGGGTTTATTTAATATTTTAATTATTTTTATCAGACATAAGGCATAGAGCTCTAAATTACAAAAGGATCCTTATCTGGAAAACCCTGAGCATTGTGGATAACAGGTTCTATACCTGTTTAAGGGTATTTTAGGACATTCTGTATTGCCTGTGGCCAAATGATAGTCAAGTAAGCCATAATGACATTTTGGTAGTAGAGATAGCAATTGTCAGGGCTGGTCCTATCAAATGTGGGGCCCAATTGGGACCATGTTGGCGGGGCCCCTAGACAAAGTGTTGCTGGCTACTGACGCACCAAGTATTTAGGAAAATAAGGGCATACAGGCACAAAATAGAAAGGAAAGGGGCAGACAAGGTAAGAGAGTGAGAGGGATGAAATAGGGGCACATAATAGGGGCACACAGGGTAAGAGAGAGAGGGAGGAAATGGGAGAGTGGACTGGGCCAATTAGTTTGGGGCTGGGCCAATTCAGCTTGGGAGCAGGCTTGGTTGGATTGGGGGCAGGCAAGACCTATCAAGGTTGGAGGAAAGCTGGGCGTATGAGAGTTTGGGGCAGGCTAGACCTATGGATTTGGGGATGGGCTGGACTCTCAAAGTTGGGGGTGGGCCAGGCAGCATCATGTGCTGAGGGAAATATTATCTGTGCTGCCCTGTGGTGCGGGGCCCCCCAGAGGTGCGGGGCCCTATTGGTCCCAATTGGTCCAATAGGCCTAAGGCCAGCCCTGGCAATTGTATCAGTATTGGTAAATACAAAGTTTACAGAATTTAGTAATGGGTGGAGGGCACACCAATTCAGCAAATGCTGTAGGTAAACAGTGCAAGAGGTGCAAACATCAAAAGGGTACCCCTACAATGGGTACCCCACAACGTAACAATATATAGATAGGTATGCACACTCAAAAGAAGGCAAGTATGGTATATTTAAAATAAAGTTTTACTTGTTTATGCAAATAATACACACAAAGCCACAATAGTAGGCCTGTATAATACAATACATAAGCTTACATGGTATATACCTAACGTTTAAACATAGCCACAATTACATAACAGTAAACAGTAAGTATTACAATTATACAGCAAGGAGCAGATACACCTACCACCAGTATGAGAATGGCCCCAACGTTTCGGCGTAAGCCTTTGTATCCCCTTGACAAAGGCTTACGCCGAAACGTTGGGGCCATTCTCATACTGGTGGTAGGTGTATCTGCTCCTTGCTGTATAATTGTAATACTTACTGTTTACTGTTATGTAATTGTGGCTATGTTTAAACGTTAGGTATATACCATGTAAGCTTATGTATCGTATTATACAGGCCTACTATTGTGGCTTTGTGTGTATTATTTGCATAAACAAGTAAAACTTTATTTTAAATATACCATACTTGCCTTCTTTTGAGTGTGCATACCTATCTATATATTGGTAAATACAAAGGCCAGCTGCAAAAAAAAAAAGAAAAAGGAGACTTCTCTTCCCCATCATGCCAAAAAGTACCGCTGGCCTCTAGCAGTTCAGCTCTAAAATACAATGGCAGAGAAACACTATAGGGGTCACTTATAAAGAACCAGAACAAATTTCCAAGAGCACAAAGGGGTGCAAAAGCACACTCCTTACAGCTCATTCAGAGAGCACTTCTGTCCATATTTGGCTGCTATATATAGAGAGAGAGAGAAAGAGAGAGAGAGAGAGAGAGAGAGAGAGAGAGAGAGAGAGAGAGATCTATATATATATAGCTTTTCCTGTCTGCTGCCAGAAATTGAGGTCAAATCTGGTGGCAACATTGGGGAAAGAGTGGTACCTTTTGGCTGCATAGTTGGTGCATTAGCAGAGCAAAAATTGTACTGTACATGTGTTGCTTACAGGTTGGGAGCCTAAGGCTGTTATTTTTATTTTATTTTTTTTTTAATTCTTTATTTGGGAATCTTATGTGGCTCTAATTGATTTAAAGAACAGGAAAAGTAGTGAATACGTTTTATATTGTCAAGTCTACGTCCTTGTAGTTAAGTCTTGATAATCCCTTGATTCAGTGAAAGTGGTCCAGTTCAGCCATTTTTGAGCAAATTGTAGTTGTTGATTTTGCTCCATTTTAATCTGTTTAAGCTTTTCAAACTGAAAAATTTCCTGCACTTTAAGTAGCCATTCTTTTATTGTTGGGATGTTTGCAGATTTCCAATATTTTGGTATGAGGGACTTGGCTGCATCAATGAGAATAGGTGCCACCGAACTTTTATATTGGAGTGTAATCAAGTTATTTTTGTGTAAGAGATAGCAAGCCGGCGAATCTTCCAAGTCCAGGACGGTACATTTTTTTCGGGCTGTTATTTTAAATAGTTAAATGTACTTTGTTCATCTCACAGCATGTATAAAATGTATAACCAAAAAGATTTATTCAGGAATATATTTATTCCTTCCAAATAAATTAGCCATACTCAGCCACACAGAATATGTAATTGGTACCCAAAGGCTTTGCTTTTTTTCAATCATCATCATTTCCAGCGCTTTTTTCCCCCCAAATGCTATGCTCCCATAAGACCGGCTTAAATAAAATCCATCTACACATCTGGCAACACTACTACCTGTACAGTAGAAATAAAAACGGACGGTGCATTTTTCATGTAATTTCTGCCCCCAGAATAGAAGTGTGAATAATATTACATTTTTAGGAGGTAATATTATCCAAATAGGGTTACACGGCCCATATGAACACGTACAGGACCCAGTGCAGGGGCAGCAAAGCTTTATCAGAAACAGCCTGAAACAAATTGACTGAGCTATAAAAATAATAATTCTCATGCCCAGAAATGCAAATGCTTTCCCTTATTTACCGAATCATCTGGAAGCCATTTGTTTGGTACTGCTCCTGCACACCTGGGGTTAAGCCAGGCTTTACTCGCCAAATCAGTCTGTAACAAGGCATTTAACAATAATATGTCCAAATGATGGCCAAACCAGAAATCCTTTCAATAATGCCAAAGTGTTGAAAACAGAGACCTGTATGTGTTGCCAGTTCATTTTATCCTGCCTAGTGGGGCACTGAATGGTAATGGAAATGTCAACTATTTAATAACATTCATATCTGAAAAGTTATGTATGTTAAGTACAGCAGAAAATATTTGGGGGAAAAACAGATTAACTGTAAGAGCTCATTTATGATTACAGGTATGGAATCTATTACTCTATTAGAGTCCTAGGGTTTTGCGGATAATGATTTGGATCACTATGCCTTTACAAGGCTAAAAACTCATTTAAATATTAAATAAACCCAAGAAGAATGTACTTGTCTGTTATTACAGAGGAAAAGGGAAATTATTTCATAAAATTTAAATTATTTGCTTAAAGGGCATGTAAAGGTAAAAAAATAAAATCCCATTTTTAAATGCTTTAATGAAAAAGAAACCTATCTCCAATATACTTTAATTAAAAAATGTGTACCGTTTTTATAAGAAACCTGACTATATGCAGAGAAATTCTCCCTTCATTTACTGCTGTGGATAGGAATAGTCAGTTTATGCAATAAAGTGTAGTTGTAGTGTAGCAATTGTAGTTTATGCAATAAAGTGTCCATGTGGCCTAATGTACATTGGTCAAACTACCAGACAGGTCAAAGAAAGAATAGGAGAACATAAATCTGATATAAAGAGAAAGATATTACAAAACCCTGTAGCTGGTATCTTTATAGAAGCAGGACACTCTATTTCCCAATTGCGATTTCAAATTTTACAACAGATTCCCAGACCTAGGAGAGGAGGTGACAGGGTTAAACAATTATTAAAATGTGAGGCAAATTGGATTAGAAAGCTTGGTACCTTAACGCCCGGTGGCCTGAATAAGGAATATGAATTGTATCCTCTGTTATAAATATGGCATTCTAATTTTTCAACTGATTTTAATATGACACATTGCTTTGCTTTTCTTTTAGTGACTACTAGATACTATTGAAGCAACAAAAATCTAAGTTAGCCTTTATGTAACAAATAAGTGAACTTTAACATTGTATTTAAATGATGTAAGTGTAATTCGTTACAGATTGTCCTTGTTAAGCTTCAAACATTCTTTCTTGATATATTGTAACAAGTATAACCACTAGAGGGCATTGCTAATGTGGGTATTTAAGGAAGTTACATTTTGCAGTTTTATACTTTGTCAGCTTGAAAAAGGACCAGGAGGTCCGAAACGTTGCTGTGCCAGATGTAATTCTGAAATAAAGGCGGTTTTATTTTATTATGGGAGTGCTGCTACCTCTTTTCCATGTCGTTTGAAGGATGTGAAGGTGAACACATTAATTGGCGTGCACCCCTTGAAGTAAGCCTGTGTAAATTTGAATGCTGGATGCCTATCTATATGATAGGAATTGTCAGACAGTCCCTAACTGCTGAGCATGGAAACAGTCATACTTATGAACAGCAGGGAGAGCCCCCGCCTTACTTCCCAGCCATGCAGAACTCAAGCAGCTTTGTTTATGATGATCCCTAAGCAGCCCAGACCACACTGAGCATGTGCACAGTCTTAGTCTTGCAAAGATGTTTAACAAAGTTACAAGATGGTGACCCCCTGTGGCCAACTTTGAAAGCATAAATTATTTGTTTGATTAGGCTTGTGGTGCAGTAAGTTCATGTTTATGTTCAGTATACAAAATACAGCATTTCTAGCCTTATTCTATTTTAGTCTTTACATGCCCTTTAAAATGGGCTCTATGGGAGATGGCTCTTTGGATAATAAGCTTCCAAATAATGGATCCCATATCAATACTAGATGCAACATTTAGTGTAAATATTGTGGCTTGCTCTATGGGAGATGGGCTATGGGAGCTCTCTGGAGATGGCTCTCTGGATAACAAGCTTCTGAATAACGGATCCCATATCTGTACTTGATGCAACGTTTAGTGTTAATAGTGTGGCCCTATTCAACCCATTAAATAAGCTTATGCCTACTTTGCTTATTTACTGTATATGAGCACTGTACATCAGTTGCACCTAGTTTGGTGCATAAAGCAAAGTCGCAGTTTGCTGGGCCCAGTAGCTTACACCAGCCTTGTCCAGAATACTAAAAACTGCACCTTGGAAATATAGAAGCCCCATGCTGCACCAGTACAAACACATTCAATTAAAAGGTAAAGTGCACTAGAATGTTCAGCCAGGATATCAACCTTTTCCTTGCAGGTGAAAGTTACATCAATTTAATCATAATTTAGTAACTTGTGGAAGTATTTAAGATTTTGGTATCTAATGCAAATTCTGCACCTAACGTTATACAGGGCCATTTATTATGTGCAGGGAAGGGTGCAAAGTGAAAAAAGAGCCAAATCTGCTCCATTCATAAGAGAGGATAAAATAAATCAGCCATATAATTCCCTTTGTGTTGTGAAAGGGTTGCAAGTTAAGCTGGTCATATATTTGTCAGTTTGGATGTTGTTATTTGTGCAATAAATGTGCTGTCTGTTTTTCCTAGTGGGACCTCTCAGTGGGCAGCTTTTCTAACACCGCTGGATTAATGATGGGAAATCTGATCTTCTGATGCCTCCCATGATAAGGTTACAAGATCTTGTGAAAAATCAGGGGCACTGCTAATAAATGCAAATTGCTGGGTTGCTCTGAATGCATTTAAATGAGTGCATCTAGCTTGATTTTCTTATCCCATGAGCACATGTGGGGGGCACAGAGAGTCCCTGAATCAGAAGAGGCTGCACATCCTTCTCACTGTAGCAAATATATGAAGAATACAGGTAGATTCTGGGCAGATTTATAACTGAGACTCTGCAGTGAGGGGAAATCGTAGGAGGTCTTTATTTTGCATTCAGCAACCACAGATTGGACAATATATAATAATATATAATATAAGGCTTCTCATTTTCCTGTTTCATTCTGTAACCCATGTTTGTTAATTTATTGCTAATCCTCCCTCCCCCTTGTGTTATAATATTATTCTAAAGTGCTGTCTACTTTTCTGCTACTACAAAAACAAATAATGGTGATTGGACAGGATATGAGAACATTATGCAATCCTTGCTCAGAATGCAAATAATGCTTCTGTCTTGTGTCGAGAGTCGGCAAAGCATGTGAAAAGGATGTTGATACTGACAAAGCCATGTTTCCTATCTGTCAGTGCCATGTGCCACACACAGGCAGGTTAGGAACCCCTGCTGCCACCAACAGGCACTGTACACATAAGGAACTCAGTTGCCACCCACAGACTCTATACAGATGAGGCACCCACAGTGCCACCCTCTGGCACTGTACACCATAAGGAACCCCTGGAACCAACCACAGGCACTATACACCATATGGAACCCCTGGAACCAACCACAGGCATTATACACCATAAGGAACCCCTAGAACCAACCGCAGACAATATACACCATAAGGAACCCCTGGAACCAACCACAGGCACTGTACACCATCAGGAACCCTTGTGGGGTTATTTATCAAAATCTGAAAATATCGAATTTATTTCTGAAATATACTCCAACCAAATCCACGTGTGTTATTTCCCCTATTTCATCAAAACATTCTCCCGAAAATATCCTGCGCGGGAAAAAACTTCATGAAAAATCATGAAAAATTCAGATTGTATGAATTTTTCGGAATTTCCACCTGAAAACCCTGTTTTTCCGGATTTTTGCCAAAAAAAGAGGAATCTTCAGATCATTGCACGAAACCCAGCATAGATCAGGATATCTTCAGGACTTCTGTCATTGACTTATATACAACTGGATTTGGACTTTTTCCATCCTCGGGGTATAATAAATCCCGAAAATTTTGAGGATTTTTTTTCCCACTAAAAATTCGGATTTGATAGTCAAAAAAACTTGAATTTTTGACTTTTTGGCATTTGGACCTTTATAAACAACCCCCTTGGTGTCACCCACAGGCACTGTACGAATAAGAAACCCCTGCTGTCAGCAACAGGCTCTGTATAGATGGGGAACCCACAGTGTCACCCTCAGGCACTATACAGGAAAATAACCCCTGGAAGCTGCTACAGGCACTATACACCATATGGAACCCCTTGTACCACCCACAGGTACTGTACCAAAGGGAAACCCAGGTAGCACCACAGCCACTGTACAGACAAAGCACCCACAGTACAACCCCTATACAAGAAGAAGAATTAAATGTATTACATAAATCTACATGTCCTCATCTCCATCTCAATGTAATGCACAAATAACAAAATCCGGTTGCAGACCCCATCTAACACTGCTCCCTCACTCCAAACCCATTCCAATACATAAAGCCAATATACAGTCTATATTGCCCCGACCCAATACATTCATCACATTCAATACGTTCACCAGTCATGATATTGTGTAATCACAATGTACTGTATTATCCGATATGTATAATAATGAAAAAACAGGATGCTTGGACCTAGGGTTTTCCAGATAAGGGATCTTTCTGTAATGTGCATCTCCACAACTTAAGTCTTCTATAGAATCATTTAAACATTAAAGGGCATGTAAAGTCTAAAATAGAATAAGGCTAGAAATGCTGTATTTTGTATACTAAATATAAACATGAACTTACTGCACCACAAGCCTAATAAAACAAATAATTTATGCTTTCAAAGTTGGCTACAGGGGGTCACCATCTTGTAACTTTGTTAAACATCTTTGCAAGACTAAGACTGTGCACATGCTCAGTGTGGTCTGGGCTGCTTAGGGATCGTCAGAAACAAAGCTGCTTGAGTTCTGCATGGCTGGAAAGTAAGGCGGGGGCTCCCCCTGCTGTTCATAAGTATGATTGTTTCCCTGCTCAGCAGTTAGGGACCGTCTGACAATTCCTATTCACAGCAGTAAATGAAGGGAGAATTTCACTGCATACAGACAGGTTTCTTATAAAAACGGTACAAATTTTTTAATTAAAGTATATTGGAGATAGGTTTCTTTTTCATTAAAGAAAGTAAAAATGGGATTTTATTTTTTTTTACATGCCCTTTAAATAAACCCAATAGGCTGGTTTTGCTTCCAACAAGGCTTAATTATATCATACGTGAATAATGGTCCATAATATATTTTTCTGCCACACTTATATCATGGATTTTTCAGTTGTACATTAAAGTATTGGATCACTATACGTGCAGGAATTTGAAAAGCAGCAAACTGATCTAAAATTCCTAGTATAAGGAGGCGAAAGCTGAAAGCTGGATTCCCCGCTAGTTCCCAGTGCTAAATCAGTCATTGTGTTTACTTACATTTCTCTCTAGGCCACTGTGTAGCCAACCTGCCCGTGTTTAGCAAGCTGAGCAGAGCGTTGTAGTCTGCTAAAGGGATTATATTAAATTGTGCCTTAAAGCAAAATGATTTCTGTCTTCCACCCCCCTCTCTAACACGTCTGGCACAAAACTTTCTAAAATATTCAAACTGAAGAACCGCTATCGTGTAACATAGTTCATCTGGGGGTGTTAGAGGCAAAGAGAAATCTAGCCAAAAAGTTCTTTAGCCAAAGTGGAGCAAGATTAATCCATGGCACATTCTTCTACAAGGTCCATGCCCTGGGACACTTTCACTCACCATTGGTGTCAATCTGCACTGACATTTTAACATTAGTGGAAGGATAATTTACTTGTTAACCCCTCGTGGGCCAGATATTTCCAAGAAACAGCGGAGACCTTTATGGCTTCCAAAATAACAGCTCTAGTAAAATGTAGAGTGGCTTTTGGCATGAAGCAGCAGACAAGACACGTTATATTTATAAAGCTAATAGAATTCTATTCATGCCCCAGCAATTTTACAGCCTCATTTTTACTACCTGGAACAGACTCGAAAAGTAAAGTCGGAATTCTGCTACTGACTATATGGTATTCACCCAATATTTTATAACGGATACGGTTGGACCATTTGCAGTCTATCAAAGGGGAAATGTATTTATAAGAAAGTGTCAAAGTCACACGGGGGAGGCTAGAAATTCTCAATGTGAGCAGATTGTTATTTTTAGGTGTAAATGGTTTTAATGTGAAGGAGGTGCAGCCTGAGGAAGGCAGGGTCATACTGTGATTCCCATTCATACTATCATTTCAGTTTTCTTTGGTGTGATCTAATCATTTGTACCCATGGAACCCACTAAAATACTAGGCCTGAATTATGGTTGCCGTAGCTATGACCCTATACACACAAGTCTGATATATAATTTGTAATGTAGAACTATGCACTTGAGCTGTAAGTCAGCGTTGGACTGGGTTGGTGGGGCAGCCCAGACTCGCTGATTATCTTGCCATTAGAAACGGCTGTGACGGGTGCTGGCTGGATCGTGGCGTAGCTTGGAGGTACATGTGCGACTGGGGGTTTGCCACTTTGTGGGGACCTCCATGGCTGAGGTTGTGGGCCCTAGAGGTGGCAGCTCCAGTGGGCCCCACACACCCCAGTCGAACACTGTGCAAAGTAGCAGTTCAGTATCTGCTTTAATAACTACAGTAGAACCCCCATTTTACATGTTTCAGGGGACCAGAAAAAAATGGTGTAAAATCCAGAAAAATCAGGGAAATGTATTATGCATAATATATAGGTGGGACCACAAAACAACAACGTAAAAAGAGGGAAAACTTAAAATCAGGGGATGTAAAATTGAGGTTCCACTGTATTCACATCAGCCACAGTTTTCAGTATATAAATAAAATAATTTGATCTGTGACTGATGAAAGAGTCATGGGGGGGGCTTTATTTATCAAAATCCGTTTTTTTTCCTCATTATTTTGATAAAAAAGTCAGACCAAACCAAAATCCACGATTGGACCTTATTTATTATTTTAAAAAAACTAAATTTAATCGGAACAGGGACAAACAATAAAATCGAGCAAAAATCCGAATCGTGTGTTTTTTTATGAGTTTTTTTCCCAAAGTCACTCAATTTTTTTGGGCTTTTTCCCAAAAATTTTTGCCCGAAAGATTCGCAATAGTCGGATTTTCAGGCTAATTCCACATGAGTGATATACTTATTAACAGCTGACTAGTTGTGATTATCCTATCATACTGGTTTTCTGTGGGAATGTGGCCTTCTTCCCACTTACAAGTTTGCTCTGTTTCCATGGGAAACTTTACATTATCAGTTTTAGCTGAACGAGATTTTGCTCGTCTCTTGATTTTCCCACAAGAAAGTTTATTATATAAGGTGTTGAAACATCTCTGGATCCCCCCTATTGGCTACATGATTAATACATTTGCATCACAATTTTTTTTTTTTTAAATTGTCTTTCTGCAGACAGGGCTTCTCCAACTAAAGACAACATTCACCAGGTCTTATTATAAGCCATTTATACATATCTGTCTGTAAAAGAATCAACGTAGGTCAAGAATCAATTTTAGGTTCCCCCATGGGGGTCATTAAGTTCACATTACGCTCATTTTCCATCACAAACTATCTTAGATTCAAAGTTATCGTGTTTTCCCAATTTGTGGCCTTCATGATGTCGCCTTCAATTTGTCTTTGATCATTGTACCATGATGGTGATGACTGGATGGAGCCCGTGAGGAATACGGCAGAGAAATTCTAAATACAATTCATTGCCAAAGTCATCACAGCGCCCAGAGAGGATGTCACATGTTAACTTAATTCATCAACAAATTGATAGTAGCAAATTCTTCCAGAAATCCAAGCAAAAGTTATTTAGCAGATCTTCAGCCATTACTGGCACCCATTCAAGGAGCTGTGTCATTTGTTTCACATGCTGCAGAAATAATTATTAAATCCACTGTTTAATACATTAGCACTTCCCACACTGCCTAAAGTGCATGCATTTCATTTATATTGTGTATGGGACACAGATACCGGTTCCCTCTCTCTCTGAGTTAATGTGTATACATTGTATTTTAAGTAAAGGGAAAAAGCACTTTACATTTTTTAGCAGCGGCTCATTGTCTTTCAGTCTTTCAGTCATGATACGGTCTCCATAAAACAGACCTAAGATATGTTTTCAAGATGCTGAAACGTCAGTGCATCAAGGATGAGAATTACTCATAGTCTCAATAAATACACAGTACAGATGTACTTGATATGTACAGATTTTAAAGGTGAAGTCATGACAAGTAAAGCTGGGTATAGGTTTCAGCATCTCAACCCAAATTGGTGACCAATAGGCTGAGCTAAATCAGGAGGATCTAAGTGTTCAGTTACTGTGCCATCTATTAGATCATAACAGGGGCATATAGTGACCCATAGGAAAAGGAACACATCATGTGCTGATATAGGCTTTGCCCTACAGGATTAGCTATAGCTATATATCTGTCTGAAATTCTGAAAGATCTCAATCATGCAGGTCATTTGAAGGCTCTGAAGGACACATGTTGCTTGTGAGCCATAGTTATATAGGTAAATTGGGTTGAAAAAAGACAAAGTCCATCAAGTTCAACCCCTCCAAATGAAAACCCAGCATCCATACACACACCCCTCCCTACTTTCACATAAATTCTATATACCCATACCTATACTAACTATAGAGTTTAGTATCACAATAGCCTTTGATATTATGTCTGTCCAAAAAATCATCCAAGCCATTCTTAAAGGAGAAACACGGCAGCCATCTTCCTGGTCTTCTGTAATCTGACAGCGAGACCGGCGTGGCGGCGCATGTGCAGTTGTCGCAAATGGGGAAATTACTCTAACTGGGCATGTGCGGTGCGATCCCTGAATCTGCACAGAGGGGTAAGTAAAAAGTTAGGGCCATTTGCCTGGGGTAGCAGCTAGGCTGGGGGGAGGAGGGGTAGGGTTTTTTTTTTTTTAATAAGGAGTTTGTTTCACCTTTATTAACATTGGTTGGTGATCACTGCTTAAGTGTTGCTTTTAACTTTAAAGCAACATACGTAGTTCCATAGCTAATTTGGATTGTAAAGATGTCCATTAAGTTAAACCCCTCCAAACAAACCCCAGTGCACCTATCTTTGCATTTAAAATATAAACTATATATACCAGGGCTGTCCAACTGGCGGCCTGCATGCTATGTCTGTTTACCATATGTAAACTTTAAAAGGTATCACTGTAGAGATAAACTGCACCCTGCATTGTTTAAACCTCAAATTCAGACTCCCCTGTATCACACCTGTGACCCCCCTGTATTGTTCACACTTGTGACACCTCTATTGTTCACTCCCCTAAAGCCTGTACTGTTCACACCTGAGACCCAGACTGAAACTGCCCACATTGTTCACCTGTTCACACTTTATACAAAATGCTAATGGGGCCCCAGCACTGTGTCACTGTATGTAGTACATATTAGACTGAGAGCTTTCCTTGTCTCCTGCTCTGTTCTGCCTTCCCTCCCTGCAGGGCTGGAACTAGGGGCAGGCAGAGAAGGTGCCCACCTAGGGCGCAACCATGGGCGGGGCACACTTTTAAGGGGAATTTCCTTTTTTTCTTTTTTAAACCCTGATTTGCTTGGCCTTTTATAGTTTTTCAACTTTATAAAACCACTGTTCCAGACAGAATCACTCCCCAGCTCCCTTTTGGCAGCTGCTGGCAGCCTTTGTGGGCAATATCTTGGCTGCTACTTGCACAGGTAAACAGATGATATGATGGATATTTGGCTGCTGCTGGCACAAGTACATATATGGAGGCAATAGTGTGTATTTTTTGGCTGATGCTGGCACAGGTACAGATTGGGGGCAATATAAGGGATTGGTTGCTTCTGGCTCAGGTACATGGGGCAATATGGTGGCTGCTGGCACAGGTACACAGATGTTTGAGGGCAATAAGATGGATTTTTGGCTACTGGTGGAACAAATGCAAATTGGGGCAATATGATGGATTTTTTTGGTTGCCGCTGGCATAGGTACAGATTGGGGGTAAAAATATGATGGATTTTTTCGATTATGCTGGCACAGGTACAGATTGGGGCCTGGGGGCAATCTGAGGGATTGACTGCCATTGGCATAGGTACAAATGGAGGCAATATGATAGGTGCTGGCACTGGTACAGGGGCTATATGACTGGTAAGGTGGGAAATGGTAATGCAGGACTGGGTGGGGGCACTGACTGAAGCCTTTGCCTAGGGTGCAAAAATACCTTGGCCCAGCCCTGCCTCCGTGTGTGTGCCATTCTCTGCTTGCCGAGTGCTGCTTGCCCTACCCTACCTGTGGGATGTAAGCCTGTTAGGGGTTTGTTAGCATTTGGAAATTGTTGTTAGGCCCCTAAGGTGTTTAATCATGTGTTGGGGGGTTGTTGTATTATCCACAGGGGAGGATGAGGCATATGGATTTAAGGGTATGTTTTTAACATGTTTTTAACATGACTTCAATTTTTCACATATGAGTGATGAGGGATTTCCCTGCAGTGAGAACCAACCATTTGGTTTTTTGATGTGCTACCACCGTTAATGTGGATACGATCTTAAAAGTTCTTGTGGTAATATGGGTGTGGTTTACAGTGGGTGTGGTTTACAGTGGGTGTGGTTTAAAAGGGGAGTGGCCAACACAGACTTCCATTATCGGCCCTCCTCCACATAGGCCAGTAATATTTTGGCCCTCGGTACCACAGAACTTGGACAGCACTGATATATACCAATAGCTATACTAACTGCCTCCCTCATGTGCTGACAACTGGATCATACACAGGTGACTACAAATGCCTGTTGGACAAGGGCAGCAATAGGCTGATGGGTGTGAAATCCCATTTCATCTGATGGGATTTATAATCCTGTCCAGTGCTAGTTTTTATTGGCCCATGTTGGCAGCGCTCACTTAATTCTGACAACAAGCAAAGGCGGGTTAAATTGTTTAATTAAATCTCAGTAATAAATAGGGATGTACCGAATACACTATTTGGGATTCGGCCAAATCCCCTAATCCTTGTAGAAAGATTACCGAATACCGAACCATAATCCTAATTTGCATATGCAAATTAGGGGCAGGAAAGGAAAAAGTAGAAAAAGTTCTTCTTTTGTGACGAAAGGTCACGTGATTTCCCTACCCACCCCTAATTTACATATGCAAATTAGGATTCGGATTTGGTTTGGCCAGGCACAAGGATTTGGCCGAATCCGAATCCTGCTGAAAAAGGCCGAATCCTGGATTCTGTGCATCCCTAGTAATAAAACTGGGCGACTGGATACTATTTATTCACTTTTCCACCTTTTACTGCTGTTTTCTGGCATTTCTGATATGGGTCTCTATTTCTGCAGAAAGCACATCTGAATCAAATCCTAGATCGACAAGAGCTCACCCCCCCCCCCCCCCCCGTTACATGAGAAAGTGATTTAGAGCAAAACACATGATTTTAAAAGGCATCTTAATGTCATCTGACCAATTGTAACGTGAGATTTTATATTGTAAATCCTTTAATTGCAAGGGCAGAATGATGACTACAGCAAAGCAGCTGTTGTGGATCGAGGAGAAATCTGCATCGGATGTGTTTTAATTGTCCTCTAATGAAATCAAACACATCACACAAAACAGAGATGCAGAAAACACATAATTAATATCACACAAACAGATTCGAGTTTAATAGCTGCTCCAGTGAAATTCTACCCAAAGGAGAGAAATTTCAGAATGTAATAGGATTTTTATTTTGGTTCACATGCTGTTATTGTTAGGGTATGATTAAACATTTATTCTGGGAGTTTTTACAAATAAGTAACATAGGGCTGTGGAAAACACTAAGCCAATGCTGTTCAGCTTTTTTGTATAATAAACCAACTATGCAATAGACTATATATTATTTTAAAGGGGTTGTTCTCCTTTAAGTTTTTATTGTGATGTAGAGAGTGATATTCTTATACAGGGATCCCCAACCTTTTGAACCCCAGAAGTAAAAGGAGTTGGAGAGCAACACAAGCATGAAAATTTTGGGCTGTGATTGGCCATTTGGTAGCCCCTATGTGGTGGTTTTTATACAACCAAAACTTGCCTCCAAGCCTGGAACTCAAAAATAAGCACCTGTTTTGAGGCCACTGGGAGCAACATCCAAAGGGTCGGAGAGTAACCTGTTACTCACAAGCTACTGGTTGGGGATCACTGTTCTAACACAATCTGCAATTGGTCTTCATTTTTTATTATCTGTTGTTTTTTAATTATTTCACTTTTTGTTCAGTAACTCCTCAGTTTGGAATTTCAGCAGCCAGCGAGTGGTTTGAATGAGAGACTGGTATATGAATAGTAAAGGACCTGAACAGAAAAATAAGTAATAAATAGAAACAATAACAACAATACTGTAGTCCTCCAGAGCAAACTTTTTTGGCTGCCTGATTAAGTGACCCCCATATAGTAGGTGGACAGAGGCTGAAGAAAAAGACAAATAATTAAGAAACTAGGGATGCACCGAATCCACTTTTTTGGATTCGGCCGAACCCCTGAATCCTTCACGAAGGATTCGGCCGAATACTGAACCGAATCCGAACCCTAATTTGCATATGCAAATTAGGGGTGGGAAGGGGAAAACATTTTTTACTTCCTTGTTTTCTGACAAAAAGTCACGCAATTTCCCTCCCTGCCCCTAATTTGCATATGCAAATTAGGATTCGGATTCGGTTCGGCCGGGCAGAAGGATTCGGCCAAATCCGAATCCTGCTGAAAAAGGCCGAATCCTGAACCGAATCCTGGATTCGGTGCATCCCTATAAGAAACTATAAATAATGAAGACCAACTGAATAGTTGCTTAGAACCGGCCACTCTATAACATAATAAAAGTTAGTAATAGTTAAGGTAGAGTTGTAACACCCCTTTAATATGATGTATTTGGGTGTATGTTAGCTGGAACCCTAATAATTACTTAGAGGACGACATTTAACCTTCTTAGTCAGACTACACCCCTCAGTAGGAGAATTAAAGCAGAAGCTGAGGGTATCTATTGTATATCAGTGAGGGCATCTACCTCAACTAGGAATAGGTTGTCACAGCCTCCACAGGCACAAAAGGGCACAGAGCTAACATAGTAAGTAAGGTTGAAAAAAGACACACGTCCATCAAGTTCAACCTTTTTTTTTTATTATTATTATATCTGCCTAACTGCTAGTTGATCCAGAGGAAGGCAAAAAACCCATCTGAAGCCTCTCCAATTTGCCTCAGAGGGGGAAGAAATTCCTTCCTGACTCCAAAATGGCAATGGGACCAGTCTCTGGATCAACTTGTACTATGAGCTATCTCCCATATCCCTGTATTCCCTCACTTGCTAAACACCATCCAACCCCTTCTTAAAGCTATCTAATGTATCAGCCTGTACAACTGATTCAGGGAGAGAATTACAACACTAGTTGTGGGCTGGCAGGGATACTGGGACCATTTTGCAGATATAAGGGGTCATAAACTTTTTGGAAGACAGGATGCAAAGCGCAATAATTACAATTTTTTTGCACTTTGCACACTGATTTTCTCTGTTCCTTCATTGCCACAATACTCTCCACTCCGTTTCTGAGCACAGGGTCTTGCAGCTGCCCCAATGAATACAGCAGTGCCTGTGCTAGGTAAGGACTCATTTTCACTTTTGTTTTTGGGCTTCGCAATGACGCATTTAAGCGCCGAACGTAGGTGGGAATGCATCATGCTGTGTTCCACTTGCGTTTGGTGCTTACATGCTTCATCATGAGGATGGCCAAGGCTGTGAAGTACACAATCCTTTGAGTCCATCTCCTTAGTTTATGGCACTTCGATTCATTTGTTTTTAATGTTGATTGAAAGATGTTAAGTACACACCATACAAGGCATTTTATCATCACCAAAGCTCAGCAATTTTAATTTTCAATTGCATTTAAAGTTATTAGGCGTTGGTGTTGGTACGTTTTGGCGACTCTGACTCCAGATACCCAAATTTGCTTCTGACTACAACTCTGACCCCAACTCCACAGCTCTGAGGACAACCCATTAAAAAAGTACTCTTTTTAACTGGAACACATGGGAATGCAGCCCAAAACACCCAATATGGTTACGAGCCTAACACTGTATTCTGAGTGGCAGGAGGGGAGAGGCATGTAGAGTTATGTGAGATATTAGAATGGAGGAGGTGATGTAGATTATGAGATGCAAATGTCACTTTCTAGTTATCATTTCAGTTCACCAGCCTGAACCTGAAGAAATTGCTCTTGCCAAAAATTCTTTCTTGTGCTCTTAGAAATGTTACCTGGAGAAGTCATGTGAATTTACTCCACTAAAAAAATTAGAAAATTTGCAATGTTGGATTTAAACTTTCATCTTTGGTGAAATTACTCAAAACTTTCCCTTTCACCCTTTAGTAGAAGACCAGAAGAGGTCACAATGTATGGCTAGCTTTACACAAACATGGAAAAGTACTTCTTTAACCAAAACTAGTGGTTTAACGAATAGCTGACAGGCCCCAGGGCAAAATTTGCACTGAGAACCAACCTTTGCACTAGACCCACCTACCATAGCAACCATTCACATTTACTTTCATTATTCCAAATCATTGCAGACAACAAAATATACAACTGTTCACCACTATAGTTGGGTGCAACATCCCTCTTTCAGCAATATATGAATGCTGAGCACCAGGGATGACTCGGCTACTTGTATGGCATGTTGCTCGCGGTATTACACGTAGTTTGCAGACATGTGCTACTAATCAGGGGAAGTATGGAAACAAATTGTGAAAATGTTACAAGGTGAGTGTAATTTATCCAGGGTTTATTGAAAGCTTCCTATCTTATATCTATAGCCATCCTGCTCAGCAGCATCTACATGTGTTTCCAATATGCCATAAACAGAAAAATCTGTTGCATTGTTTTTTAGGCAGCAACACACAGAATAGCAATTAATATGCCATTCTCCCTTTATATGTACACGGCAACGGCACCTTAAACTATCTGTAAAATGTATGAGCAAAAGGGAATAATCAAATGAGATCTGTCAAAAAAACCTTTATCCACAAGGATACGAACCGCAAGCTGATCACTGGCTGGATGGGTTCCGGTTGAATTTGGCCATCCATTGTGGGTTACGGTTGGGTGTGGGTCAGACTGGGGAAGTACACTCCTATTATTCTCCTGAGGATTCCCTGTCTCGGAACCAGAGGCGCACACAGAAATATCATAAAGAGCTCGATGCAGCACCAGGCCGGCCAGTCGCCCTAAGCAACCAGATGGTCGAAGGGCGAGCACATAGGGCATGCACGTCAGAGCAGATCGGACCAGGGTATGAGGCAGAGAAGGTACGTGCCTGGCACCCCCCAGCTTTGCACCCTAGGCACGTGCCTACTCTGCCTACCACTAGTTCTTGACCTGGCGAGATGATGTGGATATGGGTCAGGTGCAGGTACTAAAATGGTAGCATTTTTGCAGATTAGCATTAAGTAGGGGTTGAGTTTTTCATGACCACATCACTGCCAAGTAGATCTTGGCTTTAGTTGAACCGGGATCTGAAGTAATTTAGGAATGCTCTTTAACAAGGAGAAGGTTGTACAGCTACAGAAAAGGATTTTTATGCGTTTCCAAATATTTTGCTCTTCCCATTTTGGCAGGAAGGCAAAAAAACACTCCAATTTGCCCTCCATTCATGTAAATCGCCGCATTCCTAATGCATTCAGTGAATATAAGACTTTGAAAACCAAGAGCTTTCCACTAAAGTAGTTGGAGCAGGTAGTCACTGAATCCAACAATCTCTCAGGTTCTCCGTTTGGAAACCCTTCTTACCACAAAGACCACAAAAAAAATGAAATTCAAAAATTAAGTAAAACCAGACGAAGGATTCGTTTAGAACTTATTATGCATACTACACACACCAGCCAAGAGATAAAGAAGTAGTGGGGTTAGAAGAAGGCTTGAGGCTTTTGGAAAACATTGGAGTTCGGAACACTATATTGTTAGAGGCCTCCTCTACCTAGAGTAGTATATCAGCATTGGTCTTAAAGGTAATATATAATTGCTTAGTTCATGCTGTAATATTTATTAACCCCTTGCATTACATAACATCACTTGAAATTCTTGAATTAAAAAGACTGAAAGTTGAATTATACAGCAGGTAGAGAGTGATAATGATCAGCTCAAGTAAGCCACAACACAGAAAAATAGTTACCTTAAACCCCTTCATTTTCGTTTCAAATGAGCAGAAAATAATGTAGTGTAGCAATCCAATTAAGCCATTCATTATCAATGGTAATCCGTGGCTGCCTTAGAAACCTCACTGTGTTTAATCATCAACAGCATTAGTGCCTAGATTTATGCCTACATGGAATAAGTTAATCAGCGTTGCACCCTGAATGTGAAGACTATTGCGTGAGAAGAACCCAGGGGGTAAAATACACATTACCGAGGAGGATAAGCAACACTCATGGGGCCTGTTAGCCTGTTCTGAAGTCATCGGATACTTTGAAAATCCCTCATTTTACACTGATGCATTCATTGCAGCAACTATTAATTGGCTCACTAATCCTCTGCCATAAATTATGCAACAAATCATAGTTATAACTAATAACATGGAAAAAACGATGACTTACACTGCTAAAATAATGTATACATCCACATTCTGCACTCTTCTCCTTAATTGCACACTTAATTTGAATAAAGAATTATCTTAGCTTGGAAAGCTGGAGAAACCCAGCCAAACTGATACCAGTTCAGAACAAACAGATTCATAAAAGAAGTTACGAAAAATTCAGAAAATAGAGCTCACTAAAGTTCATTAGGCAACTCTACTTTCACCTTGGTGCTTTCTGCCCAAAACAAAAACATTCCCAAACTCCGGAAGGATATATTCAAAATAAAGCATATAGGGGGAAATGGAATAAAATTCGCAAAGAGCAAAACTTTGCCAATAAAAATTTGCCTGTCGCAACGTAATATTCTTCATTAGGCTGTTATTGCATTTGGAATCTTAATTGCGCAACGTTTACACCTGCTCTGGAGTTTCGTTAAATATTTTGCGCATTTTTATTACATCCCCTACGAACGTTTGCAAAAGTAATTTGGTTGAAAACTTTGAGAGAAAGTCGGTAAGATCTTTAATCAGTCAAAAATGGCACAAACATGGTCGCTAATATTCGCAAATGTTTTTGCAACTGTTTTTTTCTGTATCGAAACATATTACATTCCCCCAGTAGGGAATAATGCATTCCATTTTGGAGGTGTCCCCATATCACTCCCCAGCTGCACTTCAGGAGGGGAAACCCAAAACATTGTGCAGTCACCTTCTGCTCTCTCTACTGTCACTCAACCAAAGGAAATTGTTGGAAAAAAAACAAATTCAGAATGGACATACCTCAAACCCAAACTCATGGTTGTTCTAGGATAATGAGTACCGTATATACTCGAGTATAAGCCGAGTTTTTCAGCCCCCAAAATATGCTGAAAAACTCTACCTCAGCTTATACTCGGGTCAAGCGCAAAAACGGTCGCCGGCGTCGAAGAATAGTCGCCGGCACCTAAGAATAGTCGGCGGCGTCCAAGAATAGTCTCCAAGAATATCCGCCGGCGTCCAAGAATGGTCACCGGCATCCAAAAACGAGACGCCGGCACCTCCAATGGGAGCAGAAACCTTCAATTTTTTGATTGAAACTTACGAGAAGCTGTTGCATTTCTCACCCTATGCTTATACTCGAGTCAATAAGCTTTCCCAGTTTTTGGAGGTAAAATTAGGTACCTCGGCTTAAACTCAGGACGGCTTATACTCGAGTATATTCGGTAAGTACCAGCTACTGTGTTATTATTACAGAGAAAAAGGAAATCATTTTAAACAATTTGAATTAGTTGAACGTTTCTGGATGGGTTTTTTGGCATCCCTGTATAGCTGTTATTTGGATCTGGCTTCGCTGATGTCATAGGCAGTGGTACAATGGTTTTTGGGAAGCGTGGTCTATCCATTCCATGATATAAGGATGTCGTACCATAAGGCTTAAAGCAGCTCTATGACACAAATTCTGTGAAGGTATGGGACCTGCTATCTAGAATGCTCGGGACCTGGGGCTTTCCGGATAATGGATCTTTCCATAATTTGGATCTTCGTACCTTTAAGGTGGCCATACACGGCCGATAAAAGCTGACGATAAAAGCTGAGCTTATTGGCCCGTGTATGGGGCCCCCTGACGGGCTTCCCCGATCGAGATCTGTCCGAAAGTCGGATGGGACTAAAAATCCTGTCAGATCATGGCTGCATTTGTTCGTTGATGCATCGACCGCCCGTAAAGCCACCGTAGGATCCGAACGTTGGGCCCTGGGGCCCACGATCGGATCAGCCCGATATTGCCCACCTCAAGGTGGGCATATCGGGGAGAGATCCGCTTGTTTGGCGACATCTCCAAACGAGCAGATCTCTCCGTGTATGGCCACCTTAAGTCTACTAGAAAATCATGTAAAAATTAAATAAACCCAATAGACTGGTTCTGCTTTCAATAAGGATTAATTTTATCTTAGTTGGGATCATGTACAATGTACTGTGTTATTATTACCAAGAAAAAGGAAAACATTTTAAAAAGTTTGGATTATTTGGATAAAATGGAGTCTATGGGAGACAGCCTTTCCTTTATATGAAGCATTCTGGATAACGGGTTTCAAGATAATAGATCCCATACGTGTACATTTAGGAGAACTCTTTAACATCGTGACAATGAATAACTTTTAGGAGCTGTTATGACTTCTGAAGACCCTCAGCCGCTGTTAAGAAGATACAATGGGTGTGCTGTGAGCCTTTCCATTAATCTCTAGTTAAAGTGTTACTTTGGGACAACTCGCGCTATTCCCTAAGTTTGTTTTTCTCCATCATATGAGATCATGCTGCCCCTATGAGCAACCTCAGCTGCTTCTCAAATAGAACTGAGATCATTTTCTTATGAATTCCTTTATTTATCTTTTATTAATTTCATGCTTTAGACAAGAAACCTTTGAAATTATCTGAAACTGAGATTACAGTGGGGAATCCACAGCTCCTGAAGTTTCCCACATATGATTTAACACTCAGAGAGAAAGCAGACAAAAGCATAAGGTGAAACAAATAACTGTATTATGGTTCCTGTCTAGGATATTAAAAAGCAGGATGATTCAATCAAAATTAAAACTGATAGATCATATATTTTTTTTATTTTATAATTGGATTTTGTGTAATTATTATCATCTATGCTCAACCCCACTTATCTGACCACAGAACGTAATGAGAATTAAATGGTATCACTATTGGTAACAATTACTCATATTGTTTGCAGCTGCTATTGTAGGAGGATTGAGCTACAGAGAACAGAGCTATTATTATTTATTATTAACATGTATTTATATAGCGCCAACATATTGTGTAGCTATATGTAGCTACAAGATCAAATGAATATTTTATTTTAAATCAGATTGACCCATTTTCTCCAATTTCTCCAATTTTGATTTAAATGTTTAACTTTTAAAAACATTTTCACCTATTCTGAGAACCTTTTTAATTGGTCTCGATTATAGATATTTTTTTAGCCTTACAATTCTGCCTCATAACAGACTGCAATTGAAAAAGCTTGGGGTCACTGACCCTGGCAACCAAAAATATTTGTGGAATCACTTTTATTTGTATTATTTTTTTAATTGTTTATTTTTCTTTTGAGTTCTGTATTGATTCTGCTCTCTTGTCGCTATGGAAATGAACCCATAGCAAACAGATTACAGCTATAATTACTTTCCTGAGACTTGTATTTACTAAGGTTAAAAAAGAGTAAAACCCCTCTCTGTCTAGTTGCCAACCAATCAATAATACCACATTGGTTGCCAATGTCTATGTTGTTCGGTCTCTAAGTTTCTGATAATTAAGAATAATTTCAATAAATATTTTTAAAAAAAACCTTTGTAATTCGTTATTACGTGATAGTGTTTGAATCCAGACAATAATTGCCCCATTAGGTGCTTGGTGCCTTTAAGTAATAGTTAAACGTTACTTATAATATACTAAGTTAGGTGATTATAAATTACTCAAATGACTTAATTGATTAAAGTGCTAGTGCAATATTATTATAAATTCATAGTTAAATTAATGAATTAATTAAATAGTTGTGCCTGCACAAATCCGGGTAATGAATTAATTCAAAATTACCACAAATTAATCAAGAAAAATTGTGACTGAATTTATTATACACATTCACTGAACAGAAATTAAATAAAAACCAAAAAAGGCGGGGGGGGGAAGAAAACCCACCTCCACTGAAATGGTAAATTGTAGTTGGTTAGCACACCTCAGTCTAAGCTGATAGGTGTGTTAAAGTGAAAACGTTAATTAAAAAGAAAAAACGTATCAAAATGTCCACATAAAAACCAGCATTGAAGAAAAAGATAGAAATCGAAAATTATTAGAGGTGGAGAAGTCCCAAGAACTAACTGCCTATGATTTTTCTAGATTCTGGGACCCCACAAGAGGGAGAAAGTAGGTCACTGGGGACTGTAGTCTCGATTTACCTTGCTATCTCTTTAATTTTTCTAATCTTCCCTAAAAAAATACAAATCCCGCAGTGCCATTCGATTGCAGCAAAGATTAAGAGAAAGCAGAACCAATGCGGTTTTTAAACTGAGACTTGCAGAACACAAACCATTAATAATTGTATAATTAAAAGTTTGAGATAAAGTGAACAACCATGTTAACACGGAGTTGTAGATGGGGTATTTACAAAATGTTATCACCAGTCCTGAGCTGTGATATCTATTTCCTTAGGGGAGGCTAAAGAATTTTATTTTGGTAAATTGAATGAAAAAATAATACCGTAACAAAAGTTACTATGTTGGTAAAAGTAGTGATATTTTATTAAACATATACACTTTTTGCATGTATGCCCCCCCCCATTCCTCTTTAAAGGGAGAGGCAAGCAACTAAATCTGATTTTTAAAAGAGCAAACTGTTTTTTGTTTTTTTTTAATATTTCATTTTAAAATCTGTAATGGGGCTAGACATGTTGTTAGATCATGTGACTTGTGCTCTGTTAAACTTGCAGTGCAGCTTTCCCCCCCAGCAGCTTATCAACAGAAAAATGGGAAGGGGACAGGATAACAGCTCCCTAAAACCCACATTGCTAGGTTCAGATTTAAGAATAGCACTCTATAGTAAAAACAATAAAAAGCAATTCTATTGTAGGGATGGACAAAATCCAGGATTCGGCCTTCTTCAGCAGGATTCTGATTCTGCCAAATCTTCCTGCCCAGCCGAACCGAATCCAAAATCCGAATTTGGATTCAAATTAGGGGGAAGGAGGGAAATCACGTGACTTTTTGTCACAAAACAAGAAATTAAAAAATTCCAGCCCCTTCCAGCACCTAATTTGCATATGCAAATTAGGATTCGGTTCAGTATTCGGCCAAATCTTTCACAAAGGATTCGGGGGCTCGGCCAAATCCAAAATAGTGGATTCGGTGCATCCCTATTCTATTGTGAAGTGCTGGCTCTTTTTAAAGATCGCTGCCTACACACCAATATTACAACTAAAAAAAAATACATTTATTGGTCCAGGAATAAACTGTTCTATGGTACAGTGAATTATTTGTAATGTAAATAGTGTCATTTAGAAATAAAATGTACAACATAAACTTGATGAGAATCCCTTTAAAGAATACCTCTGTCTTAGATACAGTATATCATGTACATCAAGAAGATTAGGAAACAAAGAAGCTGAAACAGCAGGTCTAGCTGCTGAAAAGTATTTATTGTGACACTACGGAGCCCATTTATTAACAATTGTGTTTTTTCCACGAATCTTGAAAAATGTGTGTTTTTTCTATATTTCTTAAAAAGTTCAAAAATTCTGTAAAAACTTCTAGTACAAAACTTTGCTGCGCTAATCTTATTGGACTGGTTTATATCAATTCAGACTTTTAGAGGTTTGGGATTTTTTTCTTTGCTGGTAATTGTCTGAAATTTTTCCATATTTTCAAGTGCATCATCCAGCCCTTTTTTTTTCATTCGTACTTTTTATAATCTGATCTTTTAATAGATTCAATGACAAAGGGCTTGAAACGTAGTGTGACAATAAGGGGCGCATTTACAAAGCTCGAGTGAAGGATTCGAATTAAAAAAACTTCGAATTTCGAAGTGTTTTTTGGGCTACTTCGACCATCGAATGGGCTACTTCGACCTTCGACTACGACTACGAATCGAACGATTCGAACTAAAAATCGTTCAACTATTCGACCATTCGATAATCGAAGTACTGTCTCTTTAAGAAAAACTTCAACCCCTTACTTCGGCAGCTAAAAGCTACCGAAGTCAATGTTAGCCTATGGGGAAGGTCCCCATAGGCTTGCCTGAGATTTTTTGATCGAAGGATATTCCTTCGATCGTTGGATTAAAATCCTTCGAATCGTTCGATTCGAAGGATTTAATCGTTCGATCGAAGGAATAATCCTTCGATCGTTCAATCGCAGGATTTGCACTAAATCGTTCGACTTCGATATTCGAAGTCGAAAGATTTTAGTTCCTAGTCGAATATCGAGGGTTAATTAACCCTCGATATTCGACCCTTCATACATCTGCCCCTAAATAAACTTTGTGTGCTCGTGCATTCAAACTCAAATTTCGAAGCAAGCACACACAACAAAACGCACAAAGAATTTTGTGTGAAAACATAAAATTTTGCATTTATTCACATCAGACTCCTAAAAGAGTGCCAGGATATTTGGATCATCGCTTTTAGCTCAACATAATTGTGTCACCCACCAAAAATGCTTCTGGACTATAAACCCCAGCACATTATTAATGGTTAAAGCATGTTGCTGACCCTGATTAAAAAATATTTTTGTTAAACGTTGCTTCACTGGCTTCAGTCTCTTAACTCTCTACATCATACTAAAAGCGAACTCAAAGGTCAACAACCCCTTTAATGCTAGGGGGTCTTTCAATGGCAACTTATTCTATGAACTCCTTGTCCTTATCATTCAGAAAAACCCATTACACGTTAAATTATTTTTTTATTACATGGGGATACCATAGGGAAGCATGCAAAATGGCTGGATAATTACCAGGACTGGAATTATTATGCATTTTGAAGCATTCCTAAATCATATACTTACATGACTTATTTTCTGCTGAATAATAATAATAATACATTGCATGCGCTATATGATGTTCAATAGATTGTTTACACTTATGACACTGGACAACTTGGCATTAGACTGGATTCATCTTGAAGACTATCCTACTGCACAAAAACACAAAAAAGACACAGAGCTGTAATACTACCGAGCACAGAATAAATTCCATTAGCTCCATCAACACTCTATTAACTTGCCAATTACTGGCACCAGTGGCAAACAAAAGTTGTGCTATAATGACATTACAAATAAGTTTATTAATCTTCCTGATTATATACTTGCTGCCTGTGAAGAGTGATGTGAGGTGTATTTATTACAACACCGCTTGACATTATTTCGTCTTTTTTTGTCTGTTCTAACCGTGATATTGCACCATTCTTAATCCTGCTTGCAATGCTAACTGGTATGCCCTTAGGAACAAAACTGCAACACAAGTGTAGGTTATAAACATCCCTTTATTCTTTTAACTCTCTTGAAATGTCAATGTACTGACATTCCTCATTAATTCTTCAGCAAACACAACTTTAGGACCCCAGTAGGCCCTACTGTATATGGATTTGTTTATACAAATATGTAACGCAATTTGTTTTTAGTTTCACTTGTTAAGACAGCGCAGCCATGCTATACCTTAGCAGCTATAATACTGTATATATATATATATATATATATATATATATATATATATATATATATATATATATATATATATATAAAACATTTTAATACCCCTATTATCAATATCACAGCAAAACTGAAGAGACATGTGCCAATCAAATAGATGAGAAAGTGGGATGGCGCCTTGCCTAGAGCAGTACCTTGCATAAAGTTTATAAAGCTGGCACTGGACGCAGCACACTTACAACTCTTCTACTTAGCCCTCCAGCAATTCACTCAGGTATCCTGCCCCCTACCTGGTAATGTATTTAGAAATCTTGATAGGCAAGGTTGCAATACTATTGTCCATGGGGAGTCCTAAGAAATTGTCCAATGACAGATAAGGCACACGAGAGGCTATAAATTGCATCTGAAGATACACCATCCAGGTATGTAGGGAGGAATTTGCTCCTGCTGTGCATAAAAGACACGTAGAGCTCCAACTCCCCATGGAAGGATAGGACAATTTCAGGCAAGTTTCAAGACACCAAGGAGGTGACCAACATTGCTATAGAAAGTGCTAGCACCACAGAGATGTATGTGCTCTACAGCAAGATGGTCCTGAGAGTCCTGCATGGGTCTGTTTTAGTCAACCTGCACCCAATTACCCACATCCCAACTTGCACCCACATTTGTTTCCCCATGAAGTTAAACCCGACCCGAATGGATCAGGTGATACAGCAGCCAAAGTTCCCACCTTGAAGCAATGGCAGTTGCAAGAGATGATTTTGATACTGTCACTTGCCCTTGGGTTAAAGGGACCAGTTTCCCCTTGCCAAGAGCACCAACATAGTAATGTAAAAATATCCTCAACCTTTCCCATCCAGAAGGATCATAAAATTAGAAAGAAGAGAAGAAAAAGAGAAGAAGATTGAATTGAAGGCTGCTAAACAAGTTAGTAAACGAATGCTACAATTAAATCAACGGTGAAAGATGACATGAATGAAACCTAACATGTACCTTGTGACGCCCACCGCCACTATACCTCTCCTGAACTGGAGTAGAGCTTTCATGTTGGGGAATTTCTCAAATCCATCTGTCATTATGTTGGGTAGTGTTGCTGTCTTGGAATACAGGAGAATTTTGAGGAATCAATGTTTACACTGAGTGTGGTATGAAGGTTTTATTTGGCTTTCTCAAAATGTAAACAAGTCCAGATGTAGGAATGAAGATGAAAAGATGAATCAATCGACTGTATTACTTTCTTCAACTGCAAGGTTTTGTGATCTGACCTTGTTTACAAGTGGTTTCTAAATGACAACCATACAATAAATATCATCATTGTCAATCACACAACTTACAACTATTATTTAGACTGGATCAAAGCAACATGCCTTAAGTTCCTTGGCTGAGCAAAATTATTTCCTGATATGTGGATCATACATTCCTGCCGTTGACTTATTATTGTTATTGGCACTTAACAGAGATTATACAAGTACATTAGAGGACATTATAGACAAATAACAGGGGACCTTTTTACCCATAAAGTGGATCACCGTACCAGAGGCCTCCCCTTTAGACTAGAAGAAAAGAACTTTCATTTGAAGCAACGTAGGGGGTTCTTCACAGTCAGGACAGTGAGGTTGTGGAATGCACTGCCGGGTGATGTTGTGATGCTGATTCAGTTAATGACTATAAGAATGGCTTGGATGATTTCCTGGACAGACATAATATCAAAGGCTATTGTGATAGTAAACTCTATAGTTAGTATAGATATGGGTATATAGAAAATATGTGAAAGTAGGGAAGTTTGTTATGCGCCACAAGCATTCAGTGACCCATCGGAGCTTCTGTGCATGTGCAGTGATGTCGACAGAATCCACTATTTTGGATTCTGTCGAGCCCCCGAATCCTTCTCGAAAGATTCAGCCGAATACCGAACCGAACCCTAATATGCATATGCAAATTAGGGGTGGGAAGGGGGAAACTTATTTTACTTCCTTGTTTTGTGACAAAAAGTCACGGTACTTCCCTCCCTGCCCATAATTTGCATATGCAAATTAGGATTTGTATGCGGTTCCACCGGGCAGAAGGATTCGGGTGAATCCGAATCCTGCTGAAAAAGGCCGAATCCTGGATTCGGTGCATCCCTAATATATAGGATACAAAACAATGCTGGTGTAATGCATTGGTCCTTTTTTCCCCAGTCTCATGAATATTTACAGTACAGTATGGGACCAACTTATCCTTTATCCAGAATGTCCCATGTCCCAGGCATTCTGGAAAAAGGATAATTTGGATCCTCATACCTAAAGTCTACTAGAAAATCATGTAAATATTAAATAAAATAAAATATTAAAGAAAAGTTCTGCTTTCAGTAATTGTTTAATAATTAATTATATCTTTGTTGGGATCAAGTACAAGGTAGTGTTTTATTATTACAGAGAAAAATAAAAAATGTGCATTATTTGGATAAGTGGAGTCTATGGAAGATGGCCTTTCAGTAATTTGGAGCTTTCATATAACAGGTTTCCAGATAACAGATCCCATACCTGTATATAATACACAAAAGCCATGAATATCCTGTAAATTATATCCTTATAAACGGTGAGTAGTGATGTCATCAGTTATAAACGGTGAGTAGTGATGTCATTTCTGTCACATGACTCACTAAAATTTGTGTATTATAATAAATAAAGTACCCCCAGTTGTAAAATATGAGGATAGTAGAAGTTACCTCGGAGTTCCATGACCTGTATAAAAACACTCGGCCTTCGGCCTCGTGTTTTTATATGGTCATGAAACTCCTCGGTAACTAATAATATCCTTATATTTTACAAGAGGGGGTACTTTATTCACTATATGTAATCCAGCACCATTAAGGGAAGTTGAAAGAACGTATACCCTGTAACACCATGCATACAAACCATCCAACTGCTTTTTTTTTTTTTTTTGCAGAACTAGAGCCAATTTGGCACATGCCAAACTATTCATATATATAAAACACCTAACAAATCCTGTTAAACAGAAATTATTTCAATTAAGATACAAGCCTTTTTTGTGTTTTCTCTCTCTTTTTTCTGTTTACTGTTTGAAAAACGCATCCTGGCTCTCACTTACTCAGTGTGACACAGATATGGCGCTTGTAGGTATTTCTCAGTTACAAAATGCACAGGGTGCATACGTACTAAATACTTTTATATGGCTACAATGATTTTATGGGGTATTTCTGTCTGTATAAACGAAAGATTATATATTTTTTTTCAGCATCTTGAAAAGACCCTTGTGCACTCGCTCCAATATTTAAATATATAATTTAGTAGCAGTTTGCATAAAGGATGCTAACTTCCCCTATAAAACATGCATTCCATTCCAGACACCCTACTAAATATAGGGCCATTTGAAAGTTAACTTTTGCAATAAGTAGGGGACATTAAATCCACTAGGAATATCAGGAAATCAGAAGTTTTTAGTGTCGTACGGCAATAAACATCAATTGTTTTGCATATAACAAAAACGAGCAGCATCCAAAAGTCTAGCAAATACAATTCTTGAATTCAGATAATTTGAATTATACTTGTGTGCATTTAAAATGGGTTATTCTGAAACACAGAAAGAATCATCATGTCACAAATGGTCTCTAGAGGACAGTGATGTTCTGTCCCTGGACAAATCCTGAATATTTAGGACCTGGAGAATTAAAGCCTAAGGGTTTACACTCGTATCCTACAACAGGACCCCAAGGGTATTATTATACCGTTATCACAAATAATGGCTTGGGAGAATATATTTAAAACAGAAATGATACAGTATCTCTTCTCTCTCTCTCTCTGTGTAGCTCACTATCGGGGCAATGTAATAAAAATCGCTAACGGAAAAACTATTCGCAATGCGAAAAGTTATGCCTTTGTGCGAACAAATTTTGCTTTGTGCGAATTTAATATAGCTTTTGCGAGCCCGGAAACTGTTTAGCGATCACTTCCGACAGTGATAGACCGTTTGCGAATTTTATAGTTTGCGCCAATGCGCAGTCAATGTAATAAAACTTCTTACTGAAAAAGTCGTTATGTTTGCTCCAAAAGATTACGACACCTTCAAGCACTTCTTATGAGTGCGCAATTAAAATTCGCAATGCGCAATTAAAATTCGCAATGCAATAACAGTTTAAGGAACAATATTACATTGTGAGATGTGGACTTTTAGTCTTATTATTTGTGCAAATTGTTTTGCTCTATGTGACTTTTATTACATTCCCCTGTATATGTTCTTCCCAGTATCCTAATACAAACATGGCATCTATTGTGCAAAGAACTATAATCCAGAAAGCTCTGAAATACGGCAATGCCATTACCGACAGTAAACTAACATACTTCATTTTATTTGCATTTTCTCAACAATGAAAATTCATGTTTTTATTTGAATGCTTTTGTACATAGTACAGGTATGGGACCTGTTATCCAGAACGCTCGGGACCTAGGGCTTTCCAGATAATGGATCTTTCCATAATTTGGATCTTCATACCTTAAATCTACTAGAAAATAATGTAAATATTAAATAAACTCGAGAGGCTGGTTTTGTCTCCAATACGGATTAATTATATCTTAGCTGGGATCAAATACAAAGCTACTGTTTTAATATTACAGAGGAAAAGGACATAATTATTAAAATTTGGATTATTTGGATAAAAGAAAAAAATCCTTAAAAATTATAACAACCCCCCACCAAAATACTAGAAGTCAAATACCATTTATTTAAAAAGGGCTGTGATTGCCTTGGGCTAGTACAGAAGCCCAACACTATTGGGGTTATTTACTAGACTCCAAATGCAAAAATCACAAAAAATCTGAATCACAAGAATTTATTAAACCCCCAGGATGGAAAAGTCAGAATCTGGAAATCTGACATCTCAGACCTGTCGAGGTTGAATATAAGTCAATGGGAAAAGTCCCAATCATTTTCTGATGTGCGCTGGGTTTTCTGCAATACCTGATGTTTTCAGGCAAAAATCTGAGTTTTCGGGTGAAAAATCCGAAAAAATCGTGAAAATCGGATGAAAAATCCGAAAAAAACATGAAAGTCCGATTTTTTCCCGCAAAGCAAATTTTCTGGAAAATTTAATAATTAATAAGCGCAAAAAACCTGAACGGATTTGACCGGAGTTTGTAGCAGAAAATCTTGAGATAAATTTGGACTTTGATAAATAACCCCCTATGTATTTGCTTCCATTAGTTAGTTTCTAGGGGGGTTATTTACTAAACTATGAATGCAAAAATTGTTTTGTAATTTTGATTTTATTATTTTATAAAATCAGACTTTTTAAAAATCACAAATTTTTCGGAATTTATTAAACTCCGAGGATGGAAAAGTCTGAATCTGAAAATCCGGCATCTCGGACCTGTCAAGGTTGCATAGAAGTCAAAGGGAGAAGTCCCAATGAATTTTTGATGTGCGCTGGGTTTCGTGCAATATCCCAAAGTTTTTGGTGATTTCGGGTGAAAAAATCAAAAAAAATCGTGAAAATTGGATGAAAAATCCAAAAAAAACCTTGAAAATCTGATTTTTTTCCCGCACATTTTAGGGAAAATGTAATAATAAACCCAAATGGATTTGATCAGAGTTTGTAGCAGAAAAATTTGAGATAAATTCGGACTTGAATAACCCCCATATTGTACAACATGTCTAGCCTTCTTGTTGAACAATATCAAAGTTATATACCTACAGGCACAAAGTTTCTCCAGGTTTATAACCCGTAGCTACTGTAGTAACGAATGATTCCCATTTCAATTTGCCAAAAACTTCATAAAACTCAAAAAGTTTGGCAAAGCATTTGTGGAATGCATTGCAGTCAATAGGAAAACTTTTGCCGCAGTTTCATGTAAAAAAATTGCTGCAAATCTATGCCTGGCAAAAAATTTTGCACAACACTACGACCCCCAACAGATGATTCCTTTCAAACCGCATACAAGAAAATACTTAAGGGGTAGATTTATCAACCCGTTTATTGCAATTCAAGCTTTTGTTTTGGCAAATTCAAGTTTTCAAAAGATGAAGTTTTAGTATTTACTAAGTACAAAAACTTTTGGCATCTAAAAGCTGACAAGTTCATGTAAAATTCTGTTGAATTTGTAATAGAAAATTTAAGGCATTATTCGAGTTTTCAAAACCCATTCGATATTTGAAAGACTCATTAGAAATGAAGTGTGGACTGTATTTTTCTCTGTGATCATGTTTTTGAGATTTGTTTTTTAATAAATAAGCACCTCATCGAATTTGGTGAGTTTTTTTTTCCACTATTTTTTTAATTTGGAGAAAATGAGAAAAAAAACTCAAATTGGATTTTTAACGGACCCCTTCACAGTTAGATTTTTCATTGTTGAAAAAAAACCCAATATAATTTGGAAATCATTAACTATAATGTTCTAAAATATTTTTAAAGAAATGATTGGGTGTAATCTATTAGCATTAAATTGCTTTTCCCATGCAAAACACACAAGAAAAGCTCCATGTTTTCGTTGTCGGCATGGTGTTTTTGTTCTCAGGAATGCATCTGTAATCTGAACCAAAATGTTCAAGTAATGATGCTTCTTATTTCAGGGCACACACTTCGCATATTTGCATCCCAAGTCTTGTATTCCTTTTATCAGGCTACTTGGGATCCAAAATGGAGATTTAAAAAGGGCCCACTGCACCTGGCATCATTAGTGTGGGAGCTGCAAAGTATTTCACCAGTAATACCTTGCAAATCATAATTTAATACTCTCTTGTTCCTTTCAGTGCTATTAATTTAGCATTCAAGCCCCGTCCACTCTACTTATACATCATTGCTTCTCTAATCTGGCTTGGGGCCGTTCCAAACCACAGAATTGCAGTTTGGCTCCTCTGTGGTTTCCCTTTTCCTGCTTCCCCAAAAACAATGTCTGTCCCCTCCTTATATCACTCCCAGGGAGTGCGTGCAAAGGGCAAGAACAGGACATGAAATAACTATAATTAAATATAATGGCACACACTCAATTAATTATACTCAGAACTACTTGCAGATATTTCCGAAGCTGACTATTGCAAGAGTTGTATGGGAGGCCTGCACATACAATTAAAAGGTACCATTTAGGCTGCTTCATTCGAATACAGGTATTGGACCTGTTATCCAGAATGCTCGGGACCTGGGGTTTTCCGGATAACAGCTCTTTCCATAATTTGGATCTTCATACCTTGTCTACCAGAAAGTAATGTAAACATGAAATAAACCCAAGAGGCTGGTTTTGCTTCCAATAAGGATTAATTATATCTTAGTTGGGATCATGTACAAGCTACTGTTTTATTATTACAGAGAAAAAGGAAATCATTTTTAAAAAATGAAGTTATTTGGATAAAATGGAGTCTATGGGAGATGGCCTTTCCATTATTCGGAGCTTTCTGGATAACGGGTTTCTGGATAACAGATCCCATACATGTACTATATTTACTCTATATTTCTTAACATCTCTATAGCAATCTCCGTATCAATGTTTATGATTAATCTATGATGCACAGATTCCAGGATGGTACTTTTCCACTACCACTGTTTTTCCATGTTATAGGTCTTTCTATTTGACTGAAAAATTACATAGTTAAATTAAATTGGGTTGAAAAAAGACAAAGTCCATCAAGTCCAACCCCTCCAAATGAAAACCCAGCATCCATACACACACCCCTCCTTACTTTTAATTAAATTCTATATACCCATACCTATACTAACTATAGAGTTTAGCATCACAATAGCCTTTGATATCATGTATGTCCAAGAAATCATCCAAGTCACTCTTATAGTCATTAACTGAATCAGCATCACAACATCACCCGGCAGTGCATTCCACAACCTCACTGCCTGACTGTGAAGAACCCCCTACGTTGCTTCAAATGAAAGTTCTTTTCTTCTAGTCTGAAGGGGAGGCCTCTGGTACGGTGATCCACTTTATGGGTAAAAAGGTCCCCTGCTATTTGTCTATAATGTCCTCTAATGTACTTGTAAAGTGTAATCATGTCCCCTCGCAAGCGCCTTTTTTCCAGAGAAAACAACCCCAACCTTGACAGTCTCCCCTCATAATTTAAGTCTTCCCTCCCTCTAACCAGTTTAGTTGCACTTAGTCTCTGCACTCTCTCCAGCTCATTACATTTTATTTCACAAGCTTGATTTGATGAGTTTACATTAGTACATTATCTAAATATCTTTATATTCAATGTTGTTTATATATACAGTATAAATAGCTGCTCATACATGGATAAGAATGTAGCTCCAAATCTAAAAGAGGAAGAAGCATGAAAGTGTTAAAACTTAAAAATAGTAATAAACTTTATTATTGTTGTATTATCTTATTAAGGGTATTATTCTGTAATGTTATTTAAGGGTTCAGAGTAGGGTGAAAAGTATTTCAGTGACATATTTCAACATGGATGTGGACGTCTTTCTCTAGTACAGCTGTAACCCTGTACATGGACATATGGTTACACAGTCTGGTCACATGTGCTGTAGAGTCCAATCACTCTGTGTTCTGTGAGGCCCTGAGAATGTCATATGAACAGACCATTCTTGATTCGATTAGTTCTTTGTTGCTCTGTCTGGACAGAGAATCCAATCTGCCAACGCCTCTTCTCAGCATCTGTATGAAGACTTGATCAACATGTAATGGAAGTAACAACAAGATCTCTCAGATCTCCTCTTTGGGACATGGATCGTTTTAAGGCCATTTGTACCAATTGTAAGGAACACTCACCAGCACTCTTTCGGCGTCTTCGGTAAGATGGAGGCGCCATGGGGAGAAACGTGGGATGATGTGACGTTCTGCAGCTAATGCACCAAAACGTGCGCAGCGTCATGACGCCGGCGTCAAAACGTGGAGCATCAACGCACAACGTCAGCATCATCACGCACATTTTTGCCACGAAAATCTGCCTTTAAAAGGACACCTGAGGCCTACAGACATTGCCCGATAATAGACTCTACTTTGTGTGTTCCTGGGTGCTTTATATTGATAATTCTACAGATTATGATTCTGACTTTGGCCTGTGATATCGTCTATTGAACACTTGCTGCCTGAACTGACCCTTTTGCCTGGACTTGACTTTATTATTCTCATTAACCCTTGGATTCCTCGAACTGTGTTTGGTGCCAACTGCTTTCTCTCTGGTCTGTAATTCCAACCTGTGCCTTCAGGCCCTGACACCGAGCTGAGTTCCAGGGTGGCACAGCTGTTTATAGCAATGAGTTTATTTTTAATACTATATTACAATGCTTGGTGCTATGAAAAGAAAGTACTCACATTTTTGATGCTCGCCAACCCAACTCTGACTTTGGTATTTTTAATAGATGTTACAGATACATATCGTGACCAACTGCCATAATCATTATTCTAGACTGGGAGCCAAGAAAACATTAATGTCTATATCTATAGATACATAAAGAAAAAAAGCAAAAAAGACTATAACAACCTCCAGGGCGTACAAAATTCAACCTCTGTCTCCTTGCACTGCTCCCTTTAGGTGGCCTTACACAGGTATATCGGCTTGTTTCGTGAGGTTGCCCAAACGAGCAGATCTTTAACTGATATGATCACCCTAAGTGGGCGATATCAGAATGATCCAATAGTTGGGTCCTAGAAGGCCAGGAATTCAGGCCGTGGGACTGAGTGCCGCATCAACGAACCGATGCAGTCCTCGATCTGACAGGAACTTTATAATGATAGTCATAGGCCCAATTATTGGCCAGATATTGATCTAGGAAGCCCATCTAGGGGCGCATACACTGGCCGATAAGCTGCCAACTTTGTCTGGCAGCAGCTTTTATTGGCCTGTGTATGGCCACCTTTATTTCTCAGTCACACGTGTCCCTTCCTAATGATGAAAAAACCACTAGTCTGCTGATCCAGAAAACATTTCCTTTGGAACCCCTACCCTTGATCTAAAGGAAAACAATCCCTCCGTCCCTTCCCCGCCATCATCAAATACTTCCTTGCTCCAAAAATTGCTACTGCTTTTTCTCTTTAGTTAAACTCTGTACTCTCAAAATAGTTTGAGTTTCCTATAAACCAGTTTGTAAAAGTTTATTGGGTACCCATGTGGTTAGTACTGAATTTAAAGTAAAGTGTTAAAGTAAATTGAATATTTTCATAGGAAGTCAGGTTGCCAGGATAAATCAGCTAGCAACAGAGAAAGGCCGTTATTTAATGTGGTGTATAGGTGGGAGGGAATGAATCCAAGGTACTAAAATCTCCAGGCTGATATTCTAAGAAGTGAATAATTTTTTTTTTTGAGTAAATTAGATTTTTTTTCTAACCAAAACGGCAGAAAATAATTTGCTTGGATGAGACACAGGTCGAAACATTATTATGCACTGCTGTGTAGAAAAAAAAAGATGCACCAGATGTTAACTCAGGAAACCACTTTACACTGATAGAAAGAAAACATACATAAATTAAGTTATTTGAAATACTGTGGATTTTACTCTAGAGTGGATTTAACTCTAGGATATATGGTTATGCAGTTTTCCAATGTGGTAGCCATGACTGGAACATTCCCTCTCCCAGTAAAGGGATCTCTCTCTGCTGAGCAATTCATTTAGCCCTCAAGCACCAGCCCTGAATGAACCCATGTCCTTGTTTGAATCCATAAAACCTTTAACTCTTCTCTTCTGCGTTACAGTTTCCATAGAGAAAAGGTCTAGCAACCACCAGGACTTGCTTGATGATTTCACGTTAGGACCAGGGGCTCCACACAGACTAAGAACACCAGGAGTATACACATAGGAACTATTAAAGAGGTAGTTCACAAAATGAATTATTTTAAAATACACCAGGAATGTATTTTTTTCTTACTATTTTTATTTTATTAACTGTTTTTCTAAATAACGCATTTTAAAAATGAATTGCTTTCATTTCCCCCCGCTCATGTTTCCTAGGTGCAACGGAATAAGTCAGGTCGCTATGAGAATGTGATATGTTTAGGCTTGCCACCTTTCCGTGCGTCTGAGACCAGGCAGGGTGGGGCTGTGATGTCAGTGGGTGGGGCAGTGACATAGATGGGAGTGGCTATGACATCAGGGGGCAGGGCTGTGACGCGGTGACCGGCGATTGGCCGATCGCCGTTTCAATCAAGGGAATCCTGCCCGGTTTTCCTTATTTGGAAAACCGGGCAGGAAATTTTGACCTGGGCAGCCCTTCAAAATACCAGGCTGTCCGGGTCAAAACCGGACATGTGAAAACCCTAGATATGTTAGTTGTTAGTTAAAGGACCAATAACCTCAAAAAAATGAAAAAAAAATTTGTCAGAATACATCAAGGGTAAAAAAAAAACTAAGGGGCCCATTTACTTAGTTCGAGTGAAGGAATAGAATAAAAAAAACTTCAAATTGAATTTTTGGCTACTTTGACCATCGAATTGGCTACTTCGACCTTCGACTATGACTTCGACTTCAAATCAAATGTTTCCTACTAAAAATCGTTCGACTATTCGACCATTCGATAGTCGAAGTACTGTCTCTTTAAAAAAAACTTCTACCCCCTACTTCGCCACCTAAAACATACCGAAGCTCAATGTTAGCCTATGGGGAAGGTCCCCATAGGCTTTCTAAGTTTTTTTGGTCGTAGAAAAATCGTTCGATCGATTGATTAAAATCCTTTGAATCGTTCGATCGAACAATTTTTCATTTAATTTTTTGCAGTAAATCCTTCGACTTCGATATTCGAAGTCGAAGGATTTACATTCGGCAGTCGAATATTGAGGGTTAATTTCAGATCTTTTAGGGGGGTATTTATGAAAACTGTAATTTTTCTCATTATTTAAAAATAACTCCCCACCAAGATTTGGCTTAATTTAGTAACTCTGACCTAAAATTATACATGTGGGAAAAGTCGCAACAAACTCGTGCGACAATTCGAATATTGCAACTTTTTTGAATTGTCTCTCAAAAACCACAAATTTTTTAAAAACTGGCGTCAAACAGGACAAAACCCTTGAAAATCGTGAAGGCAAAATAAATCTTCCAGTTGTAAAAGGGACATCTGCCATTGACTTTTACATGACTTCAACAGGTTTTAGCTGGATTATTTTCAGATTCTGAATTTTAGCAGTTTTGGAGCATAATAAATCATGGAAAAATTGTTTTCCATGATTTATTATTTTTTCCCACCTTGGAGGTTTTTTCACCATTAAAACAAGAACACACTGCTGCCATCTTTGAATATCTAACAGGCAGTCCATACAGAGGTGTAGGGGTGGGTGCAAGCTCAGTACTATAGGGGTATCATTCTGTACAAAATAATTTACTCTGGAAAATGGTGTTAAAAGCTGTGTAAAAATGGTCACTATATAAAGCTGTGTATTTCCTTTCATGCTACCCATTTACTATATTTAACTCCATTATTTAACACCTAATACACCTTCAAGTCAGTTGGAAAAATTCAGGTGGCTAATTCTGAAGTTAAAAAATGTAATTATCGCCATTTTTACTAAGCGTTTTGTTAAATAAAATTATTGTATTTTATGAATAAAAGGTTTATTATGAAAATTAACACTCAGGGTTATTTACTAAAACTCACATTTTTCTGGTTGTGATTTTAAAGGGGAAAACACAAATTTTGGGGAAAAAAACAATTATAATTTTTTGAGATTTATTATACCCCAAGGCTGCTAAGAGTCCGAATCCAAAATACTCCATCTGAAACCTGTCAAAGTCATGTAGAAGTCAATGGCTGATTTCCCTTTTATTATTGAAAGATATCATGACCTGCTCTGGGTGGCATACAATAATCCAAATAATTTGTGGTTTTCAGGTGATAATCAGAAAAATTTGGAGTTTTCGGGTGTCAAATCTGAAAAAGTTTTCCCGCACATAATTTTTAAAATTATTTTATTGATAAATAAGGTAAAATTGTGGATGAGAGTTTGGTTGAATTTGTTTTAATAAAACAATAAGAAAATCTGGAGATTTAGTATATAAACCCCACAGTTTTTTTACATGACTATGCCGAGCAAAAAGGCTGTGACGTGAAGTGTATTTGTGTGTAAGGCACGGAGGACCACATAGTGTGAAGTGTATTTGATCTGCCTTTTTTAATGCAGTTTCCTAAATCGCTCCCTAGGACCTGATTGAATTCCTCTACTGAGCATGCTCCAACCCAAGTCATATACCATATACCAAGTCAGAACATTTCTTATGGACTGGTACATTTTTAAATAAGAGATACAATGGCCTGGACACATGGTTACAATTCTGGCTCACTGGAAATGCCTGACAAAATTTCCCCCACTCCTTCAGTGTTTAAAACTATCCTTGTCCAATAATTTAAAAAAAAATAAAGTTTTATTATTTTACCAATCCCTCCAATCAGCTTATAATTAGCTCCATATAAACAAACCCCGGAACTAGTTGGAAAATGAAAGTACTTTTGATTACACAGTGTGCCCCTTTTCTTCCAGAAAAAGTTTGCCTTCATTAAAACAATAGGAGGAAAAAGTACATTGAGCAAAAGCCCTATTCATTGATTAAGTATGCAGACTGCCCTTTAGCAATCTCTGTGGATAATCTACTGCACGGCTAATGTTAGAGCTTTCATGGTTGGGCGGCAGGGGATCTATTTTCTTAGGCTTGGCTGCCTGGATCACTTTATTTCCCCTAAGGTATATATAACTGAGAAAAACAATTCAGTTCAGTGCTCAGCAATTGGTCACAAAAAATAATAGTCCTTTTCTTCTTGGCTATGTGAGGAAGTTACACTGACGAATGAAAGCTACAACAACAAAACTGTCTTTTTAAGTCTAGTTCTGAGACTGTAAGCCTTAACCAATTTGTCAGCACACTTGTTCTTGTCCTAATAGCTGAGCTGGAACATTTTCAGTTATGCTGTGATTCATTGTTGTTTCACTACAAATGTGCCTGTCCATCGCAATGATTTCAATATAGAATTCCAGGCTTCCAGTGCTGTGGCTTTATGATCTGTCTCTCTGTAATATCCACTGTTTCATCACAAATTTTAACATTTTGCCCCTCAATCCTGATTTTTAACCTTGGGTCCCCAGATGTTGCTGGACTACAATTCCTAACATTCTTCGACATATTATCAAGGATAAAGGCATATGGGGAGGAACATCCAACATCATCATGTAAGAGGTACAAAGTTAAGCACCCCCTAATAAAATTTGTGTAATAAAACAAGTTCAGCAGTTACTTACATTTTGTTTTGTGTAAGACCATATTTGCCAGGAACACTTCCTGCTCTGCTACTTCAGAGGGAACTAATGTGCAGAGCTGAGGTAGGAACTTTTACATGAACATGATGCACCAGTTCCCATGTGCAGGATTAAGAGAATGTCCCTGTTGTCTTTCAGGTAGTAATCCATAGCCTAATGCATACCTCCCAAATGTCCCTTTTTCGGAGGGACAGTCCCTCTTTTGACAGCTCAACCCGCAGTCCCTCATTTGTACTAAAAAGTCCATCTTTTCTCTGCACTGAACAGCCAGAAAAAGAAACAAAGTTTCTCACTTAATTGGCTTTTAGCAGAGATCCCAGAACAGCTAACAGGTGCAAATAAGATACTTAGTAACAATTTTGAGACACAAAAACACAGTTTAGATAAGGAGAAATATTTTCAAACTTTCATAACCTGCCAAATTTTGTAAAACAAACATGGTAATTGGGGGTGTGGCCACAGAAAGGGGTGTGGTCAAAAAAATTGCTGCGCTATGTGCTGGAAAAAAATTTTTGTCCCTCTTTTTACTTCCAAAATGTTGGGAGGTATGCCTAATGTTTTACAAACTTATTAAAAACTGATTAAATGCCACTGCAAACTAGTTCTATCCTGTCTCCAGCACATACAGCCTGCAGTAAGCTAAAGAAGACAGACAGTTACACCTGCAGAATCAGTGCACATGTTACACAGTAGTTAAAGCTGATTACAGAACCTTTATGTTGCCTGATATAAAGTCTACTTTTTTATAAAAGCCACACTAGTATATTTATATGATTGTTATTTGTTTTATGTATTTCCAGAACAGTATTGCTAATACAGTATTGTTATATTACCTGTATACTGAATTAGAAGTATACATGTTTAGTTTAGAAACGTTTACATGATGCACCAGTTCCCATGTAGAACTGTAGTGTAGATGTGGAACAGATCCAAAGCGGCAGTCAAACTGCAAAAAATCCGTTTATTGGGGAGTGTACAATATCTGGGCAAGAAATTAAGCTTAATACATTTGCTACGTGCAAAACCGCGTATGTTATCTATGTTTTGAAATGCCCATGTGGGCTGGTGTACGTTGGTAAAACCATAAGACCCGTACACATGAGGATCAAGGAACATAAGGGTAATATAAGGAATTTTAAGGCTGGCACCTATTCCGATACTCCTGTATCAAGACACTTTTTTGAGCATAAACACAATGCATGTCAGTTGAAATGGAAGGTGTTGGAGGTGGTACCCAATCCAGTTAGAGGAGGAGATCATAATAATTTATTATTACAAAGGGAGGCAAGATGGATCAGTCGGCTAGAATGTATCTCCCCAAAAGGATTAAATGAGCAATATAATTTGATATGCTTTCTTTAATGGTATAATGTATCTTGTTGTTCTCAGGTATTATAATTAGTGAGCTAACGGCATTGCCGAGGATCGTCGGCCGAATCGTAGATGGGTGAGTCCATCAAAACAGGAGTATTACTTCAACACATTTAAAAATTAAGCAAGAGTTCCTATTGCAACATAAATAGCATAGAATGAGTTAGCAACTATTGTTGCTAAACAATTGTAGATGGTAATTATTTAAATTTGCAACATTGTTAAGAAACAAGTGGTTTAGATAGGCTGGTTCAGCATTTTCTCTTTATTTTTGCAGGTTAGGCCGAATGGAGCAATTTCCTGTATTTTAAGCTGCTTGTAAATGTTTTATTGTAACACGTTCTTATTGTATTATTCTGACTTTTAGCACTAATGCACTTATATACGGATTTGGACAGTTCTGAATTATCCAAAAAATGAGAATTAAGTAAATATTATTTTACCAATTGGGCTGAAGGGCTGCTATATTTAAACGCATGAAATATTTATTCACTGTTTTTTCTGTTTACACTAAATGTTAACTATGTTAGAATAGTTTTTAACCTATCGCTGTTTTTATGAAAGAAAATTTTTTTTATTGCATTAAGCAGCATGGTTATATTTAGATGTCACATGATTAGGGTTAGCACAAGGGTTAAATGAAGTAACAACCCACTGAAGGTGTGATTGGTCACATAGGATTTAAATGTTGGATGTTTTGTTTGTTCCTATACACTTGATAAAGGGCTCGTCCCGAAACATGTTGTACACTCCCCAATAAACGGATTTTTTGCAGTTTGACTGCCGCTTTGGATCTGTTCCACATCTACACTACAGTTCTACATATTGATTTGGGTTATCGGACACAGGATACCCGTGGACAGGTCTGATCTAAGCATGTGGTGAGCTCCTTTCATACTAAATTGTGCATATATTGACCAGTTCCCATGTGCAGGATTAAGAAAATGTTCCTGTTGTCTTTCAGCTCCCTGCAATAAATGGAATTACTTCTCTCTTATCCTAGCCTCTCACTCTAAATTCATTTTCATATGTGCAACATTGGGTCTGGAGATCCAAAACCATACAGGTATGGGACCTGTTATCCAGAATGCTCGGGACCTGGGGTTTTCCGGATAACGGATCTTTCTGTAATTTGGGTTTTCATGCCTTAAATCTACTAGAGATTAATTTAAACATTAAATAAACCCAATAGGCTGGTTTTGCTTCCAATAAGCATTAATGATGTCTTAGTTTGGATCAAGTACAAGCTACAGTTTTATTATTACAGAGAAAAAGGAAATAGTTTTTAAAAATCTGGATAATTTGGATAAAATGGAGTCTATGGGAGACAGCCATTCCGTAGTTCGGAGCTTTCTGTTTATTGGGTTTCCAAATAAGGGATCCTATACCTGTACAGAAAAGCAAAAACAATATATAATACATATCCTTATTAAGCACTCCCTCACTCCTTAAGCTTATGTATTACAGGTATGGGACCTGTTATCCAGAATGCTCATGACCTGGGGTTTTCCGGATAATGGATCTTTCCATAATTTGGATCTTCATATCTTAAATCTACCAGAATATCATGTAAACATTAAATAAACCAAATAAGCTGGTTTTGCTTCCAATAAGGATTAATTATATCTTAGTTGGGATCAAGTACAAGGTACTGTTTTATTATTACAGAGAAAAGGGAAATAATTATTAAACATTTGGATTATTTGATTATAATGGAGTCTGTGGGAGACAGACTTTCCGTAATTTGGAGCTTTATGGATAACGGGTTTCCGGATAGCAGATCCCATACCTGTACAAGAAACTGTCACCCTGAAGTTCCATGACTTAAAAGTTACTTTTTTTGGTCATTGAATGTCTTGGTCCTGTGTTTGGTTAGTTCTACAATGATTTATAATGAATACATATACAATTAAATTGAATATATACAAAATATAGCTAACACAATATGTAAAACCTATTTCCCTGCTATGTGTGCTAGTGATGCCTGTATGATGAAAATCTTTTTCTGTGCATATATTCAGCCTCAACTAATATACAGAGATTTGGTAATCTTTTAAATGTGCACATAATTAAACTGAAACAGAAACCTATGTTAATGCACTCGATTTTTATAAAATCCATCAATACCTCGGAATGACAGATTTATTTTGAAGCAGCTCGTATTTAGTCTATTGCGGGAATGTGTGGTCTGTGACTGGCAGCTGAACTAAGATTCATTTGTTGCTAGTGGAACTTGGATCTTTGTAGGGTAAATCCAAATAATAAGATTTATTTTAAGTTCCCTAGATATTGTTTAGACAAGGTGGTTGAAAGGTCTTGACCTGGTAGCTGAACTAGACTCATCAACAGAATCTCATAACCCACCTCTACATGGGACACAGCAAGACAAAAACATCTTCAGATTTTTATAAGGAAAGATCCTGTAATAAAACCTACCTGCCCTGGTGGTCTAGTGGGGCGACGGGGACGCCCGACGCGTGTTCCTCTTCCTGCGCCATCTTGCCTTCCTTAGGGCGCGCACGGCGCGCCTGAGTGTTGTTTATAGCCGCAAACATGCTGGCGTGTTTGTGCAAGCACATTTCGGCGCAAATGTGCACGTTTTTGGCGCAAATTCTTTCCCCTATAAAAGGCCCATTCTGACTGCAGACAGATGCCCATGATAGAACTTGGTTTCTTGTGGTTTCCTGAGCCTTGTGCATCTGATCCTGTATCTGCTTGTCCTGATTATCCGGTTTTGACTCCTGCCTGTTCCCTGACTACTCTGCATTCTGTATCCTGACCCTTGCCTGCCTACGACAACTCTTCCAGCTTAACCCCTTTATTGACAACCCGGTTTGACCCTTGCCTGCCTGACGATTCTGATATACGCCTGCCTCGACCCAGCCTGTCTGACCATCCTTCTGCCTAATCCTTTTGTACCGTGACCTTCGGCCCAAAAGACTTTGCTAACAGCCGTGCCCCTTCGCCAGCCAGAACATCTCGCCTTGCACCCCTCGTTAAGTCCAGGTGGCACCCAAGTAAGCTGAGGGCTCCTCCCGAAGCCCAACGGTGATCACACTACTGGTGAAGCCGAGCCGAGACCAGGGTGCTTGCCACTTGTTCTGGTATTGGGTGCCGGTCGTGACAGATCCCTTAGGAACATGTTTATAAAATATTTATTTTTAGGGCACTTGCACCTGATTACATTGATGGATCTTCTTTTTCTAGGGGATGCATCATGCAGATGTCATAGCAGATAAAAAGTATGATGTTGTTGCCCCTCTGTCCTGGTATGCCCTTGGCAAATGTTAATTTTGCCCATTTATATGAACAGCCCTGCAATAACCCATGGCTACTTAATAATATCCCCTAACCTTACATTTATGGAATGAATAAAGTACAGAATCATTTCTGCAAAATGATTCTGATTATAGTATTTATCAGTGGACGGCAGTGAACAGAGTATGATTTTACACAACCCAATGGGGTTTTTTTTGTCCATGAATTCCACATTTTCTACATTTTAGGGTTTATCAAAATCCAAAAATATCTCAATCAATCAATCAATTTTCTGAAAAGTACCAAATCCGCACAGATTTTTCTCCTTATTTATCAATACATTTTCCCGAAAATTTTTTGTTTGGGATAAAACTCTGTAAAATCGTGACTTTTTTGGATTTGTCGCTAAAAACTGCAACTTTTTCAGATTTGATGCCTGAAAACCATGAAATCTTCAGATTATTGCACGAAACCCCATTGACTTCTACATGAACTCGGTCTGAGTTGGAGTACTTTTTTATTCTGACTTTAAACACCTTTGGGGTTTAATAAATTCCGGTTTTTTTCCATGAAAAAATTACGTTTTCCCCTTTAAAAGGCCAATGAAATAAATTTGGACTTTGATAAATAACCCCCATAACGTTAGTTCAAATTTTTTGTATTTTAAATTAAAAGTAGTTTTAAAAGAAAGTCACCAAGTTCATAAAATTTATATATTTACATTAACACTGAAAATCCAAACATTATGCCAGGCCTTCAGAAGAACTGTGAGACCTGGTCATGCACCCTCTCCACTTCTGTTTGGCACTAGGATTAGTTATCAGAGTTTCCATTCAAGTCAAATGGAAAAGAAATGGGCAGTTTGGGCTGAAATTTGCCAATATACGTACTTCTGCTGCTATTCGCCTAAAGCTATGTTTGCATAGTACTGCTTACATGGAGAAAGATAAATGAAACTAGCTTATTGTGGAAAATAAAGCAAAACACACTCAATACTTGATTAAAGTACAATACAGGATGACAAGGAATATCTAATTTATCCTTATACTTATAGATGCTAGTTTATTTATATTGATGGACTCTGTAGTGATAGGCGAATTTGGGGCGATTTGCTGGAAAATTCACAAATTTCCTGCGAAATGGTGAAAAATTCGCGAAGTGGAGCTGGCGTCTCGTTTTTGATGCCGCTGTCCGTTTTTGCCAAAATTGCGGACACCGGCGAATTTTCGTGGCGGTTTCGCAAATTTATTCGCTGGCGTCAAATTGCGGGAAATCGCACCTAGCGACAAACTTCACCCATTACTAATGGACTGCAATACCACTGCTTGGACCAAAATAATCCAAAAACAAGACAGATGAAAGCAACACTCAAAAATTATAAAAGGTCTGAAAATCTATGGTTGTCTATTGTTTATTGTAAATTATGATTATCTATAAATATATATTATTTCATTCTTACTAATGCTGTAGTATAATTATTTGCCCTTTCAAGCTGTGACCCACATGCTGAATAAAAAAAAAATATTATTTACCCTTAAGGCTATTATGATCAACAGATACAAAAATACAGTAGAACATCTGTGTAAAATGAGCATCCATGGGGATTTTCAGTTTATCAAAATGTCTATATAAATCAAACCACTATCTATTTGCATTAAATACAGTTCCTTTTTATATTGCACATACCTGCCTATAGAGTGGTGGATGCAGAATGGTGACCCCATGAGTGCAGAATTGTGGCCTTTTGGGTGCAGAATGTAGTGTTGACTAGGGCAAGGCTCTCCACAACCCACCAACATGCAAGTTAGGAGATGAGAAAAGGGTTGTCTATATACCTCCACCCTTCTGACCCGCATATCACTAATATCAGCCCTGCTTCCAGGATTCTTAAAGAAAATGTCTCCAGTGTGAAAATGTTGGCAACATTTCTACCCAAACATTTTACAGAACACCAGAAAACTAGCTATAATTTTGCCTTAGGTTATAATTATTTTATCATGTCGGGCAAGCGCGCGCCCTAAGCAAAAACGAGTGAAAATATCCAAGAAAATGATTTACATGGATTAAAACATTCTCACTTATAACAACTAAAATATGTTTATTTAATACACATTGATCAAATGTTTGTAAATATGCCCCTTATTATATAAATCGATGAGAAATATCTCAGCAGAAACCATTTAAACTTTGAAGAAGAAGAAAAAAAAATACTTTTTCGCAGCATTATGAGTTAAAGATAGGAACTCTTGAAAAAGTAACATCTGGTTGTATTTGACTTTCCCATGCGAGATGATCTTTCTGTTCACAATAAAACGGGTTCTATAAAATGATTGCTCTCCTCAATTTGGCTGTCAAGCATTTCTGTCGTTCACATTTCTAAACCAAATCATTTTACAAGGTGCGGTTTTTTTAAGCCATAACCCAAGGCTATTTTTTTTTATAAAAACATAAAATCCAGCGCTGGTTTCTGAAATATAATGTAAATATTTCATTTTTCCTACCTGCAGCAAATGACAGCTTTACAGGAAAGCGCCAAATCGAGAAAGCTCTGACGAACCTCAAATGAAAGTGCATATTTTAGCGTTTGGCCGTCAATGATTAAAGCAAGGTCATTTTCTTTACCAAGCGAATCGCCAAGGTTTGTACAGTGATTAGTCAATGTTGCTCTTGTCGCCATTGACATCTTTTCTTCCGACAAATTATTTAATGCAATTATGAAAATTAGGTAATCTGAAAAAACAAATGTTCTCGCTTTAAATATATTTGTTAAAATTCAGCTACCATAGCGGGTGCCAAAACAAATTTCCAGTCCCTGTGATATCGCTACCTGTTTTCATTTGCCTCGATATCTTGGAAGAGGCTCAAATGTAGAATTTTCAAGAAAGGGAGCCAACAATTTGAGAAATAAACAAATCAAACATTCTTTGATCTTAAATATTTTGTCTCTACGAAACGCCGTAGCAGAGTCTTCCCAAACAAAATAAGTTCTGCTGGTTCACTGGTTTTAAACCCAAACCTGAAAAAAAAACCCTAAAACATTTTTCCATGTGCCGAGTGCGTCTTTGAACACATAAATATTGTTACGTCAATAAATATGAGCCTCGCCGCTGTTTGTTGTGTTTGACTTAAATCATTTCTGCTGCTTCCTGTTATAACGAGTCTAGACCATAATCATTCCTTCAACATTGCAGTCTTCGAAACCCACTATTTGGAGAGATCATGCGATAAAGTTTCATATAAACCCGTATTCTTTGATCATGTCAGATGTTCACTGCTAATTTTGTTCTGGGTATTTTGCTAAAAAGAGAGAATCTTTTTACTTTCTGTTCTCTGTGTAAACAGGATTATTTTCGGGAAGGCTCTACCACTGTAATGCACTGTTGTAAATCTATGTAGCAGAGCATAATTTGTTGACAGGCAAAGAACTGGAGTATCCTGAAAGAGAATTCATGTGTGGTCCCAGCTGCGCAGTCAATCTTGCTACTGCTCCTGCTTTCAACCAAGAAGAGCTTACAACATGCAAGATGTTAAGACAGCCAAGAGAAAAACCTTTGGCGCTGAACTTTACAAACCAATAATAAATGGTTAGCTAGGGAAATATATTGGACTGCGCACTACCTTCCTCAACAAAAAAATCTTTGAAGTCCAAAGCCCAAACTGTTAAATTCAATGCTTAAAAGGGGCCCATTTACTTAGCTCGAGTGAAGGAATAGAAGAAAAAATACTTCGAATTTCGAATGGTTGAATATGGCTACTTCAACCATCGAATTGGCTACTTCGACCTTCAACTACTACGACGTCGAATCGAATGATTCGAAGTAAAAATCGTTTGACTATTCGACCATTCGATAATCGAAGTACTGTCTCTTTAAAAAATTCTTCGACCCCCTAGTTCGCCACCTTAAACCTACCGAGGCCAATGTTAGCCTATGGGGAAGGTCCTCATAGGCTTCCTAACAATTTTCTGATCGAAGGAATATCCTTCGATCGATGGATTAAAATCCTTCGAATCGTTCGATTCATAGGATTTAATTGTTCGATCGTAGGAATAGCGCTAAATCCTTCGACTTTTTTTTCGAAGGATTTCAATTCGGCAGTCGAATATCGAGGGTTAATTAACCCTCGATATTCGACCCTAGGTAAATCTGCCCCTTAATGTGAATCAACAGAACCCCCTTGTTTCTATTGAAGATACAACAAATGTTTTATTATTTGAATGCCTCCTTTACCAGTTACAGTACCCAAGGGATAGCTATTGTTTAGGGATGGGCGAATATGACCCATTTTGATTCACCAAAAATTCGCCATCAGTAAATTTTTTTGATGTAATTTTTTTTTGATGTGCACCGCCATTCAAGTCTATGGGCGTCATTTCTGCGGCGAAACAAGGCGAAAAAATTCGCCCATCCCTACTATTGTTAAGATAGAGCACCACTTTCAACATAGGACTTCCAAAAATCAACATTAGAATCATAATTTTTATTCTACTCATTCCCCCCCCCACCACCCAGGAGTCAGATGTATCTACCACCCTTACCCAAAGATTACACAAGGAGAAAAATAAAGCACCTTGAAAAATGCCACAAAAACAATTAGAGCACCCACGTGGACCCGCCAGAGGATGGATGTGAAGACATGGCAGGTAGAAAACATAATCGGTTGTGGCAGGCGTCAATGTGTGTCTCAAAGAAAAAAAAATCTTCCTGCTTTATTTTTTACCCTAAGGTAACTTTTTCTGATTTATTATAGTCTTAAAAATGAAATTTTGACCTGCTCTACGCCTTCAAATTATTCTCCTATACAGCACAGATCTTTTTTTAATCGTGCAAAAGAATAAAATGTTCATCTTGAATGTGAGTGTATTAGTAATCATATATATATTATACCTAATTATGCATATTATATACTTCAGAAAAGATTTAAAATTATATAACCAATTACAATAAAAAAAAATAACTAATAGAAAAATATCTTTAGCACCTTTGCCCCTTTGGATAATTTGCCATTTTTCAACCAGTGTTTTTTTCCACTTTAATTTAAAACAAAAAACCCATTAGTAAAATGACTCAAACAAAAAATAAGAAGTAAAAAAAAAAATGTACATAATCAAATAGTACCTACAGTACCAACAAAAATACCTTTTTAAACAAATCTGGCCTACAAAATTTACTTTATAGTACTTATTTGTATTTTTAATAAATTGGTTATTTTTTTCAAAACACTTTATTTGACATAAGGTCTGTTATTATCTAAGGGCTCTTTATTTGCTCAAAAATGTCCCCAAAGAGGTACTATCTGCTTTAACTCTTTCAGTGTAATAATGTATTATTCATTGCATACCAGCTACTTACATCATACTGCATTGGAACATGGAAAAGCTTGATACTTCCTTGTGTTTCTACAAAACCAGTGCTCACATGTAAGGAATAATCGCTTCCCTATTATAATGTTGTGACGTGCAACGCTGGCAGTTGTGGGCCAATAATTAGTGCCAGACGGCTTCTCTTATATAAACACACAGAAATGAGGCACAAGTAGTGAGGTGGAATACTGCAGGCTAAAATAAAGAATTCGAACCTCAATGTATTCTTCCTGGAGAGGTTCGAAGGTTTGTAATTCCAACCATATGTTGGCCCAATAAAGAGGTATAATTCAGACTTCAGCATTCTGCTTCTTTACATGTGGTCTATTTTTAAGACCTTTATGGCGACAGTCCCTTTTCTTTTATGCAATATATAAATAAACACATATAAATAAACAGATATCCCTTTCAGACCAAACAATCAGCCTAACAAATTGTCTCCCTCACATACAGTTGGAACATGACGTACTGAAAGATAATGCTTCCATCTCATCCACTGTAGAAACATCTTCACACTTTCACCCATTATAATAAATGTACTACATTTTCAGACATGATGAAGTTGCCTTGAAGTACTGAGATCCAGGGTTCAGTATTGACAAGGCCTCTATCTGTTAGGTGAGCATGAATATTCTTCCCAGGACTGTGGAGTCTGCACATAAATCCTTCTACTCCAACACTTTTTGTTTATGGAACCTGCAACCCTATGATTTTAATACTACAGGTATGGGACCTGTTATCTGAAATACTCAGGAACTGGGGTTTCCAGATGACAGATCTTTCTGTAATATGGATCTTCATACCTTAAAGGGCATGTAAAGGCAAACAAATAAAATCCCATTTTTACTTTCTTTAATGAAAAAGAAACCTATCCCCAATATACTTTAATTAAAAAGTGTGCACCGTTTTTATACGAAACCTGACTGTATGCAGTGAAATTCTCCCTTCATTTACTGCTGTGGATAGGAATTGTCAGATGGTCCCTAACTGCTGAGCAGGGAAACAATCATACTTATGAACAGCAGGGGGAGCCCCCCCCCTTACTTCCCAGCCATGCAGAACTCAAGCAGCTTTGCTTATGACAATCCCTAAGCAGCCCAGACCACACTGAGCATGTGCACAGTCTTAGTCTAGCAAAGATGTTTAACAAAGTTACAAGATGGTGACCCCCTGTAGCCGAGTTTGAAAGCATAAATTATTTGTTTGATTAGGCTTGTGGTGCAGTAAGTTCATGTTTATGTTTAGTATACAAAATACAGAATTTCTAGCCTTATTCTATTTTAGAATTTACATGCCCTTTAAAGGAGAAGGAAACCCCCTGGGCGCAAAATCCCTCCCCCCTCCCCTGTGTTGCCCCCCATCCCTCCTCCCCCCTGGCCTACCTGTCCCCCTGGGCAAATGCCCCTAACTTGTTACTCACCCCTCTGCGCAGGTCCTGTCCATGGAGTTCACAGTCGCCATCTTCTCCCACGCGCATCTTCTTCCTGCTTTGACCGGCGTCTTCTGGCGCATGCGCAGTAGGAACAGTTACCGGCACGGATCTACTGCGCATGCGCCGAATGTCTCGAAATCTGAAAACTTCGTGACATTCAGCGCATGCGCAGTAGATCCGTGACGGTAACTGTTCCTACTGCGCATGCGCCAGAAGACGCTGGTCAAAGCAGGAAGAAGATGCGGAGGGAGGGGTTTTGCGCCCAGGGGGTTTCCTTCTCCTTTAAGTCTACTAGAAAATCATGTAACCATTAAGGGGCAGTTTTATCAAGAGTCGAATTGAAAATTCTAAGTATAAAAATTAGAATTCCAAGCTATTTTAGTGTACTTTGATTAGGGAATAGTCCAAATTCGATTTGAATTTGAAAAAAATTAAATATCGAAATTTATCATGTACTGTCTCTTTAAAACTTCAACTATTCGCCATCTAATACCTGCCAAATTGCTGTTTTAACCTAAGGGGGACCTCCTAGAACCTACGTGGAGTCAATTGGTGGACTTTGAAAAATGTAAGTTTTTTTTTGAAAATACATTGAATCTAAATCAATCTTAACGATCAACGATCGAATACAGCCTATTTACCAGGGAAAAAAAACTTTGATTTTTTTTTGTTTTTTTTATTCAAATTTCAAAGTTATGGGAGTTCAAAAAAGCTACCATGACTTCGAAATTCGACCCTTTATAAATCCGCCCCTAAATAAACCCAATAGGCTGGTTCTGCTTCCAATAAAGATTAATTATATCTTAGTTTGGATCAAGTACAAGGTACTGTTTTATTAATACAGAGAAAAAGGAAATCATTTTTAAAAATTTGGATTATTTGATTATAATGGAGTTAATGGGAGACAGCCTTTCCATAATTCAGAACTTTCTGGAGAATGCGTTTCCAGATAACAGGTCCCATACCTGTACTAGTGTATTTTCCATGATGACTGAAAGAACACAACATACAAAGCACTTTATTAGTGATGGGCGAGTTTATTCGCCAGGCGCGAATTCGCAGCGAATTTGCGCGATTCGCCGCCAGCGAATAAATTCGCGAAACGCCCGCGAAAATTCGCCGGCGTCAAAAATTCGTCGGCGTCAAAAAATTTTTTAAAGAAAAAACGTAAAAAAATGGCGTCACAAAATGGGCGTCGGCGTCAAAAACAAGACGCCGGCGCCATTTTGCGAATTTTTTGCAGTTTCGCAAATTTCGCGCGAAATTCGTGCATTTTTCCGCGAAGCGAAACGGCGCAAATTCGCCCATCACTACATTTTATCACTGCCAAAGCTCAACAATTTTAAAGTTATATGAAGATGGTGTCTGCTTTTGGGAACAAACCAAAGAATTACTGGCTAGGCAGTTGAGGCGCTACCCTATTGGCCATCCAAGCCATCCACTGCCAACATAAATGAGGACACTGTTCAAGTTGGGACTAAATTTATAACTAAGCCTATGTCATTGTGGCTTTTCATTTTATTTATTTACTAAAGAAACTACAAAAATTCCTCAAACCTAAGTTGAAACAAAAGCTGGACTTCACATTAGTGAAACAACTACGCATTGGGCTTAATGCTATTATCTGTTAAATAGGACATTGCAGCATATTGTGTTTTTTTCATTATAATTAAATTTATTAGGAGTTGGAGTATATTTTTGCTGATTCCGACTCCAGCTACCCAAAATTGCTTCCGACTCCACAGTCTTGAAGTGGATTCTTGCAAGGGTCGCTTCCAATGCTCCAAAAATATATATTTTTTTTAATTCAAATGTACTCACAACTCGAATAGGAGGTTTATTTTTGAAAAAAAACCCAACATCTAATATTTAATCGAATACGAATGACCCACAAATTCTAATCAAATTCAAATTGAATTTTCCCTCGAAAAAAAACTTGAATGTCAGGAAGGCAATTAACATTTTTAAATGGTTCAATGGACCATTGACTTATTTATTAACATTATTATTAACATGTATTTATATAACATTTAACATTTTGCCTAGCACTTAGAACTGTTCCCATGGGCAAGGTCTGATAAGTCTCACATTCAAATTCGAGTTGAATTTGTGAGTTTTGACCCAAAAACAAAAAATTCAATTTGAATTTACCACATTAATCGAACATTAATAAATCTGCCCCTAATTGTCTGACTATGAAATTGACTGATTCTGTCTGATTATAAAATCTAGGTTGTTGATAACATCTGACCAGATCTTTGCTCAACACACATGAATAAAATATGATACAAATTCTCGAATCTGATGACAATGCCAGACATCATAACTGCATATACAGTACATGAGTGGGTCAGAAATGCAATTTTAGCAGAAAAAAAACATTCAACCCACAAGTAGAATTTTTTGGAATTTATTAAACCCAGAGGCTGTTAAAAGTTAGAATTAAAAAGTACTCCAACTCAGACCTGCCAAATTTATATAGTAGTCAATTAGAAAAGTCCCGAACATATCCTGTTCTGCTCCGGGTGCAATAATCCGAAGATTTCTCAGTTTTCGGGCAAAAATCCGGAAAACTCAGGGGCAGATTCACTAAAGGGCGAAGTGACTAACGCTGGCGCAAATTCGTCAGCGTGACGTCATTTCGTAACTTCGCCAATTCACTAACGGGCGCTGGGGTAAATTCACTAGCGGAGTAGACCTACTCTAGCGCTATTTCACACCCTTACGCCAGATGAAATTGCGCTATGGCGAATGGGACGTAACTACGCTAATTCACTAACTTGCGCATTTTACTGAACGTTACCTCTTGCGCCAGACTTGCCTTCGCCACCTCAGACCAGGCGAAGTGCAATAGAGTAGATATATTCAAAAATAGTTGAAATTTTTTTCTAAGTCCCAAAAAATGCTGGCGGTTTTTCCTTTTTTAAGGGTGATAGGCTGAAAAAGATTGTAAATTTTTTTGGGGGTACCCTCCTTCCCCCCTACATTTCCTAACATATGGCACCTAAACTATACAGTGGGCACATGTATAGGGCAATATAACAACTCTATTTTATTTTATGAAGCTTTCCCAGGCTTGTGTAGTGTAATGTATTTGCTGCAACATATACGTCCATTCAACTTTAACTTGGCACTGTATGCAAATAAGGCATCGCTAGTGTAACTTCGCTTTGCTTGACAAATTAACGCTTGAGCAAATTCGCTACCCTTCGCCTCCCTGAGCGCAAACTTCAGATTTTAGTGAATTAGCGGCACCCTGGCGAAAATTCGCCTGGCGAAGTGCGGTGAAGGCATCGCTAGCGCATTTTTGCTGCTTATTGAATTTGCCCTTCAGAGTTTTCGGGCATAAAATCGGAAAAATTTGTAAGGTTAGATTTTTTTTACAATTTGTTCAATTTCCGTTAAATGTATTGATAAATAAGGGGGAAAAATCCTTGTGGATTTCAGAAAATACTCAGATATTTTCGGATTTTGATAAATAACCCCTAAGTAACTACAGGTATGGGACCTGTTATCCAGAATGCTCGGGACCTGGGGGTTTCCGGATAACGGATCTTTCCGTAATTTGCGCCTTCATGCCTTAAGTCTACTAGAAATTCATTTAAACATTAAATAAACCCAATAGGCTGATTTTGCTTCCAATAAGGATTAATTATATCTTAGTTGGGATCAAGTACAAGCTATTGTTTTATCATTACAGAGAAAAAGGAAATCATTTTTAAAAATGTGGATTATTTGGATAAAATGGAGTCTATGGGAGACGGCCATTCCGTAATTCTGAGCTTTCTGGATATCGGGTTTCCGGATAAGGGATCCTAAGAAACTCTTTCAGAACAAAATGTGCTGGACAAACTTTACTGTACTTACTGCTCATGTAATGACATTCATTTTTTTTTCCTAGCAGATCTTTTCAGTCAAGTGAATGGCCAACTATTCTTCATTGTTTTACTTGATTTTGCACTGATTAAATCTTTACAAGTTTACAGTTAAGTGCATTAAACAGTTTCCTGATGTTTGTTTGGCACATGCGGGACACGGCTAATCCAAACATTAGCATAAACCTTTCAACATTACATTAGCCACACCAAAACAAAGAGCGTTGTATGTGTTCTAACTACTACCGAAAATGTGAAGATTAAACATTGGGCACTTCTAGACAATATCAAACATTGCCTTTAATGACTACATTGTAGAGCCACACAAAGCTGCCATTTACAGCCAAATTGCAGCATTACATTTCCCGTAACACTTCTGCTCCGCCGACAATATAGACTTGTAGCAGATGGAAAACGTGAACATGTGCACTAGTTTCTCAGGATTTGTTTTCGTTCTCATTAAATATAAATTGTGTATACCATTCACTGCAGAGAAGGTAGAAATGCAGTAACTTTCAAGTGCTGGCGGCCTTTTGTACTGTAAATAAAGTTCACAATTGATGCCATTGTAACAGTTATATATACAGTATAGTATACATCTGCAGATCGGTGTGGTGCAATACGTTTCCCTGGAATATGCGGCAGTTTGTCACTAAAATCTGCTGCAACAAAAGGCAAGACTTGTCTCCCAACATCGTTACATACAAAGCCCATCGGGTAGGTTATATTTACCTGAGAGCTTTGAATATACATTGAAATATATTTTTATATATGTCCCTCTCTATAGCAAAGACAAAGACAATGATATACTGTATATAACTGATGATATATGGTATTATTTACACTGACTGGGGATAAAAGTGCAATAATAAACGTCTCGGCTCTCATTTAGGCAGCACCCCAGTCTGGTTGTACCACATTCCAGATCCAGTGCAAGGGGTAGACTGCAGTTGAGCCCTGACCTTACCTTATGCCGTATGGGAAGTGTTAAGACAACCCCCCATTTTGGCCTGAGTCCTCTGTCTGCAACCATACTTTAACACCTGAATCAAGCACAAGATAAGGACAAGTAGGGGGTGGGAAGGGAACGTCTCCTCGCCTCCCTCTGCCCGACACATGAATACAGTGCTGCAGAACACAGGCTGTATTGTATTCATTAGGTAGCCACAAGTCTTTGTGCTCTGAAGCCATCATCCTTTATACAAGGTAAACAGTGTCCAAAGTGTAAAGAAAATTACATTGTGACCGACATTTAGGGCTCAATTAGACACACTAGGCAATTTTGCACCTGGGCAGTAACCCACAGCAACCAGTGATTCGTTTTTTTTTAGCCAACTGCAAGTTGAACACTGAAAGCAATGATCTAGCCACCATGGGTAACTGCCCAGGTGTAAATTTGCCCAAATGAACCCCAATGCAGAAAAAGCATCTTCCCTAAATCATGCTGGTAGGGGTTGGCAATTCTTTCTATAGGCTGGAATACAAATGTGTAAGCTCATGTGCCACGTCAAGGCCCTTCTTTGTAATGTTTGTGAGCATTAGAAGTTTATAGTGCATTTAAAATCAAGTCCCCCAGCAACCAATGTGACTGAGTAGTAAGACCATGGTGCACTTCCCCTTAACTCAGGGGCTATAGTGAAAAGCAAGGAGCTTTTTATCCCCAGCCAATTAACATACATCTATAAGTGATCTCCTGTTTTAACGGCTAAATGGCAGCCATAGGCAATATTTGTCTACAATTTGTACATGAAACACAGAAATAAATCGTCATTGTCGGTCTGTGGCGTTGACCAGCTGCTATAAACACCATTGTGCCAGCACTCTGTCTAACCCACATTCTGGAGTTGACCAGCTGCTGTAAACGATAAAAAGCCCATATTTGTACACAAAGAGAAAATTTGCCATTGCATGGTTTTACTTTTAAAAAAATATAAAAATAATTATTACAAAAAATGAGGTGTTAGTGCCACACTTTGGCCAAAATATATAAGCTCACATGCCACATCATGGCCCCTCATTGGACATGAGTCCTACACTCACTACACTACACTCAGGGGCAGATTTATCAAGGGTCGAATTTCGAAGTAGAAAAAGACAAAGTTTTTTTACATTGAATTTGGCCATTTGCGGTCAAAGTAAAATCGTTCCATCGAACGATGAAATCCTTTGAATCGAACGATTCGAAGGATTTCATCCATCGATGGAACGATTTTTCTTCGACTTCAAAAAACTTAGAAAAATGCTCTAGAAGGTCCCTATAGGCTAACGTAGCACTTTGGCAGGTTTAATTTGGCGAAGTATTGAAATCTAATTTTTTTTAACGAGACAGTACTTCGGTTATCGGATGGTCGAATATTCGAACTATTTTACTTCGAATCGAATTTGAAGTCGTGGTATCCTATTCGATGGTCGAAGTATCCAAAAAATTACTTTGAATTTCGAATTTTTTTACTTCGGAAATTCCCTCGAATTCACTTCAACCCTTGATAAATCTGCCCCTCAGTGTAGGACTTGTGTACTCATGTGTTTAAAGGCAAACCGTTCGCTGGCAAATTTTCTCTTTCTCTTTGGCTACAAATAATGGCTTTTTATCTTTAACGGCAGCTGGTCAACGCCACGGCATGAGTTCGACTGAACGATGGCGATTTCTTTCTGTGGAATAGAAATGTATCCAGTCCTCCAGACTATAGAATGGATCATGTTGCCATCAGCGTTACAACCAGTTCTCAGGCAACTTAAGCCTGGTTGGAGTGAGAGGGTAAATACTTTTGGGCTACAGGGGACTTGGTACAAAACAGTGCAATGTTGTATGACCAGTAATACTGAAGTTTTCTTTATAGTTATTTTAACATGATTATAAATAAGACTCTCTCATATTTTGTCTTTCTCTGGATGGGCAGGAGATCCCATACCTGTGCTGTGACCTTTAACATAACACATATCACTGCATCTCACCTTACAAAACAATACCTTCATTCAGTGTTTTAGTGTTTCCCAAACTTCACCTTTACTTGTAACATAAATGTTCAGCTTATCCAAAGAACCTACTAGATGTTAATGGCTTAGGATGTGTGCAGTCAAGCATTCCTAATGTAGTAAAATACTGTGGCTTTCTTAAACCGAGCGGAAAGATCAGAAGAACGGGCTCTCCTTCCACAATCTCACATATGTTAATATCATTTCCCAAACGGAAGGTAATTTAATAACACTTAAATTGCTCAACCATACACGTCAAGTCCAAGTGCCAATTAGCATCAGAAATTCTGTAATACTGCTGCTGCTGCTGCTGGTAATTTTAGACAATAACACTAGACCGAGAAAAACACTGCGTTTGATTGTACGAGCAAAGAGCTTTCTTTAACTGTAGCTGTAATCAGCATTATAAAAGGAGTCTTTTTTTCAGTCCCCAAAAAATCAGAGACTTGGAAGAGAAAGACCCTCGGCTCATTCTATTTCTCTGCTTGTGTTTCTTCTGATTAGCAAAGACAGCCCCTGAAACGTTTTATTAGTCTGGCTTCTTTGATTAACAAGCAAAGATTAGGGAAATTACAAAAAAAAGAAAAAAATCTAAAGCCATTACAAATTAAACCAAATTCCTATTTGCCGCAGGATGTAACATTTGGTTAACAAAGAATTTACTTTAGTTTAATTTTTTTTTTTCGTTTTAATTTTTTTGAGTTTCCCCCTCTGGTAAAATAAATTAAATAGAACACTTTCTGTTTTCTGTCTTTTATTTCCTACTGTAGTTTGGCACAGAATGACTGGAGGGAATTCAGCTTTTAGATCCAGAAGAACTGGCCTTGAACTTGGGAAGGGGAAGAGCCGTTTTACTCCACGACTAGGTGTAGAATAATTGTCTGACCAATTTGCCACTTGTTCTAACCCATCACCCAAGTTTTAAGTTGGTCCTGTATAAATCCTATTAAAAGTGTATACAGTATCTATTAAAAAAAAGAGCAGAGAAATACCCCTATTAGACTAGGATAGTATTACTTATAGAGCTGCAACATGGAGGAAAGGGATACTTCTTTATTAATGTTTCACAAAAAAAAATAACCTTCAGGGTTTATATCTCAGACATTAGGCTTTCACTGCAATTCATGTTCTTTTAAAGCGGTGGTTCACCTTTATAACCTTTGCTAATTCTAAGCAACTTTTCATGTGGACTTCATTTTTTCTTTTTAATAATTTTTGAATAATTTACCTTCTTCTTCTTTAGACTTTTTCCAGCTTTCAAATAGGGGTCACTGACCCCAACTAAAAAATAAAACAATGCTCTGTAAGGCTACACATCTATTGGTATTTTTTATTACTAATCTTTATATTCAGGCCCTCTCCTATTCAAATTCCAGTCTCAAATCAGTGAATGGATATTAGGGTAATTTGGACCCCAGTAACCAGATTGCTAAAATTGCAAACCGGAGAGTAGGGGTGGGCCAATCTGACCAGGTACCCTCACCCCCCCCCATGCACAAACATGTAAACATAGTGGCGTCAAAGGAGGAGCGAGCAGAGTTGAGGAGTAGTGATGGGCTAATAAATTTGCCTGTCACATATTCGCAGCGAATTTCCACATTTCGCCACCAGCAAATAAATTCGGCAATCTCCCGCGTAAATTCACAAACGATTTTGGACGCACGCCAGAAAAGTAGCACTCGTCAAAATTGCTGTGCATCAACACTATTCAGACGCCCATTAACTTTAATGCCAGCTTCAAAATTCACGCAAGCGATTTTTCTGACACATGTCCAAAATTGGACGCTGGTGCCAATTTTCGAGTTTCACGCGAATTTCGCAAATTTTCGGCGAAGCGAAACAGGAGGAGTGCAAGCGGCAGCAAGAAATCTCAGACCTAGGGGTAAGCAGAAGGCTTCTCAAGAGGTACCTGCCCAGCACCCCCCAATCATTGCGCCCTAGGCAGGTGCGTCTTCTGCCTAACACTAGTTGCCCTGCCGGAAAGCTGTTGAATAGAAAGTTAAATTACTCAAAAACACAATTAAAGGACCAGTAACATCAAATTTTTTTTTCAAAAAAAAAAAACACAAATTAAACTTTGCAATCTTTATTAAGAAATAACTTACCGAAACTCAGCTTGTGCTCCTCTTCAGAAAAGGCGATCCATTGTGCGGCGCTCGATTTCTCCTCCCTGCCTTACCTATAGGAGATAGCCAGGGAAGAGAAAATGTGCACCATATGATGGATCGTTGCCCTGTCGCCTTTAATGAAGAGGAGCGCAAGCGGAGTTTCTGTAACTTATTTCTTGATAATGACTTAGTGATTTCAAAGTTTAATTTGTCTTTGTGTTTTTTTTTCGAATTTAAATTGATGATACTGGTCCTTTAATACAAAATGAAAGCCAATTGTAAATTGTCTCAGTATATCACTTTCTACATCATACTAAAAGTTAATCTACATAGTTCAACCTTTTAAACAAATTGCCCCTTTAAGATCAATATTTATAATCCTCCAACCCTTTGAATGCTGCTCAGTTACAGCAGATAGGCTGTGCAAAATAAAAAATGTTTTCAAAATAGTTAGCCAAAAATGTAATATATTGATTATAGAATACCTGTTATTCCTCAAGTCCATAGCCTATAGCCTATATCATATAAAGTAGAAACAGCACTGGTAGAATCTCCGATAGCCAAGTGAAATGTGTGATATGAGGACTTGAACAAGCAGAAAGGCCCAATAACAGAAATACTGCAGAATCTGTAGCCTACCAAAACGCATAAAGCAGTTGGGGTAGCATTTGAGAAAGTGGAACAGCTCAAGGCAGTAACAGTTCTGATAGAACCTAGAAGGATTCAATGGTAATAGAAGTAGGGATGCACCGAATCCACTATTTTGGATTCGGCCGAACCCCCGAATCCTTCGTGAAAGATTCGGCCGAATACCGAACCGAATCCTAATTTGCATATGCAAATTCAGATTTGGTTCTGCCAGGAAGAAGGATTCGGCCGAATCCTGCTGAAAAAGGCTGAATCCTGGCCAAATCTCGAACCGAATCCTGGATTCGGTGCATCCCTAAATAGAAGTAACACTTGTTTATACTTAGAAGGAAATATTACCCCAAGATTGCAGGTGTCTATACTGTATAAAATATATTACATTCTTATATTATATACATACATACAAATATAGCTCATATTAATTTAAATAAGGCTTTTTATATGACAAAAAAAATCTATATGTGCCATCTGAATGACATGGAAAACCGTAATTTTGAGTTCTAAACTTGTAAGAGCCGCTGTGCTGGCACAAACCAGGGGCACACATACATGTTATGTTTCATCCAGTAGTATAATGTTACAGAGCTGCACCCCCTCCCCTGCAAAATCATCTTTGTAGGGCTTGACAACTATCACAACATTTCAGAAATTATGCCGGAAACAAGAGTACAGGATATTATCGATTTAAAGGTAATATTTTACATTTAAAGGAGGCATTTTCCTCTCTTATAACACCATTAGTGTCGCATTTTACATGAGCCAAAGAAAAAGACCACCAGCACACCCTGACCTCTCAAAGTATATTATCCGGTGCTCAGTAAAAATAGGGTTTAGCACCATCAATTGCATTTGGGTAAAGAAGAAAATTACCAGCACTCAGGACTTAAAGGGATATTGTCATGGGAAAAAAACATTTTTTCAAAATGAATCAGTTAATAGGGCTGCTCCAGCGGAATTCTGCACTAAAATCCATTTCTCAAAAGAGCAAACAGATTTTTTATATTAAATTTTGAAATCTGACATGGGGCTAGACATATTGTCAATTTCCCAGCTGCCCCAAGTCATGTGACTTGTGCTCTAAAACTTCAATCACTCTTTACTGCTGTACTGCAAGTTGGAGTGATATCACCCCCCCTCCCTTTATCCCCCCGGCACCCAAAAAAAAGAACAATGGGAAGGTAACCAGATAACAGCTCCCTAACACAAGATAACAGCTGCCTGGTAGATCTAAGAACAACACTCAATAGTAAAAACCCATGTCTCACTGAGACACATTCAGTTACATTGAGAAGGAAAAACAGCAGCCTGCCAGAAAGCATTTCTCTCCTAAAGTGCAGGCACAAGTCACATGACTGGGGGCAACTGGGAAATTGACAAAATGTCTAGCCCCATGTCAGATTTAAAAATTGAATAAAAAAAAAATCTGTTTGCTCTTTTGAGAAATGGATTTCAGTGCAGAATTCTACTGGAGTAGCATTATTAACTGATGCGTTTTTAAAAAAACATGTTTTCCGATGACAGGATCCCTTTAATGCATGCGGGCCAAGCCCTGTGTGTTTATTTGCAGAGTAACGTTTCGGGGGCACGCCCCTTCGTCAGACTTTTCTTCTTTAACCAAGTGCATTTTACATGAGCCCATTTACAGAGTAATAATATGTTATTAAAAAGTAAAACTTACATAACTGTGTTAAATCTATGTAGCTTATCCCCTTGTACCATACAGCAGTTAAGTAGAATGAGCGCTCCACCTAGTGTGGTCTCCCCAAGCGCCAACACATCTTGTTAACTTACAGCATCCTTTACAAGTAATGGGGCATGGCTCATTTAGCTTCAGTATGTCACAGAAATGGCGTGAAAACGTATGGGAGTTTATCTGGCTAATTATGTACAGAAAGATTTGTTTAATATAGTGTCCCACATGTGCCAGCCAAGCTCAGCAAACTCAAATAGTTTTATTCATGCTGACACCGAGTTTTATTTGACTTGTTGAATCTGATTAAGATTAATGCGCTGAACATGTACAGGCCAGGGGAATATAAATGAATCCTAAGAGGAAAAGGGACAGATATGTGAGCTGTCAAAACCAAAATGGCAAATGATTATATATAATCTTGGTGATTAGTGTGTACAGGTATGGGATCCGTTATCCGGAAACCATTTTTCCAGAAAGCACCGAATTACAGATCGTCTTCCATAGACTCCATTATATGCAAATAATCCAAACTTTTAAACATGATTTAATTTTTCTCCGTGGTAATAAAACAGTAGCTTGTACTTGATCCAACCTAAGATGTAATATTAATCCTTATTAAAAGCAAAAGAATCCTTTATATTTCCTATTTAAAAGTTATTTGTAAATGTAATTGCTATGGAAAGCAGTATCCTGGTTGTTTCTTTTTTAAACAATGTTGCAAAAGCCAGACAGGCCTGTTAATTCCTTGGCTTGTGTTACTTTGTCTCAAAAGCCAGAGCCTCCAGGGCAGAGAGCAGAAAGGGGCAGGCGCTGCTTTCAATAGCAATACATATACACATAACTCTATAAAACTATAGGGAATCTGTATTTCATGAATATTGCAAAGTTGCTTAGAATTATGTTTCTTTTATTAGGCAAAATAAATGTTTTGGGTTGACGTCCTTTAAGAAGGGAAATGGCAGTAGATGTAGAGCAGTAGGCCCCTGAGGAAACAACCAGGAACATACAGAGACACAGAGACTGTGGAAAGAAAGAAAGAAAGAAAGAAAGAAAGAAAGAAAGAAAGAAAGAAAGAAAGAAAGAAAGAAAGAAAGAAAGAAAGAAAGATTAAGAAAGAAAATTAAGCATTGAAAGTGGGATGAACCAGGTTTAATAAACATGCCACCAGTAGTAATCAGTTTAGTTTTTGCTCAGTTCAATTAAGGGTGGCATTGCTTCAATAAGGGTGGATAACTAGGAGTCAATAAGAAATCTGGGTCTGTATGGTTGTAATTAAAAAAGTGCTGTCTAAATAAATCTGGACATCATCTGCATAAAAGTGATATTTTAATCCAATTAATCAATAAATTCCCTGGAGCACCTCTACATTAAGCTGAACTGGAGAAGAAGGCGTGTTGGCATAAGAGACAGACGCTGTTAGAAAAATAAAAAATAGAACTAGAATGCAGCTCAATGGCAAAGGCCAAGTGAACGGATAATTTACAATTATATATAAGGTAAGAAAAAGGTCATACGCAGAATTGCTGCAAAAATTCCAGGTGCTCTTTTATTCCACTACATGTTTTGAGCTGGCGCTCTTTGTCAAGTGTTACAAAATCTACACAGTTGTGAACATTTAAACCATTAGCCCCTCCCCTTCCATTCATGATGCAGGTGGCAACTGCTGAGGGATCCAATTTTCTTTGCCTAGCCACCAAATAAATTCTGTCCATATTAAAACAGATCAAGTGAACAAATATTTCCAGTGAAAAAAATATAAAAAATGTAAAAAGTCCCGTTTGGTGTGTCTCTCCATCGTCCTCATATACAGTATAGAAGTTCATAATTAAAAGTCCACATTTGTACCTAAAAAATGGGAAAGAGAATAAACGGTACAAAATACACTTGCGACCCTGGCACTGCCTCGTGAAAGCCTGCCTAGAGTAACCTTGCCCTTAATTATACAAAAAATTGCAACCACATAGCTGTAACATCAGCAAATATAAGGGAAAAATTCTCTTACCCTTATGCCTTGTTGCAAAAACCATTATTCAGAATATTATTTTTCTGTTATCTAGAAGAAAGGAAGAGTGTGTTAAATACATCATGTATAGTCGCAACTATTTGTTTCAAGTAAAATGTTGCAATATATTCAATCCTAGCAACATTGTTTAAAGAAAACTACTCACGCTCCAATAGTCATTTAGACCTTCTGGTTTCAAGCTATTCAGTTTTTTAATCCACCTGGCTTCTTGTTGGAGTAGTACCTTGGTTAGACTCCCCCCTCTTTCGGGTCTACGTACCACTTCCAATACCTGCCACTTTAGTTGGGCCTGATTATGTACTTTATCATAAAAGTGGTGAGATACTGACGTGTCTGTTTGTGTGTTAGGTTTAAAGTTACGAATGTCAGCCTTATGTTCTTTAATTCGCTCTTTCACTTGCCTAGACGTTTGACCTACGTACACCATTCCGCAGGGGCATTTTAAAAGATATACCACCCCCGCCGTATCACAAGTGGCATAGGAATACAACTTGTATTTCTTTCCAGTGATGGGATGGTACACTATGTCTCCTTTAGTCACAGACGAACAGCAGACACATCCCATACAGGGAAAGGTACCTTTCTTCGAACTCCTTATTAGCCAAGATGTAGGATTTGGATCTTTTCGTAATTCAGAGGGACATAATTTGTCTCTCAGTGTCTGTCCTCTCTTATAGCTAAAGAGGGGAGGGTTGCTGCAGTGATGTTTCAGGATCTTATCCTGCTGTAAGATAGGCCAGAATCTTTTAATTACCTTTTCAATTTGATCACTCTGATTACTATATTTACTCACAAAAGGAATCCTTTCATTTTTCTTATTGTCTGATTTTTGAGTAATTTTTGTTGAAAGAAGTTGATCTCTTGGGATGAAACTCACATCTCTTGCAATTTCATTGAGTTTCCGTGGATTATAGCCCTTTTCCTTAAACCTTTTGGAGAGGGAATTAGCTGCATCCCAATACTTAAAATCATCTGACGCTATTCTTCTAGCCCGTAAAAACTGTCCCTTAGGTATAGCTGCAATACACTTCGGGTTGTGAAAACTCGAAGAATGTAACAGACTATTCCTGTCAGTGGGCTTTCGAAATAGTTCTGTCGAAAGTCCCTCGCCAGTTTTGGTTATTTTTACATCCAAGAAATTAATGGATAAGTTAGAAGCCTCTGATGTGAATTTAATTGTAGGGTGCATTAAGTTCGCCTTATTAACCATCTCCTGAAACAGAGACACTTGCCCTTTCCAAATGATCAAAATGTCATCCACATACCGCTGATATAACACAATGTTGTCTTTATATTCATCTGAAAGAAAAAACACCTTTTCCAATCTGTGTATAAAAAAGTTAGCAAATGAGGGCGCTACTGCAGCCCCCATTGACGTTCCCTGACATTGCCAGTAGTAGTTACCCTGGAAACGAAAATAGTTTCTTTTTAGCACCAATGTCAGGCAATCAATGAGAAAATAGACCAATTTATGTGAATAGTCTGTTTCAAGCAAGAATTCTTCAATACATCTAATACCCTCATCCTGAGGTATAGAGGTATACAAACTAGCTATGTCGATGCTGCATAATGTACAATCTGCACCGTTTGTCTCGATTTTTGATAATATAGCTAGTAACTCATTGGTGTCCTTCAGGCATGTGGGAATCTGTCTCACCAGTGGTTGGAGAAAAGAGTCTACAAATTTAGACAAAGGTTCTAAAACTGAACCTAACCCTGAAACTATAGGGCGTCCTGGGGGGTTAACCAGTGACTTATGGATTTTCGGCAACACATATAGAACTGGTACTCGGGGGTGATCTACTATCAGAAACTCTTTTGTCTCCTGTGAAATAATTCCATCAAGGTGGGCTTCAGTAACAAACAACATTATTTCTTTTTGTATGTCAAATACCGGATCTTTACTGATCATTTTATAATGTCCCGGTGTGGTGAGTTGTCGAACTATTTCCCCAACATACATCTCCTTATCCATAAGTACAATGCTGCCTCCCTTATCTGCCTTCTTTATTACAATTTTGTCATTATTTTGTAACTTTCGACAGAACTATTTCGAAAGCCCACTGACAGGAATAGTCTGTTACATTCTTCGAGTTTTCACAACCCGAAGTGTATTGCAGCTATACCTAAGGGACAGTTTTTACGGGCTAGAAGAATAGCGTCAGATGATTTTAAGTATTGGGATGCAGCTAATTCCCTCTCCAAAAGGTTTAAGGAAAAGGGCTATAATCCACGGAAACTCAATGAAATTGCAAGAGATGTGAGTTTCATCCCAAGAGATCAACTTCTTTCAACAAAAATTACTCAAAAATCAGACAATAAGAAAAATGAAAGGATTCCTTTTGTGAGTAAATATAGTAATCAGAGTGATCAAATTGAAAAGGTAATTAAAAGATTCTGGCCTATCTTACAGCAGGATAAGATCCTGAAACATCACTGCAGCAACCCTCCCCTCTTTAGCTATAAGAGAGGACAGACACTGAGAGACAAATTATGTCCCTCTGAATTACGAAAAGATCCAAATCCTACATCTTGGCTAATAAGGAGTTCGAAGAAAGGTACCTTTCCCTGTATGGGATGTGTCTGCTGTTCGTCTGTGACTAAAGGAGACATAGTGTACCATCCCATCACTGGAAAGAAATACAAGTTGTATTCCTATGCCACTTGTGATACGGCGGGGGTGGTATATCTTTTAAAATGCCCCTGCGGAATGGTGTACGTAGGTCAAACGTCTAGGCAAGTGAAAGAGCGAATTAAAGAACATAAGGCTGACATTCGTAACTTTAAACCTAACACACAAACAGACACGTCAGTATCTCACCACTTTTATGATAAAGTACATAATCAGGCCCAACTAAAGTGGCAGGTATTGGAAGTGGTACGTAGACCCGAAAGAGGGGGGAGTCTAACCAAGGTACTACTCCAACAAGAAGCCAGGTGGATTAAAAAACTGAATAGCTTGAAACCAGAAGGTCTAAATGACTATTGGAGCGTGAGTAGTTTTCTTTAAACAATGTTGCTAGGATTGAATATATTGCAACATTTTACTTGAAACAAATAGTTGCGACTATACATGATGTATTTAACACACTCTTCCTTTCTTCTAGATAACAGAAAAATAATATTCTGAATAATGGTTTTTGCAACAAGGCATAAGGGTAAGAGAATTTTTCCCTTATATTTGCTGATGTTACAGCTATGTGGTTGCAATTTTTTGTATAATTAAGGGCAAGGTTACTCTAGGCAGGCTTTCACGAGGCAGTGCCAGGGTCGCAAGTGTATTTTGTACCGTTTATTCTCTTTCCCATTTTTTAGGTACAAATGTGGACTTTTAATTATGAACTTCTATACTGTATATGAGGACGATGGAGAGACACACCAAACGGGACTTTTTACACACTTTTTACATTTTTTATATTTTTTTCACTGGAAATATTTGTTCACTTGATCTGTTTTAATATGGACAGAATTTATTTGGTGGCTAGGCAAAGAAAATTGGATCCCTCAGCAGTTGCCACCTGCATCATGAATGGAAGGGGAGGGGCTAATGGTTTAAATGTTCACAACTGTGTAGATTTTGTAACACTTGACAAAGAGCGCCAGCTCGAAACATGTAGTGGAATAAAAGAGCACCTGGAATTTTTGCAGCAATTCTGCGTATGACCTTTTTCTTACCTTATATATAATTGTGGATACAAGGCTTCAAAGGACGGAAGCAGTAAGAAGTGGTCGAATTTGGAGGTGAATCAATTTTTAAACATATGTGAACGGATAATTTGTCATGGTACCGGATTATTGACACAGGACAAGATCCAAGAGGATGTGAACATTGAAGTGAGTAAGTGAAGATAATTTGTAAATGTACATAAGCCTCTCTCAATAAAGCCAGACTGCCACATTGCACAGGGTTCAGTAGATTATGGGTGTGAGGAAAGCAAATAATGAAAGAGAAGAGAAGATGTTGCAGGAGTTTAAAGACTAATGTTATAAGGGTGATAGCCAGTTTGATATTTTAAAAATACAAATAATCTGTTGGAACCCATATGTTATGGCCTTTAATATTTAATGAGCACAGAACACTGCACAGAACACTGCACAGAACACTGCACAGAACACTGCAGGCAGATGTGTGGAGATGCCACTAGAACATGCCGTCACCAAAGGGTCAGAAACTTTGCACAAAAATAAATGTATGTATGGATACCTTTGTTTATTGTTATAAATTATTACACTGGTGGCACAGTAAGACCAGTAATACATGTGGAGAATCACCAAAAAAAGGATTGTTTGTCCTTCGCAAAGAGTAACACAAGGGCGTATGTGACAATGGTTATTGTATGATAAATGTTTATTCTTTTTGTTGCTGCTCCCATCCCCTTCACAGGCTCATATTTCACAAATCCCCAATTATAATAACTCAACCTTCTGGGTGGAAATTCCCTTATGATGTAAGTGGCAGACGCCGGCGCAAATTGTTCGCCGTTTCGCGGGAAATTCGCGCAAATTCACCCATCACTATTATGTATCCATCAGAGTGTGACATTTCATCTTATATACTAATCCTGCATAATATTGCATCCCACCTACTACAAAAATCTTCCAACTGTTCTACTACACCATTGCTGCATAATTTACCACCCCTCTTCTGAGCCAGCCCAGTATATTTCTGCATCCAATCTTCTACACCAACCCTGCATAATGTTCATTCCACCTTCTGCACCAACTCTGTATAACATTAGATCACATCTTCTACATTAACCCTGCAAAATGTTTGATTCCATCTCCTAATGTTTTACCTGGTCTACTACACCATTGCTGAAAGATGCACCACCTGCCTTTTGCACTAGCCTTGTGTAATTCTACATCCAATCTGCATAATGTTACATCACATTTTCCACATCAACCCTACATAATGTTTCATTCCATCTTCTACACTAACCCTACAGGTTTCATTTGGTCCTTTGCACCAACCCTGCATGACATTACATCACATGTTCTACAACAACTCTGCATAATGTTTCATTCCATTTTCTACATAAAACTCTGCATAATGTTTCATTCCATTTTCTATACCAACAAGTGTCAGACTGGGACACCAGGGGCCCACACAAAAACCTTTGACTAGGGGCCCACCAATTAATCTTAGGCCAGGGGCCCACACTTAGTAATATTATTCTTCCTCTTCTTAATCAACCTCTATTCTCCTAGTCTCTTTTCTTTACATACTATAATCTATTATTCCATTTATTCATAGAAATAGGGAATGACTATGAAATAGGCCAAATGTCTAGCAGCATAAAGGCCCACTGACACCTTGGCCCACCGGGACTTTTCCTGGTATGCTGGTGGGCCAGTCTGACACTCACAGGAAACCCTGCATAATGTTTCATTCCATCTTCTACACCAACCCTGACTAATGTTTCATTCCATCTTCTACACCAACCCTGAAATATGTTTAATTCCATCTTTTACAAAAACACTGCAAAATGTTTAATTCTATTTTCTACACCAACCCTGTGTAGCGTAACATCACATCTTCTACATCAGCAGTCCCCAACATTTTTTGCATTTTCCAGTTGTAAGCAAGACAATTTTTCTGCTGACCAGCAGTGGGGGGGGGTGCAAAAAAAAAAACTGTCCAAAAAGTATTTTGGTCCTTGTTGTAATCAATAGAACGCTTCCTGGGCTTTGTCATAGCTGTTGTCATGGGGATGGCGAGTCAGTGATCTGGGATTGCAGGTATTTGGGGCATTTTTCATTGTTTTTTTTTTTTTGCAGCAATTATAGACCTCAGCCATGACCAGAGGCGGCCCAGTTCAGCACAGCCCATGGCCCGTGGCCTGGTGGTTGGGAACCCCTGTTCTACATTAACCCTATATCTAATGTTTTACACCATCTTCTGCACCAACCCTGCATAACATTACATAGCATCTTCTACATGAAGCCTGCATAACTTTCCTCCCATCTTCTACACCAACCCTATATACTGTTGCATTACATCCACATACGACTATTATCCCTCACAGCGTCTAAAATTTTTTTTAACTCTGCAATCCCATAACTGTTATTGGGTCATTGGGGCATAGCAGCAGAACAACCGATGCAGGTACCTGCTCAGTTTCTTATATAATAGCTTGTCTACAAACTCAAGTGCAATGTATGAAAGGTTGAACTTGATGGCCTTTGTCTTTTTTCAACCAGATTAACTAACTATATCAACATGGTTTTTAACCACAATGCAACACATTTTTACACAATTTGTATTCATGATTCTTCAAGCAAAATTTGTGGGCAAATTACCACTGTTAACATTACATGTCAAGGGAGACCTGGAAGTAACACCTGCTCTAGACAGGGCTCTGTTGGGTTCATGTAAAGTATTGAAAATAGTGTTTCTAATCACACAATTTAGTTTGTAATTTTGCATTTTGCCCATGTACAGGTATGGGACCTGTTATCCAGAACACTTGAAACCCAGGGCTTTCTAGATAAGGGATCATTCCATTATATGGATCTTCATACCTGAAGTCTACTAGAAAATCATGTAAACATTAAATAAACCCAATAGGCTGGTTTTGCTTCCAATAAGGATTAATTATATCTTAGTTGGGATCAAGTACAAGTTACTGTTTTATTATTACAGAGAAAAAGGAAATCAGTTTTAAAAATGTGGATTATTTGGATAGAATGGAGTCAATGGGAGATCGCCTTCCTATAATTTGGAGCTTTTTGCATAACGGGTTTCCGGATAATGGGACTGACAATTATATACAAAACAGGTAAGTTCCATGCTGAAAGTTGTTGCTTTGCAAAGAGATTTCGCTAATTGGAGAAATGGTAACTACACTGGCAAACGAGGTACAATGTGTTGAGTTGTACAATCCATAAATGAGAAGGGGATTTTGTGGATAACTAACTGTGTAACTGTGTCAACTGTCTTGCAAATACTTTACAAATACATTGAAAGATATTATAGACAGATAGTGGGGATCTTTTTTGACATAGAAAAGAAGACTTGAACTGAACTTTCATTCTCCATGGTTCTTCATGGAGAAGACATGTCAGAAGAAATCACGCGGGTACATTCTTGTAGCATGTCTTCCCCTGCCCGCTAGGCTGCTCCATGTTTGTTGTGAGCATGCTTTGGTGCCAAACAGGATTGCTTTCGTGTGGTAGCACATTGTTCTTGCATTTTGCTGCATGCTCATATTTGGTTGAGCGAGCATGGCAGGAAAACCATTGGCATATGTGTAATGCCTTTAAAGTGATGCCAATGTCCGTGTTACATTGCAACGTGATCTGCGCCTTCTGGTTAACACTCTTATACTTTGTTCCTGCTTGACTTCTTCGTTGCAGACCCATGCCTGTTATTTTTACATATTCCTGATCCCTGGCCAGATATCTAACTACAACTGACTGCTGCTGGCCTTTTCTTGCATCTTACCATGTTTCATTCATTTGTGGGAGTTCCTGTAGCCAACACTTCTGCATTCCTCCACTAAGTCCACACTTGTTGTTCACTTTCTTGTAAGATTTGTAAGGGAGTGTCATGATACAGGCCTGTAAGAGTTAATAGAGCAGGCCAAGCTATTCAATAAATATTTCTACCATGACCAGAAAACAGATACCCCGCATAAATCTGCTCACTTAGGTCTTGAAATAGCCATGTGTAAAAGGTTCACAGCCTGTGATGCCCTGCTCCAAGCCCTGGCTAATAACAAACCAATAAGAGCAATGCCATGTGGGAGAGTAGAAGCCCAGCTAGGGTGACACATTCATTCAATCAAAATATATTTAAAAAAATAGAATTTTCAAAACTCAGGTGAATAGAATCGACCGAAAACTTAAATCGAATTTGAATCAAATTCGATTCGAGTTTTGAAAACTTGATTTGAGTTTTTCTCTGAAGGCTGCAAACAACTCCAAATTGATCCCAGTACGTCTTCCATTGACTAAAACAACAATTCGGCAGGCTTTAGGTGGCGAATAGTCAAATTCGAGTTCTTATAGGGCCAGTGTATGATAAATCTCGAAAAACGAATTCGAATTTTTTTTCTGTCAGATTTGACAGTTTTGGCCATAAAAAAACTCGAAAATTCTCATTTTCACTTTGACTCTTGATAAATCTGCCCCTTAGAGTCCAGGTCACATAGTATTGATGTTTAGACTGTATAAAACTAGTAGGAAGAATTATGACCACTGATTATAATATTTCTCTACTATGTTCCGTAAGGAGTTGATTTCATTGTTGGTCCAGTACATATTTACAGGAGGTCATAAAAAGCTCAATCTGTGTCCTGCTAGGCCGTACCCCTTTCCTTTCCTGAGTCCAGTTACCTGATGCCCCTGAAATCATTGATAAACTCTTCTGACTATGCTTTGGGTTTACTATTGAAGACCCATTTCGGAGGCAGTTTATCCCGTCTGTTTCCACTTTCCTCAAGGACCAGTTAATTCTATATTTGAGGTAAGTATAGGTTTTCCTTGTTTTTTTCCCCATTTTATTTTATAAACTGTTTGATATATTTTAATGTATGTGCTTTTTGTAACATTATTTTGTAGAAATACTAAATATACCTTATAATATTAAATATAAAATGTAGTAAGTTTTGTCTTTGATGCTCTAAAATAACCCTAGCCTGAAAATGTGCAACTGTGAGCCTTAGCGTGCTGCCCTGCATGCTGAATGCTGATTAACCATTTGATTGCTAGTAGGAGTGTGTACCCATTATCTTAATCCTTTTACTACTATAGTGCTTGGAATCTTTCTCCAGTATGAGAATTATGACAGTAAGTTTTGTATGACTTTTGGGGGTGTTGGTTGGACTTTGGGGTACTGATTAACTAGCCTAATCTGTGTGCAAGGTGTGTGGGGATCTGAGGTAATGACAAACTTTAGCCACATCGAAAGTTATGGGAAGCTTGAACTGCCGCTACCGTGACATGGAGGCTTACGGCTTTGCTTCGGACTTTTCATCCTGGTTTGTAACAGAGCAGTGAAGTTGAGGACACCTGGTTATATTGTAATTGTAGAATCTATTTTTCTCCTTGATATGTTCATATTCTACTTATGCCCTTTAGCATTGCCTAGACAAGCATGATATCCAAGGTTCTCCAGTCAGGGTCGGACTGGCCCAGAGGGACATCGAGAAAAAATGGATTGGCCCCCACTGGGCATGACCCCCTCTCGCGATATTCGAATTTTACAACAAAAAGATTGGCACTATGCAGCGCTGTCTGAGCTGAGCATCGTCATTTGCGAATGTGGGTGGCGCCGTCTGTGCATGCGCGCCGTGTGGCACCTTCATGCATGCGTGGCGAGCATCACAGTAGGGGGGCCAGTCCGACCCTGTGTACAGTTAGTTTAGCATATATATGTATATATGTGTATATTTAGGTTTATATATGAGAGTGTATAGGTGGGTCTGTATAGGTATGTGTATATATGTGCAACATGGCACATATATACACAGTAGACACACGTAGAGGGATTGAATTTAATACTTCTTTGTATCCCAGATTAACTATGTAGCTATGTTAGGCTCTGCTCTCAGGGAGAACAGGTGAGAGAGCAGAACACTGCTGATGGTGGAATCATTTAGCTGAAGGGTTGTATACTACGCCAGGCACATACCTTCTCTGCCTCCGACCCATAGTCCGGTCCCCTCTCTCCTAGGGGCAAATTCACTAAGCGCCGCAGTGCCGAACGCTAGCGTTACTTCGCTAGCGTTTGGCATTTTCGTTACTGCGCAAATTCACTAATGAACGCTGGCGTAGATTCGCTAGTGTTACTTCGCACCCTTACGCCTGGCAAATTCACTAACGCGCGCAGTGTACTGAACGCAACTTTTATGCTAGACTTCCTTCGCCACCTCAGACCAGGCGAAGCGCAATAGAGTAGATAGGGATTGCTTCAAAAAAAGTCAAAATTTTTTCTAAGTCCCAAAAAACGCTGGCGTGTTTTCTACATTATGGGTGATAGGCTGAAAAAGATCGAAAACATTTTTGGGGCTCCCCTCCTTCCCCCCTACATTTCCTAACTCATGGCAACTTACCTATACAGTGGGCACATGTGTAGGGCAAAATAAAATTTTTATTTGATGTTTTGAAGGTTTCCCAGGCATTTGTAGTGATTATACGTATTCCTCCATTGAAATTTGAATTTGGCGCCGTATGCAAATTAACCATTGCTAGCGTAACTTCGCTTCGCTTAGCGAATCAACGCTAGCGCAACTTCGCAACCTTACGCTACCCCTGAGCGCAACTTCGGATTTTAGTGAATTTGCGAAGCACTGGCGAAACTACGCCTGGCGAAGTGTTGCGAAGTGCGGCGAAGTTACACCTGGCGCAACTACGAATCTTAGTGAATTTGCCCCCTAGACTGTCCGCTTGTGAGCACGAGTCGATTTGCGCTTGCGTGTGCGTGTGCCAATCAGCACATGCGTGCGAGCGCCAATTCTTTTAGTCTTTGAACAGAATATTTCACATTTTCAAACCACACAACATACTGCTGAGCTGTGAGGTACCTGCTCTGACCTCTGCCAAATCATCAGCTTCTTTGGAAGGCACACCGGGAAATACCCTCACAAGCACGAAATAAAAAATATAACAGCTCTTCTAAATGCACTGAAAAATTCTCATCTTTTTTAGCTTGCTCTCCCTGTCCTCACCCTTCTGACTTTGAATAAATCCATGTGCTACAGTGGATTAAACTTTTATTAATGATTTATTGCCCAACTGTACCGTGGTATGTTCCCCATCAGATTCCATTTCAGGACAGACCAGACAAAGCTGTAGGTAATTACACTCTTGGCCCACTCCTGACAGTCAGACGTGTATATAAAAGTGATTTATAGTTTCTTGAGCACTGACCTACTGTCAAAATCCTGCTCCTTTCTTACACAGATTCCATGTGGGATGTAAAACCTGGGGAACCGCTCAAAGAACTGAAAGGCATCAATGAAATGAAGGGAACAGTGGCATACACTGAGGCCCAATATATGTCATGGAATACAGTATTCACTTTCAAAGACCTCCCTGGTTATATCCATACAATACATTTTCTTTAATTAGAAGGAAAAGTCGAATCACTGGGGGGGTATCAAGTTGTTTGGCACCTACAATCAAAACACGGTATTGTTCTGATTATTCTGGTGTCCCGTGTATCCCTTGTACCTAAAGGTGGGTGTAAACACGTTACATAAAACATCTAAAAAGTTCTGTATTGTGTGTGCCCTTAACCACGGCAGAGAAGGGATCCTGGTTGCAAACAGTACCCTGCTCTGGTGCATTAGAACCTACTAGAATTTTTAGCGCTTTGTAGGGGCCATCCCAAAGCTCAAGAGACTTACAGAAAGGAGGTTTTCCCAGAGGGTCAAGGGAGGGTGGAGAGCCCCTAAAAAAAATTTCGATCTTTTTCAGCCTATCACCCATAATGTAGAAAACACGCCAGCGTTTTTTGGGACTTAGAAAAAATTTTGACTTTTTTTGAAGCAATCCCTATCTACTCTATTGCGCTTCGCCTGGTCTGAGGTGGCGAAGGAAGTCTAGCGTAAAAGGTAGAGTTCAGTACACTGCGCGCGTTAGTGAATTTGCGTAGTTACGTCCGTAGCGAAAATTCGCCAGACGTAAGGGTGCGAAGTCACACTAGCGAATCTACGCCAGCGTTCGTTAGTGAATTTGCGAAGTAACGAAAATGCCCAACGCTAGCGAATTGACGCTAGCGTTCGGCGCTTAGTGAATTTGCCCCATAGGCTTTTGCCTAGTGACTAAGAAAAAGGGTAGGGCCTTAAAGACATAGGGACATATAATACCTATGGGTCCCTACATATATATTTATGTCACGGACACAGGATTTCAGATTTGTAGCGCATGTGACAGTCAGCTTCATTCGGTGAAAGAATTTTGACACGAAACAATTTTGACGCGAGCGACAATTTTTATATGTGACTATTTTGTCCAAATGTATTAAAGTCAATGGGTGTCCAAATCATTTTGACGTACAACAATTTTATGTGCACGCAACAATTTTTTTTGTCACAGCGGATTTTGGCCACAGTTTCACAAATGTATTCACTGGCGGTGAAATGTGTGCCTGCCGAGTGCTGGGTGATGATGCGATGGCAGATTACGAGAACTTGGATGCCCTCTTTAATATGCATAGTATCCATTGGGATCTTAAGATCTACACTTATTTAGTACAGGTATCAGAATAAAATCTACACTTGAATCCTTCGGGCTTGAGCATTTGGCTACTAAAACCAAGAGGATGTTCCTAAACTGTAGGGTGATTTTTGCATTCAAATACCTTGCCTTCCTATCAATCATTTTTTTTCAAGAAATATAAAAAATAAAGAGCTCAGCAGTTTTTAAATTTTTAAAAAAAACCTGCTTGGTATAAAAAAAAAAAAAACAACTGGCAGGAAGGCAAGGTATTTGAATGCAGAAACCACGCAAGAGTTTCGCGAATTTTTTGGCATTTCGTGAATTTTGGCATTTCGCCCATTACTATATAACATCTCGGGGAGTTTGAACTTGTTTTAAACCCAAAACATTGAAGGGCCACAGGTCAGACCCTATAAGTAGGGATGTAGCGAACGTCGGAAAAAAAGTTTGCGAACATATTCGCGAACTTGCGCAAAAATGCGAGCGGTTCGCGAACGGTTCGCGAACCCCATAGACTTCAATGGGAAGGCGAACTTTAACATCTAGAAAAGACATTTCTGGCCAGAAAAATGATTTTAAAGTTGTTTAAAGGGTGCAACGACCTGGACAGTGGCATGCCAGAGGGGGATCAAGGGCAAAAATGTATCTGAAAAATCTGCCTGTGTGTGCTTGGAAGAGATAGTGTAGGGGAAGAGATAGTGTAGTGTAGCCCAAAAAAACTGGGCAAACAATGCCTACAAGGTCAACGTCGTTGACCTTGTAGGCATTGTTTGCCCAGTTTTTTTGGCCGCAGCCACTGAAGCACAGAGGCCAGAAAAAATATGCCATATAAATGCTGAAAATAGTCATTTTTTTGGTCGCAGCCACTGAAGCACAGTTGCCAGAAAAATTATGCCATATAAATGCTGAAAATATGCATTTTTTTGGTTGCAGCCACTGAAGCACAGAGGCCAGAAAAATTATGCCATATAAATGCTGAAAATATAAATTTTTTTGGTTGCAGCCACTGAAGCACAGAGGCCAGAAAAATTATGCCATATAAATGCTGAAAATATGCATTTTTTTGGTCGCAGCCACTGAAGCACAGTTGCCAGAAAAATTATGCCATATAAATGCTGAAAATATGCATTTTTTTGGTTGCAGCCACTGAAGCACAGAGGCCAGAAAAATTATGCCATATAAATGCTGAAAATATAAATTTTTTTGGTTGCAGCCACTGAAGCACAGAGGCCAGAAAAATTATGCCATATAAATGCAGAAAATATGCATTTTTTTGGTCGCAGCCACTGAAGCACAGTTGCCAGAAAAATTATGCCATATAAATGCTGAAAATATAAATTTTTTTGGTTGCAGCCACTGAAGCACAGAGGCCAGAAAAATTATGCCATATAAATGCTGAAAATATGCATTTTTTTGGACGCAGCCACTGAAGCACAGTTGCCAGAAAAAATATGCCATATAAATGCTGAAAATAGTCATTTTTTGCCATACGTTGACCTTGTAGACATTGTTTGCCCAGTTTTTTTGGTTGCAGCCACTGAAGCACAGAGGCCAGAAAAAATTAAACCAGTAGGGTTTGCACCCTAGTTTGTAACGGTGGCGGAGGGAGGAGGAGGACGCTAAAGGACAGCTGTGTGTGGAGTCATGAGGCTTGAAGAGAAGGACAGCTGCATAGAAGTCAGAACAAGTCTTCCGGCGTGCAGTAAACCCTCCGAGATCCACCCCTCATTCATTTTAATAAAGGTCAGGTAATCGACACTTTTGTGACCTAGGCGAGTTCTCTTCTCAGTTACAATCCCTCCTGCTGCACTGAAGGTCCTTTCTGAGAGCACACTTGAGGCTGGGCAAGACAAGAGGTTCATGGCAAATTGTGACAGCTCTGGCCACAGATCAAGCCTGCGCACCCAGTAGTCCAGGGGTTCATCGCTCCTCAGAGTGTCGATATCTGCAGTTAATGCCAGGTAGTCCGCTACCTGCCGGTCGAGGCGTTCTTTGAGGGTGGATCCAGAAGGGTTGTGGCGCTGCCTTGGACAGAAAAACATTTGCATGTCTGACGTTACAGACTGGCCAAAGGGCTTTGTCCTTGCAGGTGTGCTCGTGGCAGGATTACTGGCACCTCTGCCCCTGGAATGTTGATGAGTTCCTGAAGTGACATCACCCTTAAAAGCATTGTACAACATGTTTTGCAGGCTGGTTTGTAAATGCCGCATCTTTTCGGACTTGTGGTATGTTGGTAACATTTCTGACACTTTATGCTTGTACCGAGGGTCTAGTAGCGTTGCGACCCAGTACAGGTCCTTCTCCTTAAGCCTCTTGATACGGGGGTCCTTCAACAGGCATGACAGCATGAAAGACCCCATTCTCACAAGGTTGGATGCAGAGCTATCCATCTCCGCTTCCTCATTATCAAGGACTGCATTATCCACGGTCTCCTCCCCCCAGCCACGTACAAGACCAGGGGTCCCCAAAAGGTCACCACTAGCCCCCTGGGAAGCCTGCTCCTGTTGGTCCTCCTCCTCCTCCTCCACAAAGCCACCTTCCTCCTCTGACTCCACTTCTGGCACCTCTCCCTGCGTTGCAGCAGGTGCCTGGGGTTCGTTCTGGTGATTCCGACCAGAAATCGTGCGCTTCCAGCTCCTCGTCACGCTGGTCTACAGCCTCATCTGTCACTCGTCGCACGGCACGCTCCAGGAAGAAAGCGAAGGGTATTAGGTCGCTGATGGTGCCTTCGGTGCGACTGACCATATTTGTCACCTCTTCAAAAGGTCGCATGAGCCTGCAGGCATCGCGCATAAGCACCCAGTAACGGGGGAAAAAATCCCCAGCTGTGCAGATCCAGTCCTACCACCCAGTTCAAAAAGGTACTCGTTGACGGCCCTTTGTTGTTGCAGCAGATGTTCCAACATAAGGAGCGTTGAATTCCAGCCGAGTCTGGCTGTCAGAAATCAAACGCCTGACTGGCATGTTGTAGCGCTGCTGAATGTCAGCAAGGCGTGCCATGGCTGTGTAGGAACGTCTGAAATGGGCCGACACCTTTCTGGACTGGGTGAGAACGTCCTGGAATCCTGGGGTACTTGGAGACAAAACGTTGGACTATTAAATTTAACACATGTGCCATGCAGGGCACATGTGTTAAATTGCCTAGTCTCAACGCTGCCAACAGATTGCTTCCATTGTCACACACCACTTTTTCCGATCTGCAGTTGGTGTGGGGTCAGCCACCGATCGGCCTGTGACTGCAGAGATGACAGGAGTACAGATCCGGTTATGGTTTTTGCTTTCCAGGCACGTCATCCCCAAGACAGCGTGACAACGGCGTACCTGGCACGTCGAATAGCCTAGGGGGACCTGGGGGTGCACAGGTGTGGAGGAGGAGAAGGAGGACCCAGCAGCAGAGTAAGAAGAAGAAGAAGACGAGGTAGAGAGCGATGGAGGAGTAGAGGTGGTGGCAGAACCGCGTGCAATCCGTGGCGGTGACACCAACTCCACTGTTGTTGTTGAGCTACCCATTCCCTGCTTCCCAGCCCATTACCAAGTTCACCCAGTGGGCAGTGTAGGTGACATACCTGCCCTGACCATGCTTGGAGGACCATGCGTCAGTAGTCATATGGACCTTTGGCCCAACACTAAGTGACAGAGATGCGGTAACTTGGCTCTGCACATGTTGGTACAGGTGTGGTATTCCCTTTTTAGAAAAAAAATTGCGGCTGGGTACCTTCCACTGCGGGTGTCCCAATTGCTACAAATTTGCGGAAGGCCTCAGAGTCCACCAGCTAGTATGGTAAAAGCTGGCGGGCTAAGAGTGCAGACAAGCCAGCTGTCAGACGCCGGGCAAGGGGTGACAGTCAGACATTGGCTTCTTACGCTCAAACATGGCCTTCACAGAAACTTGGCTGGTGGCAGATGACTGGGAATGGGAACAGGTGGTCAAGGTGGAAGGCGGAGTGGAGGGTGGTTCAGACGGGTCAAGGAGAGCAGAGGTAGAGCAGTAAGATGCTGGACCAGAAGGAGTGTGGCTTTTAGTTTGCCTGTTGCCTTTGAGGTGTTGCTCCCAAAGTGCTTTGTGCTTGCCGCTCATGTGCCTTCGCATAGAAGTTGTACCTATGTGGCTGTTGGGCTTACCAAGGCTCAGTTTCTGACTGCACTCATTGCAAATTACAATGCTTTTGTCAGAGGCACACACATTAAAAAAATCCCACACTGCTGACTTTTTGGAAGTGTGCGATCTGGCGGTAACAGTAGAAGTTGGCGGCATTGGCGGCAATGGCGGGTGCGTTGGCCGGCTGAACACAGGTGCCGATACATGTTGTTGCCCTACTGATCCCTGCGGGCTGTCCTCCCTGCTTCTTCTAAGTCTTATTCTCCTACTGCCTCTCTGACTCTCCGTCTCTCCATCTGAACTACCCTCCTCTTGCTCTCTTCTACTAGGCACCCACAAAACATCAATCTCCTCATCATCATTCTCCTCAGATGCATCAATTTCTTCTGACACATCACAGAAGGAAGCAGCAGCGGGGACCTCCTCCTCATCACTCATTATGTCCATCTCTATCGTGTTCTCTGCCAGAATTAAATCTGGTGTAAGGTCCTCATCTCCTTCATCTTCTTCTGGCAATAATGGTTGCGCATTACTCAGTTCAAGAAACTCATGGGAAAATAACTCCTCTGACCCCAGTGAAGAAGGGGCACCGGTGGTGGAGGAAGTGTTACGTGGGGTGGCCATAGCAGTGGAGGATGAGGAGGATGTTGTGGTAAAGTTAGAAATGGTAGAGGATGGGGTGTGCTGTGTAAGCCAGTCAACTACCTCTTCAGCATTTTGGGAGTTCAGGGTCATTGGCTTTTTTAAAACTGGGCAATTTGCTAGGGCCACAGGATTGCATAGCAGCACGGCCCCTAGCACGGCCTCTGCGTGGCGGCCTTGCCTTTGCCTGGCATTATTTTTAAAAAAACAACAACAACAACAAAAACTCAGTTGGTTTTTCTGGAAACGATAATACACACAGCTAGATGGCGGGTTGAAGAAAACAGTGTGCAAATAATGCCTACAAGGTCAACGTATACACTACTACAGCGGTGGATACGGATTACGTAAAATATATGAATGCTGCTTGAAAAAAAGTAACTCAAGTGGTTTTTCTAGAGACGATAATATTATCAATATTTAGACAAAATGTGAACAAGCTCACACAGCTAGATGGCGGGTTGAAGAAAACAGTGTGCAAATAATGCCTACAAGGTCAACGTATACACTACTACAGCGGTGGATACGGATTACGTAAAATATATGAATGCTGCTTGAAAAAAAGTAACTCAAGTGGTTTTTCTAGAGACGATAATATTATCAATATTTAGACAAAATGTGAACAAGCTCACACAGCTAGATGGCGGGTTGAAGAAAACAGTGTGCAAATAATGCCTACAAGGTCAACGTATACACTACTACAGCGGTGGATACGGATTACGTAAAATATATGAATGCTGCTTGAAAAAAAGTAACTCAAGTGGTTTTTCTAGAGACGATAATATTATCAATATTTAGACAAAATGTGAACAAGCTCACACAGCTAGATGGCGGGTTGAAGAAAACAGTGTGCAAATAATGCCTACAAGGTCAACGTATACACTACTACAGCGGTGGATAAGGATTACGTAAAATATATGAATGCTGCTTGAAAAAAAGTAACTCAAGTGGTTTTTCTAGAGACGATAATATTATCAATATTTAGACAAAATGTGAACAAGCTCACACAGCTAGATGGCGGGTTGAAGAAAACAGTGTGCAAATAATGCCTACAAGGTCAACGTATACACTACTACAGCGGTGGATACGGATTACGTAAAATATATGAATGCTGCTTGAAAAAAGTAACTCAAGTGGTTTTTCTAGAGACGATAATATTATCAATATTTAGACAAAATGTGAACAAGCTCACACAGCTAGATGGCGGGTTGAAGAAAACAGTGTGCAAATAATGCCTACAAGGTCAACGTATACACTACTACAGCGGTGGATACGGATTACGTAAAATATATGAATGCTGCTTGAAAAAAAGTAACTCAAGTGGTTTTTCTAGAGACGATAATATTATCAATATTTAGACAAAATGTGAACAAGCTCACACAGCTAGATGGCGGGTTGAAGAAAACAGTGTGCAAATAATGCCTACAAGGTCAACGTATACACTACTACAGCGGTGGATACGGATTACGTAAAATATATTATGGCTGCTTGAAAAAAGTCACTCCGGTGTTTTTTCTGGAGACGGTAATATTATGGATATTTAGACAGAATGTGAACAAGGTCACACAGCTAGATGGCGGGTTGAAGAAAACAGTGTGCAAATAATGCCTACAAGGTCAACGTATACACTACTACAGCGGTGGATACGGATTACGTAAAATATATTATGGCTGCTTGAAAAAAGTCACTCCGGTGTTTTTTCTGGAGACGGTAATATTATGGATATTTAGACAGAATGTGAACAAGGTCACACAGCTAGATGGCGGGTTGAAGAAAACAGTGTGCAAATAATGCCTACAAGGTCAACGTATACACTACTACAGCGGTGGATACGGATTACGTAAAATATATTATGGCTGCTTGAAAAAAGTCACTCCGGTGTTTTTTCTGGAGACGGTAATATTATGGATATTTAGACAGAATGTGAACAAGGTCACACAGCTAGATGGTGGGTTGAAGAAAACAGTGTGCAAATAATGCCTACAAGGTCAACGTATACACTACTACAGCGGTGGATACGGATTACGTAAAATATATGAATGCTGCTTGAAAAAAGTCACTCCGGTGTTTTTTCTGGAGACGGTAATATTATGGATATTTAGACAGAATGTGAACAAGGTCACACAGCTAGATGGCGGGTTGAAGAAAACAGTGTGCAAATAATGCCTACAGGGCAAATAATGCCTAAAAGGTCAACTTATACACTACTACAGCGGTAGTAAAATAAAAAAAAGTAAAATAAAAAAAAATGAATATTAAAAAAAAAAATTAAAGTTGGTGCTGCTGAACTACTAGGAGCAGCAGATTAGCACACCAGTCCCACTCCCCAACACTGCTAGACTAATAGCACTGGGCTCTTATAGTAGTAGTAGTAGTAGTAGTAAAACAACAAAAAAATAAATAAAAGCAGTCCTTACAAGGACTACTGTTATTGCAGCAGTCAGCAGATGAGATCAGAAGCAGGACAGCTGCCCACTGCAGCTACATACAGAGCACTGCAGTAGAAGGTAGATTACTAGCCAGCAAAGCTACCTAAGCTTAAATGTCCCTCAAACCCCTGCAGACTTCTGTCCCTCCAATAACAGAGCAGTATCAAAACGATTACTAGCCAGCAAACTTTCAACTGTCCCTGAAATCACTAACAGGCAGCAGCTCTCTCCCTACACTATCTCTTCAGCACACACAGGCAGAGTGAAAAAACGCTGCAGGGCTTCGGTTTTTATAGGGAAGGGGAGTGGTCCAGGGGAGAGCTTCCTGATTGGCTGCCATGTACCTGCTGGTCTGGGGTGAGAGGGCAAAAAAAAGCGCCAACAATGGCGAACCCAAAATGGCGAACGTCGCGCGACGTTCGCGAACTTCCGGCGAGCGCGAACACCCGATGTTCGCGCGAACAAGTTCGCCGGCGAACAGTTCGCGACATCTCTACCTATAAGATCTGAGCTTTCTAGCACTCCCCAGTCTGTGACTATATTTATAACTATTCTTGGAGTTTAATGTGCTGTTTGGACACATAAAACATTCATAGTGTATATCAAACTGCTTAAAATAAAGCATGGAGAACTTTAAGCTGCGCCCAAATTATTACAAACATCCAGAGAATCCTCATTCACTACGATGAGCGACATTGTTTGTGATATCAGCCTGCAAGAATAACCTGCAAGGGAAAGAAATAGAAGATGTCATACAGTGTCTCGGAAAATATACCAACTACGGATACAGAAATAATGACTGGAAGTCACTTAAATCATATGGATGTGAACAGCATTTTTATATCGCTGGCTTTTCATTTGTGACAGTTTGGATTTGGAAGGGAACCTTATTTAACCACGAGTTCTAAAAATACCAATTTCAGGCTGTCGTGCCTCCTTGGAATGAGGACTTGCTGAGTGCCGTAACTCTGGGACTTGCATAATAAAAGTCTCAATAGGGAATGTTGTTGCTAATGCCTAGAACTCTCATATTTCCACCCATATATGAATTCACATGACATTCTAAATAATACTCATTGTACATTAGGATATAAATCTTCTTCGCTACAGAACACCGGATTACATAATTAAACATACACATGAGAAAATACTTTTTTTTTAACTTAATGGACCAGTAACATGAGGTAACGAGAATCCATTACAAGGTTGTACACATGGGGCAAATTTACTAAAGGGCAAAGTCGCAGTCGCTAGCAAAAATTCGCCAAAACAACACTTTGCAGGGACATCAGCAATTTACTAAAAGGCCTAGAGGACAAGTCACTAGCTCAGCGCTAACAAAGTTTTGTGCCCTTTCGCAAGGCGAATGATCATTACTCCGCAAATTCATCAAAAGGCGAATTTTCTACTACGTTACCCTTTTCGACAGAGTCTGCGTTGCCAGTTTATACCTGGCGAACTGATAAGATGAAGCTACACAATCTTATATCAGTGACATCATATCCTGTAAGCGGAAAAGTCATAATAAAAAGACAAAACCCTGGTGTTTTTACATGTTTTAAAGTGGGATTATGTTTAGAAGTTGTAACTGTTAAATATTTATATATATTTAAAATTTTTTTGAACCATATGAAAGTCATGCCACATTTTTTTAGGGTGGGCTTATGTCTAGGACAATAGAGGATCTCTTTTGTCTTTATTTCGCTATTTTGGGCATTTTTAATAATAAGTTTCCCCTTCAAGCATTTGCACCAACATCTCTAATAAAGACATACCTGTGTATATGACCTATATGTACCCACCCTATTCAAATTGAACTAAGCGTGTGTTAGCGGTTTCGCTAGGATGGAAGTAACGCTAGCAAAACTTCATCAGCGTTTGTCTGACGTAAACGCATTTTGATGAACTTAGCGTATGCGCTGCAAATTAACATCTGACAAAGTTGCGCAACGGGTGGCGGAGCCTTCTGAGGCGAACATTCGCCTGTCACCCAAGGTGGCCATATATAGGCTGTCAACTTGGCCATCACAAATCGATGGCCTGTCTGACCAATATCTGGCAAAGAATCTGCCAGTTTTACTTTACTTAAGTCAGACAAGGGTCACATTAGTTTGTTGATGTAATCAGCTCCCAATAGTAGTGATGGGCGAATTTGTGCCGTTTCGCTTCGCCGAAAAATTCGCGAATTTCGCGCGAAATTAGCGAATTCGCCCGTTTTTGACGCCGGCGTCCGTTTTTCGAAAAAATAATTTTGGACCCGGCGAAATTTTTCCGCGAATTTTCGCGGGAGTTTCGCGAATTTAATCGCTGGCGGCGAATCGCGCAAATTCGCCGCAAATTCGCGCCTGGCGAATAAATTCGCCCATCACTACCCAATAGGTCTGCATAGACCCCCTGTTATGATGTAATTGATGTGCCAATTCCAAAATATCAGATCCAATCACTTTGGCCTACCCCCTGAGTGACCAAATCCGGCAAAGATGTGATTTTGTGGTGAAACATGAATTTTTCAACGTCCAGCTTTAGTTTGCATTTGAAAATATCAGACCACCTAGTCTGCACCTGTGAGCTTAATAATTCCCATTACGCTGTTCTGCATTTGAAAATTCCCTTTATAGTATTTCGGGCACGGCTTTCCGGATAACGGATCCAATACCTGTGTCTCAAAAACAATTATATGAAAACATATTTATATGTTTTGCATTGTAAGAAATATAAATGTAATTTTAAGTGACTTAGTAATACAGATATGGGGTCCATATCCAGAAACCCATTATCCAGAAAGCTCTGAATTATGGAAAGGCCATCTCCCATAGACTCTATTTAATAGAAATAATCCAAATTTTAAAAAATGATTTAATTTTTTCTCTGTAATAATAAAACAGTACCTTGTACTAAACTAAGATATAAAAAAATCCTTATTGGAAGAAAAATCAGCCTATAGGGTTTATTTCATGTTTACATGATTTTCTAGTAGACTTTTCCAGAAAACAAAGTCTTGAGCATTCTGGATAACAGGTCCCATACCTGTATATATGATAATTCTTTTAGTTAACTTGATATATTTATTTGTAGCTATATTTGATACTGAAAGCAGTTATAGGATCAACATTTAGGGGCATATTTATCAAGGGTCGAATTTCAAATTGAAAAAACTTCGAAATTCTAATTCAAAAAGACCAACCGAAATTAAGTCGAAGTTTTTTTTTGGTCGAATAGGTCCACATTCGGGCGAATTCGAATCATACGAATCGAAGGTATAGCACATTCGGTCAAATTCGATTCAAAGTTTTTCCACAAAAAAACTTTGAAGTCCACCAATTGACTCCAAATAGGTTCTAGGAGGTCCACCATAGGCTAAAACAGCAATTCGGCGGGTTTTAGATGGCAAATAGTCGAAGTCGAATTTTTAAAGAGACAGTACATGATAAATTTCGATATTTGAATTTTCAAATTTTTTTCAAATTCAAATGGAATTTGGACTATTCCCTAGTCGAAGTACACAAAAAATTGCTGAAAATTTGATATTTTTTTTCATTTGAAAAAAAATTTGACCTTTGATAAATCTGCCCCTTAATGAAAAGATACTTAGATTCAAAATTCATTATGCAAGATTAAATTTTTTGGGAAAATAAGGGGCACATTTACTATTGGTCGAATATCGTGGGTTAATTAACCCTCGATATTCGACCGTCGAAGGATTTACTGCATTGCCTTCGATCAAAGGATTCGAATGATTTTAATCCATTGATCGAACGATTTTCCTTTGATCAAAAATAGCTAGGAAAGCCTATGGGGACCTTCCCCATAGGCTAACATTGATGCTCTGTAGGTTTTAGGTGGAGAAGTAGATGGTCGAATTTTTTTTAAAGAGACAGTACTTCGACTATCAAATGATCGAATAGTCGAACGATTTTTAGTTTGTATCGTTCAATTCGAAGTCGAAGTCGTAGTCGAAGGTCGAAGTAGCCAAAAAAATACTTCGAAATTCAAAGTATTTTTTATTATAATCCTTCACTCTAGCTAAGTAAATGTGCCCCTTAGTGTACCAATCTCCCTGATTAACACAGGTGATTAGGCCCAGATTTGTGGAAAGGCCACCAAGGCCAGGGCACAGAGTGGTAGGATTTTAGGGGGCGGCATGCTGCCCGACCACACCCACATTTGTTAAACAACACTGCAGGAGATACAATCATTTCTTTAATTTCCTGTGCGCCAATACTCATTGCTCCGGTACCAATGATGAAAATTTGCACTAATAAAGAGAGAGGGTGATGAACGGCAGTGGGCCTAGGGGCGGCCACTATGTAAATCCGGCCCTGCAGGTGATAGTGCTGAGGGCACATTCTGAGAATCCCTGAACACTAGTCAGCTCCACTGAACAGAATAGCTTAAAGCAGTGAACACATTCTGGGGTACTAACAGAATGCATTTGGTGTGAGAGAAACAAAATGCCCATTAACTTCACTGCATCTGGTGCAAGAAATGATTGAAATAAAAACTGCCTATTAATTTTTTTATGCATTTGGCAAAATTTCACAAATTTGTCTGCAGTTTCATACATTTTTAGGTGAAACGGGGCAGTTTTGCTCATCCCTACAGATTAATAATGTCCGCAGCCATCATCTCATGACAGACAAAGCAATCAACAATACAGCTCAATCCCAAATGTGTATGTAGCGCTATAATAACTTCAGAGGCACCGTCTCTATTATAAGCTTACTTTCAAATATATCTGTGCCACGGATGAGACCTTCGCAATGGTGTGGAGGCAGGGTGTAGTGCAACTGTAACAATGTGCTTAAGCACAAGAACTTGGCGCCAGTGGTTCTTTTATGCTTGAACAGGAACTGAGTTTATTTACAACACAATCCACAATGGAGTACATAGAACATATAGCGTAAAGGATTAGCTTATACTCACAGTACCAAAAAACACAGCTTGATCCCTGCAGGCAAGGGAACAGTTACAGCAGTAGTTAAGCAGCATTAGAGAAGGTACCCCAGCTTTCAGCCTGTGCCCTAAGTGGAACCTATGGGAAATGCTACCATCCCTAAGTCTATGCACTTAGTCCCTATTTCTGGGTTATTAGTACCTGTGATCTTAATCCCTCTAATATCCTTGTCGGAGCCTTGAGCTGCTCAACTATATAACCTATCTATCACTCCTAGAGTGATCTATGAAAGAGTATAGCTATCCACTTTACTAAGGCGGAAGCTCCTAGGTTCCACTACCCATTCTCGTCCTGCCTGCTTGGTAAGGGCTAAAGCAATGGACCCAGACCGCATGGTTTCCTAGACCTTTATACAATAGCACAGTGCCATCTAGCGTACATTGTGAGAACAACATGGGTTACATAAGCAAAGCAATGACACAAGTCCCATTAGGACCCATTTAGGCGTCTAAAACCTCTAGGATGTGCCTGCCTATAATATGTGAGGGTGTCTAAATTATAAGTAAACTTTGGAGAAGCCGCACACCACACACTCCCAAAGGTTCTTATCCTGGTGCCCAGTGATAGAGGAATCGGCCGCCTCACAACAAGGGTAAGAAGAATTTCACCGGCACACAGGAGTTGCAGTAGCAGGGCAAGCCCTTGCAATTTTATTATGCAGTAGTGCAACGTTTCGGGGTCACGCCCCTTTGTCAAGCATGATGCTTGACAAAGGGGTGTCTAAATTATCACATCCCTACATGTAAATTATCCAGGGGCTTCCCCAAAGGTCTCACTGCAATGCAGCTGCCTCTTCTTACAATAAATAAACAGCCTTCAGCTTTCTAAATTGTGCCCAGGTTTGCTTTACATTACATAGTCAGTTTTGAATTTGCGCCTGCCGAATTTATTCGCCCATCACTATTAGAAAGTAAACATGCAGCACATTATGTTCAATTCTATTCAATTCATGAGCTATTAAAACTGATAACAGTTTCTGCAGGCAATTACTGAGCACCTCTGCCTGCACCGAATTACGGAGGTGGCTTCCGTTGCTATTGCCTCCTGATTTTATAACAACTTGATGTATGATCTCTAATTTCCTTCCATAATCCTTTTTAATTTCACCTTAATTGAGCCCATATGACTGGTAAGTGTTCATAACGATTCAGAACTGCTCAGTGAAAATACTGAACAAGATATTAATTGCTTTCACATTTTCAAAAGTCGTTCTGAACTGAAAAGCTGCAAATAGCGATCAAAGGACCTCTTAACAGCGTCAGTACTAATAATCCATTTTTATTTCCTTCTATGGAAATGAAAATAAGATCCTTTGCGTTATCCAATATAAGACTGCAAGATCCTCTCCCTGTGATATCATCGTTTCATCAGTGGAAATATAGATTATAAAGAGAACAACAATGTCAATGTAAAGGGAAGATGAAGTTGCCGGATGAAGATGAAGGCAGCCGTCACTCTAGATGGTTACTTTACAATGCTCTATATTCAAAACTTTCTCCTAATTGGAGAATCGTTATGAAATGTTAGGGATCAAATACAAATAAGCCTTGGGTTTCGTGGGGTGAACATTTTCAAGGAAATCCAATTAACTCATTTCTTATCAAATGATTAAAAATTATGAGTTTTCTCTATTGAGCTCAGCAATGTCTTCAATTATATTATATATATATATATATATATATATATATATATATATATAGCAAATTTGAGTACAGTGCACACGGATAACCGAAAAAAGCAATGCCTGTGTGCTGGTTACATGCGTTAATAGTCATAGGCAAGAGAGAAAAACCGCAACCAACAGGTCTTTATACAAAAATAGAAAACCTTTTATTCAACGTTTCGGCTCGACCGCTGGAGCCGTCTTCAGGACGTTTTTGTGCACCAACAGGTCTTTATACAAAAATAGAAAACCTTTTATTCAACGTTTCGGCTCGACCGCTGGAGCCGTCTTCAGGACGTTTTTGTTCCTGAAGACGGCTCCAGCGGTCGAGCCGAAACGTTGAATAAAAGGTTTTCTATTTTTGTATAAAGACCTGTTGGTGCGGTTTTTCTCTCTTGCCTATATATATATATATATATATATATATATATATATATATATATATATATATATATATATATATATATATATATATATATATATATATATATATATATATATATATATAATTTGAGCTCTGTAATGTAACCCCATGTTCAAGTTTAATTGTGATCTGTAGTTATAGGGGGTTATTTATCAAAGGTCAAATTTCAAATTGATGTGAATTATTTTGTGAATTCTAATGTACTCACAACTTGAATGGGAGGTTATTTATGGAAAAGTTCTAACGTCTAAAATGAGAGTGAATGGGAATGATCCAAAAATTAGTTTCATATACGAATTGAATACGAACGAAACTCAAATCGAATTTTCCTCCGGAAAAAATCTTGAATGTGAGGAACTTATTCTAATGGGTCGATGGATCTCTGCATATTCTAGGGATGCACCGAATCCACTATTTTGGATTCGGCCGAACCCCTGTATTCTTCGCGAAAGATTTGGCAGAACCGAATCCGAACCCTAATTTGTATATGCAAATTAGGGATGGGAAGGGGAAAACATTTTTTACTTCCTTGTAAAATTAATTTGCAAATTAGGATTCGGATTCGACAGTACAGAAGGATTTGGCCGAATCCTGCTGAAAAAGGCCTAATCTTGGCCGAATCCTGGATTCGGTGCATCCCTAAAATATTCAAATTAGAGCTGTTTCCATGGTTCAGCTGTGATAAATCTCTTTGAATTGGTGCTTTGAAATTTGAATTTGTGAGCGTTGAAACAAAAATATTTTTTGAAAATTCCAATTTGAATTTACCATTCCAACTTTAATAAATCTAACCCTTAAAATCTTAACAATGTGGCAGCAGATTATCCCATTTGTAACTACAAGGACCCTCAGAAATGCATAGTTTACAGCTGTATAACCTATATTGCAGATATTTAGAATACAGCATACCGAGGCTAGTTTAAGGACCTGGAGCTGTACATTTTCAATGACCCTATGACAAGAGAATTGTTATTGGTTTGTTAAAAGAAAACTATACCCCCAAAATGAATACTTGCGCAACAGATATAGTTCATATCAAATTTAGTGGCATATTAAAGAATCTTACCAAACTGGAATATATATTTAAGTAAATATTGCCCTTTTATATCTCTTGCCTTGAACCACCATTTCATGATGGTCTGTGTGCTGCCTCAGAGATCAGCTGACCAGAAATACTGCAGCTCTAACTGTAACAGGAAGAAGTGTGGAAGCAAAAGACAGAACTCTGTCTGTTAATTCGCTCATGTGACCTAACAAGTATAGTTTGGTTTGTGTGCACATTGAATCATATGATCCCAGGGGGCGGCCTTATTTTTAAAAATGGCAATTTTCTATCTGTGATTACCCAATGGCAGGTACTACTAAAAAAGTATATTATTATGAAAATGGTTTATTTACAGTAAGCAGGGTTTTACATATGAGCTGTTTTATGCAATATCTTTTTACATAGATTGTGTGAGGAGTATAGTTTTCCTTTAAGTACATAGACCAAAAGCTACATCTACAAATCAACATACATTTTCCCCAAAGCATTATAGGGAACCAAAAACTAAATTGATGTAAACTCAGGTTGCTTTTCTAAGCTCTTTCGAAGTTTACACACATATACTATTGTAAGTGGTTTCTGCAGTTTTAGACTGCTAATACCAGGCTTTTGGCTCAACCAAGAGTCAGCAACCTGTGGGTTAAGTGAATAAAAAGTGCACAGACAGGGATGCTGATATTCTGTGCCTTAAACACAAGCTACTGAGCTGTAAGCCTGCTATTAGCCGTTTAAAACTGCAAATATTGCAGAAACCATGTACGAAAATTAGTCTAATGTGATGTAGAGCTAAACCTTTCAGTTAAGATTCCCTTTAAAAGAGAATGAAAGCCTGCCTAATAGCTTACTCCCCTCCAGAGCCCATCCCTCCTACTGATCTGTATTACTGGGTATCCTCTAAACTTCCCCATTTGATGTACCTGGATCTAAAATGCAGCAGGGATTGTTGGCACCCAGCCAGGTCCAATTTGGTTTCAACTTCTCCTATTAAAGGGGACCTGTCACCAGACATAAAAAGCTGTATAATAAAAACCCTTTTCAAATTAAACATGAATTCCAAATTCTATTTTTTATTAAAGCATTCATAGCTGTTGTAAACTCATTTGAAAATCTCAGCTGTCAATCAAATATTGTCTGCCCCTCCTCTATGACTTAGGCCTAGAGGTGGGGCAGACAATTACGTTTACTTACCATTCACTTTGTCAAATTTCGGGGTCCCGCCCCTATGCTTGACAAAGGGGCGTGACTGTGAAACGTTGCACTTCCGCATTAAAGGAGAAATCAACCTGTAGGGAAAAAACCCCGAACCCCCCACCCCAGGTAGACCTCCCTCCTCCCCCAGGCTAGATGCCCCATACTCCATACTTACCCCTCGGCACAGATTCTTTCAGCAAAGTTCCACGCGTCCATCTTCCGTGTCCTCGGTAAGCTGACTGAGAGATCCTGGTTCCTAGCTAGAAGACACCTTAATGCATTAAATATTGGTATTTTTGTGGTTGGATAATATACTGTATATTAAAAAAATAGAATCTTTATTCAAAAATCATGTTAAAAAAATAGTTATACAGACCACATGGTATTCCGCCTTACGCGTTTCATACCTCCTGGTACTTAATCATAGGCATTAAAGCGGTTGTTCATCTATCAAAAACTTTTTTCAATTCAGTTGTTTTTAGATTGTTCCCCATAAATAAAGACTGTTTTTCCAAAATCTAAGTTTAAAGTTGAATGTTCCTGTCTCTGGTGTTTGAGTCTGGCAGCTCAGTAATTCAGGTGCAGACTCTGAACTGTTACAATTTTTCAACATTTATTTGATCCATTTCTCAGCAGCATCTCTGGAGTATTTGCAACTATTGTATCAATTCTAACAGCTGCCTGTAATGAAACTCAGGGATTCTGCTCAGCAGGGACAAAGATAAGAAATGTATCAACTAAATGTATCCATTTAGAACAGTTTACTGGGTCGGCGACCCCCCCTCCCAGAGCTGCTTCAGAAGGTGAAAAATGACACTTTATACTTCAATATTAGAAAAATGGTGACACATAGAAAATAGAAAGTCATTGGAAAAAGTCGTTATTTACGGTGATCTATCTAAAAACTACTAGTTGTTTGAAGGTGAATCACCCCTTTAATGATCATTATGCCTATGAATAAGTAGCAGGAGGTGTGAAACGCGTAAGGTGGAATACCATGTTGTCTGTATAACTATTTTTTTAATATGATTTTTGAATAAAGATTCTATTTTTATAATATAATATGGAGTTTTTTTTTTGTTTTTTGTTTTTTTGGTTTTGAATGATTATACCCTTGTGAACTGGGGGTTTTATCCCAAAAATCATGGGCCCTTGTTGACAGGCCCCGTAGAGAAGGCATCTTATTACATTTCCTCCTATGATATACTGTATATGCTAAGAAACCAGATAAGGCACACAGGCACTTGTTATGCCTCTGCCAAAATGCCAGTATCCCATTGGCCTAGACCTGTGCTTATAGCAGTCATCATAAAAAAAGCAGCTGGAAAATTAAAAAAAAAACTGCAATTAAAAAAAATTCTTACTTCATTTACATTTTTTCAACAATTCAGAAAATATGTCATCTTAATATAATAGCATTCTGCCGTTTAGCCCCAGTGCAGTTAGATCGAACGATTAAATCCTTCGAATCGAACGATTAAATCCTTCGAATCGAACGATTAAATCCTTCGAATCGAACGATTCGAAGGATTTTAATCCAACGATCGAAGGATTATCCTTCGATCAAAAAAAGTTAGCCAAGCCTATGGGGACCTTCCCCATAGGCTAACATTGACTTCGGTAGCTTTTAGATGGCGAACTAGGGGGTCGAAGTTTTTTTTAAAGAGACAGTACTTCGACTATCAAATGGTCGAATAGTCGAACGATTTTTACTTCGAATCCTTCGATTCGAAGTCGTAGTCGAAGTAGCCCATTCGATGGTCGAAGTAGCCCAAAAAAAACTTAGAAATTCGAGGATATTTACCTTCGAATCCTTCACTCAAAGTTAGTGAATCGTCCCCGAAAAGTCACATTCATTGTAAAAAGAATCCAAAACCCCCGGTTCAGTGTAATGAAATGTTTAGCAAAGGATATGTCTAAACGTTGACTATGAAATATTTACCTTCAGAAGCAAATTGTTCCAGATGGTTTAGGGTTTGTTCCATATACTTCGACTCTCTTGAAAGCCTCTCAAAAATAACATTATCCTGTTAAAAACACATACACACATATAGATAAGAACTGAAAATGTCATTTTTTCCATCTCAAATTTGCTGTCTGACTTACAACAGATGAGGCCTGCCAACCCCTAATTGGGCTGAAACACACAAATTTCCTGCAAATTGTAGCACAAGCGCTGGAAGGTTGGATATCTCTATATCTACATCAATAGAGTGACACGTCACTGTATGTTATGAACTTTCAGAAAATGTATAGTATCAGTAAAGTTAATCAAATATCAACGCAGAACGAAATCTCAGGTTTGTTACTTTGGGTCCGATCCTTTGATCCGCTACAGATTCAGCTAAAGGAAAGAAAGAAAGAAAGGTAAAGGCGCTAAAGGCATGATTCACCTTTAAAGGGATACTGTCATCGGAAAACATGTTTTTTTTTCAAAACACATCAGTTAATAGTGCTACTCCAGCAGAATTCTGCACTGAAATCCATTTCTCAAAAGAACAAACAGATTTTTTTATATTCAATTTTGAAATCTGACATGGGGCTAGACATTTTGTCAATTTCCCAGCTGCCCCTGGTCATGTGACTTGTGCCTGCACTTTAGGAGAGAAATGCTTTCTGGCAGACTGCTGTTTTTCCTTCTCAATGTAACTGAATGTGTCTCAGTGGGACATGGGTTTTTACTATTGAGTGTTGTTCTTAGATCTACCAGGCAGTTGTTATCTTGTGTTAGGGAGCTGTTATCTGGTTACCTTCCCATTGTTCTTTTGTTTGGCTGCTGGGGGGGGAGGGGGTGATATCACTCTAACTTGCAGTACAGCAGTAAAGAGTGATTGAAGTTTATCAGAGGACAAGTCACATGACTTGGGGCAGCTGGGAAATTGACAATATGTCTAGCCCCATGTCAGATTTCAAAATTGAATATAAAAAAATCTGTTTGCTCTTTTGAGAAATGAATTTCAGTGCAGAATTCTGCTGGAGCAGCACTAGTAACTGATTCATTTTGAAAAAAAAATGTTTTCCCATGACAGTATCCCTTTAAGTTAACCCTTTAGCATATCATAGAATATCCTATTGTTAGCAACTTTGCAAATGTTTCTATTTTTTCATAGCTTTGAATTAAATGCTGCACCTATGTGTTTTGGATATCGAATGAAAAAGTCACTCTTTCCAAAAGACATTCATTAAAATGTTTCAACAGTAATTTGTAAATGATATTGCTATTGAAAGTCCTTGCAGAGGTCACACTCCTGCCCAGGGCTGTATGTTTGGTTTGTGCCACCCCATTCAGTGGACTCATAATTCATAAGGCCTTTCCTTTTGGCAACTGGAACAAGTGTAAGGAGTAGTCCAGGTTCCGTGTCCTTCCTTTTCCCATACAGAGACAAAACCAGGGTTGTAAGTGAAACATCCACAGGCTCTCAATCACACTCGCACACCATCACATCACTGGTACATCCGTCTGACACAATCACAGTCCCCGCAGGACTCTTTCCAGCTTTCAAATGGGGGGGGGTCACTGACAACCCATCTTTAAAAATAAAAGCTCTGTAAGGTTACACTTTTAGGGGCAGATTTACTAAGCTCGAGTGAATAGTTCGAATGAAAAAATATTCGAATTTCAAAGGTTTTTTTTGTACTTTGACCATCGAATTGGTGAAATTCCATCGAATCGAATAATTCGAACGATTAGAAGTAAAAATCGTTCGACCATACGATAATCAAAGTACCGTCTCTTTAAAAAAAACTTTGACTTCATACTTCGCCAAATTAAAGCTACCGAAGTCCAATGTTAGCCTATGGGGACCTTCCCCAGCACTTTTCTACGTTTTTTTTGGTCGAATAAAAATAGTTCGGTCGATCGAACTTTTAGATCGTTTGATCGAAGCTTTTGCGCTAAAATCCTTCGAATTCAATATTCGAATTTGAAGGATTTTACTTCGAGGGTCGAATTCGAGGGTTTTTGAACCCTCTAAATTCGACCCTTGATAAATCTGCCCCCTATTGTTATTTGTACTTTTTATTACTCCTCTTTCTATTCGATCTGTTCGATCGAAGCTTTTGCGCTAAAATTCTTCGAATTCGATATTCGAATTTGAAGGATTTTACTTCGAGGGTCGAATTCGAGGGTTTTTGAACCCTCTAAATTCGACCCTTGATAAATCTGCCCCCTATTGTTATTTGTACTTTTTATTACTCCTCTTTCTATTCAGGCCTCTCCTATTCCTTTTCCAGCCTCTTATTCAAATCAATGCATGGTTGCTAGGGCATTTTGCACCCTAGCAACACGATTGCTAAAATCTCAAACTGTAGAGCTGCTGAATAAAAAGCTAAATAACCACAAATGATAAAAAAGAAAAACAGTTGCAAATTGACACTCTCTACATCATACTAAAAGTTAATTTAAAGGTAAACAACCCCTTTAGGTAATTAGAACCAGGGAGTTAGAGACCAGACAGTCACACATAGTGGCCACCATGCCCATTGGTGCGCCCCTGATTTAAAAATCCCCTAAATTCTCCATTGATTATTTTTGTTACCTGTTCTGTTTTTGTATTATAAATAATCTAAACCCTTATTCAGACACATATATATATATAATATATAAGTATATGTATATTCCCCATTATATGGCTGTCCCACAAACACTGGGTAAAGGCCTTAAAGTGAGGTTAGCAGTTCTACAACATCATGCAGTAGCTCACGTCGCACCCTCTTAATTTTTCAAACAACCTGACAGTTTTGAAATGTAAGAATAACTCACGGAATTATACAAATGTGTGGGATTAGACCTATGCAATTTGCCCAGTAAAAAAAAAAAAAACAAACAATTGTCATTGGTTTGATCTATGTATGTATAATGCTTAATGGAATATTTATCTTACAAGCAAACAGAGATGAAATACTTTCTTTGGAACGCTGATCCTGGCTTCTATCTGATCTGCAAGCCACATAATTCACCCTGACAGAAAGGACGAATCCAGCGGATAAATCACACAAGTAATAAAAATCTGTACAAGGGGTGCTTCCCATAAAGATATTTTAAGTCTCTATACAATCGTCACAGTGCCTGGGCTGAAATAGGGGGTTTTACTTAGAAACATAAATTAGACTCATTTGTATCTCTTGAATCTCAAAGGCCCTTTCCCTTTGTCCTTGATTTGGCCATTATTCAAATAATCTATTACTATAAATCAACTTTGGGCTGCGTTCCAAGCATATGATATACATTGAAGGAAGCCAATTAGAAAAAAAAAACAGTGATGCAAAATGAATGTGTCACCCATTGATGTCTGGGCTTAATATGTCTCATTTACTACATGCAGGACAGGGTGCAGAGGGTGCTGCTCTCAGCATGAAGCTCTAACTGTTAGGGCTAGTCCACACGGGGAGATAGCCCTGCGTTTGCGGTCGCGGCGACAAAGCGCCGCGCCAGTCGCCGCGACCGGCGCAGGCGACAGTTTTGTATGGGCGCCTATGTAAAAACGCCTGTGCTAACCACACGAGGCGATGCGCTTTTCAACAGTCGCCTGAAAAAGCCTGGCGAGGCATTTTCAGGCGACTGTTGAAAAGCGCATCGCCTCGTGTGGTTAGCACAGGCGTTTTTACATAGGCGCCCATACAAAACTGTCGCCTGCGCCGGTCGCGGCGACTGGCGCGGCGCTTTGTCGCCGCAACCGCAAACGCAAGGCTATCTCCCCGTGTGGAATAGCCCTTAAAAGCCCATTTGACCCCAACGCAACTCTCCAATCGTAGGTCTTCCTAGAGCCTGTTCATTGGCCCATTTTTCTAGGAATATTGAAGTTCTTGACTTAATTTCCACAATGAAATTGTGTGAACATTGTTATATATTTGCACCTCCACTCTTTTTACATAAGGAACTCTATTCCCAGTGCATATATTGTAGCTGAGAAAAATGAAAAGTGGCCATATGTGTAAAGATCCACTTGTTTGGCGAGGTGGGAGCAGGCCCGGATTTGTGGAAAGGCCACCTAGGCCCGGGCCTAGGGCGGCAGGATTTTAGGGGGGCGGCATGCTGCCCAACCACACCCACATTAGTTCAAAAACACTGGGGATGTGCTGGAGATACAATCATTTTTTAAATTTCCTGTGCGCCAATCCCATTGCTCCACTCCAGATGATGAAAATTTGCACAAATAAAGGGGAGGGGACAGGGGCGACGAACGACAGTGGGCCTAGGGGCGCCCATTATGTAAATCCGACCCTGGGTGGGAGACTTTGGGTTTATTCGATCACAAGCCCTATCTATACCACATACCCAACCAACCATGTTTTGTATAGCAGAAAAGGCTCAAACGCAGCTCGATAAGGAAAGGGTATTTCTACACTGGAGATAAAATGCATGGGACAGAGTTACAGGCGGAATATCTTAGCAGCAAATTCAGGCTGCATAGTAGCATGTATAATGCAGGCGGTCAGAGTGAGGAGCACATCTGCCAATGGGTGTAAAATTCAATCTGACATTTTTAAACCTGCCCGATGGACACAGTTTTGGCCAGATATCGCTCTGGGAAGCCCGTTGGAGGGCCCCATACACTGGCCAATAAGCTTGGTCAGCAGCTTTTATGGGTAGGGTAACAGGTTTTGCCCGCAAACATGGTGGGTGTACAATTATTGTTTGAGCGACAATGGTTGTAATGGTTTATTCATGATTGTTCATGATCGTCAACCAGCAAGTGTGAAGTATTGGCTTCAAGTGTGCGTGCTCAACTGTCATGAGAAAGGAGAGGACCTCAAAAGGACAGTCATGGTGGCTGCCAACCCCACTGTGCATTTTCAACATGGGCATGGGAGAGCAGGGTCGTCTTGGGAGGTGACCTTGCTGTGTTGTGGTGGAGAGAAGGGAGGGGATCAGTAAAGGGAACCCCTGGTTAATGGTTGACTTTTGCTCTCCATTAAAGTGAGGCTTAAATAGTCACAACTGGATGGAGACACATAAATCCAGGATAAAAAGTAAGTGAACATTGACAAACCACAAAAATAATCTTTTTCTCATTTTCATCTGTACTTTACAGATGGGGGAAATGTGGAACCATTTTTTTTTTGTTATTGTTAGAAAATGATAGCACTTTCCCAAGTTTTTAACATGACATTTTTGGTGATAGCAACAAAATTTGGCAAGTGACAACTCAGGCAAAGTCAAGGATCTAATTATGGCTAGTCTGACAACTTAATAGTTACCCTTTTACTTCCATCCATGGGAAACCTGATGTATTTTCTTCCCAAATAACTGGCTGTGATCTGTCATCCGACTGCCTGTTTGTATCATAAAGTCAAAGTGAGCGTTGGTGACAGGGGGAAATCGAAATACTCTGCTAGCAACAAAACATGGCTGTTCCGAGGCAGCTGCCAAAACCATGAGAAACCCTGGGAGATATTTTAATCTCCAACACCAAGTAACATTAACCTTTGCTTTGGAAACACTTAGTGAGCAATTCCAATGAGACGCTCTGTAACCTTATAGCAATTTGATGTAATGGAAGTTGGTCGGGACTGTGGTTTGGTTTCTGGGAACCATGTTCATTCTCCACCCTTTCATCTTTAATTATTATTTGTATTATTTTATTCTACACGATTGCCCATTCATATTCCTAAGCAGAGTAATTGCTTCCATAGAAAATGTCATGTTTTGTATAGCAGAAAAAGCAAACTCAAACTCAGCCCGATAAGGAAAGGGCATTTCTACACTGGAGGTAAAATGCATGTGACAGAGCTACAGTTGGAATATCTGAGCAGCAGATCTAGGCTGAATAGCAGGAAATATCCGTTTGTGTAGGTACCTTGCACAGGCAATCACTTAGCACAGATTTAGCAAAATGTGAGATTAGAGCTCAGCACAGAAAAATCACTCACTTCTAGTGATGGGTGAATAAATAAAGGCGATAATCTGCAGCGAATTTCCGCCAATTCACCACTGGCGAATAAATATGCGAAACTGTCGAGAAAATTTGCAAGTGAAAAATCCACCACGTAAAAGAAATTTGGCCATCGATTTGAATTCGATTTGAGTTTTCGGGTTGATCCTATTCACCAGCGTTTAGGAAATTCGATTTTTTTAAATAAAATCCGATTGGTCGAATTTCGAGTTCATGGGAGATTTTTGACCAATGATAAATGTGCCTCCAAATACATCCAATAGGCTGGTTTTACCTCGAATAAGGATTAATTATATATTAGTTTGGATCAAGTACAAGATACTGGTTTATTATTGCAGAGAAAAATGTAATCATTTTAAAAATCTAGTCTATGAGATATGGCCTTCCCGTAATTCGGCTCTTTCTGGATAACGGGTTTCTGAATAATGGATCCCATACCTTTACAACCACTTTAGTGGGTGAATTCCACAATTCTATAGTTCTCAATGTAAAAATCCCTTTTCAGATATTATGATGGGACCTTCTTTCTTCTAATCAGAAAGAAGAATCTACTGGTAAATAAAGCAGACAGTTTATTATATACATACTGTAGCTATATATTTATATATACAGGAAGCGGAGATATCGGCACTCACAAAAAAGGAAAACTCTTGAGCCTGGATGAAGACCACACTAGTGATCACCAGAACTAATAGGAAGAAGCCACACTCGCAGGTCTTATGTGTGAAAAAAGAAAGAAATTTATTGTTGGCACAAACTAAAGGTGGCCATACACGGGCAGATTAAAGCTGCTGATATCGGTCCTTTAGTTTATCTGCCGGTGTATGGGGGCTTACGAAGGTTCCCTCTGATCGATATCTGGTTTGAGGTTTGATTTTTCTTGCGATCAATGACCACATTGGCAAATTGATGTGGTCCTCATCCTGTCGGTGCCCATTCTCTTCTTTGTAATCCAATCGTTTGGTGGGTATATCGGGGAAAGATCTGCTGAATGAAATATAAAGGACTGTAAGCTCAGATCAAAACAGTGAACCACAACCCCCCCTACTCACGCAAGCAGGTATAATATACCTAAAATGATCCCTCATATATGGTTTAACCTAAAATATATTTACAAAGTAACTAGCAAAGAGCAGAGGAAACATAATAAATAAATAATATTATGCTTGATAAAGGGGTTGTCCCCAAAACGTTGCATGCCGCACTAAATAAATTTAAAGCAAGGGTTTCACCCTGCCAGCATTACCTTTGTGCCAGTGAAATTTTTTGTCCTGTACTGCTGATGGGTTGCCGATACCCTATTTGCTGAGCACCAGGGATCCAGTTTCCAGGAGGGCCAGGGTGTGCGTCTGCATTTGGATAGAAACATAATAACCCCCACAGGGAACAATATAACCACCAGAGTAAAAACTAAGAAATAGGAAAATATAAATGTAAAAACCAGAGATAGATAGTAAGAAAACCCTACACCACATTGATACATAACCGAAAAAGTTGTGTCCAGGCAAACAGATGGCCAGTCGGCAAACTTGTACTCGCGGAATAAATATAGAACTGAGGAACGGTATGGATCTATTATGCCAGCAATCCCACAATGTGGGTCAATATGAATGTGGTATTAAATGATATTCGGTGCGTGTATGGTGGGAAACGAGCCGACCCATATCGACAGAAGACTTGGATATCGGACGGCTTGTCGATCGGGTTGGATGGAAAATTTTGATCGGGCATCCAAACTGAATCGTCAGATACAGGTAGAATTCGATTGTTTCTTCATGTATATCTGGGATCTTTTATAAGAAAGATCTTAATTGTTAAACACCCTACCCTACATAGATTGACCTCCCTCCTCCCCCCCCAGCCTAGCTGCTACCCCAGGGAAATGCCCATAACTTTTTACTTACACCTCGTGCAGATTCTGTCCAGCGGAGTTCACGGCGCCATCTTCTTCTCTTCGCTAATTTTCGGAAAGTAAGTGCCGTATCGGTGCGTGCGCAATTGGAGCAGTCTGCCAGTCACGAACAACTGTGCACGCACCGAAAGTCATGGAAATTGCCAGAGCACCAGAAGAAGACCCAAATATTACCGAAGAAGAAGAAGATGGCTGCCGTGAACTCCAATGCCCTGAATCTGCACCGAAGGTAAGTAAAAAGTTAGGGGCATTTAACCGGGGTAGCAGCTAGGCTGGGGGGAGGAGGGAGGGGGGTCTATCTAGGGTAGGGGGGTAGGGTTTTTTTTAATAAGGGGTTGAATTCTCCTTTAAGACCAGCTTAATAAGTTAATTAGTGTCTAATGCATGGGGTCATCCTTAAGTAAGTATTCTGACTTGGACCGTAACCACGCTATACATAGTGGAGTAGCTCTACGGTCAAGGGGGCTGGTTTGCCAGGGTGGTGCCGGAACCCCAATAAAATAAGGGGACATCAACCAACTAGGCGTTCCGAACAAATCCCCAAAATTGGCCCAGTCACCCGACATGTAGTCTGTGAGGTATCAAGCACTGGTCATCTAAAGAATACACAACATAGAATAAAAAAAGTAAAAATTAAAAGAAAAAAGGAAATGGTATCAGCCGGCTGTATTTACAAGATTCATGGGGTACCACACAAGCCAAAGTGGCACCACCCACTGGAACAGCGTAAACCAGAGATGTGTAGAACAGCCTAAACATTTATGGAACAGTAAAGGATTCAGAGAACTGAGATTAGATGTAAAACAAAGTACATAATATAGAATACTAATAACAAAACTCTACAATTCTACAATGCATCAAATGGATACATCAATGCATCCAATGCATATTCAAGTAGAGATATGTATATATGGAGGAAACCTGTTATCCAGAAATCTCTGAATTCCCATAAACTCCATTTTAATAATTCAAATTTTGAAAACATTTTTCCTTTTTTCTCTGTAATAATAAAAGAGGACCTTGTACTTGATCCCAACTATGATATAATTAATCCTTATTTGAGGCAAAACAATCCTATTGAGGTTATTTAATATTTAAATGATTTTTCAGTAGACTAAGTTTGAAGATCCAAATTACTGAAAGATCCCTTATATGGTTAAGTGCCTTTCTCTACTTTGCCAGTCCTTAATTATAACTGAGTTGACTCTTACTTTTGAGCTCAATATTTCAATTTTTTGGACAATAATACAATATCTGGGCATTGGATACCTAAATGGAACTGACTGGCCTGCATAGCTTTGTATCATCGGCAAACACATGTTACTTTTCTTATGATGCAGGACTAATCATACAATACAGGACCCTGTGGGACCCCCCAAGAACCTGACCCTAAGTAGAGAATGTACCATTGACAACCACTCTCTGTACCTGATCCTTTAGCCAGTTTCCTATTCATGTACAAACAACTTTACTAATAGTGACAGATCTTAGGTTGGAAAGCAGTGATTTATGTGGCACTGTATCAAACACTTTAGCAAAATCCAATATTCGTTAAACATTTTCAGTTATTTGTGAATATTGTTGCAGCTGAAAGCGGTGTCTCTACCCCTTTCTCTGTCTCGCTCTGTTCCTTTAGGCACTGCTGCTCTGACTCATGCACTGACTCCCACAATATCTTGCATATTTCTTCTTGTGACTGTTGTCTAGCGTCTCCTACATTGTTTATATAGTCAGAGCCAACACTGAACAAAGAACATAAAGGGACATATGGATCCCAAATGCAATTACAATTGAAATCGGCCTGCAGACTTCTAGCAGAATCTTCTTCTTATTCTTTACACGGTTTGCCTCCAGAAGCCTTGGGGCAAATTCACTAACCTGCGGAAATTAGCCAGCGACGGCTTCGCTCACATCGCAACACTTCGCCAGGCGAAAATTCGTCAGGACAACGCTAATTCACTAAAATGCGATGTTGCGTCCAGGGCGCCGAATGATGGCGAAGTTTCGCTAGCGTTAATTTGGCAAGCAAAGCGAAGTTTCGATATCGTTGGCCAATTTGCATACGGCGGGAAGTTAAAGTTGAATGGACGTATATGTTTCAGCAAATACATTACACTACACAAGCCCAGGGAAGCTTAATAAAAAAAAATAGAGTTGTTATATTGCCCTACACATGAGCCCAGTGTATAGTTTATGTGCCATATGTTAGGAAATGTAGGGGGGAAGCCAGGTACCCTAAAAAAAATGTACAATCTTTTGCAGCCCATCACCCTGGAAAACTGAAAAGTCGCCAGCGTTTTTTAGGGACTTAGAAAAAGTTTCACATTTTACGTTCATTAAAATCCGCATCTTAGTGAATTCGCCTGGCGTGAGAGTGGGAAGTCGATATACAGTCTATCTCCTTCGCTAGCAGATTTACGCCAGCACCCCTTAGTAAATCGTCAAAGTCCCGAAATGACGTCACGCTGGTGAATTTTTGCCAGCACTAGTCACCTCGCCCTTTAGTAAATTTGCCCCCTTGTGTCTGCTCCAGGGTGCATCCAAGGGATTTCGGCGAAGAAACACGCGACTTTGCATTTTGAGCCCTGTCTGGTCCTAGCCTTAGTAACCCTGCAAATCTGTAATAAATGTATACTGGAAAGTTGCTTGGGTTTATGTCCCTTTATGCAGGCAGCTCACTTTGCACATGCTAGTGAGTGTGGCTGGAGGTAAGAACTTGGGTTAATTGCAGTTGGTTGACTTTTCAATGGCTACATACACTGGTTAACTGACTTCATACGGTCTCTCATTTTAATCTTCTGCTTGGGTACACTTTGGCTCCTGTCCTATCAAAGTTGGCGATGCAAAGACTCAAAGGGAAAAAAAATAATCCATTATAACCTTAGGGAAAAAGTCACATAAAACATAACTTTCTGGTTCCATTATGACAAATCAATAGTTCCCAAAGCTGCAGGATACACTACTCAGTGCACTAGCAGAATAACAAATAACCCTGATGAATCCCCAAGCAGTAACAGTTCAGTTCTGCAACTACAGTCTGAATTATAGTGACAGCGGAGATAGAAGACCTGAGACTACAGACCCAAAAATGTGAGGGCCTAGTGGCCCTGACCATTTTGTAGAGTTAGTTAGAAAAGGTTCTACAGTGCTAATATCATGGATATGTTACAGAAGCGCCCTCTGCATTTCTGTCTGGGTGGCATCAGACAGACGTAGCAAAAGCTTAATTTCCTGATGCAGGAGGCATCTCCTGAAGCTTCTATGCTCATTTTAAAGTGACAGGAGCAAATATGCATCAGAAGATGTAACGAGTCATTCAAATATAATTAGGAGATTTAGCTTGGCTTTCCAACCAGACAGAGCCACAGGGTGTACTCCTGTCACATATTCACAAAATTAGCAACATAAAAACACCTAAAAAAAATAATTATAAATTGCTAAAGTTCTCTGGGCAATTTTGGGTATATGCTCCCATAAAGGCGAAGGAAAGCTACAGAGGCAGTTTATTGCCAATAGATTAACCACAATAGTGCAAGCTAGAACGCTATATTTATTCTGCAGAATGCTTTACCATACTTGAGTAAACAGCTCTAGAAACTCTCTCTGTTTGTTTAAGATAGCAGCTGCCATATTAGATTGGCATGACATCACTTCCTGCCTGAGTCTCTCCCTGCTCACTCATAGCCCTGGGCTCAGATTACAGCAGGGAGGGGAGATGGGGAAAGGGAGGGAGAGAGGAGCAAACTGAGCATGCTCAAGCCCAAGCCCTGGAGGTTTAAGCTGAAAAGAGGAAGTCTGATACAGAAGCCCATGAGTACACAATAGAAGGAAAGAAATGCTGTTTCTTTTGACAGAGGACTCAGAGCAGCATTACTTTGAGGTGTACTGGTGTATTTATATAGACCTTTCTGATAAAGCTTACTTAATATTAGCCTTTCCTTCTCCTTTAATAACAGCTGTACTCAGGAAGGAGGGCAAAACTTGAAAAAATGACGAAAAATATCAAAACAATAATCATAATAATAAAGAATTGTAAATACTTTCTGCTCCTTTTGCAATAAAGGCGAAAATTCCCAGATGGAGTTCTGACAATAAGGAACATCCTCTTCCTATTGCTGCAAATGAGCATAAACAAAGATATTCTAAATCCTACCAGCTGATAAATACAAGACACAATAAAACAACATTTCCAAGATTCATTCAACATGTTCAATCAATTGTCAGATTTAATAGCAGAGTAGTGAGTATCCCTCAATGCTAGTAACCGATATTAGGGGGCACATTTACTAAAGGTCGAATATCGAGGGTTAATAAACCCTCAAATTCGACCCTCGAAGTAAAATCCTTCGAATTCGAATATCAAATTCGAAGAATTTACCGCAAATACTACGATCGATCGTTCGAAGTAAAAATCGTTCGATCGAGGAAACGAACGATTCGAAGGATTTAAATTTTTTTTTCAATCAAAAAAACCTTGGAAAACTGATGCGGAAGGTCCCAATAGGCTAATATTGTACCTCTGTAGGTTTAAACTGCCGAAGTATGTAGTCGAAGTTTTTTTTAAAGAATAGTCGAACGTTTTTTAGTTCGAATCTTTCGAATCGAAGTCGTAGTCGAAGTTCGTAGTAGCCTATTTGATGGTCGAAGTACCCGAAAATAACTTCGAAATTTGACGTTTTTTTTTGCTTCGAATCCTTCACTCTGAGCTTAGTAAATGTGCCCCTGAGTCTCACTTACACTGAATAAATGATAGACAGCAATATATCGTTATAAGAACACACAAGAAGACCAAGAATTTCCATGTAATCACCACTTTCTGTTTATTGGGAATTCAGGGTTTTTGGCATCAACAGGAGAAATTCCATCAATGGTCACCAGTTGCTGCTGGTTACAGATAGAAAACTATTGTATATCAAAAGAAAATAAAAGTACTTAGATCAGCTGAAGATCCATAAGGTATAACCTAGGGAATAACAGGCCTGTAGCCTCATACCACAATATAGTCAACCCTAGTGACGTATATTATTTGTATATATTAAAAAGAGTATAAAATATGCCCTGATATCATTTCTCCCAACATTCGAAAAATGAAAAGAGGGGGGAAAAGCACGTGCCGCGAGCAGTGCAGTGAAAAAATTGTGACCACACCCATTATATGGCCACACCCCCTAATTACCATGTCCATTTTACAAAATTTGGCAGATTATGAAAGTTTGAAGACATTTCTTGGAGTTTTAGTGCAATGTTTTATGTGTTATAACAGTTTTGCTAATTAAGTTGAATTGCCCTTTAAGCGGCTAGTCTCAGTTATCCCAAAAGACTTAGTTACAATTGTTTTTTTTGCTTATCTTAAATTGTTACAAACGTATCTGAGTGCAACTGCTGACTGTTCTGGGCTCTCTGCAAAAAAGCCTCTTATTTTATAATTAAGTTATTTATCAAAATCCTAAAATAGTTATTTTCTGACAACTACTCCGACCAAATGGGTTTTTTCCCCTTATTAATGAATACATTTTTCTGAAAATTTCCTGGGCGGAAAAAAACTCGATAAAATCATGAAAAATTTTGAATCGTACAAATTTTTTGGATTTGACACCCGAAAATGCAAATTTTTTTTGTATTTTGGCTGAAAACCACAAAATCTTCAGATTATTGCACAAAACCCAGCGTAGATAAGGATATCTTTGGGACATCTCCCATTGACTTCTACAGGAACTCGGCAGGTCTGAGTTGGAGAACTTTTTTATTCTGACTCTTGACACCCTCGGGGATTAATAAATTCTAGAAAATTCAAGGTTTTTTTCCCCACTAAAAATTCTGATTTTATAGTAAAAAAAAACTTTGAGTTTTTGGCATTTGGACTTTAATTAATAACCTCCTAAGTTTCAGAAACTTTGTATCTTTTTCTCGAGTCAGTGCAGGAGATCAAAGAGAAAGTCGGGACATTTCAGTAAGAAACCCAGGACTGCGGACTGAGCTGTCAAAATCAGGACTGTCCCGCAGAAAACAGGACAGTTGGTAAGGTTGATATGTCTATAGTATTTACATATATTGTGCATTAGCCTGGAAGGGCAGCATGTATCATTTCCTTATTAGCCCTGTGTTTCCATATGTATATGTATATGCCTATTGCCTTCTTATCTCCCATACACTCCTCTCTATATCCTGAAATTTCCTCTGCGGTGGCCCTGGCCCATTCACATCAAGCTGACCTTTATATTCAGGTACAATAGGTAGCACTTCAGAAAAGTAGCAATTTCTTCTCTCTACCCTCCGTCTAGTGGCTCTGCAGTTCTGATGAAAAAGGACCAAGAGCCATGGGTTGGGTGACTTTGAGCTTCAGAAAGAGGTGAGGGCCCAGGAGACCTAATTTAAGAGGCTTGTGCTGCAACAACAACATAGCGAGGAACATTTCTTCCATACGCTCAATTACTGCTGCTACTGCAAAAAATACAACAAAATGTAAAAATCCTTCCCTCGCTCGTATCATAAATCCTTCATTTTCCTTTCTAAACCCCCGCTGGCACTTTGGTAATATTATCCACACAACTAGCCAAATAACATTTTTCTTTAACCTAGTAAAATTAACTTTGTTTTGCAAAATGTGCAAGGATAAGTAAGACTATGATACCAATATGGGTCATTAATGCAAAACGTCTGGAAATAAAGCCGGCGACTCCACCCTAAACAGCCCTATGTATTTGCTACACACGCACAGCCATACTCACAAACACACACAGACACACACAAATCTAGTGAACACTATAAAGTAAGGTGTTAGACGTGCCAAAGCAAATACCATATGTGTTTAATATGGAAAGTCCTCATATCACTATCAACATCAATCATATAAAACAAACCCCATAACCAAACTGGCAGAAAGACCACAGAAAGAGACCTTAAATAAAGTTACCGTGAATAAGGGCAATTATGCTTTGCTCAGGGAGAATGGACAAGGTTAACCCATTCATGCCTCATGAATACAGAGCTCCATTATAGATCATGGAAGTAATGAAAGAGAGTCTTCTGTAGGCTATGCTGTTAGTAGCTGGCAGTAAAGAGTGACGGACGTTTATCAGAGTCACATGACCTGATGGCACCTGGGAAACTGACAATGTGTCTAGCCCCATGCCAAATTTCAAAATGAAATAGAAAAAGATATGTTTGCTCCGGATTTCAGTGCATTATTCTGCAGGAGCAGCCCAATTAACTGATGTGTTTTGAAAAAAAAACATGTTTTCCTGCTACAGTATCCCTTTAAGTCACAACTCACAGTATTCATCAACAGCTCTTGAGGGCCCACGGCTTTCCTAAAACTGGCTTGTGTAGCCACAGCTAATTATTACCAGTGCAGAGAATTTCCCTAGCCATGGTGGGATTACACATGTCAGACACCAATACATAAAACTGTTACAATATAGTCAGCCAATTGCCATTCTCTGCCTTTTCCTTGGATTTTAGTCATCTCCCCCGTTGAGTGAGTCAGTTCCTTAGAAAAGAGAGATGGCGAGGTTCCCTGCTGGGAAGTTAGCTCCACATCTCCTCTCCATTCTGTTCCAGCAATTAGTAGTAGCCTTATGGCAGCACAGCTGCCGTCTCTTTCCGTCTGGTCTGTATTCATGAATGGCTTTTGCTGACTGGTGTCGCCTTCTCAGACGTAACTCGGAATAAAAATAAGATGAAGCACACTACTTTTCATAAGGTTCACAAGAAATCCCAAAGGGAAGGTTTGATATCCAAGTGGGAGGTCACATTACCACCCGCAGTGCCATATACAACCTCTGCCTCCAAGAGGAGTGTTTTCAGAACTTTAAAGTTCTATCCTCCCTACCCCTATATTGTGGCCTAAAATGTAACCAGGGCCCCTGTAATCTCACTTTAAGCCTTCAGATGTATAATATTGCAGAATAAGTCACTCACTATTGATCCAAAATATCTAGGAATAAATATTAATATTCAGATTTCATTATTGCCGTTGTTCAGGGCCCTGTTACCCTATAAGATATAGTATATGATAACACATTTACAGGAATACCCAGTAAGTATGTAAGTGTTAACCAAAAATATCCCTTTTTCCCCTAACTCAGGGCCCCATAGAGAATGAAGACCCACTAGTCTAAGGGTAAGCAGGAGAAGACTTTAGGGATAAACTTCTGAAAGTCCCTTTCCAGATATGCCAAAGGCAGGACAAGTTCTGTTAATTGTACACTTTTGGCCACTTCACCTCATACTACAAGAAGGAATGAATTTTGGAGAAAATTGAAGAGGCTTCAGATGGGTTTTTTTTGCTTTCCTCTTGATCAACTAGCAGTTAGGCAGGTTAAAATAGAATCAAAAGGTAGGACTTGATGGATGTGTGTCTTTTTTCAACTTACTATGTTACACTATACTGAGGACTTCTCAAAAGGATTCCATCACCCCTCAACTTGCTGTTAAACTCCACAATTACCTTTTACTGTACCTTCTACAATTTTATGACACAGGTTGTTGAGAAGCCTACCAGAAAAAATGTTATTCTGGATCTATTGATCTCAAATGACCGAGAACTTATAGCAAATGTGCAAGTCATTGAACCCCTGGGTAATAGTGACCATAATGTTATATCATTTAATGTCTGGTGCAAAAAAACAAATATATACTGGGGCAACAAAAACCATGTATTTTGGAAAAGCTAATTTTAGTGCCTTGAGGGCTGCCCTTCAGAGAATTGATTGGGGCATTAAGTTTTCCGCTAAAAACACAAAACAAAAATGGTTGTCATTTAAAATGATATTAAATCATTACTGTTCTCAATTTATTCCCTTAAGAAGTAAATGTAGAAGCTCTAAGAATCATCCTGTGTGGCTTAATACAGAAGTAAAGAAGTTAATAGGAAAGAAGAGGAAGGCATTTAAAAACTACAAATCTGTTGGGACAGAAGCTGCATTTAATGAATTTAAACACTGTAATAAATGTTGTAAATCAGCAATCCGGAAGGCAAAGAAAGGAAATGAAGAGTTAATTGCGGTGGAGGTGAAAACTAACCCTAAAAAGTTTTTTAAATATATTAATAGTAAAAAGATGCAAGTTGAGAGTGTTGCTCCATTAAATAATGGTACCAGTATGGTTGTAACAGATACAGAAAAGGCAAATGTGTTAAATCAGTTCTTTTCTTCAGTGTATACAATAGAGGAGTCTGAGTTCCCAGGCTCACTTTATAGCTGCACTAATGGCGCAGCTCAATCTAGTCAGTGGCTGACTCAGGATATGATTCATAAAGCTTTAATAAAAATTTATGTAAACAAGGCTCCAGGGCCTGATGGCATACACCCCCAGGTTCTACTAGAGCTTAGTTCAGTTTTAGACCAGCCCCTATTTCTAATTTTCTCAGATTCACTTTCATCTGGTATGGTGCCTATGGATTGGAGAAAAGCTGATGTTATTCCAATATTTAAAAAGGGATTAGGATATGATTCATAAAGCTTTAATAAAAATGTATGTAAACAAGGCTCCAGGGCCTGATGGCATACACCCCCGGGTTCTACTAGAGCTTAGTTCAGTTTTAGACCAGCCCCTATTTCTGATTTTCTCAGATTCACTTTCATCTGGTATGGTGCCTATGGATTGGAGAAAAGATGATGTTATTCCAATATTTAAAAAGGGATTACGATCTCAGCCTGGCAATATTAGGCCAGTAAATTTGACATCTGTGGTGGGCAAATTATTTGGAGGCTTGTTAAGGGATCACATTCAAAATTTTGTCCTAATGAATGGCATTATGAGCAACAATCAGCATGGCTTTATGAAGGATAGGTCATGTCAGACTAATTTGATTGCTTTTTATGATGAGGTAAGTAAGATGCTGGACAGTGGGAGGGCAGTAGATGTGATTTATTTGGATTTTGCCAAAGTGTTTGATACTGTGCCCCACAAAGGACTGTTTTCTAAACTAAGGTCTGTTGGGCTTAATGAAGTCGTTTGCACATGGATAGGAAACTGGCTACAGGATCGGTTACAAAGGTTGGTTGTTAATGGTACATTCTCTACTTGGAGTAAGGTTCTTAGCAGGGTCCCTCAGGGCTCGGTATTGGGTCCAATTTTATTTAACTTGTTCATTAATGACTTAGGGGAGGGTATTGTAAGTAATGTATCAGTGTTTGCAGATGACACAAAACTATCCAGCCCAATTAATTCCATCCAGGATGTGGCACTTCGAACACGATCTTGACAAACTGTCAATCTGGGCAGCTAAGTGGCAAATGAGATTCAATGTTGATAAATGTAAAGTCATACACCTGGGATGTAAGAATATCCACTTATACCCTTAATGGGACTGCACTAGGCAAATCCATTATGGAAAAGGACCTTGGAGTCCTTGTAGACAATAAACTTGGCTGTAGCAAGCAATGCCAGTCAGCAGCATCAAGGGCAAATAAGGTCTTGAGCTGTATTAAAAGGGGCATAGAGTCACGGGAGGAGGGGGTCATTCTTCCACTGTATAGAGCACTTGTAAGGCCCCATCTAGAATATGTTGTACAGTTTTGGTCTCCAAAACTCAAACAGGACATTATTGTATTAGAGAGGGTACAGAGAAGGGCAACTAAGCTGGTAAAAGGTATTGAAAATCTTAGCTATGAGGAAAGACTGGCCAAATTGGGGATGTTCACGCTGGAGAAGAGGCGCTTAAGGGGAGATATGATCACTATGTATAAATATATAAGGGGATCATATAATAATCTCTCTAATGCTTTATTTACCAGTAGGTTTTTCCAGCTGACAAAAGGTCACCCATTCTGATTAGAAGAAAAGAGGTTCCACCTAAATATTCGGAAGGGGTTTTTTACAGTGAGAGCTGTGAAGATGTGGAATTGTCTCCCTGAATCAGTGGTACAGGCTGATACATTAGATAGCTTTAAGAAGGGGTTGGATAGCTTTTTAGCAAGTGAGGGAATACAGGGTTATGGGAGATAGCTCATAGTACAAGTTGATCCAGGGACTAGTCCGATTGCCATTTTGGAGTCAGGAATAGGGATGTAGCGAACGTCGGAAAAAAAGTTCGCGAACATATTCGCGAACTTGCGCAAAAACGCGAGCGGTTCGCGAACGGTTCGCGAACCCCATAGACTTCAATGGGAAGGCGAACTTTAACATCTAGAAAAGACATTTCTGGCCAGAAAAATGATTTTAAAGTTGTTTAAAGGGTGCAACGACCTGGACAGTGGCATGCCAGAGGGGGATCAAGGGCAAAAATGTATCTGAAAAATCTGCCTGTGTGTGCTTGGAAGAGATAGTGTAGGGGGAGAGCTGTTAGTGATTTCAGGGACAGATGATAGTAAGTTTGCTGGCTAGTAATCTGCTTGATACTGCTCTGTATTGGAGGGACAGAAGTCTGCAGGGATTTGAGGGACATTTTAGCTTAGGTAGCTTTGCTGGCTAGTAATCTACTGTTCTCTTTAAACAACTGCCATACGTTGACCTTGTAGGCATTGTTTGCCCAGTTTTTTTGGACGCAGCCACTGAAGCACAGTTGCCAGAAAAAATATGCCATATAAATGCTGAAAATAGTCATTTTTCGCCATACGTTGACCTTGTAGACATTGTTTGCCCAGTTTTTTGGACGCAGCCACTGAAGCACAGTTGCCAGAAAAATTATGCCATATAAATGCTGAAAATATAAATTTTTTTGGTTGCAGCCACTGAAGCACAGAGGCCAGAAAAATTATGCCATATAAATGCAGAAAATATGCATTTTTTTGGTCGCAGCCACTGAAGCACAGTTGACAGAAAAATTATGCCATATAAATGCTGAAAATATAAACTTTTTTGGTTGCAGCCACTGAAGCACAGAGGCCAGAAAAATTATGCCATATAAATGCAGAAAACATGCATTTTTTTGGTCGCAGCCACTGAAGCACAGTTGACAGAAAAATTATGCCATATAAATGCTGAAAATATAAATTTTTTTGGTTGCAGCCACTGAAGCACAGAGGCCAGAAAAATTATGCCATATAAATGCAGAAAATATGCATTTTTTTGGTCGCAGCCACTGAAGCACAGTTGCCAGAAAAAATATGCCATATAAATGCTGAAAATAGTCATTTTTTGCCATATACGTTGAGTCAACGTATGGCAAAAAATGACTATTTTCAGCATTTATATGGCATATTTTTTCTGGCCTCTGTGCTTCAGTGGCTGCGGCCAAAAAAACTGGGCAAACAATGCCTACAAGGCCAACGTATACACTACTACAGCGGTGGATACGGATTACGTAAAATATATTATGGCTGCTTGAAAAAAGTGACTCCGGTGTTTTTTCTGGAGACGGTAATATTATGGATATTTAGACAGAATGTGAACAAGGTCACACAGCTCGATGGCGGGTTGAAGAAAACAGTGTGCAAATAATGCCTACAGGGCAAATAATGCCTAAAAGGTCAACTTATACACTACTACAGCGGTAGTAAAATAAAAAAAAGTAAAATAAAAAAAAATGAATATTAAAAAAAAAAAATTAAAGTTGGTGCTGCTGAACTACTAGGAGCAGCAGATTAGCACACCAGTCCCACTCCCCAACACTGCTAGACTAATAGCACTGGGCTCTTATAGTAGTAGTAGTAGTAGTAGTAGTAAAACAACAAAAAAATAAATAAAAGCAGTCCTTACAAGGACTACTGTTATTGCAGCAGTCAGCAGATGAGATCAGAAGCAGGACAGCTGCCCACTGCAGCTACATACAGAGCACTGCAGTAGAAGGTAGATTACTAGCCAGCAAAGCTACCTAAGCTTAAATGTCCCTCAAACCCCTGCAGACTTCTGTCCCTCCAATAACAGAGCAGTATCAAAACGATTACTAGCCAGCAAACTTTCAACTGTCCCTGAAATCACTAACAGGCAGCAGCTCTCTCCCTACACTATCTCTTCAGCACACACAGGCAGAGTGAAAAAACGCTGCAGGGCTTCGGTTTTTATAGGGAAGGGGAGTGGTCCAGGGGAGAGCTTCCTGATTGGCTGCCATGTACCTGCTGGTCTGGGGTGAGAGGGCAAAAAAAAGCGCCAACAATGGCGAACCCAAAATGGCGAACGTCGCGCGACGTTCGCGAACTTCCGGCGAGCGCGAACACCCGATGTTCGCGCGAACAAGTTCGCCGGCGAACAGTTCGCGACATCTCTAGTCAGGAATTAATTTTTTCTCCCTCTGAGGCAAATTGGAGAGGTTTCAGATGGGTTTTATTGCCTTCCTCTGGATCAACTGGCAGTTAAGCAGATTAAAAAAAAAAAAAAAAAGAAAAGGTTGAACTTGATGGACACGTGTCTTTTTTCAACCTTACTTACTATGTTACTATGTTACTATGTTACTGAGCAGTAAGTCTTGTTTCGTCAGGTTTTCTGAAGCATAAGACATTATGTTTGCATGAAATATGTTATAAGATTACTGTGGTTTTCTTTTGTTTATCTTTCCTAACGCAGCAATCAACAGCTCAAATACTTGGCCACACATGCTTTATTTCTTATTGTATTTAAATGCTGCATGAAAGCATCTAACAAATACTTTAGGGAGTTCATATCTCAGAAATGCTTACTGTGAAAAGTTGAAGACAGAGTCCATCTCCCCACCGTATTTACAGGTATGGGATCTATTATCTGCAAACCTGTTATCCATTATAAAACATAAAACTTCTAGTCTAATCTAGTGTCTAGTGTTGAACCTAGTGTGCCATAGAAGCAAAACAAAATCCACATCCCATTGATATTAGCCTTCCAGACAGGGCTGGGCCAAGTGACTGGTGCACCCAAGGCACATGTATCACCCTGGCCCCCCGCTGGTGCGTGCGTTAGCAGGAGTTCATAATACATCCTCTTTATGATTTGGATATGGAGCAGCGAGGTTGAAGAGGTACTAGGTGACCCTTCCCCTTAGCGTCCTAGGCACGTGCCTCTTCTGCCTACCCCTAGTTACTGCCCTGCTCCCAGACTCCCCATGTCATCAGGCTCCGCTACAATCAGTACATGCAAAATGCTCAGCGAAATAGGGTGTCTAAGCCTAGGTATTGAAATTGCTATACACAAATTGTACACAGCAAGCAAAAAATGCTTAGTTAGGTGTGCCTAAACTCAACCCTCAGGCTCTAAACAGGCTTGCCTTAATTTGATAGCCACGCTCTTGAATAGGTGTCAAGGGCTTATAAAGAATAGGAGGCAACAGATGCAATGGAAGCAGGCTCCTCCACTTGGCTGCTTCTCTAGCAACTAGAAGTTGACCTGGTACTACCTCTAGATCCCATTAAAATGCCCATACCTGAAAGGGAACCACTTGCATAAGCCCGGAGCAACTTGCGCTTTAACCCTAGTGTGAGCTGCCTCACATTCTGGTGGCCCCAAAACCAAGACACAACTTGAGTAATACTAGTTTGTAATTAGTTTTGAGTGAGTTTGATTCACCTTTTAGGTTCCTGATGCTAAGCGAAGGTTCAACCTGTTTAAAGGGGAAGGAAACCCAGTCGGCGCAAACCCAACACCCCCCCTCCCATTTGTTGCCCACCCTCCCTCCTCCCCCCTGGCCTACCCGTCCCGCTGGGCAAATGCCCCTAACTTGTTACTTACCCTTCTGCGCAGGTCCAGTCCAGGGAGTTAACAGACGACATCTTCTTCCACGCGATCTTCTTCCTGCTGTGAACGGCACATGCGCAGTAGGCCAGGGGGGAGGAGGGAGGGTGGGCAACAAACGGGAGGGGGGTGTTGGGTTTGCGCTGACTAGGTTTCCTTCCCCTTTAAGTTGAAGAGAAGCCCCACAAAGTACTGACTAATACAGGTTATCTGCCCCTGTCAGTAGCACATGGACATGGTTCCCCTGGTGAGTGCTGAAATCTATATGCTGGATATAAACAGTCCTGACAAGACCTCTGACGGTAGGAGGGAGGATGATGTCAGATGCCAAAAGTACTCTCTGTTCTCCCCTACTTCCCATCCAGCAGGGTGTCTGAGAATTTATGGCAAATACATTACACAATGCATTTCTAAAAGCAACCTGATGCTGTCCAGCTTGTAGGGAGTTTACATTTATACTATAATTGGGTACAGTGAGAAGTGCATTAAGCTCTTATGGTATTGCATTTAGCATTTGAAGTCATTTATTTTCTATTAATTATGGATTTATTTACACGCTGCCAGTTTTTTTTTTTCAGGAACTTTTCTTTTAAGGCGGGAGGCAGAACTATATTATATCTTAATACCTTTTGTGATAAGTCTATTCAGTACATTAACTTTTTGAGGGCCACCAGGTTACAGACACTGTGTGTTCTACCTGCTCCAATGTGGCAATCTCACAATCGCATTTACATTTCATCTTCTCCCCTGAGCCAAAGCTAAAAGGGAGTCCTGGGGATGATGGCCGGGTGACTTACTATTCTCAGGACAGTTCATATTTCCTATGCTTTGTAGATGTTTCTGAACATTGGAGTGTACTAACAGGAACAGCAAATCCAGTGCCTAATTGGTGGGACCCAGAAGCCTACCCCCCATTGAAGGTTCAGACTTTGCAATTTTAATGTACGGATGGATCATCTGCCTTAATGCTTGGGGTATCAACTCACACCATCAGTTTGATGCACCCATTTTTTCATGAAGGCTATCACTTCATTTCCATAGGAAACATACGGTCATTTTTGGATTTGGCTGAATACCAAACCCTTCTCAGAAAATCCAACTGAATATTATACTGACCTCAATAAGCTTTTTCAGTTTCTGGAGAGCCATCAAATCCACTATTTGAGATTCTCCCTAATCCCTGAATCCTTTGTGAAAGATTCAGCTGAATACCAAACAGAATCCAAATTAGGGGAGGGAAAAAGTCACGTGATTTCCCTTCCTGCCCCTAATTTACATATGCAAATTTACATACGTGATTCAGTTCGGCCAGGCACAAGGATTTAGCTGAATCCGAATCCTGCTGAAAAAGGCAGAATCCTGAACCAAATTCTGGACTCGATGAATCCCTATCGGTTTCAGCTTCTGATTGGGTGCTATAGGTGACTAGACATATAGGGGTATATTTATCAAAGAGTGAAGTTAATAGTGAAGTTCCGCCACTAGAGTGAAATTCCGCCACTCTCCATTCATTTCTATGGGATTTTTATAGGCGTATTTATCAAAGGGTGAACTTTCACCCATTGATAAATACGCCTTTCAAAATTCCATAGAAATGAATTCAGAGCTGCGGAATTTCACTCTAGTGGCGGAACTTCACTCTTTGATAAATTTACCCCTATAGCCTTTGCACCTTTCATTATATTACCCACTAAAGATTCTTATACATCCAGCATCTGAATCACAAACTGAATCCTGGACACATTAAGGCTCATTTATGACCGCAGGTGCGCATGTTAAATTGAAGGCCAAGCTGTACATGTGTTAATGGAATTTTTTTAAAGTACACATGCAATTGTGGTAGATTCAACTTGATGCATGGCTGTAATGGCACTGTGAATTCTGAGAAAATAACACCACTTTGCACACGGTTTTCTATAAATAAATGATCCATTGCACTTCTACATCTGGGCTTTCCAAGATTCGGTCCGAAGGAGCAACCCAAATCTCAGAGTGACTCCTTCCTAAGTTCCTAAATTGACTGTCTGAATCCACTACTTCACTAGCAGATATTCTGCCCCTCTTAATCAATCATTTGTTGGCAAAAAACAATAAGGATTAAATCATCAGAATCACATCTTAAACAAATATTTACTGAAACTTGGTCATTATTCTGGCATCAAATTAATTCTAGCTTCAAATCATGTACTTTGGGTTTGTTACAGTTATAATCTCTCCTTTAGTGGTTCATCTGACTTGCCAACATATTTCCGTTTTCCTTCCTTGTTGTAGGATTGTACCATTGTAATACAGTCACTGAGCGTTGTTCGGTAGATGGGTTGTTTGATTTGGTTTTAATTCATTTGTTTTACTATGTTGAACAGTTCAGGTGGCATCACCAATTAAAGATTCAGATTTATATTTCATTTTTCTTTTAGGCATTCAGCCAAAACAAGTTGTATTGGTGTGCCTCGTTGTGCAGCTTTGATCTATTGTTAAAATCCTGCTTGTTTAATTTGAAAACAATAAAAACATTTTGAACAGTCAAAAAAAATGAGCCTTTGATTAGCCATGTATTAAGGTGGCCATACACAGGCCAATAAAATCTGCCTTCTCTGTCCTTCCATACGGAGTCGTCAGCTTATTGGCCAGTGTATGGGTGCCACTGATAGGCCTGTCTAAACTATACGAGCCAGATATAAATCAAGCAGATTTGAGTTTCCCATCCAATGAGGACAACATTGGCATGCTGATGCTGTTCTCATCTAATGGGCCTTTAGGACCCTGTATATGATTTGATCATTGGCTCTTGGGTCAGCATTTGGTACATCGTGGGTGGCCAAATTAGGCCAAGATCTTTATGTTTGGTGACCTTTGGTTTAATAAATGGTAACAGTAGATTAACTAGTAACTTATAACAACCTATCAGGAACTAGCTGTCACTGGTCACCTGTTTAAAGGCAAATGTCTTTTATTTCTATTATCCCATTTGTGTTTTACAGCTCCAAAAGAAGCTGTGGAATGCAATACGGGTCTCAAGAGGAACATGGGGACATGTATCTCTCACCTCTCACACAGATAATCATTTGGCTAGGGACGGCACTGCAACTGTAATAATTGCTGGCATTCCAGTGCTGGGATAAATCTGGGCATCAAATTAGCCTTGACCAACCTGACATTCCTATGGGAATTGTATCTTAACAACATCTTGAGGGCCCCAAGTGGCCCATCTCTGGTGCAACACAGAGGAGGCTTAGTTCTCCTTATTTCTCTAGAGCAAAGTCCGACAGTTCGGTGAGCAAAGCGCCAGTTTTTGCAGGTAGAAATTAGAAATGGTGGGTTGTTATTACTATAACATGAATCTAAAACGGTCCATTAATGTAGTACTGCTCTCATTATTCTGCTGCTAAGCTGTACGGCGATTCTGCCTATTTCCCCAATAAAGGAAACTTTCACCCACTTCTATATAATGACATAGATGTACATGGTCTGTAAGCAAATCCCATAAGGTACATTATTACTTGTGCTGCACAGCTAGCTTCTTCTATCCCATCTCTCAGAATATATCAGATCAAGAAGTCTCTTTACTTGCTGCACTGCACTAAAGAAAGATTTATACAGTACCACAGAAGGGAAGGATCCTGCCACTCCGAGTTACTCACCCTGAGCCCATGAGAGGTTTATTAGGGTTTCACAATGCCGAATATAAAAATATATATTTCCAGGAGGCTTTAATAATACAGCAGGAATCGGTTCATTATTTTTATGCTTTACGTTTATTATTCTAGAACATTAGATGTAGAAAAAGATATTGTGCCTTCGCTTTCATTTTCTGGTACTGTTATTCTTGTGGGTAAACCGGTAACCCAAGCCACCAAACCGTTCCTTTCCCAATGATTAAATAACGATTTAATAATATACAGTGCAGTGGTAAACACTGATTGTACTAATGGAGAGCGCAAATGAAAAGATAAATACATGGCAGTGGGGAGATCTGCAATTATATGATTGACTGGCGGAGGATAGAGTTACCTGGAGACTTCCAGCACATTGAGAAGTTCAAAGCTCTGCTCTTTCCCCATCTAGGCAAAAACATATAAGAAACATATGAAAAAAAATGAAAAAGAGAACAATGTGGTTACGGCGCCATCATCTGGCAAACAGTTTTCATTGCTTAGAGAAGGAAACTGTATTACTTACTTTCAGTTGGTGAAAGAATCATTTATTTTAGTATAATATAATAATATTCTATAGTATAAAACTGTTCTGAAATGTGTTTCTGTAGGGAATCAACTTCTATAACCCTGAAAACATGAACAATTTACTCACATATGTTGCTACTATCATTATCAGTGAAGACCTCCACAGGTCTCTTTATAGTATTGATCCCCTATACTACCACTGCAACAAAGTTATTTTTCTTCTTCTTTTTGTGCTACTGAAAATTAAAACACGATGGGTAATGTTTTTAAATGGGTTGATAAATTAACATTAATCTAAGCTAATAAGCACAAGGATGACTTTTGGGGTCTGGTTAAAAAAAGTTTGCCCATTGGAAAGGATTGGTGACCCATCGCTCCCTCTTGGAAGAAAACTACCTACATTCTAAATAAGATTATGCATTTTGAGCAATTCGCTTCAGTATACTGGAATATTCAGTGGTCATTTCAGTAAATTGTCAGCTGAGGTCCTGCCTCTGTGCTATACGTTTGCTCTCACTAAAGCACATTTCAATGGTACAAACCAGCAAAAAAAGAATCCTTTAAAGGGAAACTAAAGTCTAAAATAGAATAAAGCTAGATATGCTGTATTTTGTATACTAAATATAAACACCATCTTTGTTAAACATCTTTGCAAGACCAAGACTACGCACATGCTCAGTGTGGTCTGGGCTGCTTATCATAAATGATCAAAACAGCACAAGTCAAATAATATCTGCCATAGAAGCAGATACAGCAAGACTGATTAATAACCAGAATATGCAGACTGCACTGGGTCCTGTGTTGTCATGTAATCTAATGTGGGTTTTATCGTTTTTGTATTGTTTAACACAAACATTCTCCAACTCCAGTTGCTGCAGCAATAAAATCCTCCAAATAAAATCCCAGTTTATCTGTTTAAATCTGGCTCCATGATCTTTGTCCCTGCAGCTGGAGTTGGAAACATTAAAGAGGATGTAAAAGCAAAAATAAAATACAATTTTTACTTTATTAAATGAAAAAGAAACCTATCCCAAATATACTTCAATTAAAAAATCTGTACTGTTTTTATAAGAAACCTGACTGTATGCGGTGAAATTCTCCCTTCATTTACTTGCTCTAAAAATTCAATTAAATCCAGTCACTCCAGCCTTTATACATTAGAATTTTTGGCTAACTTACTATATTAGAAACATGTTTAATTTTGCACAGCCTATCTATTTACCCAGTTTTTATTTTATACTGACTAAGCCTTGGAGCATTATTCAATTAGCAATCTGTACATCCTTAAAGGGAAATACATTTTTTTTCATAACACATCAGTTAATAGTGCTGCTGTACTGCAAGTTGGAGTGATATCACCCTTCTCCCTTCCCCCCCAGCAGAACAATGGGAAGGTAACCAGATAACAGCTCCCTAACACAAAATAACAGCTGCCTGGTAGATCTAGGAACAACACTCAATAGTAAAATCCAGGTCCCACTGTGACTCCTTCAGTTAAATTGAGTAGGAGAAACAACAGCCTGTCAGAAAGCAGTTCATCCTAAAGTGCTGGCTCTTTCTGAAAACAAATGACCAGGCAAAATGACCTGAGATGCCGCCTACACACCAATATTACAACTAAAAAAAAAACACTTGCTGGTTCAGAAATTTAATTTTATATATAATTTGCAGTGTAAGTGTAATTAAAAATAAAAACGACACCATAGAAATCATGACAGAATCCCTTTAAATAAAAGACACACATGGCTGCTCACTAAGAATTATGCATATAGATATATAGTAGGCTCAGTGCCATAACTAGCACTAACGAGGCCCCTCCAGACACACCTGCAATATCCTCTGAATGACAACGTGCAAACATGTCCGCTGATTCACCCTTCAGTTTCACAATGCCATTGTGTCTCCGGTAGGCCCCAAGGAGGGTGTGGACCTTGTTATAGCTGCACCTCCTGCACCCCTGGAAGTTACGCCACTAAGCAGGTTTATAAATAATGACGTCATATGTGTGGAAATTGTTGACGCATTGGGGCAAATTCACTAGGGCGAATTTTCGTCTGAGACGGCTTTGCCACACTTTGCCAAGTGCAAATTCGCTACCACTACGCTAATTCAGTAAAATGCGAAGTTGCGTCTTGGCAGCCAAACGCTGGTGAGGTTTCGCTAGCGTTAATTCATCAGCAAGCATTTCTTTCGCTAACATTCGTTTCTAGCTAGAGAAACTTAGTACATTAGTACTCTTAAGCTTAGGTCAATTTGAATAGGGCAGGTATATATAGGTCATATAGACGCAGGTCTGGACTGTAAATCGAAATAGGTCCTGGCATTTCAGGTACACAGAGGCCCACTCAGCGACGGTCTCTTTCGCTAGTGAATTGCCCTCAACACCTGTAAATTGGCAATGTACCTGTGGATTGGATTTCTGGCAAATTTTCACTAGAGACGACCACTTCGCCCTTTATTAAAACTGCCCAATTATATTTGAGAATAATGCAAGTTTGCACATTTGATCAGCCATTAATTTAGATGTCACGGCTCCAAGTACGTCCCTTATTTTTCAGATATTGACCACAGTTTACATATGCTCCGCCAGAGATATCAGATATTCTGACAACTGTAAAACAAACGTCTCCGTTACTGTGATATCCTGCACTTCAGTAAAGCTGTTTTGCATTTGTTTTGGCCAACATAAACCACATCTTTATCTACAGAACTCTAGTAAGACACGAATAACAAGATCTAAGAAAGATTTTGTTCGGTTCATGTTCATTAACCATTTCTATAGTTGTAGCCGATTGCATTTATGGAATGTAAATGGAAAGTTTTTTCCTGGAGGGAATGAACAGCCCATAAGGATAACAAAAATCAGATAAGCTGAGGAGGTTCCCAAGCTGTCAAAAGGTGCTCTTGTAAAGATTTTCATGTTCCTAACAAATGGGGTTTATAGATCTCAGACACCCCAATGAGGCACAGGAAGATGCAAAAGAATCTTCCATGCTCCTATATTCACACCAGATATGAAACCTTATATATTATTATAGTGCCCAAATGCCTAATGAAAACCGGCATGCTTAAATGTTGTTTGTACAATCTTTAAAAGTTGTACAGGTATGGGATCCATTATCTAGAAAGCTCTGAATTAGGGAAAGGCCACCTCCCATAGACGCCATTATAATCAAAAATCCCTACATTTTTTTGAATGATTTCCTTTTTTTCTATAACAATAAAACAGCACCTTGTACTTGTTCCAAAATAAAATATTGATCCTTATTGGAAGCAAAACCAGCCTATTGGGTTTATTTACTGTTTACATGATTTTGTAGCAGACTTATGATGATTTAAATTGTGGAAAGATCCGTTATCCAGAAAACCCCAGGTCTCGGGCATTGTGGATGACAGGTCCCATACCTGTACAAACATAAATCAGTCAACTGTTCCTGTTCTTCCATTATGCTGCCCATATGCCATTCCTTTCTCTCTCTCATGCAGATTTTAACTTGGCCATGCAGAATAGGGAAACTTCGGGAGGTAGTCTGTGCAGTGCTGCCATGTGATCAGATAGTTGGCTTGAAGGTCTAATGAAATGTTTACACACTTTGGTGGGAACAAACTCACTTTAGCAGTATTTATAAAGTGCATTAAAGGCCTCTAATTTGTTTTTTTCTTTTCATGATAGTACTTGAAAAAAAATCTGTGTTCCAAAATTATAACCCTGCAGTCTAATGATTTGCTTACTGGATCAAATAAGGAAGAAAAACAAAAAGATTCCTTGTCTTTTGTGATTTCTCCAGCCTGTAAAACAAGAACATGTATGGGATCCATTAACTGGAAACTCATTTATCCAGAAAGCTCTGAATGAGAGAATGGACATCTCCCATGGATACATATTAATCAAATAAATTCAATTTTTAGAAATAATTTCCTTTTTCTCTGTAATAATAAAACAGTACCTTGTGCTTGAGCCTATCTGAGATATAATTAATCTTTATAAGAAGCAAAACAATCCTATTGGGTTTATGTAATGTTGAACTGATTATTTAGTAAACCTAGAGGCAGATTTATCAAGGGTCGAATTTCGAGGGTTAATAAACCCTCGAATTCGACCCTCGAAGTAAGCGCAAATACTTGGATCGAACGATCAAATAAAAAGCATTCAATCGAACGATAAAATCCTTTGAATCGAACGATTTTAATCAATCGATGGCAGGATTTTTATTCGATCATAAAAAAAAGTGCTGGGGAAGGTCCCCATAGGCTAACATTGAACCTTGGTAGGTTTAAAGTGACGAAGTATGTAGTCAAAATATTTTTTAAAAAGACAGTACTTCGACTATCGAATGGTCGAATAGTCAAACGATTTTTACTTCGAATCGTAGTCTAAGTCGAAGGTCGTAGTAGCCTATTCGATGGTCGAAGTACCCAAAAAAATACTTCGAAATTCTACGTTTTTTTCATTCGAATCCTTCACTCGAGCTTAGTAAATCTGCCCCCAAAAGTATGGAGATCCAAATTACAGAAAGATCCCTTATTCAGAAAACCCCAGGCCTCCAAGCATTCTGGATATCAGGTCCCATATCTGTATTAGAAATCAAGTCATGTCCCATGACAGACAGTATAAATCCTATGACTGGAAGGAGGTAAAATAAAACAAATTCTCTTTTATCACTGGAAAGTTACAATGAGTACAAAGCATCTCCAAAGAGAGGGCCATCTCCCATAGACTCAATTATATTTATTTATTGTAATAATAAAACAGTTTCCATTAACGTTTGTCATTTTTTTTTTCATTTCTGCATAACATGCTTTTTAGGGCTTAAAATCATGTGTTTAAAGTAGAACTAAAGCTTAACTAAAAAGTAGCTAGAAATGTTGTACATTATGTTTTGTGCTTCTGTACCAGCCCAAGCAGGCCCGGACTGGCAATTTGTCTGTTCGGGCAATTGCCCGAGGGGCCGCGTTATATTTAATTCAAGTGGGCCGCTCGCTCCTGATCCTAATTTGAAATGGTGCTGCAGTGTCTCTCCCACACTAATGACTGCTGTTTCCACATGACACACCTCTTGTCCTTGCCTTCTCTGCTGATACCCGGACAATAGGCAAGGGATCGCTAATAAACAAAGAAAGGGATGGGGATGCGTCCAGCTGCAGCTTTCTACCGCTCCCACCCACTACGTCGACGTCTCTGCCCTGTCAAGCAGCATTCAACCAACCAGCGATAAGCACCCGCCTTCTGACAGCATACATAGGCGAATAGACACGTCAATCTTAAGGTAGTCGGTTACCTCCCTTGGTTAGCCATTGGCCGTGGCTTGCTATTGCGCGTCATCAACAGCCTAGCTTCCATTGGTTGAACGGATCTCCCTGTGTCTCTTAGCTATGGGAAATCCTAATAGCATCACGTGACGGGTGACGTGGAGAGGTGAATGGAGCAGGTACTGGTGGGTCTGAGCGATACTGAGGGGAGACTGGGGTGCACGGGAGAGCCCTGGTAGCTGTTACTATTGAAGGGGCATATTAGTGTGTGGGGGAGAGAGGGGCAGTGTAATAATGAGGGGCGGTTATAATCTATATATAGGGACAGAGGGGCTCAGGGATTAGTATGTAGAGGAATATTGATATGAGGGACACAGGGACTTGTTAGAATATTTGTTTTTATTGGAGGGGCATATTAATATGGGGGGAGGGGACTGGCTAGGAACCAAGGCTCCAATATAGGGTAGGGGCAAATTAAAGGGGCTGTTTACCTTTAAATTAACTGTTTATTATTTGTGGTTTTTGAGTTATTTAGCTTTTTATCCAGCAGCTCTCCAGTTTGCAATTTCAGCCATCTGTTTGCTAAGGCCCAAATTCCCCTAGCAACCATGTATTGATTTGAATAAGAGACTGGAATATGAATAGAAGAGGCATGAATACAAAGTTGAGGAATAAAAAGTAACAATAACAATACATTTGTAGCCTTACAGTGCATTTGTTTTTTAGATGGTGTCAGTGACCCCTATATGAAAACTAGAAAGAGTCAGAAAAAGAAAGCAAATAATTAAAAAACTATAAAGGAGAAAAAAATTTATGTCAATTGAAAAGTTTATTAGAATGAGCCATCCTATAACATACTGAAAGTTAACTTAAAAGGGGTTGTTCACCTTTAAATGAACTGTTACTATGATGTAGAGAGGGATATTCTGAGACAATTTGTAATTGGTCTTCATTTTTTATTTTTGAAAGTTTTTGAGTTATTTAGCTTTTTATTCAGCAGCTCTTCAATTTGCATCATAATCAATATGGTAACTAGAGTCCAAATTACCCTAGCAACCACTGATTTGAATCCAAAATAGTGGATCCTTAATGATCAATAATGTGGTATTCCAGTGATGTTGGGGGGTTGCTGCCCATGGAGGTGATGGGCCCCAGGATTCCAATGCTACAGGGGTCCTAAACAAGTGGATGAGTACAAGACCTTCGCGGGTTTACATGTGGGCTGATTTGGTTTTTTTTTGCCCGGGCTGCTTTTTACTCCCAGTCCGGCCCTGAGCCCAAGGCAACCACAGCCTTTTAGCAAAAAAACATCTGTGTCTCCAAAGATGCCCCAGTAGCTCCCCATCTTCTTTTCTGCTGATTCACTGCACATGCTCTGTGCTGCTGTCACTTACTGAGCTTAGGGACCCACTCACAATATACAGTACACATAGAATAGAAATGTCACAATATAAGGCTGATTAGTAATTAATACAGATAATTACTGCATGGCAGCACAGAAACCAGTGCAATTAGCATCAGAATTTAATAGTTAGCCCTGTAGCATCATCTTATATTACAGGCAAACCCCAATTAACTATGAACATTTGCAAACAACAGCAGCAAAAAATATTGCCCCCAAATCTTTACCTGTGCCAGCAGAAAGCATCAGAAAACAAGCCCAGGCGGATTTTCTCTGATTCTGCTGTTCAAATATCTTTGGTGCAAGTCACACCAACGCTCCAGCTCTCTGCCGCCCACCCATGTCAGTGACGCATGCACGCACAGTCGCATTACCTACCGCGCATCAGCGCATTCAAGAGAAGATACAACTACTACTCGCCAGCAAGAGGGAGGTGGATTCCATCGGCATTATTAGTTGTATAATGCTTTGTATAATGCCACAGAGGGTCAGGCAGGCAGATTATTATATACTATTAAAGCCGAGCAATTTAAAAAAAAAGATTCCCCTTAAAAGTGTGCCCCCCAATGATTGAGCCCTAGGCAGGCTCCTACTCTGCCTACTCCTAGTTCTGGCCCTGCCCATAAGGGTCACAAACTGACATTGTTGCCTGGCCTAAATTCACTTTTGTTTTCAGCTAAACATTCCTTGCAGGTCAGCTTTCTTCTAGAAATCCTTCCATAATGAATTAGGTTTAGATAATTATCTATATGAAAAAAGTATCAAGGTTATTTCAGTCCTGTAACACACTGAGATTGTGGCATGTACTTCTCTCTAATGCTCTTGATACTAAATCTGTGCTTTGAAAGGAATCAGCTACTAATGGCACATGATATAAATGCTCACGGCGCAGCCAAAGACTGAATAGCCAGATAGGAATTTGGCTGCAACTAATTACTATGTAAGGAAGCTTAGCAAACCCTAAAAGCAGAAAACACATAATCATTGAATTTCATCTGGTGCTCAAATGATTAGACTTTCTATTTTTCTGATAATGTATTTGCTCATATATACATCTAAGCTAAACATATTCCAGTGAGAGAAATATGGGGGCACATTTACTAAGCGTCGAATATCGAGGGTTAATTAACCCTTGATATTCGACCCTCGAAGTAAAATCCTTCAAATTTGAATATTGAAGTCGAAGGATTTACCGCAAATACTTTGATCGAACGATCGAAGGAAAAATCGTTGAGCGAACGATTAAATCCTTCGAATCGAACGAGTCGAAGGATTTTAATCCATCTATCGAAGGATTTTCCTTCGATCAAAAAAAGCTTAGAAAGTTTATGGGGAAGGTCATTGTAGCTCGGTAGGTTTAAGTGCCAAAGTAGGTAGTTGAAGTTTTTTTAAAGAGACAGTACTTCGACTATCGAATGGTCGAATAATCGAACGATTTTTAGTTGGAATCGTTCGAATCGAAGTCGAAGGTCGAAGTAGCCTATTCGATGGTCGAAGTACCCAAAAAAAAACTTTGAATTTTTTTTACTTCGAATCCTTCACTTGAGCTTAGTAAATGTGCCCCGAAGTGTTGCCATGTTTCTTTGCACATATAGAAAGGTCCAGGTAGATGGAAAAATTTTTGCAATTCTTTTTTTGCACTTTGTATCCTGCCTCCCGTGATATCTGAATTTCTACAGATCTCTGCGAGACATGATCAGACTTGGCACTCATCAATCCCGCTGTTTTATTCTGCTTTGTCAGGATGGGGCAAGAGAGGAACCCATGGGGAGGATTATTTGATGCAGATAGAGAGGGATAAGGAGGAACTTTGCAGTGTTGCATTTTTAATAAGGGGGTTTGCCTCCTTTAACGGAAAACTATACCCCGAAAATGAATACTTAAGCAACAGATAGTTTATATCATATTAAGTGGCATATTAAAGAATCTGACCAAACTGGTACATTTAAGTTAATATTTTTTTTTTCCTTTTACATCTCTTGCCTTGAACAACCATTTGGTGATGGTCTGTGTGCTGCCTCAGAGATCACCTGACCAGAAATACTGCAGCTCTAACTGTAACAGGAAGAAGTGTGGAAGCAAAAGACACAACTCTGTCTGTTAATTGGCTCATGTGACCTAACATGTATGGTTTGTAAGTATGTTTGTGAGTACAGGGAATCGTATGATCCCAGGGGGTGGCCCTTATTTTTTAAAACGGCAATTTTTTATTTATGATTACCCAATGGCACATACTACTAGAAGAGTATATTATTATGAAAATGGTTTATTTACATGAAGCAGGGTTTTACATATGAGCTGTTATATGCAATATTTTTTTATAGAGACTACATTGTTTGGGGGTATAGTTTTCCTTTAATAATGTTTTTTTTCCTTTAAAACAATTGCATGCATTTTGTTATTCTAATGTTAATATTCTGTACCTCATTGCAATAATGTAAAAGACATTGTCATCTTAGAGAGCTTTCTGTGTCAAAATGGCGCTCTATTCAAATTTGCCACACAACCCCTTCATATATATATATATATATATATATATATATATATATATATATATATATATATATATATATATATATATATATATATATATATATATGCTTTTACATATTAAAAAAAAAACATGATCGTTTGAAATGGGCAAGCATGTGCTGTTCAGGGCCTGCCAGAAAGCCCACATGATTTTTCCGCTGGAACGCATCTCAAGCCATTTTGGCACTGGAATAAGGAATAGTATAAATGTGTGTGAGGAATAAAGAATATGATTAAACAATATGGAATATCAAGGTCCAAGCATTTCTGAGAGCAGGACTTTGGAAGTGGAAGAAAGGGACTTGTCTAACAATAGCAAGAACTCAACTAAATTGTTGGGGTATACAAAAAGTGATGTATGATATGTATCCTACAAGTCAGCTCATTAGAATTCAATATGTAAAATGTAGAATTAATATATATATATATATATATATATATATATATATATATATATACATATATATATATAGTTATAGTTATAGTTAATGGCAATGTATCATTGACAGGGGGGTCCAACTGGGGTGTCTGGGACCCACCGGTGCTGACTAGGGATGTAGCGAACTGCCGATTTGGTGTTCGCGAACGCCGTTCGCGAACGCCGTTCGCGAACACCGGCAAAAAATGCGAACGTTCGCGGACAGTTCGCGAACTTCGAACACCCGCTAAAATCGTTCGATCGAAGGATTTTAATCATTCGATCGAAGGATTTTCATTCGAATCGAACGATCGAAGCCATTCGATCGAATGCTTTTCATTCGATCGAATGCTTACAATCGTTCGATAGAATGGAAATCGTTCGATTTTTAGCGGTCGAAGGAATTCGAATGGTCGAATGGTCGAACGACTTGTATTCGAATCGAACGCGAACTCAAAATGCGAACGTTCCCAAACGTTCGCGAACATTCGGCGGACACGAACGGTCGAAGTTCGCGCGAACTAGTTCGCAGCAGAACAGTTCGCTACATCCCTAGTGCTGACTTCAAGGGCCTTTCTCCTGGCATCCGCCCCTTCCCCACATGCCCTGTACTGTTTACCTTCTGAACTTTCGGCCTGTCATCAGGGAGAGGAGACAGTCTGGGCAGGGGGCAGGCCTGAGTTCAGGTGGTAGAGCGGGCCTGGGTCAGCGGGGCCCACTGGATTTTTTTCCTTTGTGTTCCTGCGGCCCAGTCCGACACTGATCAGTTATACGGAACAACTCTGAATCTTTTAATTTCCCTTGATCTAAAAAAACTGCTTCAGGAATACTCCTGATCTGCTCCACCCTTGTAGTTAAAATCTTTATCATGGCTACTCAATAAGGATAAGAAGAATTTCACCGGCACACAGGAATTGTAGTAGCAGGGCAAGCCCTTGCAATTTTATTATGCAGTACTTTATTTGCACTACTGCATAATAAAATTGCAAGGGCTTGCCCTGCTACTACAATTCCTGTGTGCCGGTGAAATTCTTCTTACCCTTGTTGTGAGGCTGCCGATTCCTCTATCACTGGGCACCAGGATAAGAACCTTTGGGAGTGTGTGGTGTGCGGCTTCTCCATATTCTATTGGACTACTCAATAAGGAACTGGAAGTGCTAACTCAGAGCCACTGCCTGGGCAGCCATCAGGGGGAGAGTTGTTGGGGGCCTGAGGGTAAGGGGGGCCCTGCCACAACACACTTACTTGATTAACCGGGCCCCCTATCTTTCTGAGAGCTGCTCACTTTGGGAAGTCATGAACGTTTAAGGGGCCCTGCAACCAATTTTCTTATAATGTGGGGGGGCCTGGCCACCATTTTTTTTTCTCATGTGGGGTCCTAGCCATCTATATTTTTTAATAGGGGGCCCTGGCCACAAATGTTTTTTTTATGGAGGGCCCTGACCACCAATATCTTTTTATTTTTTATTAACATGTGGGAACCCTAGCCACCAATATTTTTTTTGTTTTTTTACTGTGTGGTGGGGGGCGGACCTGTGGAGTGGGGTGGACGGACCTGTAGGTGGGACTTGCAGTGGGCGTAGCCCAGGGGTCCCAGGACATTTTGTCTATGGGGCCCTGTGATTTCTGATGGCGGTCCTGGCCACTGCCCAGTCACATCACCCACATTCACTGCCATCTCCCATCTTCAACCTTGAACTCTTCCATGATGAACTCTCCCTCAGACTCTTCAAAGCTAAACTTGAACCCAACCTTTTGCATCGCTACCAATTATCGACCAGTTCCCCTGTCATTAACAATAGCAGCACTTATTACACATCCATTTCTATTCTAAGCTTCTTGGTGAAGGAAACTCCTTCCTCCTGTGTCTAGGTGCAACTTGATCTTTTTCCCAAGACCATATAAATGCTCAAAGTCACAAGCCTAGTGCTTTGATACAGGTAATCTAACTCCCCGGTGAGTTTTTAATATCCATATATTTTTAAAAGGGGTTGAGGTAATTTTATTTTTTGGTTCAATGAGGCATTTGATTAAAGTAACATCATTAATCAGCAACTATAGCCAAGGACATGTGAACCATTTAGGACCACTGAGGACCGTTTATAAAGATATTTTGATTAATGGCTCTTGTGCATTATATCACCGCAGTTCCGTACTTCTTTTACTTAAGAAAAATATTTCAGGCACTTAGGTTGCACCTGAAGTAGCAAAGGCCAACATAAATGCAAATAACTAAAACAGCAGAGCTGTTACTTTTCTTTAAAGGGAAAATCAACTCTATTTTTGCTTGTTTTGCAAACACTTAAATATGAGGGGTAACTTTACTAAGTGCAAAAGGCATTGATTATTTGTATGTGCTTGTGAAGAGAAATTGTCACAATTTGCTCTATGCAGCACTTCTGCCATCTAGTGGAAGTACCAGACTGCTGCAGCAGTGGTGTGAATACAGACATGCTGTCTTTGAGCACAATTTGATGCAGCTTCTGTCCCATCACCTGAAGATCCTTCAAAGTGGTAAGGAAAAGACCCAGGAGAATTATAAAGCAGCCCTTTATTACTGCCTGGAATTCTCAACAACATAGAAATCTGCTCATTAGTAAATCCGACTGCAACAGCACGATCAATAGCACAAGTTTACTTAATACAGTTAATAGCACAAGTCTATATAGTACAGTTAATAAAATGTTCTTACCTGTAATCTTCAGATGAAGATGAAGGTGCGTACTGATGTCATCAGTTATGAACGGTGAGAACTGATGTCATTTCTGTCACATGACTCACTGAAACGTGTGTATTATAATAAATAAAGTACCCCCTTTAGCAAAATATGAGGATATTAGAAGTTACCTCGGAGTTCCATGACCTGTATAAAAGCACTCGGCCTTCGGCCTCGTGTTTTTTATATGGTCATGAAACTCTTCGGTAACTTATAATATCCTTAAAATTCACAAAAGCTATGGATATCTTGTAAATTATATCCTTATAAACGGTGAGTTCTGATGTCATGAATTATAAACGGTGAGTTCTGATGTCATTTCTGTCACATGACTCACTGAAAATAAATAATAAATACAGTACCCCCACTTGCAAGATATTCAGCCTCGTGTTTTTATTTGGTCGTGAAACTCCTCAGTAGTTAATAATAATCTTACAATTTACAAGAGGGGGTACTTTATTCACTATAAATATAATATAGTGAATAAAGTACCCCCTCTTGTAAAATATAAGGATATTATAAGTTACCGAGGAGTTTCATGACCATATAAAAACACGAGGCCGAAGGCTGAGTGTTTTTATACAGGTCATGGAACTCCGAGGTAACTTATAATATCCTCATATTTTGCAACTGGGGGTACTTTATTAATTATAATATACAAATTTCAATGTCATGTGACAGAAATGACATCAGAACTCACCGTTTATAACTGATGACATCAGAACTCACCGTTTATAAGGATATAATTTACAGGATATTCATGGCTTTTGTGTATTATAATGTGAATAAACACAGGTCCTAAAGCTAATGATGCTTTTAAATAATACCCCAAAGACACCTGACTCAGATCGCCAGTTGTATCAGCGTATGAACCCCAGGCAGAGTGTGGAATTCTGGAACACTGATCAATATCATTAACAATGAATGTCAATATGAGAGCAATTATATTACCCTATTTAGCTGGGCAGGGACATGTACAATATTTATATGTTATAGCAGCTGGTGGAACTTTGTCTCAGCCATGCTTGTTTTTTTCTTGTCTGGTGGTAATTGCATAGACAATACCTTTGGCTTATTGTGGTAGAAGGAGTTTAGACCCTTTAAGCCCCAAGTAAATATACAGGGCTCTTAGGTGCCCTGCACCTTTCAGGGATCCCCAAGTGGTGCACCTGAAAAGCATACAAGTTAATGGATGAGTAGGGGCAAGAATGGGTCTCGGTGAGTTTCCCCTGTACAGGCCCCTTATGAATAAAGACAGAGACCTATTAATTGGAGAAGCCCATGCCATTGCACTCCCTTTGGGCACTCACTGTTTGAGTGCAAAGTTGCAAAACCTGTGTTTTCCACAATGGATCCTGCCTCACAGGTAGAAAAGGAGCCCATAAAGGGGAAATAAAGTCTAAAATAGAATACATCTAGAAATGCTGTAATTTGTATACTAAACATAAACATGAACTTACTGCACCACAAGCCTAATCAAACAAATAATTTATGCTTTCAAAGTTGGCTACAGGGGGTCACCATCTTGTAACTTTATTAAACATCTTTGCAAGACTAAGACTGTGCACATGCTCAATGTGGTCTGGGCTGCTTAGGGATCATCATAAATGATCAAAACAGCACAAGTCAAATAAAATCTGCCAGAAGCCGATACAGCAAGACTGATTAATAATCAGAATATACAGACTGCACTGGGTCCTGGGTTGTCATGTAATCTAATGTGGATTTTATAGTTTTTGTATTGTTTAATACAAACTTTCTCCAACTCTCCAGAACCAGTGACTGCAGCAAAATAATCCTCCAAATAGAATCCTAGTTTCTGTTTAAATCTGGCTCCATGATCTTTGTCCCTGCAGCTGGAGTTGGAAACAGGAAAGGGGATGTAAAGGCAAAAATAAAATCCAATACAAATCTACACAGTCGCCGACTGCTCTACAGGGAAACAAACAAAGCTGCTTGAGTTCTGCATGGCTTGGAAGTAAGGTGGGGGCTCCCCCTGCTGTTCATAAGTATGATTGTTTCCCTGCAGAGGGAAATGAAGAGGGAATTTCACTGCATACATTCAGGTTTCTTATAAAAACACATTTTTTTAATTAAAGGATATAGGAGATAGGTTTCTTTTTCATTAAAGAAATAAAATAAATTGCCTTTTATTTTTTTGCCATTACATGCCCTTCAAATCTTTTGCATATATATAATTATCAGCCCTATGCCAGCAATGATCTTCTTCCTGTGACCACTTCAATGGCCTGCTTATTTATATACTACTATATAACTATAGTAGTGTTTCTGAAGCAAACACATCAGTTTTACTGCATACAGTATATTTTAATGTCATTCCTTTAAATGCTTTAAATTTTTTGGTGTTACTTTTCCTTTAAGACTAAGGCTCTAATCAGCCGGAATAATGTGGTTTGTACATAGGTAATTCGGCCTATGCAGCATTTCTTGAAGCGCAGGACATTGCATGTTAAAGTCCCAGTTTTGTCAGAAAAAAAAAATATTTCGCCTGAATTAAAAAAACAAAGGCAAGGTTTTATTAATTTCCTGTAACAAGTTGTAGATGATAACAATATAAGCAGCAAGACTCCAAAAACACTACCTTATGTATAACTGCACTGGATATTAATTAATACTTGGGACATGAAAAAATGGGTTTTAAGTAAGCTTTATCAGAAAGGTCTATTTAAATACACCAGTAAACTCTCAAAATAATGCTGCTCTGAGTCCTCTGTCAAAAGAAACACCAAATTTATTTCCTTCTATTGTGTACTCATGGGCTTCTGTATCAGACTTCCTGTTTTCAGCTTAAACCTCTAGGGCTTGGGCTTGAGCATGCTCAGATTGCTCCTCTCCCCCTCCCTCCCTGCTGTAATCTCAGAGCTATGAGAGAGCAGGGAGAGACTCAGGCAGGAAGTGATGTCACACCAAGCTAATATGGCAGCTGCTATCCTAAACAAACAGAGACTCAGGTATGAAAAAACATTCTAAAGAATAAAAATGGTGTTCTAGCTTGCACTGTTGTGGCTAATTTATTGGCAATAAACTGCCTTGGTAGCTTTCCTTCTCATATAATTGAATAATGTAACTTAGGCCAAATAATCTGGCATTAGTTTAAGGACCCCACTGTATATATGATATCTAGCCCGTGGATTTGAGAAGAACAGATGGTTAAAATAAGTTGGCAAGGCAGATTAGTGAAACCACATTAAGACATGTTGCTGTTATTAGCCAAGCACTTTGTGATGCAGTTCAGATAAAGGGTTTAAGCAGAAGCCAAGTTTTGCACAAATGAATATTCAGCAGATATTCTCTTGGACATGGGAATACTTTGCACATGGCTATTTTTAAATGTACACAGCGTTTTATCAAGAAGCCTAATGAAATGTGTTCCAAAAGACCTGGGACACTGATCCAATGCATGTGAAGACATGAAGGGGCCAATTCATCAAGCTCGAGTGAAGGATTCGAAGTAAAAAAACTGTGTTTTTTTGTGCTCCTCGACTATCGAATTGGCGTAAACTCGCCTGAGTAGAATGATTCGAATAGATCGAGCGCAAAAACGCTGCAACTATTAACCCATTCGATAGTCGAAGTACTGTCTCTTTTAAAAATACTTCGACTGCCTACTTCGCCACCTAAAACCTACCGAATTGCTTTAAAAGCCTATTGGAAAGTCCCATAGGCTTGTTTTCCAAGTTTTTGATCGAATAAAAAGACACTCGATCGAATGAAAATCCTTCGATCGAATCTTCGATCGAGCGCCTATTCGCCTGGCGAATATTCGCCAATTCGACTATTCGCCAGCGCGTAAATTCGCCCGAATTGCCTATTCGATTTTATTCGATTCTATTCCCCAGTCAAATTTCGAGGGATTTAACCCCTCGAAATTCGACCCTTGATGAATTTGCCCCGAAGTTTCCATTACGTTCTGCATACAGAAATAAAACTACAAGGCCAAGGGGCAAAGTTACTAAAGGGCAAAGTGGCTGTCGCAGGTAAATATTCACCAGAATCCAATCCACAAGGACATCGCCAATTTACTATCAGGAGTAGACGTCAATTCGCTAGCAAAAGAGTACATTGCTAATGAAGTTTCGTGCCATTTCGCCAGGTGAATTTTCGTGTGGGCTCTGTTTGTCCCTTTAGAAGAGTCCCATAAGGTTTGTGCATAGTGCAATAGTGTTCTGAATCGTTCATTCAATTCAATAATATATTTGTCAATAAATACCTGAAGGGTATATGGACCTGAAAGGGAAAATAGTTGCCCAGATGTGCAAATGTTATGCTTGAGTCACCACTTAAAGGGCATATGGTGCAAACCTGGTGGGAACATAGGGTTACCTAGTAGTGGGGCTGCTGGCATTAATGATGATTTCAGGTTGTACTGGTCACTCAGGTTGTACCGGGATCCCGAGCCCCCTTTATCACTGGGTAGCGTTAGGGTCATTTTGTTGACTCGGGAAGGTTTTCTGGCCCATACAAAACCTACCAATTTAGACGTAACCTTATCTATGTCCATTATAAGGATTGGGATAGGGAGGCTATGGTACAAATATAGAAGTTTTGGAAGCAGTGCGTGTGGCGTTCAGCTTGGCGTTCTGTAATGTGAAATAGGACATTAGTAATGCTCTAAACAAGTTGAGGGAGCAACAACATTGGTCACAAACATTGAACATATCTGTACCTTGAACTTCCGAGGCTCTGTCTGACTCTTCAGCCTCACCCTCTTCTTGGGGTTGCTGAGCAGCGTCATCCCAGTCCTGGTCGTCTGAGTCAGGCCGGTATGTTTGAGGCGGGGCTGCAATTGTGAATAAAGAAAGCAAAAAGGTATTAAAATACAAAATCGTATGGAATTGCAAATGTACTTGGCTAGTAGTCTGGTGTAGAGACCCCCCACACGCTACAAATATATTTTCTTTCTCATTCCAAATACTAACTCCAATGGAATGGCACAGCAAGGGAGATGGAATGATTAAACTTGAATCTATAATGGCACAGCAAGGGAGATGGAATGGTTTAAACCATAAATACAGGACACAAAGGCATTATTTGCAATGATGTGAGGAGGAGAGAATGTGATATATGACAATACAGCTGCTCTAGGCTCTATATGTGTTGCTTGACACTTTACTTTTGCAGATTGAAGTTAAAGGGGTTGTTCACCTTTTGAGTTAAGTTTAACTATGATGAACAGATCAATATTCTGAGACAAATTTGCAAATGGTTGTTATTTTTTAGTATTTGTGGTTTTTGAGTTATTTAGCTTTTTATTCATTAGCTGTACACTTTGCAATCTCAGCAATCTGCTTGCTAGAGTCCAAATTAGCATAGCAACCATGCATTCATCTGAATAAGAGACTGGAATATAATTAGGGGATGGTATGAATAGTAATATGAGTAATAAAAACTCACAATAACAAGAACAATATGCAAAACAGGAGCAATATTTTACCAAAGAAGTGAAATGCTAAAGGGGAAATGTATCCAAATGATGGGGATGTGGAAAAAAGGAGTCAGATATTTGTTTCTATAAAAGTCTACTTACTTCTCCAGTCTGTGTGATGGTATTCTTCTTCCAACCCTTCACAGACCTCTTTACCCATTGTGTCCAGAAGCCGGTGCTCATAGGGTTTCAGCCTGAGTGGAGGGACACTCTCTCCGCCGGTCTTCTGGGCTTTAGGTCTCCTGGCAGCTAACTTTGTTCTTAGCCAATGCTTGAGGTCACTGAAGCGCTTGTACACAATGGGGTGATCCTTGTGTAAAGCGTCTACAGCATTCACTTTGTCCATTACTTGTTGCCAGAGTTGTTGGCGTCTGGCAGCACTGAATCAATGGGACTGACTCCCAAACAACACATTCCATCTCGCTAACAACTCGTCATTTTGCTGCTGGGGCCCTCCTCTCCTCCATCATCATCATCCTCCTCCTCCTGTCTCCTTTGTGAGGCAGTAGGTGCTGCCGCCTCCTCCTCCTCGCTGCTGGGCAGCTTCTATGGCCTCCTCCTGGGGGAGCCTCTCCAAGCCCTGGGTGGGGTGCGTGACTTGCTGCATGCCCCAGATGGTGAACGGGAAATGCAGCATGTCCTGGGGGACACCTTGCATAGGCTGGGGGACACCGTCCCTACTCTGCGCTCCTCCCCCCTCTACGGGACCCCCCTAACCTATGTTACTCCCCCCTCTACAGGACCCCCATGCCCTACACTCCTCCCCCCATGGACCCCCCTGAACTACTCTCTTCCCCCCCCCATGGGAACCCTACTGAACTACTCTCTCCCCCCTCTTAAGGGAACCTACTCTCCTCCTCTTCCAGGAACCCCTTCCAGTGACTCCCCAGCCCGGGCCCCCCTCTCTCCCCCTCCTGCGGCGGCTAAGATCCCACATCATGTGGGATCCAGCTGCCATTGGCACCTCTACAGGGCTCCACCTGTGAAGTCTAAATAGCAAGTTCGCAATCAGGCCGAAAGCGCACCTAAAATGGCCACTGGAGGGCTTAAAATTCGAATCGATCAATTTGAATTTAAGTGGGGCACCAGCAAAGTCATTCATATTCGATTCAAAGTCAATCGAATAGAAATCATTCGATCAGAGATTCTAAATTCGGCCACCTTGATAAAATATGTGAATAATCAAATCAAAAATCGAAGTTGAGGTAAATCGTAGTTTATTGCATTCGAAATTCAAGCCTTGATAAATCTGCCCCTTACAGTTAACTTGCAGGTGAACCATCTCTTTAAATACATTGTTCAGCCTCAAGAATGCTCCATTATACACACATTATACAACCAATCACGGACACTGTCCATGGTACTGAAATCAAACACAAGGAGGTTGCTCATAGGCTTGACAGTGAAATTTATAGCTGGAACGGTCCAAATCCTAAGACGGACGAATGGCTAGTGTCAGAGGGTTGATAGTTGTCACCCCCGCCCTCTATGACGCCATAACGCTATATGGCCTAAGGCAGGATGGACTTTAAGGGCTAATGGTCTACTGTGGACAATGGTCACTCATATAGTTTATACTAGGCCATACAAATAAATGATCCCCACTCTGTTACTTAGATTCCAGAGTGTCAGCATAGTGTCAGCATGTCTCGTTTGCCCTTTTGCAGAAGTGTTGCTCAATAGTTGTCTGTACCACAATGGCTATGTTTAGCCAACAGATGTTTACGAGGCTGTGGACAGTTGGAACCAGAAATCTCTTATGTTGCAAAACTGCACATCTTACAGGAATGTACAAATATATGCCAGTAAGTCTCCTCACCAGACCATGTATGGTATTTCCGTGAACCCCTTGTCACAATTACTGTAAATGCCTTCTGAAAGTTATATAACGCCTGGACCAAGAGGTGGGTCTTTGGTAAGTCCTTGGCTGACATTCTGTGTGTTACTCCAACAGCTTACCCAGACAAAACTGTTATGTTGTATTATGTAAGAATAAATTGCCTGACTATTTCTAAAGGTTTTCCTTTACTGAGTTTTGTCTTACACGAGGTCAAAAATGGTATTACTAAAAATACCATCAGGCTACAGCAATCAAATACAGTATCTATTGGGGGAATGTGATATTGATCACTAGTGATGGGCGAATTTATTCACCAGGTGCGAATGTGCATGTTTGGCACTTGGGGGTGACATCACTGAGCTTGGTCCTGACACGTTTCATCGGAGTTCCGACTTCTTCGAGGCTAAAGCGTAGGGCGGACTTTTAAAAGGGAGACTCGATATGCATTTGAAACCTTCACACTTGTGAATGTATTTTTAAGATTTTTAAGTAATAAAACTGTATTACACTATTCAGTGCTCCATTTTTTAATCACTTGGATTTATTTGATATGCGCAGAATATGAATAAACATTTGTAAGTACCCACCTGTGAATTAATACACGTGGTGTTTCAGGACGGCGGAAAGATGAACTTCACAGAGTAATTTAAATGGATACTGTCATGGGAAAAAAAATGTTTTCAAAATGAATCAGTTAATAGTGCTGCTCCAGCAGAATTCTGCACTGAATCCATTTCTCAAAAGAGTAAACAGATTTTTTCATATTCAATTTTGAAATCTGACATGGGGCTAGACATTTTGTCAATTTCCCAGCTGCCCTTGGTAATGTGACTTGTGCCTGCACTTTAGGAGAGAAATGCTTTCTGGCAGGCTGCTGTTTTTCCTTCTCAATGTAACTGAATGTGTCTCAGTGGGACATGAGTTTTTACTATTGAGTGTTGTTCTTAGATCTACCAGGCAGCTGTTATCTTGTGTTAGGGAGCTGTTATCTGGTTACCTTCCCATTGTTCTTTTGTTTGGCTGCTGGGGGGAAAAAGGGAGGGGGGTGATATCACTCCAACTTACAGCAGTAAAGAGTGATTGAAGTTTATCAAAGCACAAGTCACATGACCTGGGGCAGCTGGGAAATTGACAATATGTCTAGCCCCATGTCAGATTTCAAAATTGAATATAAACAAATCTTTTGAGAAATGGATTTCAATGCAGAATTCTGCTGGAGCAGCACTATTAACTGATTCATTTTGAAAAAAAAAATTTTCCCATGACAGTATCCCTTTAATGAAACAATAACAATTGGTCATTGTGGGCCATTGAAAAATTGAACGTACTACACTAGTACTACATGAGTCTGTGAGTCGGAAAACAAGGGGGACCCCATGGGAATTTGGATAATTTGTTATCAAATACTTTCTATTAAATAACCCCCGATAGGCTGGTTTTGCTTCCAATAAGGATTAATTATATCTTAGTTGGGATCATGTACAAGGTACTGTTTTATTATTACAGAGAAAAGGGAAATTATTTTAAAAACGTTGGATTATTTCGATAAATTGAAGTCTATGGGAGACAGCCTCTCTGTAATACAGAGTTTTCTGGATTATGAGTTTCCAGATAATGGATCCCATACCTGACTATTTCAATAATTATTGTACAATAAATGGGTGCATACATTGAACATACAAGAATATATACACAAAACAACCAATAACCAATCCAGTACGTAAAGAGGGCTCTGCCCAAAAGAACTCTTGTGGATTAAAACACACCATTCACTTTACACCAAGGTGTACACTGTTATTTTAGGCGTGAAATATTTACTCAGCTTTATTAATATGCCCCATAGTGGAACAAGCAATTTCTACATTTATCCTCTAGATGGTGCAAATCATCTTCTCTTGGAAATTAAGACATTTAAGACTGGTCCACAGCAGCTTAATGATTATTTAAATAGATGACTTTGACATGGTTTTATTTAGTGTGAAATATTATCAGTATCTATTTACTCTTAAAATTTTATTATTGAGAAAATTACTTTTATGTATAACAAATTTGCAAATGTTAAAGGAACAGTAACACCAAAAAATAAAAATGATTTAAAGTAATGAAAATATCATGTAATGCACTGGTAAAATTCATCTGTTTGATTCAGAAACACTACTATAGTTCATATAAACAAGCTGCTGTGTAGCAATGGCGGAAATTGAAAAAAGTCTATATGGCACAGGTTAAATAGTGGATAACAGATAACACCATAATGTTCTTTAGAGCTCATCTGCTGTGTAACCTGAGCCTTTTCTCCTTTGAATGGCTGCCCCCATTGCTACACAGCAGCTTATTGTTATAAATAATAGTAGGGGCAGATTTATCAAGGGTCGAATTTCGAAGGGGGTCACCATCTTGGAAAGTGTCTGTGACACTCACATGCTCAGTGGGCTCTGAGCAGCTGTTGAGAAGCTAAGCTTAGGGGTCGTCACTAATTATCCAGCAGAAAATGAGGCTGTTCTGTAATATAAACTGATGCTACAGGGCTGATTATTAAATTCAGATGTTAATTGCACTGGTTTCTGTGCTGCCATGTAGTAATTATCTGTATTAATTACTAATGAGCCTTATATTGTGACATTTCAATTCTATGTGTACTGTATATTGTGAGTGGGTCCCTAAGCTTAGTAAGTGACAGCAGCACAGAGCATGTGCAGTGAATCAGTATAAAAGAAGATGGGGAGCTACTGGGGCATCTTTGGAGACACAGATCTTTACTGCTAAAGGACTGTGGTTGCCTTGTGCTGGCACAGAAGCCCAAAACAAAATGTAAAACATTTGACTCAGATAAGGCTTAATATGATTGTAACAGACTACAGGTGTTGGGGTGTCCACTAAATTAACAATATGAAAACAGAAAAAACGCAAGGGACTTTTCCCCACAATACATGTGTCTGAGACGATCTGCAAAATAATATAGATAATTATACGTATAATTATCTATATTATTTTGCAGATCATCTCAGACACATGTATTGTGGGGAAAAGTCCCTTGCGTTTTTTCTGTTTTCATAAAACATTTCTAGGCTACTTCTTTAGTTAGGTTTCGGTTCTCATTTTATGCATTGGTGTATTGTGAGTTATTGTGATATTATTCTGGATAGCCACATTAGATTTCTATCACCTGTTTATGATAGAAGCCAATGATTTTTCTGGGTGTTGGTGTGTTTTGGGGGTGTCTGATGTTAGTTTAACTTGTATTTAAGGTGTGTGAGTAACTGATCTAATGACCCCTTATAGCCATACTTGAAGTCACCTGCAGCAGGAATACCATTATAGTGACAGTTACATATTATTTTGCCAACTTAAAAAATAGGAACAAAGAAAATAGTCGTTGTGTCATGTGCAACATTTTGGGCCCCTTTCCTCTTTTCCAGTGTTTTTGAAAAGTCCCTAACCCTAGTTAATAAAACCTCTGACACGCCAAAATTTGGGTTGTCACTGAAACACCATGGGCTCCTTTAAGCATCTGAGTGGTGGTCTGAATATGAAGCTAAATGATACCTACAAAGCAAGGGAAGGCTATAGAAAGACTGTAAAAATGCATCAAGTTTCACATTTGTATTGTCCATAATGTCATCAAGAAATGTGTCACGGTCGGCAACCTAAACCAGAACTAATGCCAAGCTCCCTGGTCTCGGCTCGGCTTCACTAGTAGTGTGACCGCCTTTGGCTTCGGGGGGAGCCCTCATCGTACTCAGATGCCACCTGGACTTTTCGAGAGGAGCAAGGCGAGGAGTTCTGGCAAGCAAAGGGGCACGACTGTTGTGAAAGTCAGTTAGGCCGAAGGTCGTGGTACAATAACGTAAGACAGATTCGTGGTCAGACAGGCCGGGTCGAGGCAGGCAGATAGCTAGAGTCGTCAGGCAGGCAAGGGTCAAACCGGGTAATCAATTAGATGGGCTGAGGCAGAATCGGAGTCAAATAACAGGCAGAGGTCAAACCAGAACGTCAAACAGGAGGGTTAAGCAGAGTCAAGGTCGGTTTCAGGCAAGGGTCAGGTTCCAGAGATCAGAATAGTCAAACAGGCAGGCAAGGGTCAAAACAGATAATCAGGATCAAATTCAAACAGAATAGCAACAGCTAATAGCACCAGGAACAAATCCTATCACGGGCAATGACATAAAAGAAAATGTCTCTTTAAATCCATTTGAATTTCGCGCCATTGCGCGCTGACGTAATCACGCCAGCGTGCATGCGCCTATAAAAACCGGAAGTGCGCGCGCGGCGCGCATTAGGAAGCCGGCAGTGAAGGAGGACAGTGCGGCGGGCGTCCCCGCCGCACCACCACTAGACCACCAGGGTAAGGATTCCTTACAAAATGGAAGATAAGGGGAACTGTGCAAATCAAGGCAAGATCTGTAAGAGCAAGAAATTTTTCAGAGAGAACTGCTCGTATGGTGACCACTGATCAGGCAAAGGCAATCCTTCGAGCAACTGCAAAGGAGCTGCGGGAAGGTTTGGCAACACAGAAGTGGTTTTGCTCCTTTCCATGGAGCAGCAATGCTTACACAAACATCATCTGCATGGTAGAGTCATTCGGAGGAAACCTTACCTGCAACCTCATCACAAACGCCTGATGTCTGAGGTTTGCAACATCTGGAGGCTTAAATAAGTGTTTTGGGGCTGATGGGATAAACATTAAACTTTTTGGCCACAATCACCAATAGTTTGTTTGAAGAAAAAATGGAGCAGCATTTGATGAAAACAACAACTTGGCAACAGTTAAACATGGGGAGGGTGTGGGGGGTCCATTATGCTTTGGGCTTGTGTGGCAGCCAGTGGCAAAAGAAGCAATGCAGGGAAAATGGATTCCATTAAATGACTGCAAATTCTGCATGCCGATGTGAAACACTCAGGAAAGAAGCCAAAACTGAATATCAGATCTGGTTCCTGCAAAATGACAATGACCCTAAACATACAACTGAAAGACTGAATGCATAAGGCAAACTTTCATTCATATATATATATATATATATATAAACAAGGGAAAGTTGTGCTCACCACTACTTTTTAAAACCATTAGGCGGGGGTGCAATGAGGCTGTGACCACAAAGTACTAATATTTTGTGGTCACAGCCTCATTGCACCCCCGCCTAATGGTTTTAAAGTGGTGAGCACAACTTTCCCTTGTTTGTTATAGTTTATACAGGAGCAGTGACCAGCTCCATGTTGTAGCTCCCACCCCTCCCAGCTATAGTCAGGTGATCCCACTGGTGTCTAATAAAAGGGCAGCCAAGTTTGGGAGTTTTACTTTGAAAGCAGCAAGTAAGTTGCAGGTAAAACTTAGTCCCTTTGCAAAATGTATAATGAAGCAATAGAATTCTTAATGAATCAGATGAAAATTGAGCATAGGACTGGCCAGATATGGGATGACTTTGACGTAGTTGGTCAGCTTAAATATATTGCAATATATGGACAAACAATCCCTGTTTTGTTTAAAGGGTAAGGCATTTTTCAGTAGCAGTATGCACAAATGTCGCTGTCTTAAATATATTGATAATGGGTTGAGTGCAGAGGACTCTTGTATTTGTCTATATATATATATATATATATATATATATATATATATATATATATATATATATATATATATATATATATATATATACTGTATACACCTTCCAGCCATAGATTACTAGCTGCCTGAATAGCAAAAAAATTAGAACTGTCTGAATTAGTTTGCTTTGGGGGAATGCAGGAATACAATTTAAAACTAAATTTATTTAAGTTGTAATATATTTAGAAACGTAATTCACCTTTGTCTGTTTTTATTTTTCTTAACTTGCTTTACTTGCTTGAATAATTCATCACACAAAGTGATCACAATATTGTGATATAAGAAAACAAAAGGAGCACTGACTCTTAGGGGTATATTTATCAAAAAGTGAAGTTAGAGATCACCGAAGTCCCCTAGAGCGAAATTCCGCCACTCTCTATTAATTTCTATGGCATGTTGAATGGCGTATTTATCAAAGGATGAACTTTCACTTTCACCCATTGATAAATACTCTTATATAAATCCAATAAAAATTAATTGAGAGTGGTGGAATTTCACTATGGAGGACTGTGGCAAGCTCTAACTTTGCTTTTTGATAAATATACCCCTTGGACTTTTTTGGGTGACACTGAGCTTGAAACATGAAAATGCATGAAAGACCCATATGTACCTGGAAAGTTTTCAGAATTTACGGTAAGATTTTCCTCTGATCTACTCACATCACATACAGAATATCTTCAGATGCAAACCCATTTTATTTTGATAATAGAATCCCCTCTTACAGTGTTTTGGAACTGGCTTGCCGCCCACTCTATGGTGTGTTTTCACTAATATTCCACTTACATTTGAATTCAACACACATGATAAATTGTTTGCCTTGTTCGTGTTTATTTGTCTTTGGCCTCATGTTGTTCTTCTACTGTGTTTATTTAGATTCCATGGGGGCAGTCTTCTTGGCTCCACATTAAACGCTATCTCTCTAGTGAGCCATAATAGTTTCATCCTTTTTCCTTTATAATTTCCCAAACATCTGATACAAATTCCTGCTGCTTTTAGCAAAACCCCCTTCACTTTCCTGCATTAGTTTTAACCATAACAGTATTCTCCACCCCACTAGCTTCCTGATTTATTTACCAGTCTCTTACTTACATTGTGTGTTCTATGAACAGGTTAAACTTTGATTAATTTTTGTTATTATTCAGGGGGTTATTTATCAAAATCCGAATTTTTCAGATTTTTTATTTAAAACTAGAATCCACTTAGTAGTGGAGATAGGCTTATACAGCATAAAATGATACATAGATTGTATTACACGACAGTGCGTTTGCATAATATGAGATTGACGCCAGATAATCTGTGTTATAAATGTGGTCTAGACCCAGGTACCTTTATGCATGTCTTTTGGTCCTGTACGGTGATCAATACCTATTGGAAGAATGTAGCTATGTATTTGCAAACCTATTTGGGCTTTCCTCCAATTATGTTGCCGGAAATTTTTTTTCTAGGTCATATAGACCAAGTAATCCCAAAACAAGCTAAACGACAAATGTTTAAGTTATTATTCTTTTATGCAAGGAAAGTTATTGCACTTAAATGGAAACTCCAAGACCCCCCTACGGTATCAATATGGAAAAAATTGATTAATGTATAGACTGACCTACATGAGTAGAGGATGTCCAGAAAAATTTGTTAAAATTTGGGATGCATGGACTACGTGTCAAGAAACCACTACAGAGATGGACTAATTTACCTGGTATAGCATAAATACTGGACTGGCCAATGGGTGGCCCTTCCCCCACCAACCATCCACTCCACTCTTTTCCCCCTTTTTTATTTTTTTCCTTCCTACAATATGATTTGTGTTATTGTTAAATGTAAAAATAAAGGCTTTAAAAAAAAAAATAGAATCCACAATATCACCTTATTTATGATTAATAAATCCATCTGCTCTTTCAAGGGGTGTTTTACCTTTAATTTGACATTTAGAGGCCCATATACTCACAATTCAACTGGGAGGTTATTTAAGAAAAAATGTAAATGTCTAATATTCAATCGAATGGTTCCGACCCAAAAATTGGAATAGTTTTCAATTCGCACAAATCAAATTTTTCTCCAGAAAAAAAACTTGATTGTCAGGAAGGATATTAACATCTCCAAACTGCTCAACGGACCTCTGCCACTGACTTGTAAATTAACCCGGCAGGTAAATATTTGAATTAGGACTGTTTCCGTGGTCGAAGTGTGATTAATCCACATTAGAATAGGGGGATTAAAATTTGAATGTGTGAATTTTTAAACGCGAAAATTCGAATTCACATTTACTCTTGATAAATCTGCCCCTTAGTGTGTTAGAGAATTGCCAGTTCTAAGCAACGTTCAATTGGTCTTCATTTTTAAAAGTTTTTTAAATTATTTGCCGCCTTCTTCTTGTGATTCTTACAAGCTTTTAAATGGGGGTCATCGACCCCATCTAAAACAATGTGTTGTAGGGCTACAAATGTATTGTTATTGCTACTTTCTATTACTGTTCTTTTTATTAAGGCCCTCTCCTATACATATTCCAGTCTCTTATTCATATGCTAAGGTAATTTGGACTCTAGCAACTAGATTGCTATAATTGCAAACTGGAGAGCCGATGAATAAAAAGCTAAATAACTCAAAAACCACAAATAATAAAAAAATGAAAAGCAATTGCAAAAGATAATTAAATGATGACTAACCCTCTTTAAATAGAAAGCTTCAGATTATTGAGTTTATGTGATTTATGACTGCCTTCATATGCAAAGTGATTGCAATGTATAAGTCATATTAAAGTTATTTATAGCTTTTACGGGAATGAATCCATGGAGTTAATGACATATGTGGAAATTCCTCAGAAAAATCTGTGATGGTGACATTCATAGTACAATGAATAAAATACCTTACAATGAATAGATAGCAGCCTACCTAAAAACCTTTAATTGATTGTCATTGTAAGAAATCATATACAGCTATATCAGATATCTTTATCACTACGGCCAATTTGCTGCTAACACAGTAAATACATAAAAACACTTCTCATCATCGTCACTTGGCCTGCGGTTGGTACAATGTAGCCTGTGGTTCATCGCATGTACTTCCTTGTTAACTATATTGATTGGATGATGTTCATTATGGATTGATATTTGCAGGCAAAACGTCTTAAAAACCCATACAGCAATGCGCTGGGCAAGTAACATGCAGCTTTATATAGTGGCTGTCCAACTGTAAAATATGACTTTAGGGGGGTTATTTATTTTATCCGAAATTTTATGAAAAGGACTCAGACCAAATCCACATGGATTTTTTCCCCCTTATTTATCATTAAATTTTCCCGGAAAATTGTCGGGGAAAAATTAGCTAAAATTGTAAAAAAAAAAATCAGCATATTGCGACTTTTCCGGATTTGTCGCAGAAAACTGTGACTTTTTCTCATTTGATGCCCGAAAACTGCAACTTTTTCAGATTTGACGCCAGAAAATCACAAAATCTTCGGATTATAGCACGAAATCCAGCACAGATCAGGATATCTTCAGGACTTCTCCCATTGACTTCTACATGAACTCGGCAGGTCTGAGTTGAAGTACTTTTTATTTAGATTTTTAACAACCTTGGTGTTTAATAAATTGCAAAAAAAATGCATTTTTTCCATGAAAAAATATAGTTTTTCTCCTTTAAAAGGCTAATGAGAAAAAAAATCAGACTTTAATAAAATAAATAACCCCCTTAGTGTTATTGTTGATGGAAAAATGCTTAGATATCATCTTTTCCTGTAAATACTCCCCTAAACCAAAAACATACTGAAATAATCTAGAGAAAACCATAAATTACAGATTGGGGGGGGAAGTCTTCAGGATGGAAGATTTTGCAATTGCTGCTTAGCCTCATGGGAAGTATAACTGTATAATTGTACATTGCAGTCCATGAAGTTATGTCCCCATTGTGGTATTTGACTTAACGATACGACAGTTTGTAAAAAACAAATAATCGCTGTAGTAAAATAAACCTAGATTTATAAATGTGTATTGAGATGCAGCTTGTTCTTTATCCCCATCTCAGATTACACATTTGAACGAGGAACTACCATATTGGCAACTGTCTTCTAGGATGTGGCTTGCCACAGACTGCTGAAGTGAAACAAAAGACAAAAAAAGGAAAGGGGGGGGATTTACTAAGAACTCAAGCTTCCAAACCAAAATTTGATATAGAGGTCACATAACACAGAAACCCCTAATATACCCATCACTGTTACCTGTTTCTTCAAACGTATGACTAAATGCCATTTTCTATGCTGAAATCCAGCTGTTCAACAGTTTTTCTCTTTTTGCATCATTTGAAATCCTGGCAGGGATAAAGGGACTAAACACTGATGTTACAAATTGTAACAACTTCTCCACAGTTTACAGACAGCATGCAGGAACTACATAACCCACAAAGCATTTCACTGTGATGTTCTGTTCCTTATTGAAATCACGTGTGCAGGCAGTGCCGGGCCAAGTCGGCCTGGCAACCTAGGCCCCTCGCCCAACTACGTGGCCCCCCAATTCTTCGCGAATGCACAGAAGCGCGAGTGCAGATGCGCTGAAGAGCGAGTGCACAGAAGTGGAAGAGCGGAACCACCAGTGCGCATGCACAGAAGATCGCACACTTGGTTTTCAGAAAGAACCAGCCACAATTTAAGGACACAAAGGTACGAACTAGGGGAAGGCATCAGAAGAGGAACATGCCTGGAGCCCCTCTGCCTTTGCCTCCTAAGCACGTGTCTCTTCTGCCTACCCCTAGTTCCGTGCAGGGAATTGTGGTGTTTGGAGGATGCAGGCTAAGGACAGCTGGCTGTTGATACAAAGTAACAGTAGTCAGTCAGCTCAGCAAAGTAGTCAGACAGATCAGTAGGGGGCTAGTCTTAGGGAACTATTCCAAACCATTAAAAATCATGAAAAGTCTGCATATTTTTTAATTGATGTATAATTGATGTATAATGCAAAGTTGCTTAAAATTGTGTTTACTTTTCAAAAAAACGTAAGTTATGTTTGTGTGGAGTTCCCCTTTAAGAAACTATGAATAGACTAATTTTCACGAATGCCAGTCATGTATCAAAAGATCTGACCTGAAAAAGCACGAATTGGGAAAAAGTCACGGAAACCGCAACTTTTTTGACTCGACTCACGATAGCCACAAATTTTTTGTAATGTCACACAAAAGCCAGCATCAAAAACACAAGAAAACCTCAAAAGCCAGGAAGCAAAGAAAGATATTCCAGTTTTAAAAGGGACATCTGCCACTGACTTGATTTTGATAGACTTTAGCTGGAGCATTTTCAGATTTACAATTGTAGCGGTTTTGCTGCATGATTAATCTCAGAAAAGCACCCTTTTTTTCACCCTTTTATTAAAAGATCCAAATATAAAAAGTATGATAAAAATGCTGAACGATGTGCTAAAAACTCAGAAAACAATTACTAGTGAAAAAAAATCTGAAAACCTGTAAAAGTCATCATTGATTACAACTGGTTGAGTTTTAAAGAAATTTAAAATAACTTTTTTGGAGTTGGGGCAAGATTTTTATATAGGTAAATTGTTTTATCAACAGGGGGCTTCTTAGTGCTGAATTAAACTGAAATGTAAAGGATTTAGGGAACTCTGAGTAAGTGGCTCTATATAGACATTAAAAAGTTTTACAGTATATGCCACTAACTGTTTTTGTTCTTTCCTGTTAATTTTAAGAGAAATGATAATCTTTGGATTTCATAGTCATATCTGATTAGCACTGTTCATACTGAAAATATCTTGTGAATATTTAAAGAAACCCGGGAATTTACTTTTTTTTATAAATGTGTGGTGTTCTGATATAAAGGAGAGCTAACCTGGTAAATGGCACATTAAAATAAAAGACTATTCATGTCATGATGGTATCCCTTGAAACCTAAGCAATCTTACCTAGCGCAGTGATATGAAAGGCTTAGCACTAAAGAATTCTTTACTTTTTTGTATGTTCCTTTGTGCTTCTGAGAATATTCACATTTTCTTCAGAAAAAGAAGAGTACATTATGATGTTTGCCAGAAGTTAGACAGAACCCTGTGACCTTGTAGGTGGCTACAACAAGTTTATCTCTTTCTTGGTTTTCCCTCTGCACCAAACTTATAATCCTTCTCAGGTTTCTGCTTGAGCCCCTTCCACCGTAACCAGGGGCAGATTAATGCCTAGGCTACCCTAGGCTATAGCCTAGGGGCCCATTAGTGGTAGGGGCCCATGGGTTTTTTAAAAAAAATTGTACATTTTTTTTTTTTTTAATTTACCAGGGTCCCCCCCAGGCTTGCTTACTGGGAGTGGGAGACAAGACACTGAAGGCATGAAGCAGGGGTTCGACAGTGTCACAGGCTCACAGGGTCTCTCTGCGTCACAACCAATCTCTAGACTCCGCCAGGCTCACTACCTTCATGTGGAAGGGCAGTGACGTCACTGCTGTGTGCCAATGAAAACCTGTGGCTACTTAAGAGCATTGAGCACGGCGCGCTCTCGCACACATGCGGTCAGACACAGTCAGAGGCAGCAGACAAGCAGTCTGTCTGTCTTCTTCGTGACTCCATGTCCACTCACCATCTCCACTCCTCTGAGTCTTGCCATTGCCAATTTCTTTACCAAGCTACTGCACAAGTTCAAGTTTCCTATTATTGGCTGCACTGTGCTGCAACTTGTCTCAATCCCAGCCCAGGCATGCAGCTAGCCTAGCTAGAAAGCAAGGCATGGGTGGCGGGGGGGGTCCCAATGGGCCACGGGGCCAGCCAGTGTGGTGGTAGCAGTACCCTGGTCCTGCAGGCTGCAGCAGTCAGTAATTTTTTTTAAATTAAAAACTACCGTGAGGCGGTGGTCGGCCAGCAGCAGGGGGGACCCAGCCGAGCCCAGCAACAGCTGTAGAGCTGCACTGCAGCCAGAGAAAATTTGCAGCCTGCAGACAATAATTTTTGTAGCCTGCAGACCGTGAAATAATTTCTGCAGACAGCAAAATATTTTTTGTAGCCTGCAGACAGTAAAATATTTTTGGTAGCCTGCAGAGAGTAAAATAATTTTTGTAGCCTGCAAACAGTGAAATAATTTCTGCAGACTGAAATAATTTCTGCAGACAGTAAACTAATTTTTGTAGCCTGCAGACAATGAAATAATTTCTGCAGACAGTGAAATAATTTTTGTAGCCTGCAGACAGTGAAATAATTTCTGCACACAGTGAAATAATTTCTACAGACAGTAAAATAATTTTTGTAGCCTGCAGACAGTGAAATAATTTCTGCAGAGAGTTAATTTAAACGGCGGGCGGCGGTTTTCTTTAAAAAAAAAGTGGCGCGTACCGCGACTATATAAAGCCCTGCCCTAGAAGGGGGTCCTGTGGAAAGTGTAGATTAGGGGCCTCACATGTCCTTAATCCGCCACTGACCATAACCATACAATAATTGGTAAATAAATTATTACTAGACCAATAGGTTTGCTGATAGTTTCATAAAAATCATACACTACTAGTTTTACAGACTTAATGATCTTCTGCATTAAGGTGTCTCCTAAACATCCCCTACACAGCCATCCCAAGCCAGGTCCATTCTGTGCCCCCTCCAGGGATATTCATTTAGTATATTCTACACAAAAAGAGGTATTGGCAGACTTAAAGGGTTATTTATCAAAATCCAAATTTTTCAAAGTATTTCTAACATATAAATCTGATCAACTCCGACTGCCGAATGGACCTTATTTATCATTAAAAATGTCTGAAAAAATTGGGTTGGGCAAAAATCCGATAACTTTGGAGCTTTGACTGAAAAGTAAGAATTTTCAGTACTTTTCCAAAACTTTTCTGAGTTTTCTGACTTTTTTGGTCCAAAATCCCTGAAATTATTGCATATCAGTAAGGACAGCAGTGCAGACAATGGGATCTTCCCCAATGACTTATACAGGACCTCGAGACCTTTGAGATGCCGGATTTTCGGAGTCAGACTTTTAAGACCATCAGGCTTTAATAAATTCCAAAAAATTTGTAGTTTTTTTTTTAGTCCGAAAACCACGAATTATTCGAATTTCGGATATTCAGAGCATACTAAATAACCCCCTTAATCTCTAGATGAGTAGTTACAAGACTTTTGGGGTTCAAGCCACCATTTGTGAATAACATTTAAGGGGCAGATTTATTAAGGTTTGAATGGTAAATACGAATTTTCAAATACATTTTTTGTGTCAAAACGCACAAATTTAAAAGAACCAACTCGACCATGGAAACAGTTCTTATTCGAATATTCACCACTTAAAACCTGCCCATTGACCCATTTGAAGAGGTTAATAGCCTTCCTGACATTCGTTTTTTTTTGGAGGCAAATTCTATTCGAGTTTGGTTCGTATTCGATTCATATATAAATCAAATTGCTAAGTCGTTCCCGTTCTATTGTATTTTAGACATTCAGATTTTTTCATAAATAACCTCAAGTTGTGAGTACATTCGAATTTATTAGAGTAAAATTCACATCAATTGAAAGTTTGACCTTTGATAAATCTGCCCCCTAGTCAAGGTTGTTCATACTTCATTTACAGGCTTGAAACATTGTCCAGTTACCCATCATTCCAAAAATATACTGGAGTGCAGTCTGACTATCTATTATCCCTGTATGAGTTTCCAAGTCCATCCGTTCTAACTTATAAACATTCTCACATCCCTCAACTCAAAATGTACCTAGGCAGAGGTCCAAGTAACTTGCTGTACATCAGTGAGGCCAACTGCCAGTTCAGGGCACCAGGTTGCTACACAAGTGTTAAACACTGAGAGGGGAATAATTTATAAAAAATGGAGTTTACAGATGCTTTGAAGTCAAACATTAAAAAAGAAGCACCTGTTTCGAATCAGCAGAAGAATATTATTGAAATGAAAATCTGTTGATTGTTAAAAAATAAAAGATGCAGAAATAATTATTAGGCCTTTAGCTGTTACATGATAATAAACATACTTAAAACACTTCAATGTTTTAGGAGAAGATTTATTATTACTAGAGGGTTCGGGTAAATTGTTGAAAGAAAATGCAAGGTTTTAATATTTTTTTTTTTTTTGTATAATCTGTTTTTATTCAAGAAATATTTCAATAACAGGGGTTACAGAAAGAAGAAAAAGGGAAGGGAAACAAAAAAAAAGAAATCAATTCTCATCATCAGTGTTACAAAAATTTCTTGATTATTAGCAAGATAAGGAATAATATGTATTTAGTAAATTTTACATTCAGTAAATTATATATTTAGTAATTAAAAAGTAGATTAGTGTAAGAGCGAAGGTGTTATCTCTCTATATTAAATAATCCTGGTCATCATAGTTTTGAATGATCTTTAAATGGCTAATCTTTATATGGCTAGTGGACCTCTTCAGGATGAGAAATAAACTCTATGGGAGTAAGTATAAGTTACCTTAATATAAAGCCGTAATCTAATTGGGTATGGGGCGGAAGGACTTTTCTCTTAATCATGAAGCTTCAAAAACTTTAACCATGGGGACCATGTTTGCCAGTATTTAACATTGTTGTTGTGAATTATTGCTGTTATTTCCTCCATCTTTCTGGTTTCTTCGACTAACAGAATCCACTCATGAACTGTGGGTGGTGTTCTATCTTTCCATTTTTTGGGAATCAAGGATTTAGCTGCTTGCATTAAAAATAACAAAAGATGATTCTTTATGGTCGATTCTGTTTTTGGTTCATAGTGGAGAATCAGATTTGGTAAGAAGTTTACTATTTTCTGCTGTGTAATTTTTTCTATTATTGTTTGTACTTCTTCCCAATAGGTTCTAAGCACTTTACAATGGTACCAGACATGGGTGTAGGTACCTACTTCTTCTAGGCATCTCCAACAGGTATCCTGTGCGTTAGGAAATATGTGCTTTAATTTAGTAGGGGTATAATACCATCTAGTTAGTAGTTTGTACGCAAATTCCTGTGTCTTAGACGCCATTGATGACTTATGGATAGAATCATATATAGCGGGCCATGAAGCTTGTGGAATTGCAATCTTGAGGTCTTTTTCCCAGCTCAGTTGGTGAGGTGGGGAAAACTTCAAATTGGTTAAGATCAGATTTTTATAAATCATGGAAAGAGGTCTCTGGGGTATATTTTGTGTTAACAGCAGTTTTTCCCACCACGTAGTTGTTGTCTTCATCGACAGTAGTTTTGTCCTGTCTATAAAGTGATGTAGTTGGTTGTAATTCCATTGATCCCTTGGGTGTGAACCCCATCTTTTTTGTATGGTAGCTAATGAAATTACCCGCTCATGTTTAATAAAGTCTTTCATTAGGGTTTGTCTGTCATGATGTGTGTTCCATCTTTCAAAGGTTCTTTTGTCCAGGCTTGGGGGGAAGTCTGCATTTTGTGTTAGTGGTTGAAGAGGGAAAGGTCTTTGAGCAAGATTGTGTGCTTCATAGGAATTTTGCCAAATCCTCAAGGTTGCCGATATTGTTGGATGTTTAACTATGTTGAGAGGTATATTGGCTGGTTGGGCCCATATTAGATTTGTTAAAGGTATCTGAGATTCATTTTGTTCTATTTCAATCCATTTTTTTGTTTTGTCGTGTATGTTCCATTGCAGAATTCGGCTAAGATGAATAGCTTTATAATAGAGGTAAGTATCAGGGAGTGAGAGCCCCCCTCTGTTCTTTGGTTGTGTTAGTAAAGAGTGAGATATTCTAGCATTTTTGGCTTCCCAGATGAAGTCAAGAAATATAGTTTTTAGTCTCCCAAAAAAGTACTTAGGTATTGTAATGGGTACTGTTTGCAAAAAGTAAAGTACTTTAGGCATAGCTATCATCTTAATTGCTTGTATTCTACCTAGCCACGACAGACTAATTTTTTTCCATTTTTGAAGCAGAGATGCTTGTTAGAAGTGGTTCGAAATTCTCCTTGTATAATTGAGAAAGATCGTTCGGGATATTTATTCCTAGATATTTGATAGTTTTTTTGGCCCATTGGAAATTAAAAGAAGAGATCAGCTGGTTACTTAGAGGTGTCGGTAGATTCACATTTAATATTTCAGATTTGCTGAAGTTTATCTTGAAATTTGATACCCTACTAAATGCATCAAATACTTCCATTAGATTCGGGAGGGTGGTTACCGGGTTGGTAACAAAAAGGAGCAAGTCATCTGCAAAAGCAGCTGATTTGTGCTCTGTGTTCTTGATTGAGAGTCCAGAAATATTTTTGTTCAGTCTGATTGTGTTTAATAAAGTTTCCATTACTAGTATGAATAATATAGGCGATAGCGGGCAACCCTGTCTGGTTCCATTGTGAATTTTAACTTGTGGGGATAAAGTTCCATTTACTCTAATCCTGGCAGATGGGGAATCATATAATGTCATTATTTTGGCGATGAACTGGTTGCTGAAGCCAAATCCTTCAAGGGTTGTTTTCAAGAAGTCCCAGGAGATTCTATCAAATGCCTTTTCGGCGTCAGTTGTTAGAATAAGAAGAGGGATTTTTCCTGATTTGGCGTAGTGTATCAGGGAAAAGAGTTTTGTCGTGTTGTCTTTCCCTTCTCTTTTGGGCACAAATCCACATTGGTCAGGATGTATCAATTTTGGTATTATTCTCCTTAGTCTATTGGCCATCAGCTTAGCAAAGATTTTAAGGTCCACATTTATTAGAGAGATTGGTCTGTAGTTTCCACAGTTAAGTAGGTCTTTGTTGGGTTTGGGGATGATGGTAATATGGGCTTCTTGTGCATGTTGTGGTATATGACACCCTTTTCCTAGTGCATTAAAAAAGTCTAACAACGGTGTTTCCAGGGTATCAATAAATGTTTTGTAAAAAGCTGCTCCGAACCCATCTGGACCTGGGCTCTTGTTATTCGGGAATGATTTAATCGTCTGTTTTAGTTCCTGTTCTGTGAAAGGGGAATCAAGATGGTTGATTTCTTCAGCTGTCAATTTTTCCAATTTAGCTTTACTGATAAAGTCTTTTATTTGCAGTAGTTTTTCTTGTGACAGTGTTTTTTTCTGGAGGTGATAAAGTTCTTGATAGAAGTGTTGGAAACATTTTGCTATGTCAGGAGTGCTTTGATGCGTCTGGTTGTTTTTATCCTTAATAGCTTTTATAAATGTATTACTCTGAAGTTTTTTGAGGGTATTTGCAAAAAATCTGTTACATTTGTTCCCCAACTCGTATGTTCTTTGTTTACATGTAAGGTATGCTTTCTGAGTGTTGTGGTCTAATAATGCTTTTAACTGGATTCTCTTTCTTTTTGGCTCCTCTTTGGAGCCAGCTGCTATGTTTTTTTTGTGAGCCGATTCAAGTTTTTGAATTTCCTGTAGGAGGATATTAACTTTCCCTTGTTTCTCTTTTTTAATCTGGAACCTAAAGCTATAAGGTGGCCTCTTAATACGCATTTTGTTGTTTCCCAGAGAATGCTGTGATCTATATCTGGTGTCGTATTTTCCGTTAAAGTTTGCTGTAGTATAGTTTGCAGAAATAACCTATTTTTCTCAGAATGCAGTAGAAAGTTGTTTAGTTTCCAGTTATATTCTGCCTTGGTAGAATTTGGTATTTCCATTTCAAAGAATACTGGGGCATGGTCTGATAGTGTGATGTTACCAATATAAGATTTTGTTATCAAGTGAAGCCAATTTTGATTTATAAATGTGTAATCTATCCTGTTGTAGCATTGAGATGGTCCTGCATAGTGAGTATAATCCTTTGATTTAGGGTTTTTAAATCTCCACGTGTCAATTAGTTGCAGACGGTGCAGAGCCTTTTTGGTTTGACTGAGTCTCTTAAATGAGATATTAAAGCTTCCTTTTGAAGAGTCGACTAATGGGTTCATGACTAAGTTGAAGTCTCCTCCTAAGATTAGTATTCCTTCAGTGAATTCAGCTAATTCTTTGAGAAATGTTGATAAAAAAGATACTTGATCTGAGTTCGGTGCATATACATTGGCTATTGTAATTTTCGAATTGTTTAAAGTGCCTTTGATTATTATGTATCTACCTTCCAAGTCCTGTTTAGTAGAGGTTACTGTAAGTTGTAAATTTTTATGTAATAGGATCATAACCCCTGTGGCTTTTTTTGATGGGTTATTACTCATAAAAGCTTTATGGAATATATTGCTAGAGATCTTGGGGACTTTTGTTTCTTTAAAGTGTGTTTCCTGTATCAGGGCTATTTTTGCCCCACTTCTTGAACATTCCCTAAGTATCTGAGCTCTCTTTTTAGGTTCATTTAAGCCATTAACATTCCATGAACATACTAAACATTTGTCTAAAGCCATGTATAATACCTCCAAAATGACAGTCCATTACTGAAAATATCAAAGAAACCATTCGCTCTTATTCTATGCAAAAGTAGGATGTTAACATTATGACCTGAGATGAGAGGGAGACAGTAAAGCATATAGAAAATAGTGGGGAAGTAGAGGGGAGGTGATGCGACCAGATTGGTCTTTTGTGAAATTATACCGCACCAAAGTATCACCAGGTCTGTGAACTGCCTGGGTAGTATGGGTTCCATGGCGGTTTTAGTGATCAATTGAGGGGGGTGTGTGGTAGCCGCCTTTGTGGGCCACCTATTGAGTTTTTTACTCATATTGACCTTTGTCCGCTTATCCGGGCCTATTGGGTCATTAATGGGAATTAGTTAGGTGGGACATGAGACATGAATGGGACTTGGATGAGTTAGTTATTCATGGGCTGGGGAGAGTAGATAGAGGTCTAAACAAGTACGTGAAAGAACTTAAGTAGTTAGAAATTGCATGCGTTAAAACACAACTGGAGGAGAAAAAAAAACATTGAGAAATATAATTATCACAACAATGTATTCTTGTACATATCTGTAATAATAGCAAGTATCAATACGTAATAGAATCTTCATTTTCTTTACTCTGGATCCGCAGCCATACGGTCTCCTTGTTCCGCTATCCACAGTCCCCTGTTTCTAGGGGGTTTGGGAGTACGTCTTGGTGTTTGCAGTTTCCATTCACCCATCATATTAAAGTCCAGATCCTTATTTTGCTCAGTCGGAATGTCCCAGCCTGGCAAAGTCATTTTTTCCAATTGCAGTCTCGAAAGAAAATTTTCAGTTTCATGTGGTGAGCGTAATATGTGCTGCATTCCATCTTTCCTTGCTATTAAGCTGAATGGGTATCCCCACTTGTATTGGATGCCTTTTTCTCTGAGTGTATCTGTTAGAGCAGTGATCCCCAACCAGTAGCTCGTGAGCAACATGTTGCTCTCCAACCCCTTGGATGTTGCTCCCAGTGGCCTCAAAGCAGGTGATTATTTTTGAATGCCCGCCTTGGAGGCAAGTTTTGGTAGTATAAAAACCCGGTGTACTGCCCAACAGAGTCTCAATGTAGGTTGACAATCCACATAGGGGCTACCAAATAGCCAATCACAGCACTTCTTTGGCACCCCAAGAACATTTTTCATGCTAGTGTTGCTCCCCAACTACTTTTACTTCTGAATGATGCTCACAGGTTCAAAAGGTTGGGGATCCCTGTGTTAGAGGTTTAAGCTGCTTTCTTTGGATCAAAGTCAGCCTTGAAATGTCTTGGAAAAGAGAGATTCTGCATTCTTCATATGAGATATTGCTGACTTCTCTGGCTTTTTGCAGTATCTCTTCTTTTTCTTTAAAATAATGAATACAACATAGAATGTCTCTAGAAGCATTTAAGGGTGCTCCTTTTGGTTTGGGAACCCTGTGGGCTCTATCAATCTGGATTTCTGTTGTCGGATCCCTGTTTAATATGCTATTAAAGATTTGTAATAGCACTGTGTGGATTTCTTCAGGCTTAACCATTTCAGGGACACCCCGCACCCTTATATTGTTCCTTCTCCCTCTATTTTCTAAGTCATCCAGGTGGCGTCTTAAATCATCTATGCATTTACTTTGGGCCTGCATTTTATTCTGTAAGTATACTTGGTTGTGCTGTAACTTACTTTGGTTTGCCTCCAGATGATCAGTCCTGGTAGCCAGTGATAGCATATCTTTCTTGATCTCTTGCAGGTCTTCTCTGATGCTAGAGGTTACTTCCTGCAGCATATCTTTGATATCAGCTTTAGAAGGCAATTGTTTAAGGTAGGTATGCATATTAGTTGTTTCCCCTTCATCGCTGTCCATATCAGAGGTGTCTGGCTGCACGGAGTCCCCCTCCTCCTCCTCCTGCTCGTGTACCGGCACCATCTTGGATTTGATGCGGTCGGCTTTTTTCTTTAAAAATAACGGAGCTATGTCCGTTTTTGAATGCGGTTTTTTGCTTTGTGGGGTGTTAGGGGTATCCCCTTTGTTTTTAGTTGATTTTCCCATCTTTTTGTCTCCGCTTAATTTCGGCCCAGATTTCAGCGCACAGGAGCTCGCGAATCAGGCAGCCATCCAGCAGCAAGGCAAGCCACGCCCAGGTTTTAATATTTTCACATTGTTCTTGTTTTGTTGCTTTATTGTATCTCATGCAGGATGTTTTTTTAAAAATAAAAGGAATGAGAATTTTTAGGAAAAGAACACATTAGGAATCAAAAATCTCATATATTTTCATATAACAATTCCCCCCAGACCATTTTTTGTAACCGTGTGCAAGTGTTGAAGGATGTCATCGGGGGAAGGTACAAGGCCGATAAAATCTGCACTGCCCTATGCAGATCACTTACATGGGACATGAATGGAGTCGAATGATGAACCGGATCCCAGTTCCCCAAGGTTTTGGCTTTAAATGTCAGCCAAAGCCTTCAAAAAAAGATTTGCTGATTTCAAAATTGAATCCAAACCCTGATTTGTATAGTCAAATCTGAGATAAATACAAAATTGTATGTCTTTAAATGAAAAAATGGTTTAATTTATTTGATGTAGGTACTATGTGGTCAACAGGGGAAGAGCCATATTGGCAACAACTTATTGCTTAGCTTTTCAAGTACAGGTAAGGGATCCATTATCCACAAACCCGTTATCCAGAAAGTACAAGTAAAAATTGTTCGATCGAACGATAAAACCCTTCGAATCGAACATTTCGAAGGATTTCAATCGATCGATCGATCGAAGGATTTTTCTTTGATCAAAAAAAAGTGACGGGGAAGGTCCCCGTAGGCTAACATTGTACCTCAGTAGGTTTAAACTGCCGAAGTATGTAGTCAAAGTTTTTTTTAAAGAGACAGTACTTCGACTATTGAATGGTCGAATAGTCGAAAGATTTTTAGTTTGAATCGTTCAAATCAAAGTCGAAGGTCGTAGTACCCAAAAAAATACTTCGATATTCAAAGTTTTTTTCATTCGAATCCTTCACTCAAGCTTAGTAAGTGTGCTCCTACATGTTCAAAGTCCTGAGCATTCTGGATAATAGGTCCCATACCTGTATAAGGTTTGCAACTGTCAGTGCATTCAAACCATAAAGATCTGGTGGAACCTGATTCCTGCAAAAAGTGCTGGGATTCAGATGGATCCTGAAGCAAATCCTGGACTTAGGGTTTCCTTAATACAGACTTCAACATATCACCTTGATGGGGTGATAACGGTGCCCTTCCAACAAAAAACACACGGAAGTCCATTAAACTACACTGAACAAAATTCAGTTCCCAAAGGATTTAGGCTAGTTGTTCCCAAACTGAGGGGCTTGGTGCAGTGGCAGTCAGTAAGAGAATAATGGGGGGAGAACCGGAATTTGCTAAACTAGATTCACCAGAAAGTCCAGTTTGAAGGTCCAATAGGATGATATTTAGAGTCAATATACAGTCATATGAAAAAGCTTGGAAACCCCTCTTAATTCTTTGGAGTTTTGTTTATTATTGGCTGTGCCTTCAAAGTAGCAACTTCCTTTTAATATATAACATTCCTTATGGAAACAGTAGTATTTCAGCAGTGACATAAAGTTTATTGGATTAACAGAAAATATGCAATATGCATCATAACAAAATTAGACAGGTGTATAAATTTGGGCACCTCAACAGAGATATTACATCAATACTTAGTTGAGCCTCCTTTTGGAAATGTAACAGCCTCTAGACGTTTCCTATAGCCTTTGAGGAGTGTCTGGATTCTGGATGGCGGTATTTTTGACCATTCGTCCAAACAAAATCTCTCCAGTTAAATTTGATGGCTGCCGAGCATGGACAGTCTGCTTCAAATCATCCCATAGATTTTCCATGATATTCAAGTCTGGCACTGTGACGGCCATTCCAGAATATTGTACTTCTCCCTCTGCATAATTGCCTTTGTAGATTGTGTTTAGGGTCATTGTCTTCCAGCCCCTGCATAACTTCAGCTTTGTGACTGATACGTGAACATTATTCTAAAGAATTTGTAGATATTGGGTTGAATTCATCCGACCCTCGACTTTAACAAGGGCCCCAGTCAGGGCCGGAACTAGGGGTAGGCAGAGTAGGCACATGCCTAGGGCGCAAAGCTTGGGGGGCGCCAGGCATGTACCTTCCACTACTGCCTACCCCAGTCCGGGCCTCTGAATCCGGCTTGCTGCTGTTGCCGAGTGAATGCAATGCCGAATGACGCATGTGTCAGTACTTATGCGCGCGCTCACCGTGAGGGGAGGGGGTGACGCTGCGTGCATTTGCGTAGGCGCGCATGTGTGCACTCTCGTGTAGGCGCGCATGCGCGCACTGATGTGCTCGCTTGCGGCGGAGGGGCGATGTGGCCAGCTGGGTTGCCTGGGGCGCCCAGCTGGCCTTACCCGGCCCTGGCCCCAGTCCCTGAACTAGCCACACAGCCCCACAGCATGATGGAACCTTCACCAAATTTGACAGTAGGTAGCAGGTGTTTTTCTTGGAATGCCGTGTTCTTCTTCCGCCATGCAAAGCACTTTTTGTTATGATCAAATAACTAAATTTTTGTCTCATCCGTCCAAAGCATTTTGTTCCAAAATGACTGTGGCTTGTCTAAATGAGCTTTTGTGCCTGTGGCCTTCCATTTCCTGATTACATTCCTTACAGTTGAAACGGACAGTTTAAGGGTAAGGGCACACCTGGTGATTTGGGGAGATTTAGTCGCCTGGCGACTAATCACCTCTTCTTTGGGACGACTAATCTCCCCGAAGGGCTTCCCCCTGTCTTCTGCCTCACGAGGAAACTTCGGGCGACTTCGGAAAACGAATCACGCGTGTGCCATGCCGCAGGCGACTTTTCATTATAGCCAGCGGAAGACAGGGGGAAGCTGTTCGTGGAGATTAATCTCCCCGAATCGCCAGGTGTGCCCTTACCCTAAACCTCTGAGATAGCTTTTTGTAGCCTTCCCCTAAACCATGATACTGAACAGTCTTTGTTTTCAGATCTTTTGAGAGTTGCTTTGAGGATCCCATGCTGTCACTCTTCAGAGGAGAGTCAAACAGAATGCACAACTTGCAATTGGCCACCTTAAATACCTTTCTCATGATTGGACACACCTGCCTGTGAAGTTCAAGGCTTAACGAGCTAATCCAACCAATTTGGTGTTGCCAATAATCAGTATTAAGCAGTTACATGCATTCAAGTTAGCAAAATTACAAGGGTACCCAAGTTTTTGCACAGCCAGTTGTTAATTTGATTTAATTTCATACAACTGAATACTGCTTCACTAAAAAAATCTTTTTTCAGAAAACACCCAGTACTCCAGATATTCCTGGAAAATTAAATCCAAAGAGGCTTCAAGAAAATCTAATTTAGCCTATAGGATAAACCCATGTAAATGGGATTTTCTCGGAGCTTGTTTGGAATTCATTCCCAGGATTCCTTTTGTTTATTTAAATCTGTATGAGGCAGTCTCCTCAACCCTACTGACTTGTATGGGAAATTAAAGACATACCACTGTTATATTTTTTTGTTGAAAGTGGAGTAAATTATTATGCAGGCTGAGAGGGGTTTCCAAACTTTTTCATATGACTGTATGTATTTTTATCCTAGATAACCAATATTTACACCAATATTTTTCTATATCTGTACCCATTTCATGGGGTAAAGGGGCCTTGACCAAAGGTCGTGTGATAACTCACCCTGGTGGTCTAGTGGTGTGACGGGGACGCATGCTGCGCCATCGGCTGGGAGGCCCGCCACGCCGCTCCTCTTCCACTGTGCCGATTAGTTAGGGTACCTGCGGTGTGCATTCCTCCTATTTTTGGCACATGCGCGCTGGCGTGATGACATAGGTTCTGGAATTAGGGTGCCGACCGTGACAGGTCGGGCCTTCAAGAGGAACATGAAGTCTGACAACCATTAACTAACTACATGGCAAAAATGTCAAAGTTTGTCTTTTAGATATAAAGCACTTTCAGTTAATAAGCTACAGTTTAATTCCACCAACATAAGATGATTGCTGAGAACATATGCAATGAGTTCACAAAGCTTTCATTCTACAAGCTGAGGGTTATTTTGTGCCTGTTTCTGCATTGTTCAAGGACAGCGCACCTGTCATATTCTTTAGCAAACACAGGCATTTTGGCTACAGCACAATAGAGTTGCAGGATCCTACAGCGAAAGCGATTACATCCAAGTTTATTTACAAGGCAAATGAGGTTTCCTTTAGAACAGGTTCACATGACGCATATATTGTTCAAGGACATACAGTATAATCTAAACCAGAGGCCTTCGAACTTTTGGGGGGAATGTAAAAAATGGCATTAATGGAAAAAAATATGCACAATACAAACAATTCTTCCATTGTCTACATAATTAATACATGTATTGTGTATAAACATTATTATATTGTGAAATGTGATTTTTCATTATAACTTTTGCTAATTTTTATTCCATTTAAAGGTGAAGTAAAGGTCTTTTAACTTGGGATTGACAAATGTTAGGCACCGCCAAGTGATTGCATGTACTTACCTGAAGCCCCGGGCCAGTGCACCTATTAGGAGAAAACAGCACCAGCCTGGGATTCCACAGAGCGATCGTCTTCTGGCATCTTCTTTTTTCTCGCGGATGTGCATGCTTCTTCTTTTTTTCGATCTACTGCGCATGTGTCTGCCCCGGTAAATTTGAATTCAGAAGAAGTCAGAATACGATCGCTCTGTGGCGCTCGCTGGAAGAATCTCCGGACCGGTGCAGTTTTCTCCTAATAGGTCAGGTAGGTACATGCGATCACTTGGGGGTGCCTAACTTTTGGTGCCCCCAAGTTAAAAGACCTTTCCTTTAAAGGAGAATTCAACCCCTTCACAAGTGGCGTAACTAGATATTATTGGGCCCCACAGCAAATTGTTTTTCAGGCCCCCAAAATGTCTAGAGGTTGACCTGTTTTACCAATATTTATTGAAATTGTATATGAATTAGGGTCTCATGGGGCCCCTATACTTCCTGGGCATCCCTGCAGCCGCAGGGTCTGCTTTCTTTATAGTTAGCCCCTGCCCCCCACTAATAAAAACCCCTACCCTACATAGTCCCTCCGCATAGGTGAGAACACCAGTAAATGTCCCATATCCTTTAAATACCTCTTGTTGCAGAGTCAGCGCAGGGGCGACATTTTCATCGATTCGGTCTTCTTCGGAAAGTGAGCGCAGTATTGGTGCATGCGCAGTTGGAGCAGCCTTAAAGTTTGTGACAACTGAGCATGCGCGAAAGTGACGAAAATTGCCGAAGGGAATTCGCCTTTAAGTCTTTTATGACATACCAACCATTGTGTTCAGGCTCCAGCACCGTTTTGTTCTCCAAAATTTTGTCAGGTGTCCTTAATGCACAAGTCAAAGCTACACTATTTTGTAGTATACACTGAGCCTCATGGCTGAGAGTGGGGTTTCCTAGAGTTTCCAAGGGCAGAGCTCTTGGATTGGTGCAACATGGCTGGTCCCAAAGGAAGCCACAAGGTGTTGCTGTGCAGCAATATAAAAGGAGATTGCCATGTGCTCACACCAGTGCCGGGCCAAGCCGACCGGGCAACCTAGGCGACCTGGCCGACCACCACGATCCCCTCCACGCTCCCCTCCATGCTGGCTCGCGCAGACGTGAGAGCTCCTGAACACATTGTGCGCACACATGCGCAGAACGCAGGAGGGAAGGGTGTTAGAAGAGCGCCGGAGAGGATGGAGGTAGGGGAAAGCGACTGAGGGGAGAGTAGAGAGGTGGGGAAATCGACTGAGGGGAGGGAGGCGGGGAAAATGACTGACTGGAGACGGGTTAAGTTGCTTGAGGGGAGGGAGGCGGGGAGGAGCGCTGGAGAGGTGGGAGGCGGGCAGAGCAGTGAACATGGACTAGGGGTAGGCAAAAGTCAGGTACCTGCCCAGCACCCCCCTTTCGTTGTGCCCTAGGCAGGTGCCTCTTCTGCCTACCCCTAGTTCCGGCCCTGGCTCACACATCCATTTTGATTTGGATCTTGATTTGGATGCAGGATGGAGTGATTGTCGGCTGGGGTGCTGCAGTGGCAGATCTCAAGCTATGGAGACACACATTTGGCTGATATGCCCTGTGTGGGCTCAGGGATAACTGGAAAGCAAAACAGTTTATAGGGAGCACCCCGGTAAAACTACTCACAGTGTGCTGCACATGAAAGCTGCTCCAGATAGCATCGGTCAAAGTTCATCTGTAAAGCATGGAGCACCACGTAGAGTATTTTATGTAAAATCCAGTATTTATTTAATCCACTTAAAATTCAATACAAAAGAACCTCATGTGTATATAGAACCATCACGCTTGACGCGTTTCGTAGCCCTCCGGCTACTTATTCAAAAGCTTTTAAATAAGTAGCTCGAGGGCTACAAAACGCATCAAGCGTGAGTCTAGTAGACTTAAGGTATGACGATCCAAATTATGGAAATAGCCGTTATCTGGAAAACCCAAGGTTCTGAGCATTCTAGATAACAGGTCCCATACTGTACACATATATCACAGTAGCGCTTGGTCTTTCTGGAAGTGAATAAAATATCTACTGTGTATAATTTAGTTACCTTTACATTAACTACCATAGTATCCTCGAACCCACCATTTAGCTGAAATTTTCACTGGGATACAGGAAATAGATGTTGCTTCCATATAGCAGGAAAGGGTGTCTTGGACTGCTTGCCCTATAGAAATGTGGATCGGTCATGACCCTGGGGCATAAACCCAAAATTAACATAAGTAAAGTAGATCACATAAATAGGGAATATCCAGTACAAGATCCTTTGAGGAGTGGATACAGATATATGCACAAGCTTTGGGGCAGAATAGCTGTAGATTTAGGTTAAAGATAATTTCCAGTAATCCGATTAAGTGAGTCCCCTGTAAAAGTGGCAGTGAGTATAAAAAATGCAGACCATTGTGTATGTAACAGTCTGCCCCCGAAAACCCATACTGATATAATGTGGCAGGGTATTGTCAAATAGTTATTGTTTACAGTGGGATGATGTGCCTTCCTGACACTCGTGCCGAAAATGTTCCCTGCCCTGCTACCCTTGATTTCCCTTATTGCGGCTCCAAGGGGCCCCAGGGGGTGTGGCCTGGGTGCACCCCTGGTAGTTAAAGAACAGTAACACCAAAAAATTAAAGTGTTTTAAAGGAATGACAATATATTGTTGCGCTGCAGTGGTAAAACTGGCATATTTGCCTCAGAAACACTACAATAGTTTATACAGTTCCATAAATATTTGGACAGACAACTTTTTTTTCTAATTTTGGTTCTGTACATAACCACAATGAATTTTATATGAAACAACTCAGATGCAGTTGAACTGCAGACTTTCAGCTGTAATTCAGTGGGTTGAACAAAAAGATCTTAAAATATACAACTATTTTAGTACGATCAGTCCCCTGCATCCTTCTCCGCAGTGATAAACCCACCCAAACACACACACAATCTACTGCTGTAACACTTTCACAGTGACCTTAGCTTGAGCACAGATGTCTATAGTGCAGAACAATCAGAAACTATTGTTCCATTTAGCATGAGGCAATGCTATCTGTGTTTACTCTAAGGATTTCATTGCAGGTCAAGTGTACTCTACTGTGTCTGTGCCAGGCCTTGCAATGCAGTTCAGATAAATCAAAAGGAAGCATTGTGGGGGTATTGTGTGCTCGCCTTTGATACACATTCTAAATTCACTTCAAGCCAGCTTCTAATTTTTCACCTCTTTTGTTGAAAGTTTGACTGCTTGCAAAAGCCATCCCTGGCATACAGGTATGAGATCTATTTTTTGGAATGCTTGGGACTTGGGGTTATTTTCTGGACCCTTTGGGGCAAATTCACTAAAGGGCGAATTTTCGCCTGAGAAGGCTTCGACACACTTTGCGCCACTTTATCAGACATTAATTCGTAGTACATATGCTAATTCATCAAAATGCGAAGTTGCATCCCTGTAGCCGAACACTGCCGAAATTTCCCTAGCAAGAGAATTTCTCCGCAAAACCTTCTCTAAAGTTCATTTCTGCCTAGCGAAGCTTAGTTAGTACACTTAGGTCAATTTAAATAAGGTGGGTACATATAGGTCGTAAAAATCTCTAAACTTAGATATGTAGGGTGGCCACTTATTAAAAATGTCCAAGGAAGCAAAATAAATTTTTTTAAATATAATTTTTATAGATTTTGGGCATACAAGATATGATGTCACTGACATAAGATTGAAGAGGATGTAGCTTCATCTTATCAGTTCACCAGGTCTAACCTGAAAGGAAACTTTGGCGAAAGGGGTAACATAATGTAAAATTTGCGCTTTCGAGAGTTTGCAGAGTAACAATCGTTCGTCTGAGCGAAAATTCGCAAAACTTAGTAGCGATGTACTCTTTCCCTAGTGAATTGTCCTCTACTTCTCTTAGTAAATTGACGACGTCCCTGCACACTGGATTTCTGGCAAATTTTCGCTAGCGACGGCCACTTCAGTCTTAAATCTACCCCTTTGTGTTTCCTTAATCAGAAGCACTGTGCCTTAAGGCACCAACATCATTTAAACCTAATTAAATAAACCTAATAGAATTGGCTTGGCACCAATATGGATGCATATACCTGATGTTTGTTTAAATTAAACTCAATGGCAAATGATTATTGCCATTGGTATTTTGGAGCATTTTTTTCTCTGGCTCATGCAGCAGACTAATAGCACTGTCTATTTGACACAATGGACTATACTGTATATATATATATATATATATATATATATATATACATATAGCGATGAAGAAGATAAGCACTCCAATATTTCTGATTAACAATTGTTTATTCCACTGTGCATACCAACGTTTCGGTCCACATTTGGACGGTCCGAAACGTTGGTATGCACAGTGGAATAAATAATTGTTAATCAGAAATATTGGAGTGCTTATCTTCTTCATCGCTATTCATCACATTTTGATATAGCATCCATTTGGACAAGTCAGAGTGCGATATATATATATATTCTTACGAAGGATCAGCACACACTCTTCTGTAGTGAAGTAATAGTGTTTATTTTCAAGGATATTGTAGTGTAACAAACAATGGCTTGAATATCCATTGTTGTTACACTACAATATCCTTGAAAAAGTTCCCCAAGTGGGACCTGAAACGTCGGATAAAAATGTGTTTTGTTTGAGAATAAACACTATTACTTCACTACAGAACAGTGTGTGCTGATCCTTCGTAAGAATATATATGATTTTTTGATCGTGCACCACTGGCAACATCTGTCTGAGTGCTGGTACTGTGGGATTATATATATATATATATATATATATATATATATATATATATATGCAAATTATATCCTTATAAACTTGTGTATTATAATAAATAAAGTACCCCCTGCTGCAAAATAGGATATTAGAAGTTACCTCGGAGTTCCATGACCTATACAAAAACACTTGGCCTTCGGTGTTTTTATATGGTCATGAAACACCTCGGTAACTTATAATATCCTTATAATTTACAAGAGGGGGTACTTTATTCATTATATATTGTACAAGCTGGGGGGGATATATTGTAGATGACCGATATATATCCCCATTCTTTAGGTTTTAAAACTACCTCTTTAAGAGACATCAAATGGAGGATCAGCACACACTGTAGTTGAAGTGAAAAAGTGCTTTATTTTCAAATAATGTTATGTTAATCCGCCGTTTCGGTCCCTCATGTAACATTATATGAAAATAGAGGACTTTTTCACTTCAACTAGTGTGTGTGCGGATCCTTCATTTGCTATTTACCTCTTCTTTAATCGAAGCCAGAATATATATATTCCACCTACTACAACTTTGTGTGGTGTGACTGGGATAAAAACTTAATCTCTCTGAAATTATACACACATGAAATCCTGTAGAGATACATATGGTAGACTACGGATTCATGTGTACATCCAATTCCCACATGACCCATGGGTATCTGTGTATCACGAAAAATGCTGGTTTAGATCCACCTGTAAATGTCTAGACTCACCACGTTTAGCCAGTGATTGGTGAGGTCTATGGCAGGGACCCTCTGCTTCTAATGTCACCCGTGGTTTCGGTCTAGGGGAATATGGGCTTGGGTGGATGACAGATTATTTGACCTATTCATCACCAAGCAGCCCTGGATCTAGAAAGAGTTACTAATGAGCACCGTGACACCTATTAGTGCTAAATACAGCATACATAGAAATTAACTGACAATTAACCATGTCGATTTGTAAGTTGCCAACACTAGAAAGACTGAAAATATTAATTTGTGTTTTTATTAAAATTATGGAATGGCTGCCTCCCATAGACTCCATGATTTTATCCAAACTTTTAAAAATGATTTCCTTTTTCTCTGTAATAATAAAACATTAGCTTGCACTTGATCCAAACTAGGATATAATGAATCTTTATTGGAGGCAAAACCAGCCTATTGGGCTTATTTAAAAATCAACATGTGGGGAAAAAACCCTGTACCCCCCACCCCAGGTAGACCTCCCTCCTCCCCCTAGGCTAAGTACCCCCCTGGGGAAGTACCCCATACGTACCCCTCAGCGCAGATTCTGCCAGCGAAGTTCCCCTTGTCCATCTTCCGGCTCCTCTGTAAGCTGACTGAGAGATCGTTATTCCTACGCATGCGCAGTCGGAGCAGTTTGCTGGTTTGTGACAACTGTGCATGTGCGGAATTGCAGATCTCTGTCAGCTTACCGAGGAGCCGGAAGATGGACACGTGGAACTTCGCTGGAAGAATCTGCGCCGAGGGGTAAGTATGGAGTATGGGGCATTTCCCCGGAGGGGGGGGGGTTAGTTAGCCTGGGGGAGGGAGGACAACCTGAGGTGGGGGGGTAAGGGGTTTTTCCCCCACAGGTTGATTTCTCCTTTAACATTGCAGCAGGAGTAATCAGATAAATTTACTCTGCAGGGGGGACTAGTGGGTGGGAGGTGTGATGAGTGGAGTGACACATGGTATTCTGCCTAGGGCACATTCATGGTTTGGCTCCATCACCTGCCTGCCACTATATCATCTCTGGCACAGTGTGCTCCTTCAGTAACTCTGCTGAAATTACAATATGCACTCCAAAGCCCTGTACTAATCCCATCACCCTCCATCAAAAGCTCTGTTCATAACCCACTGTGCTTCTCCAGTAGCCCTGTACATATCTCACTGTACTACTCCGACAGCCCTGTACATAGTTCACCGTGCTCTCACCAGTGTCCCCGGGCATCTCACTCTCCCACAACCCCAGCATCTCTCTCCCACAGCCCCCAGGCATTTCACTCTACCGCAGCCCCCGGGCATCTCACTCTCCTGCAGCCCCGGGCACCTCACTTCCACAGCCCCCGGGCATCTCACTCTCCCACAGACCCTAGGCACTTCCACAGCCCCCGGGCATCTCTCTCTCCAGCAGCCCCTGGGCACCTCACTTCCACAGCCCCCGGGCATCTCACTCTCCCGTAGCCCCCGGGCATCTCACTCTCCCGCAGCCCCCGGGCACCTCTCTTCCACAGCCCCCGGGCACCTCTCTTCCACAGCCCCTGGGCATCTCACTCTCCCGCAGCTCCCGGGCATCTCACTCTCCCGCAGCCCCCGGGCACCTGTCTCCCACAGCCCCCGGGCATCTCACTCTCCTGCAGCCCCTGGGGACCTCTCTTCCACATCCCCCGGGCATCCCACTCTCCCGCAGCCCCTGCACCTCTCTCTCTCCCGCTGCCCCTGGGCATCTCTCACTCAGTCCACCAGGCATCTCTCACCCTCCAGCAGCTCCCGGGCACCTCTCTCTGGCAGAACTCGTACATTTTACATAGTTCTTGACTAGCCACCCAGAAGAGATGACACTGCCCTATTGCTATTATATATGCTATACGCTATTATAACTATACTCTATTAGAACTAGACGCTATTAGAACTATGGATGCACCGAATCCAGGATTCTGTTCGGGATCCGGCCTTTTTAAGCAGGATTCGCCCGAATCCTTCTGCCAGGCCGAACCAAATCGGAATCCTAATTTGCATATGCAAATTAGGGGCGGGGAAAATCACGTGTTTTTTTGTCACACAACAAGAAACTAAAAAATATTTTCCCCTTTCCACCCCTAATTTGCAAATGCAACTTAGGGTTCGGATTCGGTATTCGGCCGAATCTTTCAAGAAGGATTTGGGGGTTCGGCTGAATCCAAAATAGTGGATTTGGTGCATCCCTAATTATAACTATATGCTATGAACTAGATGCTATTAGAACTATAATTATACAGTATTAGAACTAGGTGCTATTAGAACTAGATGCTATTATAACTATACAGGATTAGAACTAGACGCTATTATAACTATACAGGATTAGAACTAGACACTATTATAATTATAACTATAAAGTATTAGAACTAGACGCTATTATAACTATACAGGATTAGAACTAGACACTATTATAATTATAACTATAAAGTATTAGAACTAGACGCTATTAGAACTGTGAGATGTGCTTGATGAGCCCTGGCCTGAGGCAGATGAGTCAATACTGAGCCAAACCCCGAGGCTTCATCAGGCGCCGGACTGTGGCAAATGGACTGGTCCTGACTATACACTGACTATACACTGACTATACACATCTGTGAAGCAGACATTCGGGATCACACCCCGCTGGTTCTTTTGCAACACACACACACCACCAGCCCAAGCATCTCCCGCTGATCAGCATCACTGTGACTATCTAGCAAAATCATCCGGTGCCTGCTAGAGACAAGCAGCAGCCCCACTTCCTAGTTCATCACGTGGTTCTGTGACGTAACAGGGCCAGCAGTCAGCCACTCCCCCCTAGGTGACACCAAATCCACCCGCCCACAATTTGGTCACATGGCTGTGACATCACGACCTCCTCTAAGCCACTTCATAGCATCTGCTGTGAGGGAGACCGGCTGTTGTGGAGCTGTAGGGCTGCAGGCTGTGCCTCTCCTCACTTGCCCGGCTGTACATGCTGCTCTTCCCCGGCCTCGGGTACCGAACACGCGCCGCTAAACATGGACTATGACTTCAAGGTGAAGCTGACAGGCGAGCGGGAGAGGGTAGAGGACCTGTTTGAGTACGAGGGCTGCAAAGTTGGAAGAGGCACTTATGGGCATGTGTACAAAGCCAAGCGGAAAGATGGGTAAGTACCGGGGCCTGACCAGCTCCTGACACTTTATTCTGCTGCTCACCTGCACTTCCCTCACCAAGGGCCATTTTCTTCCTTTCACCGGGACACGCGAACGGCAATAGCACTGGGCCCCCGGCCTTACAGGGGATTGTGGGAGCTGAACAAAGGACTTCTTGTCACGTGTGGCAACAATTGTATACATGGGGGATGGACTACAACTCCCACAATCCCCCACAAGCTCAATTCCCAGCCCTGCATGCTCCTCCCCCTCTTTCCTAACTCTATTCTACCTAAAGCTTTTGGGGGTGCTCCTTGTAGTTGGGGGGTTGTCTCCAATGTTCTACAGCTCTGGACTGGGCTTCAAAGTAGGCCCTGATATTTCAGCCTCACAGGGGCTCAAACAGCCCCCAGCAGCCCAATAAATAGTGTCGGGCTATGACATCTCACAACTGTCATCTTACAACTGTCATCTTCTGGAACCCACAGACTGCCAGGCAGGGCCTGTCATAAAACATATAAAAGTGCCCAAGTATGGGAACCCATAGCAGCTAACCAGCTCTCATTGGGAGAGATCTTTGGCCAAGGCTGTAGTTTCTCTTTGCTCCAAAACAGACTTGGAAGCTGTATATAAAAGCTCTGCCCCACAACTAATGAAAAGCCCTCTCAAGCGTTTGCTTTCATTTAATTTGCACCAGACAGGATATAAGCTGGTTATTGGGGTGCTGCTGTACTCGTGCACTTTTACACCCCCATAACCGGCCGTCAGATTTTAAAGGGAACTATCTCGAAAAATGAAAATGTTACATAAGCTTCAGCATACAGTAATAAGAAGTTTTCTAAATATAATCATTTAAAAATTCTGTCCTATTTCCGAAATAATTAAGTTTATCTTCACTATCCCTCTATCGGCATCTGTCTCTCTTCATGCAGTAGGTTGGGTGTCCGATATTCATCGACAGTTAAGCTGGCCATAGATGTTGAGATTTTTAAAAGATCCGATCCTCATCGTGAGACCACGATTTTCTCGGAACGATCGTACAAATTGACCATCAACTAAAAGACCAATTTGCCAGGAAAACAAAGGGGAGCTGCCTGCTTGGCCCCTGCAGACATAGATAGATTGCACTGGGACAGACAAAGATTTTTTAACATGGCTGATCAATTTCCTGACAGATGTCGGCCGAAAAAATCGTAAGATGTACCATCGTTCGAATCCCACTAACCGCACGATAATTTCGAAGGATTGGTCGGACTTCAACTAAAAGCGGTCGTTCGGCAAGAAGAATCGTTGCGTCTATGGGGAGCTTTAGATCCAATATATCTTATAAGGGGGCTCCTTTTGCCTAGAAGATGTATTAGTGCTCACTCTATTAAAATCACCAGAAATCCTGTCTCTCTACATGCAGGATTTGTGCAAAAGCCAGTTATTTTGTATGTACTGGAATCGGTTATTTGAGTGAGTTCTAATTCATCTGCTAGGAAATGAAGCCTCCCTTTAAGATGTATTGGAACCAGCTGTCAATGAATATCTGACACCCAACTCCTGCAGAAGGAAGAGAAAGAGATGCAGAGAGGATAGTGAAGATAAACTTGATTATTTCAGAAATGATGCAGAATATTTAATTGATTTCATTTAGAAAGTTTCTGTGCGCTGAAGCTTTTATAAAATTAAAATGTTCACAATAGTTCCCCTTTAAAGACTCTCCAGCATTTCTTCAACTGAAACTAGCTGTAAGAATACTGAAAGCAGGGTATCCATGCACTTTAATGACGCCCCATGTACATTGTATGGAACCGTAATAAAACCGTTTATGGATCATCAATACAGAAAGCCTCCTTGTGATAACACAAACTTTTAATCTGTAGGAAAAAATGTTGTGTTATTGCTTAGTTGCTCCAAACTGCTTCAACAATTGGTATGTGTATGATGACCGTTGCTCCTTTCCCTATGTGTTTTTTGATGTTGTATAGCCAGACATGCATTCTTTGGTAAGTGACCCCTACTGTGAGGGCAAACATACCAATACACATCTCTGTGACTCCATATACATAGGTGACCCCAAGAGCTGTTTGTCTGGATCCTACATTCAGACTAAACTGGGCATGCTCACCAAATGGCACCCCATTGGCCAAACAGTATTCGCTGTGCTTGGCACCATTACAACTCATGGTCGGATTGGTCCCTATAATGGCCCACCTGGCCTATCATGTGATTGGCCCTTGTGGAAGCTGCCTTTGTGGTTGGCAGAAGGAATCAAACCCTGTTCTGCATTTATGACAGGGGCTGTTCCCTTTTTGGCGTACAAAGGTGGTTAAGAATTCCAATTTGCTAGTCTTTTTACATACATGGAGGATAACAGAGACTCCCCGGCTGAAAACCGTTACAGCTGTACTCGCATGCTCCAGTAACCAACAATAGCAGTGCCCAACCCTGGCATCATCCTCAAGTAGGGTTGCCACCTGGCCGGTATTTTACCGGCCTGGCCGGTAAAAATTATGGTTGATCCCAATGTTATTGATAGGGAAAAATGATAAATATATAGGAAGGCTGGTATTTTTTTCCAGAGAAGGTGGCAACCCTATCCTCAATCACTGAATGCCGGCTGGCTACCATCTAAACCTGTGAATTTGACATTGCCATGCTACAATAAAGAGCTGCATTCCCTCAAGGAGTTGTGTGAGTCCTGCCCTATGTCCACATTTTCTCGCGACAAGGTGTCGTGACACTCCTCCTCTGCAGCACTTGACTAAACTCTATTGGAGGTTGCTGTTAGGGTTGTGCCGTGTCGAACTGAGATATCAGGTGCCCACCAGAAAATCATAGACAGTGGGCCTACTTTCCAAACCAGGGCGTAACTACAGAGGAAGCAGACCCTGCGGCTGCAGTGGGCCCCAGGAGGTATAGAGGCCCTAAATAATGAGCAATTTCAAAATTTAGTAGTAAAAAAATATTGGTATATTGGTAAAAAAAGGACAACCTCTGGTTATGTGTTGGGGGCGGTTCACCTTCAGGTTAAATTTTAATGTGTTATAGAATGGCCAATTCTAAGCAACTTTTCAATTGCTATTCATTATTTGTTTTTTTTATAGTTTATGAATTATTTGCCTTCTTCTCCTGACTCTTTCTAGCTTTAAAAAGGGGGTCACTGACCCCATCTAAAAACAAATGCTCTGTAAATCTACAAATGTATTGTTATTGCTACTTTATATTATTCATCTTTCTGTTCCGACCCTCCCATATTAATATTTCATATTCTCATTCAAATCAATGCATGGTTGCTAAGGTAATTTGGAAAAACAAAGAAGGGAGCTATGAACACAGTGTTACACAAGCACTCACACTGCAAGTTTGTGTAGATTAAACTACTAACAATACGAAAAAGAAGTGAAATCAAAAACGCTATTAGTCTACAAACACTCACTTCAAAGCAAACTAGTTCAGTGTGGCGCCTGTATAGTGAAGACAAAAAATTACTTTAGTAAAATGTAACCTTTAATAGAAAATTGTCTAAAAAGAGAAGCGCTCTTAAACATAAGGTAATTTGGACCCTAGCAACCAGATTGCTGGATGCCTGCTGAATAAAAACTAAATAACTTAAAAACCATAAAAAATGAAAACCAATTGCAAATTGTCTCAGAATATCGCTCCCTACATCATACTGAAACTCTACTCAAAGGTGAACAACCCCTTTAAGTTTCCACTGATTGGTTACCAGGCAGTAGCCAATCAGTGACTTCAGGGGGGCTACATGCGTCATAGCTGTTTGCTTTTGCATCTGAGCTCAATGCGGAGGATCAATTGCAACTCACTGAACAATTATGTCCCATGTGACCTCCCTTCAAGTCGCTTACTAACTCAGAGTTAGAGAGCTGAAAAGCAGGAAGTAGTGTTCCAGCCTTTATACATTACATTTTTGGGAAACAACTAGAGGAGACTAATATAGTTATATAGACCTATAATTTTTATTTTGCACAGCCTATTATTATTATTTGCCCAGTTTTTATTTTTACACTGAACTGTTTCTTTAAGCATATTTTTTCCCCATAAAGAAATAGGGAATGACCATGAAATAGGCCAAATGTTTAGCAGCAAGAGGGTCCACTGACACCTGGGCCCACCGGGAGTTTTCCTGGTGGGCCAGTCCGACACTGGGGTTGTAAAGGGACAGCATAAAAATGGTTACATCCAGTTCTCATACATAGGATCACATAGACTATGCTTTTCTTTGTACGTTCCTGCTCCTTTTGACCAGTAAAAAAAAAAAATATTGGTTGAATAAAAAAAACAAGTTGCACTTGTCAGTCATTTGGTACCCGCACTCTGCTCATGGGAATGTTCATCCCCAATTATAGCACAGTGTAGTCGGACAGGGACCAGAAGTTTCCAATAAACTTTACATCATAGTTGTTCTACATACAGTACATGCCTTGTACCCTAGAGGTTTTCATGCAGAATGTACTCAACTGGCTATTTATAGTGAAGAGATCTATTCTTGTTTTTGTTTTTAAACTTTCTATATATGCCCCTCTACAACTGCCTCATCCCTGCCACTGAAAGAGACAAGTACCTGTTTCCTTGGCAATCCTTGTGTAGTATGTGTATATATAATACACAAAAGCCATGAATATCCTTATAAACGGTGAGTTCTGATGTCATCAGTTATAAACGGTGAGTTCTGATGTCATTTCTGTCACATGACTCACTGAAACTTGTGTATTATAATAAAAAAAGTACCCCCAGTTGTAAAATATGAGGATATTAGAAGTTACCTCGGAATTCCATGACCTGTATAAAAATATATGGTCATGAAACTCCTCGGTAACTTATAATATCCTTATATTTTACAAGAGGGGGTACTTTATTCACTATATAATGTATAGCCACACATTGATGTCATGTTCTCTTAAAGACTGTGGGCCTAAGATAAGGTTGTGGTCACACATAATCATCTCCTTAAATGCAATTGTGAGTAGGAAAAAGCTATGTATTTTGATGGACTGTCAAGCCAGAGGCATGGGGGCTGCGTTCAGATCACCATAGGATTTTTATTGTTTTCATCTAAAGGACTTTTTTTTTTTATCAGTCAGTCATTTTTATATCTACAGGCTGCTAAATAATGGTGAATATGTAGAAGGGGATATATATATATATATATATATATATATATATATATATATATATATATATATATATATATATATATATATATATATATATATATATATATATATATATATAATATATAAAAGTTGGATAACAACTAAGTGGAGGATACATTTAAAATATCTGTCTATATTTTATATTTATTTTTCCTATGAAAGGACAGCTAAAGCATAGAAAAAAAAACTTTTTATCTGTGTTTCTTTTTATGCTTTCCCATGTAAACAAGCCTGTGCTACAAATACCTAAGCCTTTGGGGCATAATTTCCTTCCCATTCACCCTCCACGTTGAGTTCTCTTCCCTGCTGGGTAGGTTTTTAATGCTGTCTCTTGGGCAAAGATATTTATAGTCTTGAAGAACTAATGCCTTAATGAATGGGCTCACTTCTCAACATTGGGCAAATTTGCACCTAGGCAGTATCCCATAGCAACCAACCAACCAATCAATGATGAGATATTTTTCAGGCAGTTGCAGGTAGAACAATGATAGCAAAAAAAGTTGCCATGGATAAATGCTCAGGGCAGATTTGCCCAAAGATGACAAAAAATTATCTGTGCTATATTCTGAATGTACTAGCCTAAAGGTATGACAATAATATTCTAGGCCTCTAAAGGAGAAGGATATTCGCGATCACTGGAGGGGGGGTGTGTGAGATTCTAGCCCCCCCCCTCAGTGATTGCAACACTTACCTTTTCCTGAATACAAGTATTGGACCTGTTATCTAGAATACTTGGGACCTGGGGCTTTCCGGATAATGAATCTTTCCATAGTTTGGATCTTCATACCTTAAGTCTACTAGAAAATCATGTAAACATAAAATAAACCCAATAGGCTGGTTTTGCTCCCAATAAGGATTAATTATATCTCTGTTTGGATCAAGTACAAGCTACTGTTTCATTAAAAGAGAGAAAATTTAAAATCATTTTTTAAAAATTTGATTATAATGGAGTCTATGGAAGACTGCCTTCCCGTAATTCGGAGCTATCTGGATAATGAGTTTCCATATAACTGATCCCATACTTGTACTACTCTATTCATACCTCCCAACTGTCCCGTTTTTAGAGGGACAGTCCTTCTTTTGACAGCTCAACCTGCAGTCCCTCATTTGAACTGGAAAGTCCCATTTTCTCTGCACTGAACAGCCAGAAAAAGAAACAATGTTTTTAACTTAATTGGCTTTTGGCAGAGAGCCCAGAACAGCCACAGCTGCTTATAAGATACGTTTGTAACAATTTCTAGATAAGCAAATAAGTAATTGTAACAATATAAGATAACAGGTCACTTAGGAAAAGTTAGCTTAAAGGGCAATTCACCCTCATTAGCAAAACTGTAATAACTGATAAAAACCACAGAACTATGTTCAAACTTTCATAACCTGCCAAATTTTGTAAAATGAACATGGTAATTAGGGGGGGTGGCCACAAAAATGGGCGTGGTCAAATTCTCGACATGCTACCCGCCAGCTTTTTTGTCCCTCTTTTTATTTCCAAAATGTTGGGAGGTATGCTCTATTAGATATGGGAAGCAGTATGAGAATGTCCGAAAGGGGTAGAACCAGATACGAAAGAAAGAGAACATTTGGTAGGATACCTGCCACTGTTTCATCGTGACCTCTGATATGAGAATGTCAAGTTTAATGCTCATATGTGCGCATTGGGGACTTCTTTGAGCAGGCAAGTCTTTTAAAGATAAATAAGTTAAGCAGACTAGACAGTGGGCTCATTTATTAACAATGGGCAGTAACCTATAACAACTAATCACAATTTTGCTTTCATTGCTCTACTGGCAGCTGCCTGGGGGAAAAAAAAAGCTAATTGCTGATTGGTTGCTATGGGTTGCTGCCCAGGTTCAAACGTGCCCAGTTAAAGAAGGAGTCCCAAGGTTGTTTCTTTTATAAAGCAAAACAACTGAACCTTGTTTACTGGATTGCTTTGTTGGTGGGCCAGGCCGGACTTAATTTGTTTATAGTGGTTTTACTTAGAGCTCTTACTGACGAGCGGTTGAAGCTGCGCTCCCCTGGGTTACGTTTTTTTTCTGCGTTCAGCCACAGGGGAGCGCAGGAATAGACGCATTTAGCTTTTTTCAATGGGGCTGTACTCGCACAGGCGCGTGTAGGGGCCGAATGCAGGTTGAGACGCAACATGCTGCATTTTTCCTGTGTTCAACGACTACACGCGCCTGTGTGAGTACAGCCCCATTGAAAAAAGCTAAATGCGTCCATTCCTGCGCTCCCCTGCGGCTGAACGCAGAAAAACGGAACGCAGGGGAGCGCAGCTTCAACCGCTCGTCAGTAAGAGCCCTTTTTTTCATTATAGTTGACTGCAAAAGCTCACTAATTTTTTTGCTAGTTACCTTTTGCCATGATTGGATATAAAAAATGAATCCTCTAAAACGAATGGTGTCTCCCCACTCCGGCCATCAAAAAGGGCTCTCCTCCACCCTTAAAAGAACACTTTTCTATACTGATTGCTGTATATCTCAAAGGCAAAAAGCCATTGGGGGGGGGAGGGGGACAACTGAAAAATATTATAGTGTAGTACTTATGAATGGAATGTTCACATATGCTTTAAAAACTTTAAGTGCTAATTCACACCCAAATTTTGTTGTCTGCCACCTTGAGGTATATTTATCCTGTGAAATACAATCCCCTATAAACAGAGGGTATTATGTGATAAAAATTGTACCCGTGGTGTCTAGCTGTAGTTGAACAAGAGTTGAGTTTGGAAGGTGATCATACTTAAAAGAAGTAAGTTAAAGGCAGGCTTTGAGATAGGCAAGCGTTTCTGGTTCACCCTTAATCTTCTCGTATCCTTAGTAGGTAAAATGAAGCGACAGGTGTGGAAGCGTTTAAACAATTTTAATAAATAGCTAATATTAGACTCACAAACGTTTCTTCTTTAAAGCCGCTTTAAAATCAGTGCAGTGCATCCGTCTAGTGATCTGAGTTCTTTAGCGTCTTTTTTTTTTTTTATTCCAACAACTTTGTCTTGGGTCTCAGGCTGCTGCTTCCACACCCCTGTGCCACCGCTGATGCGTTTCGCCGTCTGGCTTCTTCCAATGAGCGATGTCCTTACTTCCAGATAGTTGCTTCTTTTACCCACAATGTTCCAAATCTGAAAAATGGCAGTTAGAACACAGAACAGCAGCTCCTGCTTTCCCCCATGGTTCTCTCTCATGCCATAAACACAGGGAATGAGATTTTGCTCCCGTTGTGTGATGCAAGTCATGCAAGTTCACTGTAGCCTGATAAGGTTATGTACGGTATCATTAAAATCTGCAGTGCTGTTCAACCAACAGTCTGTTGTACCAGCGCTTGAAGTTGTAATTCACATTGCCTAGAGGGGCAAAAGTTTTTAATATATGGGTTCTGCATAACACTATTCGTCTCTTGGGTCTCCCTTTGATCTTGATCAAGTCATAACAGTTCTCGGAAACTGTGGCATAAAAGATATTCTCTCCGCAAGGCCGGGAATTTATGCCAGATTGATTCTTAAAGTACTAGTCACTCCAAGCTCCATTGTATTTGTAATTTTTTAAAAGCATCCGTGTATTGTGAGGCACAGTAGAAGGGTATATATATGTCTTTGTGTGTATGCACTCTTACCAGATTTGTAGTTACTTCGGGTGCGTTGGTCAATTTTGGTTACACAAGAAGATAGAAGGACTTGCACACCATTTTTCAGTGAATAAAACGGTGTTATTTTATTCTTTGATGCATTTCCAACGTTTCGGCCCCCATTAGGTTCCTGATGAAGGTTCTTATATAGAACCGAAACGTTGGACATAAACCTGCTTTAATTATATATATATATATATATATACATACATACATACATACATACATACATACATACATACATACATACATACATACATACATACACAGACACACACACATTTTATTGAAAACCTGTGGTGCATATTTTTCATCAGTTAGGGTAGAACTACACTAGCGTTTTGACATCCGATACATTCCCTTCTGACGCAACGCGAGGAAGCTCAGGCGTCATGTCGTATGCGCCGATCTAAGGTAAGTAATCGGAATGTCGGATGTTGTCGCAGCGTGCATCCGTCACAACACTGTCAGATGCGAACGCTGCATGTTGCGTATTACTTTAGATTCGGCGCATCCGAAGTGACGCCTGCGCTTCCTCGCGTCGGTACGGAAGATATTTGATGTCAAAACGCCTGTGCAAAGGCTTGATCCTTTAGTTCTTTTTCTAGAGATAAAAACTTCAAGTTCATTTCCTTCTTTGTTGCAAGGCTTTGGAAGACTCCTTGTCTGGGGCCAAACAATTCTGGAAACACAGGCCGAGAATACACTCCCCACGGTTTCTCTGTTTTGCCAGCAACTGAAAACATTCTCTGCTCGGTTGCAGGCAGGCACAGCAGATGAAGAAAATGGTGAAGAAAAGTGATATTTTGCATCAAACTCCGCCCTGTCTGCAAAAGAAAAGGGGGAGCACCCGAGCATTGCGTAATCTGCTGGCGGAAAATCTGTATCGTCTGGCCCTAGCCTAATGCATAGGCAAGAGTCTTCAGTCCCTTTTGCTTGGGACCTGCTGAGGCTTCACCCAGTAGATTCTATAGGGGAACTGTCGCGAAAATAAAAATGTAATATTAGCTTCATCATACTGAAATAAGAAACTAAATATGTAATTATATAATCAATTAAAAAATCTGTACTGTTTCTGAAATAATCAAGCTTATCTTTACTATTCCTCTCTCCGCTTCTGTTTCTCTTCATTCAGGAGTTGGGTGTCCGATGAATGGTCCAATATATCTTATAGTGCGGCTCCTTTTGCCTAGAAGATATATTAGAACTCACTCTATTAAAATCACCAGACATCATGTCTCTCTACATGCAGGATTTGTGCAAAAGGCAGTTTTGCTGTTTGATTTTGTTTGTACTGGAATCAGTTATTTGAGTGAGAGCTAATACATCTGCTAGGGAAGGAAGCCCCCCCCTATAAGATTTTGATTTGAAGTAACCTTGCTCTGTGTCATGAGCCTTAGCTGGTCAGACAAAACCGATTTATTTATGAGTCCTGGATCCTCTCACAGTTCAGCTGGCTCATCTCTAGATCGGCCTGTAACTGACCTTGTCCCTACTGATCCTGCAGGGAATGCCTTCTGTCTTGCCCTGTTCCTCTGTGTCAAAGCAGCAATAGCCTTTTATTATTACTGATATGGGACCTGTTATACAGAATGCTCGGCACTTGAGGTTTTCAGGATTGGTCAGATTGCACTGAAATTGATCCAACGAAAGATCTTTGCGTCTATGGGGATCCTAAAGTCTGCTAGAAACTCATTTAAACATTAAATAAACCCAATAAGATGGTTTTGCTTCCAATAAGGATTAATTATATCTTCGTTTGTAATAATAAAACAGTAGCTTGTACTTAATCCAGAGAAAAAGGAAATCAGTTGTAAAAATTTGGATTATTTGGATAAAATGAAGTCAATGGGAAATGGCCTTTCTAAAGAGATCTTGATAATGGGTTTCCGGATAACTGATCGCATACCGGTTCTCAATTGCCAATCACTGCTAATTGCCTTTTTTTCTTTTTACCCGAATACTGGCGTCTTACGCAACTTGCATGCAAGTCTAACCTATTTTTACCTAAACTTGCTGATATTTATATTTTCTGTAGTGAAAGAGGTTCTAGGGATGCACCGAATCCAGGATTCGTTTTAGGATTCAGCCTTTTTCAGCAGGATTCGGCCGAATTCTTCTGCCAGGCTGAATACCGAACCGAATCTGAATCCTAATTTGCATATGCAAATTTGGGTCAGGGAGGGAAATCATGTGACTCTTTGTCACGAAACAAGGAAGTAAAAAATTTTTCCCCTTCCCCCCTAATTTGCATATGCAAATTGTATTTGGATTTGGTTCGCTATTCTGCTGAATCTTTCACGAAGGATTCGTGGGTTCGGCCGAATCCAAAATAGTGGATTCGATGCATCCCTAGTTATATCAGCTGTGGCAAGGAAAGGTTAAATTGTTGTAGGGTTCCAAATTGTTAGGAACCCCTTATAGACCCAAACAATACTGTCCTAAAGTATGTTCTTGGGGAACATGGAGCCATTCCCCCCCCCCCCCCATTTCCCAGGTGTTGTTCTTGAAGGGGGGGCTTTTGTTGGACACCTGCAGGGGGCAGCAATTCCCAGCCCAGTGCAAGGACAACGTAGGAGATGCCAGTGGAACAGTAACACCAAAAAATGAAAGTGAAAGTAATAAAAAAAATATGATGTACTGTTGCTCTGCACTGGTAAAATTGATCCGTTTGATTCAGAAACACTACTATAGTTCATATAAACAAGCTGCTGTGTAGCAATGGCGCAAAATTGAAAAAAGGGCTATGTGGCACAGGTTAAATAGTGGATAACAGATAACACCATTATGTTCTACAGAGCATATCTGCTGTGTAACCTGAGCCTTTTCTCCTTTGAATGGCTGCCCCCATTGCTACACAGCAGCTTATTTATATAAACTATAGTAGTGTTTCTGAAGCAAACACAGCATTTTTACAAGTGCAGGGCAACACTGCATTATATTTTTATTACTTTAAAACACTTTCATTTTGTGATGTTACTGTTCTTTTAAACCAAGTTCTCGAGCGAAGTGCATTTTTAAGGGCAAAAAGATTAGCTCACTTGGGGATGGCCAACAAATTGGCAGGCCCCTGTGATTGAAACTTTAGTTTTTATGCAACTTTATACACATTACATTGGCTTTAAAACATACATGTACAATGGGAAAATGTTGTCTCGGGCATTTTCAGAGTTGCCCCCCCCCCAGCCACACACATCCTTTCCATGCACTTAAAATTTAGCATAGATTCTAATCTCTTTAAATTATAGCGTTGTTTTCCCTTCCTGCAAAGAGTTCTGTGTGTGGTTTTCGTTGAAAATACAATGTATAATTTTATTCATCATAGCGTAGGAATTTTCAAGGGCCACTATACCCTCATTTTCCACCTCTCTGCTTAGAACATCTGAACAGGGCTGCTTCTTTCGACATTTTTTTTGTACTAGCTGTAAGAAAACTCTGAAAGTTGGCCTTGTTTTAGAGAGTGTCCTTTACTGACCTTTCCGCCTATTCATTGCCCCAGCAATTTTATACTACACATTGCAATGGTCGCCAGGCCTCTTCCTCTCATGGCTTCTTGTATTGAGCTTGTAACATAATTGGAAACCTTTTTGGCAGTCTATATGAGTCAATGGCTGCATAGACAAGGCTTTGAACTGAAGGCAGATTCGTACCATCACCGAATTTTATATAAACAAAGCAAATGGAGCCTGATTTACTGAACCCAGATTTGGACCTTCGGCAGTCTTCCCTGCAATCTGACCTGCTACCCATTGCTGATGCTGAAAGAAGTGGTGTTCTTAGGGTAAGGACACACCTGACCATTCGGGGAGATTTAGTCGCCTGGCAACTAATCGCCTCTTCTTTGGGGCGACTAATCTCCCTGAACGGCTTCCCCCGTCTTCTGTTGGCTATAATGAAAAAACGCCTGCGGCATGGCATACACTTTTCCGAAGTTGCCTCGCAAGGAAACTTTGGGCGACTTCGGAATATGAAGCACCGCCATGCCGCAGGTGACTTTTCATTATAGCTGGCGGAAGATAGGGAAGCCGTTCAAGGAGATTAGTTGCCCCAAAGAAGAGGCGATTAGTCGCCAGGCGACTAAATCTCTCCGAATCTCCAGGGGTGCCCTTATCCTAGGGAAGAACTCTGGTAGGTAACTCTGGTGGATCCAACCTATGAGTGATTCAACCCACACCCTCTCTTCCTAGTGACTTGCATTGGGTACTGGCATGGTTGAGTACCATCAAATAACTAGCAGAAAGATCATGTCCTTTTTGGCTCTTTTCATGTCCTTTTTCTTCTGAACGGGATACTGTCATGAAAAAAACACACATCAGTTAATAGTGCAGCTCCAGCTAAATTCTACACTGAAATCTATTTTTCAGGAAACAGATTTTTTTACATTTAATTCTGAAATCTGGCATGGGGCTAGACATATTGTCAGTTCCCCCAGCTGCCCCCAGTCATGTGACCTGTGCTCTGATTGCCTTCACTCATTCTTTACTGTTTTACTGCAAGTTGGAGTAATATCACCCCCCTCCCCAGCAGCCTAACAGAACAGTGGGAAGGTAACCAGATAGCAGCTCTCTAACACAAGATAAAAGCTCCCTGGTAGATGTAAGAACAGCACTCAATAGTAAAATCCAGGTCCCACTGCGACACATTGTTACATTGAGTAGGAGAAACAACAACCTGCCAGAAAGCAGTTCCATCCTAAAGTGCTGGCTCTTTCTGAAAGCACATGACCAGGAAAAATGACCCGAGATGGCGCCTACACACCAATATTACAACTAAAAAATATACACTTGCTGGTTCAGGAATGACATTTTACATGGTAGAGTGAATTGTTTGCAGTGTAAACAGTGTAATTTAGAAATAAAAACTACATCATAAAAATCATGACAGAATCATTTATTTCTTACTGTTTTAGCCTCACCGTAATACTGGAGTTATTGTTGTGCATATAAAGAGCTAGATTACAAGTGAAAATTAGATGTTTACCTTCTTTTATGTGTGCTTTTTATGCACTGTTCATGTTCCCTGCAGACAGATTATCAGACATAGCATGGTGTCTTCTTATGTATAGTTTTACTGTGTCAAAAATGGCACTGGGATGTATGGGAAGTTTTGTCCTGGTTTATAACACAGGAAAAGTTTTTATTAAAAGGAGGGTAGCCCTAAGAAACAAGTTTTCAGAATTGTTTCATCTCAAAAAGCATTAACTCTGTTTCCTTTAGTATAGGACCTCTATCAGTACATATGATACACTGTAGATGTAAAAGACAAAACTGCTCATGATGCAATTCACATTTGAGGGGGGTTATTTTTTTTTTTAAAGTCCTTTGGCTTTCAAATTGGCCTTTTAAAGGGCATGTAAAGGCAAAAAAAAATAAAATCCAATTTTTACTTTGTTTAATGAAAAAGAAACCTATCTCCAACATACTTTAATTAAAAAAACGTGTACCGTTTTTATAAGAAACCTGACTGTATGCAGTGAAATTCTCCCTTCATTTACTGCTGTGGATAGGAATTGTCAGATGGTCCCTAACTGCTGAGCAGGAAAACAATCATACTTATGAACAGCAGGGGGAGCCCCTGCCTAACTTTCCAGCTGTAAAGAACTCAAGCAGCTTTGTTTGACGATCCCTAAGCAGCCCAGACCAAACTGAGCATGTGCACAGTCTTAGTCTTGCAAAGATGTTTAACAAAGTTACAAGATGGTGACCCTCTGTAGCCAACTTTGAAAGCATAAATTATTTGTTTGATTAGGCTTGTGGTGCAGTAAGTTCATGTTTATATTTAGTATACAAAATACAGCATTTCTAGCCTTATTCTATTTTAGACTTTACATGCCCTTTAAAGAGGAAAAACTTAAATTTTTGGTGATTTATTAAACCCCAAGGGTTTTAAAAGTCCGAATAAAAAAGTACTCCAACTCAGACCTGCCAAGTTCCTGTAGACGTCAATGGCAGATGTCCCTAAGACATACTGATTTGCACTGGGTTTCAGAAAAAGTTGTGGTATTCGGGTGTCAAATTAAAAAAAGTAACGGTTTTCTGATTTTTTTTTATGCGCAATTTTGAGGTTTTTTTCCTGAACAAGAAATTTTCAGGAAAATGTATTGAAAAATAAAGGGGAAAAAATTGGTGCAGATTTGCAGAATCAGAAAATTCTGAAATTTCCAGCTTTTGATAAATAACCCCCTAACTGTTGCAGTTACATTGTAATTTAGGTTGAAATGAAACCGGTCTCGAGTTCAGCCTTCATGACTGGATTTCCTGACTTCAAAAGGTCAGTTGGTCCAGTCTCTGGTATATCACTTTCTAAAAAGTCAGCCCTTTCTCAAACTGTCAACTGTTTCAGGGAGGTAATTTAATGTCACAGCTCTGACTGTGAAAAGAAACCCATTTGCCTCTTAAAGCAGGCCATACATGGGCCAATAAAAGCTAAGGCTCCTCCAGTCCGGAGGATCCTCCAGCTTATTGGCTCAGGTATGGTGTCCTCTGCGGGCAGATGTCTATTTGAAAGGTATGAAAATCCAGTAGTGGGAAGATAGTGTTGGTATGTTGATAATATCCTCTCCTGACTGATCTCTATTGTGGGATCCAATTGGAGGCCAAACAATCTGATCTATCTGTTTATGACCAACTTAAAATAATGCTTCCTGTATATTTGATTTATAGTAATGTAAGGTTTTCTCCAGTGTAGCCTATCTTGCTTGGCCAGCCTTCACTTATTACAGAGACCTTCCTTACCCTTTATCTGCATTGTTTTTCTTTGGTCTTTTCTGTTTCAGTGATGTTCTGGAGACCAAAACTGTGCTGTGTATTTTAGGTGATACCTTAACAAAATGATGCTCTTTGTATTCCTAGTGCTGGCCCTTCCTGCTGCTGATTGATTTAACTAAGCATATTAATTAACTAAGCATATTATTTACTATGTAACCTGAGTGCTGTTGTACATTCTAGTGCGTGTATAGGTCTAAAGACAAGGTCACATTTAGCATGTTGTAATTGTAACCCCGCAAAAAAAGTACATTTTGTGTCCTTATTTAGCAAATGCTTGTGAATGATTAAGTAAGCTCCAGATCAAAAAATTTGGTGAATTTGTTGCATCTTAATATTCTGTGTATTTTTTTTAGGCTTCTTTCTGTTTTTTAACTGCCTGGGCCCTCAACACCACCTTTACAAATTGTTGGAGGTTCAATGAGAAAATTTTATGTGATCTGATGGGGCACATTTTTTTAGTCAACCAAATTTACGGTCTTGATCATCCCCCCCCCCCCCCAAAAAAAGTGTTTAGCCAAAGCCACATCATTAAAATCATGTAACTGGACAACTCCAAGATACACTGTACAGTTTTTGTTTTTTTTTCTCAAGTTTCAATATAGTTTGGGTTTGCTTTGCTTTTTGGCCAGATTTGGAGTGACAAATTCTGTCCATTTGGTTCATTGTTACCCAGTCAGCTCAGGGTAGGATATATATATATTTTTTTTTCTTTCTAAAATAATTAGGCTGCTCCTTGACTTTGCCTTTCAGTTGATATAATCTACTTGGTACATTTAGCAAATCAGAAGAAGAGCCAATAACAACACCCTGAGGTGCCCGATTCTCAGACATGCCATGTTTTCAAGGTTTCTGTTTCAGAGAATAGAATTTCTTTCCTTTTACTTGCACCATTAGTGCAATGTTTTATGTATAGCTTTACAGAGCCCTGTTAAATAATACACTGCGTAAATGCCCTCACCTCAACCTCTTGGCAAGCGAATCACATTTACACCTCGTGAAATTCTATAGGGTGATGAGCTGTCTCTAGTAGTGCTGGGCGATATCATGAGCGGTACATACACTACCTTTGTTACTATTCAGGTTACTCTTTGCCTGGAGCCAAGTAGAATGGGTGAAATGCAGAGAACAACCAAACGCTGATAGATAGGTTCCTTTATCTGTGTCCATGATAAATAGGTTGCTTATGCTTTCCCCAAGACAAATGACTTTTTGTGTGTCAGACTGAACTTAAATTGCAGTTTGGAGCGTCACTGAGTCCCTGATTAAAGTATAAGACAATGATTACCTTTGATTGCATTCCTGAATCGAAGGTACCCAACGCTGCATTTAGCCAGTAAAATCAAAGCATAACGTCGAAGGCTTTAACATGACATCTAACATCTTTTAGTTAATGGTTTTACTACTAAAATTATATAGATATGTAGTTTTGACTTAAAGGGGACTATCACCCAAAGAAATGATTCCAAATCCTATTTTATAATGTTAGTCAAGAAAAATGATTACACTGTAAAAATTATTTGAATTTTGTTTCCTTCTGTCTGGGAATTCATAATTATAGCAAGCAGACAGGCGCCATTTTGTGGACACTGTTATTAAGACAAGCCTTGCATCATCTCAGAATCTTGTTTGTGCACCAGAATGGGGGACCTAATGTCCATCCCCATGCCCTGGCTACACAATTAAACTGTGAAAAGAACAGGGGAATGTGGGGAGAGCAGTGACATCTAGGTGAATGGAAAGTGAAAGTAATTGCTTGCCCCGCCTCTATGCCTGAGGCATAGAGGAGGGACAGACAGTATTTGATTGACAGCTGAGATTTATTAATGAGTTTACAACAACTATGAATGCTTAAATTATAAAAAAGAATTTGGATTTCTTGTTTAATTTGAAAAGGACTTTTATAATACTTATTTTTATGTCTGGGTGACAGGTCCACTTTAACGTCAAGCTCGAGGTGATTTAAGAAAGTTTTTTCACTGGAAATATTTTGCTAATTATACAATATCAGATGTACTAGTTAATGGTTAGTTTCCCTCACGCAGAGGTCTAAACCGTATTACCCCCACAAAAAATTTGTCCATAGCAGGATGTCCATAGAGATGTGAGAGATGTCAGTGAAGCATTGAAAGTTACTGCTTCCATTTATCTGTTTAGCTGTGGTTTTGCAACAAGGGTTCAGAGGGCAATAATAACGTGAGGACAGTGTGACCTGTATTACACAATGTTTTTCTAGATCTACAATCTGATGTTAGTCTACATTTCCTGGTCACTGTAGTGTGTGATTCCTTAAATTGTATTTTCTATAAAAGAAACTCTCTACTGCTGAGCAATCCTTTGTAACAAAGATCAATAGCAAGGATTTAATATACCGTATATACTCGAGTATAAGCCGAGTTTTTCAGCATCCAAAATTTGCTGAAAAAGTCTACCTCGGCTTATACTCGGGTCAGCGGGTAGTAGCTGAGATTGCAGTCACTTGTAATCATTCCTATACCAACAGTTCACTTGGGGAGAGACTGCAATATCCCACAATGCCCTCTGTTGGTTATATGAAAGAATAACAGTGCGCCCTCTGTTGGTTATATGAAAGAATAGCAGTGACTGCAATATCACACAGCGCCATCTGTTGGTTATATGAAAGAATAACAGTGACTGCAATATCACACAGCACCCTCTGTTGGTTATATCAAAGAATAACCGTGCGCCCTCTGTTGGTTATATGAAAGAATAACAGTGACTGCAAAATCACACAGTGCCATCTGTTGGTTATACGAAAGAATAACGGTTCGCCCTCTGTTGGTTATATGAAAGATTAACAGTGACTGCAATATCACACAGCACCCTCTGTTGGTTATATGAAAGAACAGTGCGCCCTCTGTTGGTTATATGAAAGAATAACAGTGACTGCAATATCACACAGCACCCTCTGTTGGTTATATGAAAGAACAGTGCGCCCTCTGTTGGTTATATGAAAGAATAACAGTGACTGCAATATCACACAGCGCCATCTGTTGGTTATACGAAAGATTAACAGTGATGGCAATATCACACAGCACCATCTACACATGGTAGTGGGACAATGCACACAGTAATCCGTTTGGCAATTCTCTGTCACCATCAACTTTGCAAAGAAGTCCGGTTGATCGCTGGGGGGGGGTCGCTTTGGCAGAATGTGCGCTGCTGGGAGACAGGGCTGTAGTTGTGTCTAGGCTTATACTAGAGTCAATACGTTTTCCCAGTTTTCGTAGGTAAAATTAGGTACCTCGGCTTATACTCGAGTATATACGGTATCTGAAATTATATTTACCAGTGCAAGGCTGCAGTACATTATGGGGTGATTTATCAAGGTTCAAATTTAAATTTTTACATGATTCCATTGCACAAAAATTCACATTTAAATTATATTTTCAAAAACTTGAATGTCTGGTATTTCTTAAGGAAAAAAAAAACCTTGAAAGTAATAAATCGGCTTCTAAAAGCTGGCACGTTCATATATATGTCAATGGGAGTTGTCCTAGGCAAAATTCAAGCTATTTTTTTTTTTTTTTAATTCGAGTTTGTAAACTCGCAAATTCAAATTTTTTTTGTTTAAGCTTATAAACTTAAAATTTGAGGTATTCAAGTTTTTTTTCACGATTGTATTTAGTCGAGTTTTTTACATTCTGTTTTTTTTCATAAATAAGCAAACATTCAAGGTTTTTTTTTAATTGAGTTTATTTGAAGTATATAAAAAAACTGTAAACCTCACAAATTCGAATTTTGATAAATAGGCCGATATATCTTAATTACTTTAAAACACTTTCCCCCCCCCCATATGTAATAAAAGGCCCAGGAGCAGAAACCCATAGCAACCAATAAGATGTTTGCTTTTAAACAGGTGGCCAGTAAATTCTACTTGCTGGTTGCTATAGGTTACTGCTCCTGTGAAAACTTAGTGTCATTACCCCCTTTATTTTTTTGGTGTTACAGTTCAAGGGAAGAGATATCATAATTACATTTAGGCTTTACATACGTTGTAGTTGTGTGTTTGAAAGGAGAACTAAACCCTCGCAGAGAGACAAGCCCCCATGCACTGTGCTCCATTGTTGCTCCTTCCACACAGAGTCTGTTCCTTGAAAAAGTGTCCCTGGATGTAAAGCTGAACTATCGATGGAGAGTAGAGCAGCGGAGCTAATGAGCACTATCTTCGGAAAACTTTGCTGCGGCACTCTGAATTGATAAGTCCGCTTTACAATTGGCTGTCCCCCCCCCCCATTTTATTTATTTTATTTTATTTTTTGTGCTTTACACCAAGCCAAGATGAAACACAACTGGTCTCTACATTACATTAATCTTGGGTTGCCAGTCTATAAATTCCGAAGATTCGGCAGTTAGGGTCGGGATCAGGAGCTCAGGTTCAGGTACATTTACACTTTTTCTTCACCCACAAATTACTAATCTGTGGCCTCTGCCCATAAATATAGCAATACCTGCATTTGACAGTCCTGTTTTCATGAGGGTCAGGTGGATGGAGGCACCAAGCAGTCTATACAGTGGCAAAAGGCACAGGCCACGATGATAGCCTGTACTTAGCACCTGCCCTATGGCACTTGTACCAGATAAGCCCTATGGAGCAAATTTACTAAAATTCGCCAGTGACGGTTTCGCTCACATCGCAACACTTCGCCAGGCGTAGATTAACCAGGACAACACTAATTTACTAAAATCCGAAGTTGCGTCCAGGGCGCCGAACGATGGCGAAGTTGCGCTTGCGTTACTGCGGCAAGCGAAGTTGTGCTAGCGTTGCCTAATTTGCATACGGCGGGAAGTTAAAGTTGAATGGACGTATATGTTGCAGCAAATACATTACACTAGACAAGCCCTGGGAACCGTAATAAATAAAATAGTTATTATATTGCCCTACACATGAGCCCAGTGTATAGCTTATGTGCCATATGTTAGGAAATGTAGGGGGGAAGCCAGGTACCCTAAAAATAAATTATGCTCTTTTTCAGCCCATCACCCTGAAAAAGGAAATACGCTAGCGTTTTTTGGGACTTAGAAAATTTTCAACAATTTTTTTAGGAACTCCTATCTACTCTATTGCACTTTGCCTGGTCTGAGGTGGCGAAGGCAAATCTGGCGCAAGAGGTAACGTTCAGTAAAATCTGCATCTTCGTGAATTTGCGTAGTTACGTCCATTCGCCAGAGCGCAAATTCTCCAGGCATTAGGGAGCGAAGTACCGCTAGAGTATTTCTCCTAAGCTAGCGAAGTTACGCCAGCGACCGTTAGTAAATCGGCAAAGTACCGAAATTACGTCACTCGATCTTCACCCGCATTAGTCACTTCGCCCTTTAGTAAATTTGACCCTATGTGACCTGATGCATGGCTTACTAGACAAGGGCATTTTTAGGTTGTATAGGCAGCTTTAGGGAGGAGGCATACAGCAGTAGTATTTAAACATGTCCAGTTCCCAAGGAAATCCATAAACGCAGCGCAAACTGTGCAAAATGGTTATGGCTCACTTTCTTTGTTATGTAGTAAATGCAGCCGGCATTATAATTTTATATGCATAATGATTCAGAATATTTCTGCAATATCGACAGAGAGCACATGGGAGGCACATTTATCAAAGGTCGAATTCACGCGAGTTTTTAAAAACTCCTCTAAACTCCCATAAATTCAAAATGTATTTAAAAAATCGAATTTTCCATAAAAATCGAGCTTTAACCATAAAAAAAACTTGAAAATTCAAATTTTCAATTAGACCCTTGTTAAATCTGCCCCGTACTGTGCATAAAATGCACCATTTAATAAATAAAGCTTTTCTGAGTAAAAAACATGGTTATGGCTCACATTCTTTATGTAGTAAATGCATAATGATTCAGAATATTTCTGCAATATCGACAGACAGCACATGGGAGGCATATTTATCAAAGGTCGAATTTCGAATTCACGCTAGTTTTTAAAAGCTCCCCTAAACTCCCATAAATTCGAAATTTATTAAAAAAAAAATCATCTAATTTTTCAAACTCTGATGGATTAAATCGTCCCGAAAACTTGAACAGAATTCTAATCAAATTTTATAAACTCGATTCACGTTTTTTCTCCGGAAAAAAAAAGCCTGTCAGGAAGGCTGCAAACAACTCCAAATTGATCCCTGGATGTCTCCCATTGACTTAAACCGCAATTCAGCAGTTTTTTGGTGGTGAATAGTCAAATTTGAGTTCGTAAAGGGCCAGAGTATGATACATCTCTAAAATCAAATTAGAATCCTTTTAAAAACTCGAAACCGAATTTGAATAAATCCTTAGTCAAATTTGACAGTTTTGACCATAAAAAATGTGAAAATTCAAATTTTGAATTTGAATTTTCAATTAGACCCTTGATAAATCTGCCCCGTACTGTACATAAAATGCACCATTTAATAAATAAAGCTTTTAGGAGTAAAATACAGAGAGAGCCTTTTTTGTGCTATGGTAAAGACAGGTTAGACCTAACTGCATGCCGTGCTTTGCAGAATGTTTCAGTATTAAATTAGCTGTTTTCACACAGGACCTTTGCTGCTTAAGAGGCGGTAATAACCTAATAACAGATGCCCATACTGGTCGAGCTTTGTATTTCGTTGTTAAAAGTAAAAAATCTCCTCTAAAACGAACCCCCTGCAAAATCTGTTTATAAAGAGCTTCAAAGGCGTTTCATGTGTCTAATCCCATATGCCCGACAGCAACGTTGCTCATTCTAAATTCAGCACAAAGTTTTTTGTTCAAAATTTTATTTGCAAACCCAGAGTGAGTTAAGAGGATCCTCTTGACACGTGCCCCACTTTAAATTAGTTTTTTTTTTTTTTATCCCCATTGCAGTTAAATCATTAATGGTTTCAGGCCAGAAATGCTGTACAAATTGCTGCAGTAACAAAGAAATCATTACAATATTAAACACTTGCATGGGTTTGAGTTCTGTGACCTTTGTGCAAGGTTTTTTTTCTTACATTCCATCCAGTCTGGATCCCTTATTGGCACACGTCATTGTCCGCAACATAAAGTCATGTGACATTTACCAATCCCCAGAGCTCAAGTGTAAAAAATGGCAGATTATGTCCTTGTTTTGCACACTTTGTCCTGCTTTGTAAATAACCCCTCGTGGTGAGAAAATCAAAAGGACAAAACTCTGTCCAGTGGGGATGTAATAACAATAGAAAAATTGTTCCAAAAAAAAAAAATACCATATCAACATAGTAGTTGGCTCAACATTACTGATAATGTTTTTTTGCTTCTGTACCACAGCCCTTTAATACTGAAATGCTGTGCCTTCTGTAGATGCACACAATGCTCCATGTTTTTCTGCTTATTCACAGCAAAAGCAAATGTTATGTGCCCAGTGCATATGCTGATATTTTGCTGGTTTTCACTGACCCTTAGCTTCTCTGCAGCAGCTTTAACCACACTGAGCATGTTCAGAGACACTCAAAAGATAAGAAAATGGGGAGCTGCTGTGGATAACTTTGGATAAATAGCTGCTGTACCTCTGGCCTTGTACAAATGCAGCATATTTAGCCATGTTATGCATTTGGGGGCAGATTTACTAAAGGGCAAAATGACTAACGTTAGCGAAAATTCGCCAGCTTGACGTAATTTCGTTACTTCGCCGATTCACGAGCGCAGCCGTAACTTTGCTAGCGAAGGAGATAGACTCTAACTGTAATTTGTGCGGATTTGACTGAACGTTACCTCTTGCGTGAAACTTACCTTCACCACCTCAGACCAGGCGAAGTGCAATAGAGTATATAGGACTTCCTCAAAAAGTATTTGAAAAATTTTCTGAGTCCCAAAAAAAGATGGCGACTTCATTTTTCAGGGTGATAGGCTGCAAAAGATAGTAAGTTTTTTTGGGGTACCCGGCTTCCCCCCCCTACATTTCCTAACATATCGCACATAAACTATACACTGGGCTCATGTGTAGGGCATTATAACAGCTTTATTTTCTTTTATTAAGGTTTCCCGGGCTTGTGTAGTGTAATGTATTTGCTGCAACATGTACGTCCATTGAACTTCTTCCCGCCGTATGTAAATTCACCAACGCTAGCACAACCTCGCTTCGCTTGGTGCAGTAATGCTAGTGCTACTTCACTAGCGTTCGGCACCCTGGACGCAACTTCGGATTTTAGTGAATTAGCGTTGTCCTGGCAAATTTACAACTGGCGTAGTGTTGCGATGTGAGTGAAGCGGACGCTAGTGCAAATTCGTTGCTTAGTGAATCTGCCCCTTGGCCTTTAAAAGACTGTTGGTAAACAAGTTCTGTAAATCATGGCAAATACACAGACAAATAATACAGATTATTTATATTACAGTGCTTTTTTTCCATGGGTCTCCTGCGCTTTACAGCAATTAAGGTGCAGGAGGTTAAAGGGGTTGTTCACCTTCCAGACATTTTTCAGTTCAGTTGTTTTGAGATTGCTCACCAGAAATAAAGACTTAACAGTTGCTTCCCATTTTTATTTTTAATTTTTTTTCAAAATATTCGATCTGGCAACTCTGTAAAACAGGTGCAGATTCTGAACTCTTAGGGGTAGATTTATCAAGGGTCGAATTTTCGAATTTGAAAAGCTTCGAAATTTGAATTCAAAAGACCAACCAAAATGAAATCAGTTTTTTTTTTGTCCGTTTTTGATCAAATTTGAATGGTACAAATCGTAGGAATAGCGCATTCGAAGTTTTCCCCCCAAAAAATGTGATTTTCAAAGTACACCAATTGACTCCAAATAGGTTCTAGGAGGTCCCCCATAGGCTAAAACAGCAATTCGGCAGATTTTAGATGGTGAATGGTCGAAAAAATTAGAATTTTCTAATTTTTTTTCAAATTGAATTTGGTCTATTCCCTAGTCAAAGTACACAAAAATTAGCTGGAAATTAAAAAAATTTTAAATTTGAATTTTCGCTTTGACCTTCTGCCCCTTAAAATTTGCTTCCTTAGTTAATGCATTCCTCAGCAGCATCTGTGGGGGATATTAGCAGCTATTGTATGAAAACAGCTGCTTTTAATTAAATTCAGGGATTCTGCTCATCGGAGATAAAGATAAAAAATGTATGAACCAAATTTATCAATTTAGAGCACTTTACAGAGTCTGTCACTGTTAGAAAGCCATAAGAAGGTTAAAATGAAACTTTAATAATAGAAAAACTGTCACAAATAGAATGTAATCAATAAGACTTGTTTTTTCTGGTGAACTATGTGAAAACAACTGAAATAAGAGAAAGTGTTGGAAGATGAACAACCCCTAAAAAGTATTTGTCCAGGGTCACAATGAAAAGCCCATTGGGAATTGAACTCTGCTTTTTAGCTTGAGATCCGGTATCTAAGGCTGATCACTAAGGGCACCTATTGGGGACAAATTGTCAGCACTCCAGTTATCCTATAAAACGTAACCTATAAAACTTTTCAAGTATTTGATTCGTGGGCTGAGCACTTCATTCTTCTGAAGAGAGAAGGTGGAAGATCTCAAGATCCTGCTCAATTCACGTCAACAATGCTTTTAAATTTTAGGAAAACCTAGGAAAACTATACATTGTTTTTTTCGGTAGAAACTGAGCTTTCTAAATCTGCCTGAGTTTTCATGTATTTCCACCTGTGCAAAAAAATTTATAGTGCTAAATACCAAAAAAAAAGAAAAATTACCATTTTTCATCGTATATCAATTTATACCAGAAAAATATTTCATTTTACAGATGAATATCCAACTGATTTGGAAAGCCTTATGTCTCTCGAACGTGCCAATACCAGATATGTATAGTTTTAGGGAGATTTAGGACTTCTGTACAGCAAAAACTAAGCACTAAGTGCAGAAAACGGCATGCTTTAGATTCCAAGGCAAAAAATCCTGAAACCATAGGTTTACCCCAGAAAACCATACATTTTTCAAAAGTACACATTCTGCCGATTACAAAATGGGTAACTATGTCTCTCTACTCCCAACTACCAAACAGAAAAGCTTGTCTGAACATAGTGGTTTTTCAAAATAAAATTCAAAATTTTGAAAAATCATTTCAAAGGTTTTATTTTGCTGCTTCGCATATCCCAAACTATATTAGGTACCAAGAAAAAGCACCTGCAATATGATTGCCAGGGGTCCACTGAACAGTTTGATACCAATTATGCATAGGTTTACCAAAGTATCTGGCATTTAGAGACACCAATATGAAGTTAGCACATCCAAATTGTTCAGGACTTTACTTCAGCTACTGAGAAATCAACACATTGACTGCATTTTTGTGGGGTAAAAACACAGAAATATATGTTTACCCCCCAAAACCCATATATTTTTGGGAAGTACACATTCTACCGAATCTAAAATGGGTACCCATGCCTTTCTGGTCTAAACTACTGAGTCGCAAGGCTTTCCCACAATTGTCGGTTTTGGTGAAATATCTGAAAATTTCCTCAAAGCTTCAACTTCTCAGCACCATATCACCCATGTATCGTTACGCACCAAGAAAAAACACCCTAAATATGATTGCCAGGGTTCCTCCAAACAGTTTGGTGGCCATTGTTCATAGGTTTACCAAAGTATCTGGCAGTTAGAGGCCTCAAAATGAAGTTAGCACATACAAATAGTCCTGTGGGTAACTTCATCTAATGAGAAATCAACACATTGACTGCATTTTTCTGGGGTAAAAACACAGAAATATATGTTTACCCCCCAAACCCATACATTTTTGGAAAGTACACATTCTACTGAATCTAAAATGGGTACCCATGCCTTTCTGCTCCAAACTACTGAGTCGCAAGGCTTTCCCAAAATTGTCGGTTTTGGTGAAATATCTGAAAATTGCCTCAATGCTTCAACTTTCCAGCATCATATCGCCCATGTATCATTACGTAACACAAAAAAGCACCCAAATTGTGATTGCCAGGGGTCCTCCAAACAGTTTGGTGCCCACTGTGCATAGGTTTACCAAAGTATATGGCATTTAGAGGCCCCAAAATGAAGTTAGCGCATACAAATTGTCCTGTGGGTAACTTCAGCTAATGAAAAATCAACACATTGACTGCATTTTTGTGGGGTAAAAACACAGAAATATATGTTTACCCCCCAAACCCATATATTTTTGGAAAGTACACATTCTACCGAATCTAAAATGGGTACCCATGCCTTTCTGCCCCAAACTACTGAGTCGCAAGGCTTTGCCAAATTTGGCGGTTTTGGTAAAATATTCTGAAAATTGCCTCAAAGCTTCAACTTTCCAGCATCGTATTGTCTATGTATCATTACCAGCATAAAGCATCCTAAATATAAACATAGGGGTCTACTAAACAGTTTGATGCCCAATGTGCATAGATATACCAAACTATGTGGTGCACAGAGACCCCCAAATGACAATATGTATAGACATTTTCACGGCTGATGCGCTGGCTGCTGCAATATAACCACCCGGTGTGTGTATTATGCGACATTAGACCACCTAACAGTACAGAGACCCCAGAAAACCATATATTTTCAGAAAGTACACATTCTGACGAATCCAATATGGGTAAATAAGTCTTTCTACTGCAAACTGCCAAACTGCCAAGCAATGCTGAACATAACGGTTTTTATCAAATTTCTGAAAATCGTCACAAAGCTTGAATTTTACCCCATTATATGCCCCACATTTCATAACTTATCAGCATAAAACATCCTGAATATGAACGCCAGGGGTCTACTGAACACTTTGATGCCCAATATGCATAGATATACCAAACTATGTGGCGCACAGAGACCCCCAAATGACAATAGTGTATATACATTTTCACGGCTGACGCGCGCTGGCTGCTGCAATATAAGCACCCGGTGTGTGTAATATGCGACATTAGACCCCCCTAACAGTACAGAGACCCCAGAAAACCATATATTTTCAGAAAGTGCACATTCTGACGAATCCAATATGGGTAAATATGTGTTCCTACTGCAAACTGCCAAACTGCAAAGCAATGCTGAACATAACGGTTTTTATCAAATTTCTGAAAATCGTCACAAAGCTTGAATTTTACCCCATTATATGCCCCACATTTCGTAACTTATCAGCATAAAACATCCTAAATATGAGCGCCAGGGGTCTACTGAACACTTTGATGCCCAATATGCATAGATATACCAAACTATGTGGCGCACAGAGACCCCCAAATGACAATATGTATAGACATTTTCACGGCTGACGCGCTGGCTGCAGCAATATAACCACCCGGTGTGTATATTATGCGACATTAGACCACCTAACAGTACAGAGACCCCAGAAAACCATATATTTTCAGAAAGTACACATTCTGACGAATCCAATATGGGTAAATAAGTGTTCCTACTGCAAACTGTCAAACTGCAAAGCAATGCTGAACGTAATGGTTTTTATCAAATTTCTGAAAATCGTCACAAAGCTTGAAATTTACCCCATTATATGCCCCACATTTCGTAACTTATCAGCATAAAACATCCTAAATATGAGTGCATGGGGTCTACTGAACACTTTGATGCCCAATATGCATAGATATACCAAACTATGTGGCGCACAGAGACCCCCAAATGACAATATGTATAGACATTTTCACGGCTGACGCGCTGGCTGCAGCAATATAACCACCCGGTGTGTGTATTATGCGACATTAGACCACCTAACAGTACAGAGACCCCAGAAAACCATATATTTTCAGAAAGTACACATTCTGACGAATCCAATATGGGTAAATAAGTGTTCCTACTGCAAACTGTCAAACTGCAAAGCAATGCTGAACGTAATGGTTTTTATCAAATTTCTGAAAATCGTCACAAAGCTTGAAATTTACCCCATTATATGCCCCACATTTCGTAACTTATCAGCATAAAACATCCTAAATATGAGTGCATGGGGTCTACTGAACACTTTGATGCCCAATATGCATAGATATACCAAAGTATGTGGCGCACAGAGACCCCCAAATGACAATATGTATATACATTTTCACAGCTGACGCGCTGGCTGCTGCAATATAAGCACCTGGTGTGTGTATTATGCGACATTAGACCACCTAACAGTACAGAGACCCCAGAAAACCATATATTTTCAGAAAGTACACATTCTGACGAATCCAATATGGGTAAATAAGTGTTCCTACTGCAAACTGCCAAACTGCAAAGCAATGCTGAACATAACGGTTTTTATCAAATTTCTGAAAATCGTCACAAAGCTTGAATTTTACCCCATTATATGCCCCACATTTCGTAACTTATCAGCATAAAACATCCTAAATATGAACGACAGGGGTCTACTGAACACTTTGATGCCCAATATGCATAGATATACCAAACTATGTGGCGCACAGAGACCCACAAATGGATATATAGTAGATAAAATTTACATAGGCAAAACAAACTAACACAGAACAGTGTGAAATGCAAATAAATTACCAAAAACTAATAAAACCACAAAAATCAATGCTTTTTTTTTCCACATTAGTGTAATCGGCCACCAGAATTACCGTTTGAATATTTTAGCTGGGCCAAATCGATTAAACGGACAGAAACAAGTGAACAACACAAATGCAGAGCTGAAAATGCAATAAAATGGCTAAAAATTCAATAAAATGGCTAAAAATGCACCAAAATACCCAAAATTGCAATATAACCACCAAAATAACATACAAAAACTATTGCACAGTACGGTTAGCGAATACGCTATTCGGAACGGCAATAAAACATTTTTTTTAGCCCAAAAAGAGACGATGCGATAAGAAAAAAAAAAAGCCACAAAGCCATATATGTACATATGCGTGTGCACAACGGGTAAATTGCATGTTATTTGCACGTGTGCGCGTGTGCAAGTGTACATGGGTGCTGTGAGTGTGTGTGACCCCCCCAATCCCCAAAAATCTATGTGTGAGTGTGTGTAAGTGTGAATGTAAGTGTATATTACTGTAATAAGTGTGTGTTGGTGTGTTTGTGTGTTTTTGTGTGTGTAAATGTTACACTTACCTGGGGTAGATGCATCAGATCCATGAGAAAGGGTCCCACAAAGCAGATCTCCAGCTCCAACGGTCAGCAGCCATGTGGGGGCGGAGCTGGGCGGAAGTGCAGCGCAGGCAGCAGCAGAACGCATAGGAAACGCGTCCCTGCTGCTGCTTTGGGGCCCCTGGGCGATCGCGCCCCAGGGGCCACACGATCCCCTGCTCTGCTCGTTGTCTAGGGGCAGGGGATCGTGAAGGAGCGGAGCGAGCGGCTCTAACAGCCGCTCCTCCGCTCGCAAACCCGGAAGTGCTGCAGAACGTAGAATCTACGATCTGTGGCACTTTGGTCCTTTGATCCACAGAACGTAGATTCTACGTTCTGTGGCACTTAAAGGGTTAAGTATAAAATCCGATTTTATTTATTTTTTTGTGAAAATTTTTTCGGAATTATATTAAACCCCGAGGATGGAAAAGTCTGAATCTGAAAATCCGGCATCTCAGACCTGTCGAGGTTGCATATAAGTCAATGGGAGAAGTTCCAATGATTTTTTGATGTGCACTGAGTTTTATACAATACCTGAAAGTTTTCAGGTGAAAAATCTTGAAAATCGGATTTTTTCCTGCAAAGCAAATTTTGTTGGGAAAATGTAATAATAAATAAGGGGTACAAAACCCGAGCGGTTTTGATCGGAGTTTGCAGCAGAAAATGTTAAAATCGGACTTTGATAAATAACCTCCTTAGATTTTGCACAAAACGCAAATGTCCCTTCAACACCATTAGGCCTATACCATCTGGAGAATCTGGGATAAACAAGATATTTTTATTATCTTCCATTGGCTCTTCCATTTGTATCTGTTAGGGGCAGATTTATCAAAATGTGAGTTTTTAGATTTTAATAAATAAAAACTCACCCACATTCTTTTAATTCCTATGGGATTTTTAGAAGCTTGGTTATCAATGGGTGAACGTTAGAACTCACCATTTGATACTTACACTTCCAAAAACCCCATAGGAATAAATAGAACGTAGGTGAGCTTTTATATATTAAAATCTAAACTTGTATTTTGATACGGTAAATCTGCCCCTTAATGTAATTTAACAAGCCATATGGTGGCCTCTGGAGTCTTGCTGCACCAACTAATTCTGTGTATTGCAGTTCTGCGAAACAAACTAGTGCGGATAAGCACAATTCTCAGTATTTTTCCAGGTTATTGATTCAGGGTTATTTTTATTTCTCTTATTTTTTTCAATCCGCAGCTCTTAATAAACAGATTTCAGTAAAGAACATACAAAGTAAAATTTTGGGAAAGTGCTGTCTACTAAAAATAAGTGTTGTTTAATGATTTTTTCATTGCAGTCAACAAAAGCACTTTCAAACCTTCAAAAATGAACAGAAAGCTTGCATTCGCAGCAATAAAAACATTATGTGGCAAATACACTTTTAATAGAACACTAATCCTGAATGGTCTACCTAAAAAAATCACTTAAAGGGGGTTGTTCACCTTTGAGAACGTTTTAGTATGATGTAGAGATTAATACTCATTCATTTTCATTTTTTGTTATTTAAGGTTTTTGAGTATTTAACTTTTTATTCAGCAGCTCTTCAATTCACATTTTAACCAATATGGTAGCTAGGGTCCATATTACCCTAACAACCATGCATTGATTTGAATATAAGTCTGGAATGTGAATAGGGGAGGCCTGAATAGAAAGATGAGTAATAAAAAATAGCAATACATTTGTAGCCTTGCAGAGCATTTGCTTTTTAGAAGCGGTCAGCGACGCCCATTTGAGAGCTGCAAAGAGTCCGTTAATAACTATAAAACTATTGAAAACCAACTGAAAAGTTGTTTATAATTGGCCACTCTATAACATACTAAAAGTTACCTTAAAGGTGAACTACTGTACCCCTTTAAAGTAGAACCAAAGCTTAAAAATGTTTTAAAGCTGTATATGCTAAACTTACGTACACCGACCTTGAAGCTCTATAGTAATGATCCATGTTTTGAAACCAATCCACACCAGCTCCACATCCTGATCTTATTAGGTCATATTGTGAGTGTCATAGGCATTGTACATGCTTCTTGTGCTCTGGGCTGCTGTTGAGAAGCTTAGGGATCATGGAAAATAATCAGACAGGCTATTAATCAATTATGCCAAATGTACTGGTTTCTGAGCTATAACAAACCAAGGAAAATTGTGCAATGAGGTTGTGACCACAAAATTCACATAGATAAATTAAGGAGGTCCTCTGCACTCAACCCATTATCAATATATTAAGGACATTGAGATATTTTGTGCCTTAAAGGGCATGTAAAGTCTAAAATAGAATAAGGCTAGAAATGCTGTATTTTGTAATTTATGCTTTCAAAGTTGGCTACAGGGGGTCACCATCTTGTAACTTTGTTACACATCTTTGCAAGACTAAGACTGCGCACATGCTCAGTGTGGTCTGGGCTGCTTATGGATCATCATAAACAAAGCTGCTTGAGTTCTGCATGGCTGGGAAGTAAGGCGGGGGCTCCCCCTGCTGTTCATAAGTATGATTGTTTCCCTGCTCAGCAGTTAGGGACCGTCTGACAATTCCTATCCACAGCAGTAAGTGAAGGGAGAATTTCACTGCATACAGTCAGGTTTCTTATAAAAACGGTACACATTTTTTAATTAAAGTATATTGGAGATAGTTTTCTTTTTCATTAAAGAAAGTAAAAATGGGATTTTATTTTTTTGCCTTTACATGCCCTTTAAAGAAGAAGGAAACCCTTTTGCAAAAAAACCCCATACCCCCACCACTATCGTCAATTTCCGCGTAACTCCTCGCATGCGCAGAAATACCGATCTCCCAGTCAGCTTACAGAGGACGCGGAAGATGGATGCGTGGATCTCCGCTGGAAGATGGAGTATGGGTCATTTCCCAGGGGGTAGTTAGCCGGAGGGAGGGGGGTCTACCTGGGGTGGGGGGGTATGGGGTTTTTTTGCAAAAGATTTCCTTCTCCTTTAAAGAGGTACTGACATCAGAAAATAACCTTTTTTATTATCCATCATAACATTTGTCTTTGAATGCTAATTATAATTTTGCCATTAAAGTATTTGCCTGATGCTTTTACATTACCTTTCTTACTACGCTGTTCTCTATGAGGGGGCTGCCATATTTGTACAGCAGTAATCCGTTAGCATTAGAAATTCTGACTGACAGGTTCAGAAGGCACAGTCAACAGTCATGTAGCTCCCACCCTTCCCAGCTATAGTCACGTGATCCCAGTGGTGGCCAATAAAAGGGCAACCTTTAAAAGCAGCAAGTGAGTTGCAGGTAAAACTTAGTCCCTGTATAAAATGTATAATGAAGCAATAGAATTCTTAATGAATCAGATGAAAATTGAGTGTAGAACTGACCATACCCAGGATGACTTTGACATAATTGGTCATCTTAAATATATTGTAATATATGGACAAACAATCCCTGTTTTGTTTAAAGGGTAAGGTATTTTAGTAATTTAAAGGAAAAGAAAAGTCCGTTAGCCAAATGTTAGGCACCCCAAGTGAATGTTTTTACTTACTTGAAACCCCAGGCTGGTGCTCCAATCAGCAGAAAACTGCACCAGCCCGGGGTTATACCAGTGAGCACCATGGGGCACATCTCTTACGGCTTCTTAATGGATTCTCTGTCATGCTACGTGGTTATAGTCATTATTACTATTCTTTGGCATTTTTTAAAGTTGAAAATGAATATTTATTGTAGGGACTGAAATGAATTTTAGACTAAAGTATTTATCTCATTAATGCCTTGCCGAATGTTTAATGCCGTTTATTTTTTATTTTTTTCTTCATAGGAAAGATGACCGAGATTATGCTTTAAAACAGATAGAAGGCACTGGAATTTCCATGTCTGCATGCAGAGAAATTGCAGTAAGTAGATTTTATCAGATTTGTTTTTTTTTTTAATGTTCATGTTATTGAACACATTGGCCTGTGGCACTGGGGAGCATTTGAAGGAGTAGTATAATAATCTAGTGTACATTTCTCTTGTGATACTTTATAACCATGCAATGGATTGTCTGTTAAAGAATAACTTCACACTGTAGAATTGCCTTTTTACAGTACACATGGTTTTTATGCCTCCTAAACTTGGCTTCAAGTCAGAATTTTAAAAAATAAGCACCTGCGTTGATGCGATTGGGAGCAACATCGGAGGGGTTGGTGGTATAGGTGGGTTCCATTGAGCACCAATAGCAACACCACCGCTATCAAAAAACCCTCTCTCTGGACTTCCAGCCTAGCAGTCAGCACATGTCCTTGTATTATGGCTATCCCAAGTTATACATTTTATGAGCGAATGGTTGGCCAGGAGCCCACTTAATCTACAGTTGCCTAGGTCCCCTAAAGTTGTACTACTGTAATCCCTTAAAGAAGAAATAAACCCTTAAAATAAGGTATGCAACGCACCCACTATTTTGAATTTGGCTGAAAAACCCCGAATCCTTTGTGAAAGATTCGGCCGAATACGGAACAGAATCCATATTTGCATATGCAAGTTAGGTGTGGGAAGGGGGAAAACATTTTTTACTTCCTCGTTTTGTGCCAAAAAGTCACGTGATTTCCCTCCATGCCCCTAATTTGCATATGTAAATTAGGATTCGGATTTGGTTCGGTCAGGCAGAAGAAGGCCGAATCTCAAACTGAATCCTGGATTCGGTGCATCCCTAATAAAAATGAATGTGGCTAAAAATGCCATATTTTATATAATGTCCTTATTGCACCAGCCTAAAGTTTCAGCTTGTCAATAGCAGCAATGATCCAGGACTTCAAACTTGTCACAGGGGGTCACCATCTTGGAAAGTGTCTGTGACACTCACATGCTCAGTGGGCTCTGAGCAGCTGTTGAGAAGCGAAGTTTAGGGGTTGTCACAAATTATCCAGCAGAAAATGAGGTATATATTGTGACATTTCTATTGTATGTGTACTGTATATTGTGAGTGGGTCCCTAAGCTCAGTAAGTGACAGCAGCACAGAGCATGTGCAGTGAATCAGCAGAAAAGAAGATGGGGAGCTACTGAGGCATCTTTGGAGACACAGCTCTTTACTGCTAAAGGGCTGTGGTTGCCTTGGGCTGGTATGGAAACCCAAAACATAATGTACAGCATTTTCTAGCCTATTTCTTTAGTTTTCCTTTAACTTGTATTGTGTGGTGTGGAGACGGCCCATACTTTCTCCATATTCACAGACAGAAATCCGCCTAAATTTTGACTCAACTGCCACTTTTAATTCTGTATTGAAAGAAAGACCATTTACAGACACTTTTATGAATTTGTCTTTTAAACGACATAAAAAACAATATTTTAAACGTCATTTTTCTCTCAACATTTTAAAAATGGAATAAAGCTCATCATAACTCTAACTCTGTGTGTCAGATCAATTCTAAAATAATTTGCTCTAATTTGCTTCACCCAATCTTCATTTCACACCTCCGGTAGGTGCCCCATTGAGGAATTATTATCATATTAATAGGGATTAGCATTTTATAGTCATTATTATTATTTATTATTTACATGTATTTATATAGCGCCAACATATTGCGTAGCACTGTAAAGTAAATGTGATTATACAACTACATCACATGAATTCTATACATAGAACATATGGAGTAACAAAGATCACAATCAATACAGGTACAAAAAGGTGAGGGAGTCCCTATGCATAGGCATACAGTCTAAAGGGAAGGGAGGAATACACAAGGTGTGGGAGTGGGCAAGATCAAATTAAGTGGGAAAGAAATGTGGTATTGTATGTGGTGTTGCGTTTGGTAGTTAAGCAGAGTGAGGGTAGGCTTCTCGAAAGAAGTGCGTTTTCAGAGATTTCTTGAAAGCAGAAAGGTTGGGAGAAAGTCGGACAGACCGTGGGAGAGAGTTCCAGAGGAGGGGTGCAGCCCTTGCAAAGTCTTGAATGCGAGCATGTGAGGAGCTAATGAGAGAAGAGTTGAGTAGCAGGTCAGTAGAGGAGCGTAGTAAGCGATTGGGTGAGTATATAGAGATGAGTTCAGAGATGTAGGGTGGGGCAGAGTTATGAAGTGCTTTGAAAGTCAGTGTCATTAATTTGAATTTGATTCTAAAAGGTAACGGAAGCCAGTGCAGGGATTGACAGAATGGCGAGGCAGAGGAGGAGCGGTTGCTGAGGTGTATGAGCCTCGCAGAAGTGTTCATTATGGACTGGAGAGGTGACAGTCTCTGGCGGGGGAGGCCAATTAAGAGTTACAGTAGTCTAGACGCGATATGATGAGAGAGTGTATAAGAATTTTGGCAGCGTCTTGGGTGATAAATGATCGTATTTTGGATATGTTCCTTAGGTGAAAGTGACATGATTTAATAAGTGACTGGATATGAGGAGTGAATGACAGGGCAGAATCTAGGATAACCCCAAGGCACCGGGCCTGGGGAGAGGGGGTGATAGTGGAATTGTTAACTATGATGGATACTTCGGGGATGCTACTGGTGTTAGTTGGAGGAAAGAGAACCATTTCAGTTTTAGAGAGGTTTAATTTAAGGTAGCGTTGCGACATCCAGGTAGAGATAGCGGACAGGCAGGAGGAGACGCGAGTTAGGAGTTCTGGGTAGAGATCAGAAGATGAGAGATAGATCTGAGTATCGTCAGCATAGACGATAGTCGGCACAAGCTTCTGTCTAAAGCTGGCCATAGACGCAAAGATCCGTTTTTTGGACCATGTGTGGAGAGTCCCGACATTTTTTGTCCAGCGGAGATTGGTCATTCGGTCGATCGGACAGGTTAGAAAGTTCTGTCGGCTGCCGATAACATCTCTGCATGTATTGCCGATCGTACGATTTTCAGTGGGAGACTGTCGCCAGCTTTGTCGGACATAGATATTGTACGATTGCTGTCAGGGGCAGAACATTGATCTGTTCTTTAACTACTTTATTTGATCGGAGTGGTTAGTGGCAAGCTAGTAGCTGGGAAGGATTTAGCCTTCAGACTGAAACCAAGGAGACATTTACTTTGAGGCACAAGATCATTTATACTATGACCAAAGGTAAACAAGTTAGGGACCACCTTGTGGGGTTTACCTTGACGTGGTATGGTGGCTTATCAACTTTATGATCATAACATTGTAACTAAGAAACCCCTGTCTTTGTGAGCACTTGTATATTTACTGAATTACTTAGACAGGGGCCCAGAGAATGTGCACTGATTAATTGGCAAAGTCAGTAGCACTTCCATTATACTTTAATACATTTTTACTTAGCCTTATGAGTGTTCCCACAACCCTTTGAGTGTTCCCACAACCCTTTCATGATTTAGAAAGCCCAGGTTATCCTGAAAAAAATGATGTATAATTTTCCTAGGTAAAATGAAACCCCTCCCTCGGAAATTGCAGTTTGATGGCTGACTGACAGGTGTAATAAGAGCTCAAGACAAATGCAGAAAAAATATGCGAAAGACAAAATCTGAAAAGTGTCTGTTTAAAAGACAGTCACAAAAGTGGAGATAGAGGTTTGTGAATTTTGTGGGAAATCCGACATTTTTATCTCCACTTTTATTTTGTCTCAAAATCACCACTTTTGTGAATTCCCCCCATTGTATAAGGACAGTATCATAGGCTCAAAGCAGGCCTCGTCCAGTGGGATTTTCCAAGCTTTACTATTGATTACTAACTAGGGATGCATCGAATCCAGGATTCGTTTTGGGATTCGGCCTTTTTCAGCAGGATTCGAATTCGGCCGAATCCTTATGCCCGGCCAATCCGAATCCTAATTTGCATACGCAAATTAGGGCTGGGGAGGGAAATTGTGGGACTTTTTGTCAGAAAACAATGAAGTAAAAAATGATTTCCTCTTCCCACCCCTAATATGCATATGTAAATAAGGGTCCGGGTTCAGCAGAATCTATCGCAAAGGATTCGGGGGTTTCGGCCAAATCCAAAACCGTGGATTCGGTTCATCCCTATTACTAACTAGGGATGCACTGAATCCAGGATTCAGTTCAGGATTCCGAATCCTTCTGCCGGCCGAACCGAATCCTAATTTGCATATGTAAATTAGCGGTGGGGAGAGAAACCACATGACTTTGTCACAAAACAAGGAAGTAAAAAATGTTTTCCCATTCACACCCCTTATTTGCATATGCAAATTAGAATTCATTTCGGTATTTGGCTGAATCTTTCGTGAAGGATTCGGGGGTTCAGCCAAATCCAAAATAGTGGATTCGGTGCATCCCTGTTTCTAACTGAACCCCGATGTTTTATCCCATACCAAGCCAATGTCAAGCCATATATGGCCACATTAAATTAGTGCCATCAGTGTGGATTTATGTTAGATTAATTATTGGGATTTTTTTCAGTTACAAGGCATTTTCTTATTAGCCAAGCAAAAGCAAATCATTTAAAAATTTGAATGGCGTTTCTGGTTTTCAGAGTGTTCTGGATAACTGGTTTCCAGCTAATTTGTTCCGTGACTGAAGCAGCTTTCAGGCGCACAAAACAAGGCTATTTCTAGTTTATAGGTCAACACCAATGTTGTTAAATCAGTAAAGCAAATGTCACTGCCATGCTTGTAAGTCTGTTACGTCAATCATCCGACAACACCTGTTTATTAGAAACATTCCAATATTAAAGGGGAACTATCGCGAAAATGAAAATTTAATATAAACTTCAGCATACTGAAATAAGAAGGTTTTTTTTAAATACAATCCATTAAATATTCTGTAGCGTTTCTGAAATAATCAAGTTTATCTTCACTATCCTCATTCTCTCTTCATGCAGGAGTATCAGATATTCATTGCCAGTTAGATCTATAATACTGTATCTTATAGAAGATGTATTAGAGCTCACTCTCTTAAAATCACCAGACATCATGTCTCTCTACATGCATGATTTGTGCAAAAGCCAGTTTATAGACCCGCCCACCGATGATGGCACAAAAGGGGCGGGGCGAGCAAGTGCGCATCTATAAAAAAGGAAGTCCGAAGCCGGCAGTGTAAGGTGGCAGGCGGGGAGAGCAGGAAGAAGAGCCCAACCCAGGCCCACCCACCGCCGCAAATGAGGGTGAGAGGTCGGCCCAAGCTTTTCCACGCTTTGGATCAGTGGTTTAAATAGGATTTTAAACCTTTTTTTTATTAAACTGCTTTATATTGAACTCCCCCTTACAGCTCACTGTGATTTCTGTTTGCTAAGCCAATTTTTTTTTTTTAATAAGTGTCATTTATTCTCTTTCTCTTTTTATTCTTTTAGCTTCTGCGGGAGCTGAAACATCCAAATGTAATTTCTCTACAGAAAGTGTTCCTTTCACACGCTGACCGGAAAGTCTGGCTTTTGTTTGATTTCGCAGAGCATGACTTATGGGTAAGGAGTAAGGACGTTGCTTGTGCAATATGATTTCATACCTTTTATGTTTGAAAATGATACATTTTAAAGGTAAACTTAGCAAAAAGTCTTTGTTTATGGTGAACAATCTGAAAACAACTGAACTTAAAAAAATTGTTTGGAAGGTGAACAGCCCCTTTAAAGAACTCCATTGCCAATTTCTCTGCTACTCTAGCAGCCTTCTATTAGCATATTAGAAGCCAGTGTACAAGATGTAGTATCCAAAACGGGTTAATTTTTTTAAGAAAAGAAGCACCAAACTGGCTAAAAAGTTTGCACCACACCCCCAGTGGTATTCCCTTTAGTTCATAGGTTAGATATGAGGGTTCGTTTATCAGTTACAAGTAGGAAAAGGCAAATTTTTAGTCCTTGATTCTGCACGGGAATGACGCCTATAGCCCTCTGGCGTTGTGCAGCTAAAATAAAGACACGCGTCCAAAAAATTTCACCGCGCACCGATTTTTTTTGCCGCCCATAGACTTTAGTAGCCGTCTGGGACATTTCGCCGGCGGCAAATGTTTGGCGAAACTAAACGGGTCAAATTCGCCCAAAGTACAAAAAATTAGCACAAAGTTTGTTGCCCATGATACACTTTGCTCCTGGAAACTGCACTTGCTGTTGTCAGGCTTAAAAGACCAGTAACATAATTTTTTTTTTTTTTTTTTTTTAATTAGTTTCTACTTAAAGAAAAAAAAAACACCAAGACAGTTTTAACTTTCAAATCGAAAAGTCTTTATTAAGAAATTACTTACTGATTCTCTGCTTGCGCACCTCTTCAGAAACGGCGACAGGGCAACGATCCATTGTGTGGCTCTCGATTTCTCCTCCCTGCCTTCTATAGGAGATTGCCAGGGAGGAGAAATTGAGCGCCGCACGATGGGAATCATTAAGTCATTTCTTAATAAAGACTTTGCGAATTGAAAGTTAAAACTGCCTTGGTGTTTTTTTGGGTTTTTTTCCGTTTTTTTTATTTATTTATTTTTAAATTATCAATATAAACATCAATACTTAGTTGAGCCTCCTTTGTTAAATGTAACAGCCTCTAGACGCCTCCTATAGCCTTTAAAGCGTGTCTGGATTCAGGATGGCGGTATTTTTGACCATTCTTCCATACAAAATCTCTCCAGTTAAGTTACATTTGATGGCTGCCGAGCATGGACACCCTGCTTCAAATCATCCCATAGATTTTCCATGATATTCAAGTCAGGGGACTGTGACGGCCATTCCAGAATATTGTACTTCTCCCTCTGTATAAGGGATGCATGTTTAGGGTCATTGTCTTGTGGAATATCCAACCCCTGCGTAACTTCAACTTTGTGACTGATGCTTGAACATTATCCTGAAGAATTTGTTGATATTGGGTTAAATTCACCTGACCCTGGACTTTAACAAGGGCCCCAGTCCCTGAACCAACCACACAGCCCCACAGCATGATGGAACCTCCACCAAATTTGACAGTAGGTAGCAGGTGTTTTTCTTGGAATGCGGTGTTCTTCTTCCTCCATGTAAAGCACTTTTTGTTATGACCAAATAACTAAATTTCTGTCTCATCAGTCCAAAGCACTTTGTTCCAAAATGACAGTGGCTTGTCTATATGAGCTTTTGCATACAACAAGCGACTGTTTGTGGCGTGAGTGCAGAAAGTGCTTCTTTCTCATCACCCTGCCATACAGATGTTCTTTGTGCAAATTGCACTGAATTATAGAACGATGTACAGATACACCATCTGCAGCAAGATGTTCTTGCAGGTCTTTGGAGGTGATCTTTGGGTTGTCTGTAACCATTCTCACAATCCTCTGCATATGCCGCTCCTGTATTTTTCTTGACCTGCCAGACCTGTGTTTCACAGCAACTGTGCCTGTGGCCTTCCATTTCCTCATTACATTCCTTACGGTTGAAACTGACAGTTTAAACCTCTGAGATAGCTTTTTGTAGCCTTCCCCTAAACCATGATCCTGAACCATCTTTGTTTTTAGATCTTTTGAGAGTTGCTTTGAGGATCCCACACTGTCACTCTTCAGAGGAGAGTCAAACAGAAGCACAACTTGCAATTGGCCACCTTAAATACCTATATCAGGATTGGACACACCTGCCTATCAAGTTCAAGGCTTAACGAGCTAATCCAACCAATTTGGTGTTGCCAGTAATCGGTATTGAGCAGTTACTTGCATTAAAAATTACCCAAATTTTTGCACAGCCAGTTTTTCACATTTGATTTAATTTCATACAACTGAATACTGCTTCACTAAAAATCCCCAGTACTCAGATGGAGTAAATTATTATGCAAGCAGAGAGGGGTTCCCAAACTTTTTCTTATGACTGTATCTTGAAGTCACCTGGGTGATTTTGGAAGAACGAAACAACGTGTTCGTTTTACCACCGGCGATTTCAGTTATTTCCCATGGAGAAGCATTTTTGAGAGATTTGTCGATTTGTCTTGCCTTTTAACCGTGGGCGACAAATCCCCCTGTCAGCCATTGCCCTAATACTTTTGATTTTAATGTATTTATTTTATAAAGATAACATTCCAAGAAGCAGCAGCACCTGGGTAGGGACTCGTTTGTCTCGTTCCATGTGAATTTTTATGTTTCTTTATGTGTAACCTTGCACTGAAAAGAATGTCGCTCAGTATAAATATTTCCCTATGGAACCTGAAAACACAAGCCGTTCTCAGCGGTGCCTCCTTTAGCATATGGGAGCAGTTCTTTGTTCTGTTTATTTTTCACTTAGCAGAGTAATGAGATTTCTCATCAGAATCCTTCTGGGTTTTACCTTGTGTAGAAAGGGAGTTGTACGAATAAAGTGCCAGCTTTTTAGTTTAATTGCTTTTGTGTGCTTCTGAGCTCCAACAATGTTGTTGCAGGTGTGTGGCATTGTTCCCCTTGCAAAAGCTTTCTTTGGCTATTGAAAATGGAATCTCTGGCCTACCTTTATTCTTGTTCAGAATCTTGTATGGCTTTTACTTAGAGGGTGGAAGGAGATTTTTGGCTCTGTGTTTTTTTTTTTTTAATTCTGCAATGAGCTAAGGCAGATAAAGATGGTAGAAAAGCCCACAGACGGAACTCAATGGACCAGCTTCTCCTTTCACTTGAGTATACTTAAGCCTCTGTTACTATATTGCATACCAGTACTGAGCTTCCGCCTCTGGCTGGGATTCTTAGAAGTGCACTTTCAAAATCCCTTTTCTAAGGCGGCAGTTTTCCAACATCTTGCCTTTCATCAGCGTGACTACCACTAGAATACGTTCCAATTACTGCCTATGCTATATATAGTGAATAAAGTACCCCCTCTTGTAAAATATAAGTATATTATAAGTTACCGAGGAGTTTCATGACCATGTAACAGGTCATGGAACTCCGAGGTAACTTCTAATATCCTCATATTTTGCAACTGGGGGTACTTTATTTATTATAATACACAAGTTTCAGTAAGTCATGTGACAGAAATGACATCAGAACTCACCGTTTATAACTGATGACATCAGAACTCACCGTTTATAAGGATATAATTTACAAGATATTTATGGCTTTTGTGTATTATACAGGCATTCATGCCTCCTGCAAGTATTAGGAGTTGGATTGCTGAACCGGGGGTTTCATTCTGTCCCTAAGGAAGCATCCTCCTCGCTTTTTATTTTTTAAAGAAGAACTAAACCCTAAAAATGAATATGGCTAAAAATGCCATATTTTATACACTGCACTCATTGCACCAGCCTAAAGTTTCAGCTTGTCAATAGCAGCAATGATCCAGGACTTCAAACTTGTCACAGGGGCTCACCATCTTGGAAAGTGTCTGTGACACTCACATGCTCAGTGAGCTCTGAGAAGCTGTTGAGAGGCTAAGCTTAGGGGTCGCAATCAGCCTTATATTGTGACATTTCTATTCTATGTGTACTGTATATTGTGAGTCAGTCTCTAAGGTCAGTAAGTGACAGCAGCACAGAGTATGTGCAGTGAATCAGCAAAAATGAAGATGGAGAGCTACTGGGGCATCTTTGGAGACACAGATCTTTACTGCTAAAGTGCTGTGGTTGCCTTGGGCTGGTATAGAAGCACAAAACATAATATACTTAGTTCTCCTTTAAGAAAGTAGGTTATTTATTCCTCTGTAAACCTTTTACTAACCATTAGTTGGGAAAGAACAGAAACTTCTTTTTTTTTTTAGGTGCATAAAAAATGAATCTGATGAAAATTCAGTCAACTTAAGTAGCAGTAAACTATCATTAAGAAATGACACATTGCATTGCTTTGGATTTGATAGGCATGATAGCTTGACACCAGACCTAAAAATAAGAGCAAGGTGTAATTATGTCTATGGCATACAAACACAGCATCGTTAATTATATTTAATGGGGCAGCATACCTTCCTGTTCAACATGATTGCATTGGATAGGGCTTGTGCTGAGCATACATTTTGTCTATTGCTTTCATCACACAAAAAACTGTGGTTTTGTTATTACGTAAGATAAACTGGACAAATCAGGAGCTTGCAGCTACTCCATGTTTGGTTTTCGCGAGGGAGATCAGTAGATTCCCAGTGCACTGAGAAATCCCTGTATAATAAACTCCTGCTAACTAAACAGTCACATAAGAGTACAGGAAGAAGGTTGTATCCTGGTACAGGTATTATCCAGAATGCTCGTGACCTGGGGTTTTCTGGATAACAGATCTTTCCGTAATTTGGATCTTCATACCTTAAGTTTACTAGAAAATAGTACAAACATTTAATAAACCCACTAGGCTGGTTTGTTTCCAATAAGGATTAAATATATCTTAGTTTGGATCAAGTACAAGTTACTGTTTTATTATTACAGGGAAGAAATAAGAAATCATTTTTAAAAATTTGCATTATTTGGATAAAATTAAGTCTATGGGAGATGGCCTTTCTGTAATTCAGAGTTTTCTGGGTAACCTTTAATTTTATCATCTACAAGGGCCAAACATGGAGTCGTTCAGTTTCCCGTTTTGGCTGCATGAAACAAACCATAGATTTTTCCTGATTAAAACAAAAAGGCAAAAAGTATGTTTAGCACAAACCCTATTTATTGCACTGGTGTTGAAAGCGAGGACGTATGGCATCAGTGCTTGGCTTTGAAGTATGTGTGTGGCTTTGCCGTAGTAAACCGTGAAGATTAAATGAAAGACTTGATGTTAATGAAAATAACTTCCAAATGTTTGTTCTCACAGCTCAATGTGTTTCTCCTTCTTTCAGCACATCATCAAATTTCACAGGGCCTCCAAAGCAAACAAGAAACCTGTGCAGTTACCTCGGGGAATGGTGAAGTCACTGCTTTATCAGATTTTAGATGGTATTCACTACCTTCATGCAAACTGGGTTTTACATAGAGATTTGGTAAGTTGATTTCGTATAAGGTATGAACGCGTGTGGAGATGATGTTTGATTTTTTTTTTTAACACAAGAAAAATAATGATCTGACGGGTGCTGCAATTAATTAGGCTGAAGGGTTCTTGTACAGGCTGTAGCTCACAATATGGTCAGGCTAATATATCATTACCACATAAGAAGGAGGATTGCTGGCTCCAGTGTGTCCTGGTCATTAAATGGTACTGCTGTAGATTCCCTGGAGTCTGTGTCACACTCCCGAAGTACATATATCATAGAGAAGAAAGGAATAAACAGCTTCAGGCAGTACTTAATAAACTGCAAGTGTTCATTTATTAGCAGTGTGCTGCCTGAAGCTGTTTATTCCTTTCTTCTCTATCATTACCACATACACAAGTGCTCAAGTACTGTGAAGTTCTCCAGATGGTTGTAGTAAAATGCAAACTGTCAACAACAAAGAGAGGGAGTTGTTTATACCGAGTGCCTGTTGGACTACAGTAGCAACAGGCTATTGCCATTTATACATCTTTATCACCTTTTGAACATGCTGGTAAATCCAGGAGGGTATATGTAGTGTCACAGTAAAGAAAGCAAACTTAAAGGGATACTGTCATGGGAAAAAAAAAATTCAAAATGAATCAGTTAATAGTGCTGCTCCAGCAGAATTCTGCACTGAAATCCATTTCTCAAAAGAGCAAGCAGGTTTTTTTATATTCAATTTTGAAATCTGACATGGGGCTAGACATTTTGTCAATTCCCAGCTGCCCCAAGTCATGTGACTTGTGCTCTGATAAACTTCAGTCTCTCTTTACTGCTGTACTGCAAGTTGGACTGATATCACCCCCTCCCTTTCCCCCCCCAGCAGCCAAACAAAAGAACAATGGGAAGGTAACCAGATAGCAGCTCCCTAACACAAGATAACAGCTGCCTGGTAGATCTAAGAACAACACTCAATAGTAAAAACCCATGTCTCACTGAGACACGTTCAGTTACATTGAGAAGGAAAAACAGCAGCCTGCCAGAAAGTATTTCTCTCCTAAAGTGCAGGCACAAGTCACATGACCAGGGGCAGCTGGGAAATTGACAATTGTCTAGCGCCATGTCAGATTTCAAAATTGAATATAAAAAAATCAGTTTGCTCTTTTGAGAAATGGATTTCAGTGCAGAATTCTGCTGGAGCAGCACTATTAACTGATTCATTTTTTATTCCCATGACAGTATCCATTTAAGCCTATCCATTTAAGCCTACATATAATGCTGTTGTCATCTTGTGGATAAGCAATGATTTCTTTAAAAAGTTTAAATACACTCAAGCAAGTCTATTTCTGCATTGTTTTACAGAAATATAGATTATTCACAACAGTCCCTGTCCAAGGCCTCTATTCCATTCACAAACACTAGGGTCAGTTTCCCCTCACAACAGTATCAATAAATTGGTATGGGAGCTATTCAAAACCCTCTGGTATCAAATTTAAGAAACATAATTTTGTTTATATCCTTGTAGTAAGACATGCTGGTAGGAAAACAATAATAGTGAGATTTTTCTGTCCCCGTAAAGCATGATTCTCTATGTTAGCAAGGACCCCTTGTCAGGAAAACCCAGGTGCCGAACATTTTAAATAAAATAACTTACATCTGTGGGTCAGTAAAAAGGCAACCTGCTCCCAACCTGAAGCCTTCGCAATTTGACACGCTGTCCTTACTTATATGCTTGTTCCCAGGGCTGCCATCAGAAATCACGGGGCCCACACAATTTCACACACACAATTTTCTGGGCCCCCGTCCACCCTAACGATTCAGTACAAGGCCACACAAGACACAAGCATTAAAAACATTAAGTGCCCCTCTACACGTTTAAAAAAAGAACTTTGGCGCTCAAGACCCCCCTACAAGTTTTGGTGGTCAGGGCCCCCTAAAAGTTGAAGAAAAAAAAACATTGGTGGCCACAGACCCCCTACAAGCTAAAAAAAAAAAAACATATGTGGCCAGGCCCCCTACAAGTTATAAGAAAAAAACACTGCACAGTGCAAGTCCCGCTAAAGCCACATGGCTATTGGATAAACTGGAGGGGAGGTTCAAACTTCACCCATCCAATCCCCATGCGACTTTGCGGGACTTACACTTCACAGGCGAATGAGAGCACAGGAAGCAAGATACAGGAACTGGAGCTGTATCCCACCCTCCCTTTGGAAGTCTGCAGCTCACTCACGGCAGGGGCCCAGCTATGCATGTAAGTGCAGCATGGCCAGGCCCCCCTTAACTCCCCAAACCATCCGGGCCTGGGACAGCAGTACCCCCTTTTCCGCCCTGCTTCTCTGATATCCATAGCACTAATGAGACAGATGCAAGTAATGGCTGTCAGAAGGAGTTGGAATTTGAGGAAGCTGATTTTGCAGGTGGTGCTATGCAAGAAACAAAATGCCTGTAATCTGCTGGAATATCGCTGCTACAGCCCACACTTGCCGACTTGTGGGTTTTGGATCAGTCTGCATAATACTACCCACAACATACATTACAATTTTAATTTTTTTCCACAAATGGAATAAGCAGCCTAACGGCCAAAAAAAAAAATCACGGAATATAACAGTTTTCATAAAGTAAAACGAAATATGTAAAAACACAAATTTAGCAAAACAAGATGGGCAGATTAATTCTTGGCTAATTTATATTCAGAGGGGCGCTCTGGCTGTGAAAGGATTATCATCTTATTTTGAGAAGCGAGTACTAATGAGAATTTTTCTAGACACAGGCCAGATACGTACAGTCTGATGCTAATATAGACTGGCTGGGGCTTTATTTGTTGCTCTCAAAGTATTCTATTAAAACTTTTTTTTTATATCCTTAGCTTTCCAATTAGCTGCCCGTGTCAGAGCCAAATGAACTTCTTATGTTTTCATCTTAATGATGCTTACTCATAACGGCTATTACAGAATTTCCATGTAGGTTCCACTTCCATGGCATCACGGCTTAGGGCAGTGCTCCCCAACCAGTAGCTCATGAGCAACATGTTTCTCTCCAACCCCTTGGATGTTGTTCTCAGTGGCCTCAAAGCAGGTGCCTTTTTTTGAAATCCAGGCTTGGAGGCAAGTTTTAGTTGCATAAAAACCAGATGTACTGCCAAACAGAGCCTCAATGTAGGTTGACAATCCATATAGCAGCTACCAAATAGCCAATTACAGCACTTATTTGGCACCCCAAGAACATTTTTCATGCTTGTGTTACTCCCCAACTCCTTTTCCTTCTAAATGTTGCTCACGGCTTCAAAGGGTTGGGGATCACTGGCTCAGGGGCTTCAGTTTCACCTTGTTACAATTTTGTGATTCCAGGAGCTGCATTAGAACTCCATGCAATTATAAATCTATGGATTAGGGCTCAGTCAGTGGAGACAGTTATATGACAGAAAATATACTTTTAGCTACTAGTGAGCATCTAAAATATTGTTTTCTAACCTTTAGCAATCGTGGCATTTTGACCACACTATAGTGCTTTTAACGTGAAAATTTAAATTTAGCATGAGCTTCATCATACTGAAATATGAAATATTCTAAATACAATCAATTAAATATTCTGCATCATTTCTGAAATAATCAATTTTATCTTCACTATTCCCCTCTCCGCCTCCGTTTCTCTTCATTCTCTTTTCATTTAGCAGTTGGGTGTCAGATATTCATTGACAGTCCAATATATCTTATAGGGGGGGCTTCCTTTCCTAGCAGATGAATTAGAACTCACTCAAATAACTGATTCCAGTAAAAACAAAATCTAACAAAAGAACTGCCTTTTGCACAAATTCTGCATGTAGAGAGACGTGATGTCTGCTGATTTTAAGAGTGAGCTCTAATACATCTTCCAGGCAAAAGGAGCCCCCTATAAGATAAATTGGATCTAACTGTCAATGAATATCTGACACCCAACTGCTGCATGAAGAGAGAATGAAGAGAAACAGATGCTGAGAGAGGGATAGTGAAGATAAACTTGATTATTTAAAAAAACGGTACAGATTTTTTAATTGATCATCTTTAGAAAATTTCTTATTTCAGTATACTGAAGATTATATTAAATTTTCTTTTTCACGAAAGTTGCCCTTGAAGGGAAACCTTTAATATCATCAGTCCTATTATTGTCCATGGTAAATAAAATAAAAAAATACTTTACTCCCTTGGGGTGATATGGCTTCAGAATTGACTCAATACATTATGACAAATGCACTCTCACTATATGGTTATCCCTAAGGAAATCTGCAAATACTGATGAAAATAGTTTATTTTAATCTTCATTGCACTGTTCCGTTTCATTGTAGCCTTTTTTTTCTTACATTTTCAAACCAGCTTTTTGAAATATGTTGGCGCTCTATAAATACATGTTAATAATAATAATAATAATATGCAAGACACACTCTCTCTCTCTCTCTCTCTCTCTCTCTCTCTCTCTCTCTCTCTCTCTCTCTCTCTCTCTCTCTCTCTCTCTCTCTCTCTCTCTCTCTCTCTCTCTCTCTCTCTCTCTCTCTCTCTCTCTCTCATATTTCTTAGGGGTGGAGGATATAGTGAATAAAGTACCCCCTCTTGTAAAATACAAGGATAATTTAAGTTACCAAGGTTGTGTGCCTACATTTATTTGTCCATGATGGAGATTATTCTTGAGCATAAGGGAACCCTTAACATTCACAAGGTTTAAAGTTCACAAGGATCGACTCAAACGCAGATTAACTGCTCAAACTTCAGTGTTTATTGTTTAACACAACATGTTTCGAGTCTCGTGAGACTCTTTGTCAATAAACCCTTAACATCTTCACGCCTTTGCCTAGTACAAGTACATGGCGCTCTTTTTATGTTGCAGCTATAGCCACTTGGATTACACACAGGGAATGGTGTAACCCCTTTCCTAAATTGTGCAGGTTGTTTCCAGTTGTCTGAAAGTGTATCAACCAGCACAAATCTGCAGTGAAATGTTATTATTATGGATACAGTTGCCTGGAATCTTGGGGGGAAAATGTTACATTGTGGGGAGAAAAGATATATTACCATATTAATAGTAGAAAGAGGGGATATATGTGATGTTTTTATCATTTTATGATTCTTCATATTAGTCAATAATTTCCTTTAAGCCTTTCTTTTTAAAAACCTTTCCCCTCAGAAACCGGCAAATATTTTGGTAATGGGTGAAGGTCCAGAACGAGGACGAGTAAAAATAGGTTTGTATGATAAAACTATGACATTTATAGCTGCACATTATTATTAGATAAGAATTACGGGTGGCATTGGATCTGGGTGGGAGATGCATTAATTCAGAGGAAAGGTAACAAATTGTTTAATAAATAAGCTAATTGCAGCTATGGCTTGCATTGTAAATGAGCCTTGTTGGGTAGGCAAAGCAAGCACATGACCATGTGTGTTTGCCTCAAAATGCTTGATAAAAGGCCAAATGTGACCTGAAACGTTGCTGTTAACCAGGTTCTGTCATACATATCCAATAAATGCATTTTAATTAATAATTATCTAGTGCTGTACGAAGAATCTTGTTCTAATTGAAGAGAGAGCGAAAGCTGAGAATGGGGAACTGACTATTTTTGGATAGAGCAATGAATTTGTATTTATAGTTAAAAACTATTTTGTTTCCATGTGCTGGAGCTTGAATTTTCATGACACAAATTGTTCACTATAAAAATAAAAACTGGTAAATAGGCTGTGCAAAAAAAAACAAAAAACCTTCCAATATAGTTAGCCAAAAATGTAATTTATAAAGGATGGCGTGACTGGGTGTCTAACACAGCAGAACACTCCTTTCTGCTTTGCAGCTTTCTTTGTTTCCACTGATCGGTTACCTGGCAATAACCAATCAGTGACTTGAGGGGGACGGCACGTGGGTCATAACTGTTGCTTTTGAATCTGAGCTGCATGCGGAGGATCAATTGCAAACTCACTGAACAATTATGTCCCATGTGGGCCCCCTTCTAGTCGCTAACTCAGAGGTAGAGAGCTGAAAAGCAGGAAAAAGCTGTCACTCCAGCCTTTATACATTACATTTTTGGCTAACTAACTATATAAGAAACATTTTTTATTTTGCACAGCCTATCTATTTTTCCAGTTTTTATATTTACACTGAACGGTTCCTTTAAGAATATAGTGTATGTTGTGTATGACCGTTCAACCATGATCTTGAACTTGATCCCGGTCCTTGTGTTTTATCAGAGCAATAAAGAGTATAAAGTACAATCAAACTCCTCTTAACCTACATGTTGACACCTAGGGAGCAATGGGGGGGGGGACTTATTGTATCAACCTCAATTTTGTACTAGCCTGAATTTTTTTAGATTTTAATTAAAAAGGATAGCCAGGGTGCAATTTAGTGCAAGTTCTGCTTTGGTTCCAGTTTAGCATAGATGTTTACTGCCTGTGTGTATTCTTCAGCAAAGAGCTATCGTATGTTAATATTGATCTGTGGCACCTTTATAACATAAGATGAATATGGCCCCCGTCTCTCAGCTATTCAATCATTCTTGTGCTGAATAATTATAGCAAACATATGTTTGATATAAATCTAAGTAAACCTATGCAACAAGTAATACTTAGCTTTCCTGTTTTACAGCGGACATGGGATTTGCCCGGTTATTTAATTCACCTTTAAAGCCTTTAGCAGATTTAGACCCTGTAGTTGTTACTTTCTGGTATCGCGCCCCAGAATTATTGCTGGGGGCACGCCATTATACCAAAGCTATTGGTGAGTATAACAAATCCTATTGCTTTCCTCTCTTGTGATGCTTCATATTTCTCCTTTGGATTAGATTGCTAGATTTATTGTCCATGCTTTCATTTCATTCTTTCAGCACTAGCTCAAGTTTTAACTTTTGTAGTATTTGCATTTTCTTTCTCTCCACACTTCCCATTCTTTTCATTTTTAGCATGCTTCCTCTTTATTTGATTTATATTTTATATTTTACTCAGTGAAGGTATATGAATTCCATATGCTTTATTCTTTTATATTTTCATGCTTCTGTCACCTATTTCTATTGCCCTCTGTCCTTCCTGCTCCAGTTTACCAGTTTACCTTTGAAATGTTTTTAAATTAACAGAACTGTGAGCTGTATTTAAAAGAGTGGCATCTATTTTTAATTTCCTTGGAGCGTAGTGGTAGGTTTTTGTTTTTTTTAATAAAGCTACTTCTTTTTTATCCTAATCTCAGCACAGACATAGTTTAGCTGGCAGTACAGTATTATTATTGAGCAAGTCATGGATTCACAATAACATGCAATGTGTTGGCATAAATTCACTTTTCACAAATTGAATTAAGGTTGATTATTTTTATGCCTGCCAATATTCCCAGTTTACAATTTGTGATGTTTTCGGCCAGCTAATACATATAATAGGCCATTTATTAAATATTCAGTACATGTAACACATGGGTCAGATTGTGATAAAAATGGTTAATGTAACACATAGAAGTCTGTGGACAAACTGTGGCTGGGGGCATCACAATCTCTCGCCATAAGCCCTCAGCTGGACCTCTATATTATAAACTGACCATGCAAAGGAAGATGCACTTGTGTGGCAGGTTGCCAAATTAGCACAGTTTTGCTCAGTTTGACCCCCAACCAATGTTTGGATCACTTGAAATTCTTATGCAGAACCATCTGGAGAACATAACATCCACTTGCCTCTTACTGAATTCACCAGATAGTTATTTACATAGCTAGTAAGTTATATGGTTAGTAAGTTACATGGTTAGTAAGTTACATGGTTAGTAAGTTACATGGTTAGTAAATTACATAGTTAGTAAGTTACATAGTTAGTAAGTTACATAGTTAGTAAGTATTACATAGTTAGTAAGTAAGTTACATAGTTAGTTAGTAAGTTACATAGTTAGTTAGTAAGTTACATAGTTAGTTAGTAAGTTAGGTTGAAAAAAGACAGATGTCCATCAAGTGCAACATTTTAAGTATATATATAACCTGCCTAACTGCTAGTTGATTCAGAGAAAGGCAAAAAAAAATCCATTTCTAAGCCTCTCCAATTTACTTCAGAGGGGGAAAAAATCCTTCCTGACTCCATAGGATTCATTAATTAATTCACTGATCCCTGAGCATATAACCATTTGCTTTTGCACCGTACTCTGGCCAGTAAGATCAGTGATCCCCGGCCAGTAGCTCGTCAGCAACATGTTGCTCGCCAACCCCTTGGATGTTGCTCCCAGTGGCCTCAAAACAGGTGCTTATTTTTGATTTCTAGGCTTGGAAGACAAGCTTTGGTTGTATAGAAACCAGGTGTACTGCCAAACAGAACCACAATGTAGGTTGACAATCCTCATAGAGGCTACCAAATCAGTGCCAATCACAGCACTTATTTGACACCCCAAGAAAAATTTTCATGCTTGCTTCAACTCCTTTTACTTACGAATGTTGCTCACGGGTTCAAAAGGTTGGGGATCCCCTAGTAAGATGATGCCTTCAGCAGCAGCTATCAAGTTGTCAGCCGATTTCAGCCCATGTATGTAACTAAAAGCTGTATGCCAATATGTATATGAGGATGAAAAGTAAAAAAAAAATATTACTTTTCTAACACCATTCAAAACGGGGCCAAATTGGGAGGATCTGATCATTTGGCCCCTGGGCCAATGTTCAGATCATACTGTCGACCTACAGAGACCCATCTAGAGAGCATCACATTGGTGAACCAACAGTCCTGGCCCAATGGTTTTTTTTTTTTATTTAAACCTTGACTGATGGATTTCTGACAGTTTGACTGATTTTTTGTCAGATATCCATGAGTCAAGGCTGTTGGGAGGATCCTAGTTCTAGTAACCTTAGCAGCCAATTAATGGATAGAATTTACTGTTGTATTATTGGAAGGCAAACATCAGATTGGCTTTTGTGGGTTACTACTCATGAACTAGATCTTATTCGTCTAAATTGTTTGACATCAGTAGAAATCAAAGTAGGTAGGGCCAACATTTTAAGCATGGTAAAATCAGTGAATTTAAAGCGAGTGTACCATTAAATATGTAGGGCACGTGTAACTGCAAAACGTGTCCATGAATCATAGCTCTAAATGTAAAGCTGTTCAGCTTGTGAAAAATAAGATGTCAAAAGATTAACGTTCATTTTGTGGAAAATGTAAGTTATTCATGGAAAATGCAATAAACATCCTTTTAACTTTCAAGTCCGCATATATGTAAACTCTGTTCTCATGAATATAACACGTTTTCCATTTGAGTTTTGCTGTGCTCCTTTTCAAAATATATAGATTTAAAATGTTCCTCCCCTCTTCGGATGCATTTCCAAATGGTTCATTTGTTTTTCAAGTCAAAAATAGTTTTGGTGGATTGGCAGAGCTCTAAAGTGGTTTTGTTATAAGCTAAATAATGTAGAAGTTTTATTTTCTTGACTTCAACGGCAGCTAAACTTTTATATCACACACACTTTGCAATTCCACTAAGGTCGGCTGGCAGGGGTCATTATTTTCAATTTTACGAAAGCTGTCATTGTAAAACCTGTCACACTTCTTTTTATACATCTGAGTGATTTTGGAAATTATAATGAAATTGTGTTATAAAAGTTATTGTCCATGGGGGGAAAAAAAGGAAAGACTGGGAATTTTCAAAAAAAAGTCATGAATGTTTTTAGCTCACTTTTTATATATCCTCTGAAACTATTCAGTCATCAGTTTATTTTTAATGCATGTACGGGAGCAGAATGCTCGTTTTCTGGAAATTGGGTTTTTCCGTAATTTGGAATTTTATGCGTTCTCTGCTAAAATATAAATAAATAATTTAAACATTAAATAAACCTAGTAGGATTAATTATATCTTAGATAGGATCAAGTACAAGGTACTGTTTTGTTATTACAGAGAAAATGGAATATGTTTAAAATGTTAAATTGAAATAAAATGGAGTTTATGGGATAGTGGGTTTCCAGATAACTGATCCTATATGTTACCTTTTTAAACTTATTCTAATGCAGTGCTGTTCTGTTTTGATGGCCATACACAATTACGATCTTTCCCACGTCCATTGGTCATACAAAAGATGTTTTGTCCACTCTACTAACGTTAAAGAATTATTTTCTGTTTGTACCTGCATATCTAACGACTCAGCTTTTAACTCCTCGCATAGAAGAGAGTGCACTCACGAGGAATGTTCTGCGCATGAGCCTTATCTGAATAATATGTATTGCTCATGTGTTTCAGTCACGCACCGATTATCGCACAAAAGATCTATCATATGATAATATTGGTGTGTCTATGGCCACCTCAAGAGACTCAAAGTGCTGTTTAACCAAAATGAATATATATATATTTATCTGTCTTCCTCTAATGCCTTTTCTTTTGTGTGTTTCCCCCACCCCCCAAGATATTTGGGCTATAGGATGTATATTTGCAGAGCTTCTAACGTCAGAGCCAATTTTTCATTGTCGACAGGAAGATATCAAAACTAGTAACCCTTATCATCACGACCAGCTGGATAGAATATTTAATGTCATGGGATTTCCTGCAGGTATACATTTCCAGAAAGCATTTAAATAAATGGGACAAAAAGAACTGGCTGAATCTGTGGTTTCAACAGCGCTCTCCAACTTCTTCCATAGAATGGGCCAGTATACAAAATGTTGGCTGGCCAAGTGTATTAAAATGAGTATGTCATTAAAGTGAATCATAGATAAATCAGGTCACAGTGGAGGCCTACTTCTGCCCTAAAGGCCTCAAGGTGGACAGTCCTGAATTAAAATATAATACATTTTTTTTTTTTTTTTAAACCTAGAGGTAACCTTTAATTTATACTCAAAATGGAGAAAAATTGCCAGAGTACGGTTTGCCTTTAAAAAGATTTATTACAGCAAATAGATGTTAGTACCACAATTTGGCCAAAATATGTAAACTCATGTGCCACATCAAGGCCCCTCAATGTATGCGGGTCCTACATTCTAAGTGCATTTACAGGTATGTCCCCCAGCAAGCAGTGTGACTGAGCAGTAAGCACGCTTACCCTTAATGGAGAATTCAACTGTTTAGCCAAAAAAACCCTACCCCCCACCCCACGTAGACCCATCCTCCCCCCCAGGATAGCTGCCCCCCGGGGAAATGCCCCTAACTTTATACTTACCCCTCGGTGCAGATTCAGGCATCAGACTTCACAGCAGCCATCTTCGGTGTATTCCGGCGCTTCGGCAATTTCCATCCATTTCGGCTCATGTGCAATTGTCTCAAACCGGTAAATTGCTCTGACTGGGCATGCGCCGCTTCGCCCGTCTCCCACTCGGCTTACCGAAGACCCGGAAGATCGCTGCAGGGAAGTCCGATGAATGAATCTGCACCGAGGGGCAAGTATAAATTTAGGGACATTTCCCTGGCGGCAGCTAGCCTGGGGGGGAGGGGGGGTCTACTTGGGGGGGGGTTTCGGCTAAACGGTTGACTTCTCCTTTAACTCGGGAGCTCTAGTAAGAAAGAAGGGAGCTCTTAAAGGGGTTGTTAACCTTTGAGATAACTTTTAGTATGATGTAGAGTGATATTCTGAGACCGTTTGCGATTGGTTTTAATTTTTTTTGTTTAAGGTTTTTGACTTATTTAGCTTATAATTCAGCAACTCTTCAATTTGCATTTTAAGCAGTCTGGTTGCTAAGGTCCAAATTACCCTAGCAACCATGCATTTATTTGAATAAGAGAACGGGATATGAAGAGGCCTGAATAGAAAGATGAGTAATAAAAAGAAGCTATAACAATAAATGTGTAGCCTTACAGGCCATTTGTTTCTTAGAAGGGGTCAGCGATGCCCATTTGAAAACTGCAAAAAGTCAGAAGAAAAAGGCAGATAGCTATAAAAAATAAATAATGAAAACCAATAGAAATGTTTCTTAGAATTGGCCATTCTATAACATACTAAAAGTTACCTTAATGGTGAACCACCCCTTTAAGCCCCAGCCAATAAACCTAAAACTGTAAATAATTCCCTGTTTTAAAAGCTGAATAGCAGCTATAGGCAATATTTGGCAATAATTTGTACACGAAACACAGAAAGAAATCGCCAGCGCTCAGTCTGACCCACGCTGTGGCATTGACCAGCTGCTTAGGAGCACCCTTGTGCCAGCGCTCGGTCTAACCCAAAACCTTTAATTTATGCTTATTTGTTTAGATAAAGATTGGGAAGACATTAAAAAGATGCCTGAGCATTCAACTCTAATAAAGGACTTCCGCAGGAACACGTAAGTAAACCCAAACTCTTCTGTAGGTCACACCAACAGCTGTCTTTTCCACCGCTGGTATATCACAGATTAGTCATGTTATTTGCAAAGCTGATTGTACTGAATTGAAAGACATCTGACATTCTTTTTTGGGCCAGCCTACCAAACTTGGCTGTGTAATCCAACCCCAACTTATTTTCCCCAGTGTCACGGGTACACTACTGCAAATAGTGGTGGTTGACAAAAAAAATAAATTGCATGTTCTCAACCAAACAGGGTTACCAGTGACTGACTTAGATCAACATGGATTTATTTATTACATGCACTCCTCTATAATTCCACTGTCTAGTGTTCCTTTATGTTACTTTGATTAAAAAAAAAAAAAAAAGTGTTTTTTGGGGGGTGGGTTTTGGTTTCGATTTCTTTGACCTTCTAACACCCATCAGTCGTCACAAACACCTGCCCTGTGGAATTCATGGTGGAATAGTTGTGGATCGGAATTGCTGAAAGGTTGCCAGGAACCTTGTAGCATCCACCCTGTTGGCCTCCAAACCAATGAAATGTAAGCGTCAAATGCTGGATCTGCTCTTGAAAACGTGCTGCGAAGCATACATGTCACTGTAAAAATATTCATAGTTACATAGTTTGGGTTAAAAACAAAGACAAAAGTCCCTCTAGACAGAAAAGAAAAAAGATAAAAACAATTGCTGTTCAGTCAGCACTCTATATATCATGCACAAAGCCAGGAACTTACAGAATGGGTATGGAAGACCTGGACTGGCCTGCACAGATTCCTAACCTCAAACCAGCTGAACACTGCATGGATACTTTTATGTGTATGTATTTTAGGAGTGTGTGTGAGTGCAGGTGCACTTGCTGGAGGACCTATGGTACATTTTCCATATTTTGATGTTTCAGGTACACCAACTGCAGCCTTATAAAATACATGGAAAAGCATAAAGTAAAACCAGACAGCAAAACATTCCACTTGGTAAGTGTTCGTGCCATGCACAAAGGCTCAAAAATGTATTCCTTGCATTGTGACTCACACCTGTGCTTCTGTGTGCCTCAGCCTGAAACCATGGGGGGGGGGGTTAGATGCTGTTTTCTCTATCACCACAAATACATTGATGGCGAAGAACCTCCAATGTGAGACATTGACTTAAGAGGTCATCTTGAATCCCCCCAATAGCTCATGTGAATTGTTTTCAATAATAGGAACTTTAAGATACAATTATAAAAATACAGACCTAACACAGACTTTTGCAAACCTGACTGTCCTATGTAAGTTATGACTTTAAACATTAAGGGTCAGAAAACTGTCAAATTAGACTAGGGAGTTATTCAAATTCGATTTTCGAGATCTATCATACATTGGCCCTTTAAGAACTCAAATTTGAATATTAGCCACCTAAAACCTGCCACATTGCTGTTCAAGTCAATGGGTGACCTCCAGGGATCAATTTGGAGTTGTTTGCAGCCTTCCTGACATCAAGTTTTTAAAATTCGAATTGAATTTGATTCGAGTTTTCTGGTCGATCCTATTCCTGTTATCCAGAATGCTTGGGGCCTGATAACAGATCTTTCCATAGTTTGGATCTTCATGCCATACGTCTACTAGAAAATTAAGACAGATATCAGCAGCACACTGTCGATTTGAAGAAATTGTGAAGTTTATTGTGTCATTCAAAAAAAGGGCCCCTTTTTTGAATGACACAATAAACTTCACAATTTCTTCAAATCGACATTGTGCTGCTGATATCTGTCTTAATTGTATTGTTTGACCCTGGAAGCAGGCATGGGTCCTTCAGCTTAGCACCTGATACCGCAAAAGGTATTTAAACAGGGTTTTAAGCTCTCTGCCTTTGATATTGTATAAGTTTACTAGAAAATCACATAAACATTAAATAAACCCAATAGGCTGGTTTTGCTTCCAATAGGGATTACCGTATATACTCGAGTATAAGCAGAGTTTTTCAGCCCCCAAAATATGCTGAAAAAGTCTGCCTCGGCTTATACTCTGGTAAAGCACAAAAATGGTCGCCGGCGTTTAAGAATAGTCGCCGGTGTCCAAGAATAGTCTCCAAGAATATTCGCCGGCGTCCAAAAACGAGACGCCAGCACCTCCAATGGGAGCAGAAACCCTCAATTTTTTGGTTGAAACTTACCAGAAGCTGCTGCATTTCTCACCCTAGGCTTATACTCGAGTCAATAAGGTTTCCCAGTTTATAGAGGTAAAATTAGGTACCTCGGCTTATACTCGGGACGGCTTATACTCGAGTATATACGGTAATTATAGGGATGCACTAAATCCACTATTTTGGATTCGGCCGAATCCTTTGTGAAAGATTCAGGTGAATACCGAACTGAATTGGAATCCTAATTTGCATATGCAAATTAGGGGTGGGAAGGGGAAGCCGTTTTTTACTTCCTTGTTTTCGTGCGATTTCCCTCCCTGTCCCTAATTTGCATATGCAAATTTGGATTCGGTTCAGCCAGGCAGAAGGATTTGGCCAAATCCATCTGAAAAAGGCCAAATGCTGGCTGAATCCCGAACTGAATCCTAGATTCGGTGCATCCCTAATTAATTATATCTTAGTTTGGATTAAGTACAAGCTACTGTTTTATTATTAGAGAGAAAAAGGGAATCGCTTTTAAAAATTTGGATTATTTGGCTTAAATGGAGAGCTGCAACAGACAAACCTTCTTACAGACAGAATTGATTATAAGCTTGAAAAGCTGGACATCGTAGGACCTATAGATATAACTAGAATCGCTTTCTGATGCTGGTTTCGGACTCTTCGAGATACCTGTGGGTTGCACAATTTCATACAAATTGCCTAGTGTGATTATGAAACAGACAAAATCTTGTATTACTTTCCCATCACTGTACTGCTTCTGACCTACAGAGAATTTTGCGTTAACTTTTAGTAAACACTTCTTGACAATGTTAAAATCAGTTGTGCCTGATATCTGTTTATAAAATGTACTCATGGTGTGATTATAACCTCTCTGTTCTTTGCTTCTAAGCTTCAGAAATTGCTCACAATGGACCCAATCAAAAGAATTTCCTCAGAGCAAGCTATGCAGGATCCATATTTTCTAGAAGATCCACTTCCTACTTCAGAGTGAGTAACCGGCCTATTACAGATCTCCCAATATTAACTCCAATGCCTAAATATTGTGTTTGAACTGGGAATATATCATAGAATATTTGGCATTTGCTCTGCATGTCCATTTGAAGTAGGGATGCACTGAATCCACTATTTGGGATTCGGCTGAATCCTTTGTTAAAGATTCGGCTGAATACCGAATCCGAGTTTGCAAATTAGAGGCGGAAAAGGAAAAAGTGGGGAAACATTTTTTTACTTGTTTTGTGGCTAAAAATCACACGAGTTCCCTTTCTGCCCCTAATTTACATATGCAAATTAGGATTCTGTTCGGCCAGGCACAAGGATTTGGCCAAATCCGAATCCTGCTGAAAAAGGCCGAACCGAATCCTGGATTCGGTTCATCCCTAATTTGAAGTGTTTGTCATCTGTTTGGATCGTATATTTACACCTTGTATATCTGTAAAGCATCTGCATGTTTTTAATTATATCTTAAACATTAAATAAGGAAATACATAATAATGAAACTTCAATGATATTCAGTAGTTTCCTCATATATAATTTACCGACATACCCTGCTCAAACATTTGAACTGGTTTCCCCCCAGCTTCCAAGTTAGTAGCAAGTTAGAGAAGTTTTGAATAAAGAACTAGAATTATAAATCCCTTGAATCCTGGCAGCCTTACAATGTATAATGGTTTGATGGCGGAACACTACAATTAATTGCACATAGTCTGCCAAATATTGAAAAATGACCTGGAGGGGGAAAAGAAACCAATGTTTTAGCTGATGATCACACACTCACTAGACAGAAGGTAACCAATATTGTTCCTTGCCAGTGTTTTTGCAGGCTGCCAGATTCCATATCCCAAGCGAGAGTTTTTGACCGAAGAGGAACCTGATGATAAGGGAGACAAAGTAAGCTTTGCATTTTTTTCCTTTCTACAAAGCCTTTGGCTCTTGCTAACTGCAATCAGTTTAACCAGTTACTAGGATATTTCACCCTTGCACGATAACTTTACATGTTTGAGGATGTTCAAACTGAGTCTCGTATATTTCCAGCAAATTATCAGTAGGCGTTAAACCATTTCAGCGATGTGTAAAGTTATTTGGTAATGTAACTGCCATTGATCACATTGTTTAGCCCTTCATGTTCGTTGCACTGCTGGTCCTGAAAGGAGAACTGTCGCGAAAATGAAAATTTAATGTAATTTCATCAATCTGAAATAAGAAAGTTCTAAGTACAAACAATTAAATATTCTGCATTGTTTCTGAAATAATCAAGTTTTCTTCATTATCCCTCTCTCAGCATCTGTTTCTCTGCAGTTGGGTGTCGGATATTCATTGACAGTTAGATCCAATATATCTTATAGGGGGCTCCTTTTGCCTAGAAGATGTATTAGAGCTCACTCTATTAAAATCACCAGACGTCATGTCTCTCTACATGCAGGATTTGTGCAAAAGGCAGTAATTTTGTTAGATTTTGTTTGTACTGGAATCAGTTATTTGAGTGAGCTCTAATACATCTGCTAGGAAAGGAAGCCCCCCTATAAGATATATTGGATCTAACTGTCAATGAATATCTGACACCCAACTGCTGCATGAAGAGAGAATGAAGAGAAACAGATGCTGAGAGAGTGATAGTGAAGATAATATTTCAGAAACGATGCAGAATATTTAATTGGTTGTATTTGCAAAGTGTCTTATTTCAGTATGAGGAAGCTTAAATTAAATTTTAATTTTGGCGATAGTTCCCCTTGAAGCAATACTGTTGTAGTCAAGCTATTGCTCCATTCCCACAATGCCTTGTACACTTTCCCCGCAGTTCTGTTAATTGCATAACATACAAAATATTGCAAGGAGAATTGATTCTTTGATGACTACTGCAACATTGTTTGGGGAGTACATGAAGACGGAACCAGCAGGTTATGGACAAATACTGATTTTCATAGCAACTATATTTGCCTTTATTATGCTGAATGTTATGTTTGGGTTTGCAATCCTTTCAAGAAAATGATTTTCCCTGTGGGACTTAAATTACTAAGTAATTAGTTATGAAAACATTGACTAAACTTTTTAAAGGGTGAACAGCAGGTGTATAGGGATTGTGTAAATTCAGTTTCATGGGCAAACTTTGCGTTACCGATATATTGACAATCCACACACATTGAGGCACATTTATCAAAGGTCAAATTTCAAATTCCTGTGACTTTTTAAAAAACGTTCCTTATCTCCCATATATTCAAACAATCAAAATGTATTCGAATTTAATTTTTAAAACTCGGATGACTTATTCGAAAACTCGAATCGAAGTCAAAAAGGCTGTAAACGGCTCCAAATTGATCCCTGGACCTCTCCCATTGACATAAAGGGCATGTAAAGTCTAACATAGAATAAGGCTAGAAATGCTGTATTTTGTATACTAAACATAAACATGAATTTACTGCACCACAAGCCTAATCAAACAAATAATTTATGCTTTCAAAGTTGGCCACAGGGGGTCACCATCTTGTAACTTTGTTAAACATCTTTGCAAGACTAAGACTGTGCACATGCTCAGTGTGGTCTGGGCTGCTTAGGGATCATCATAAACAAAGCTGCTTGAGTTCTGCATGGCTGGAAAGTAAGGAGGGGGCTCCCCCTGCTGTTCATAAGTATGATTGTTTCCCTGCTCAGCAGTTAGGGACCGTCTGACAATTCCTATCCACAGCAGTAAATGAAGGGAGAATTTCACTGCATACAGTCAGGTTTGTTAAAAAAACAGTACACATTTTTTAATTAAAGTATATTGGAGATAGGTTTCTTTTTCAAGTACAAATGGGATTTTATTTTTTTTGCCTTTACATGCCCTTTAAACAGCAATTTGGCAGGTTTTAGGTGGCGAATCATTTAATTTGAATTCTTAAATTGCCATAAATCTTGAAAATCAAATTAGAATTTTTTTTTAAAAACTCAAATTGAATTTGAACAACTCCTTATCTAATTTGACAGTTTTGACCATAAAAAATTTTGAAATTTAGAATTTTCAATTATACCCTTGATAAATCTGCCTCATTGTGTGCTGCATTGTTTCTTAATTTCTGTGCTGTAAATCTATAATTGGTCAGTGTAATGTGCCTATAGGCCAGGCTGGGCCAAAATCAGCCTGCTGAAATCCGCTGAAAGCCCCTCACAGCAAGCGTATCTTCTTTTATGTCAGGAAGCCTTGTGCAGGTTCTGGAGAGAAAACACTTGGTGCATTTTGGCAAAGAAACCCTAGCCTTAAATAAGCGCGCATTTGTACAATGTATTTATTTTTTGGAATTTCACATTTGTACAATGTATTTATTTTTTGGAATTTCACATTACCTCTGGATTACAGAGGAAGTAAAAGCCATTGAGCAGTTTTGCAGTTGTTATATGGGCACTTGACCCTGTACTAAAGGAAAAAAGGGCACTGCACATGAGCGAATGGAAACATTAAGCATCATCCTCTCACATCTGGCAGGAGGCAGTTCCAGATTATTCTTGGTGAGAGAAATTTTCCTGTGCCCTATGCGCAAGCCTCTGAAAGGGGAACTATTGTGAAAATTTAATATAATCTTCATCATACTGAAATAAGACATTTTCTAAATACAATTAATTCAAAATTCTGTACTGTTTCTGAAATAATCAACTTTATCTTCACTATCCCTCTCTCAGCATTTTTTTCTCTTCATTCTGGCTTCATGCAGCAGTTGGCTTCAGAAACAGTACAGAATTGTATCTACAAACTTTCTTCAGTATGATGCTTATTGTAAATTTTCATTTTCACGATAGTTCCTGTTTAAAGTGAATGTTTTTAAAAATAAGTCTACTATACACTGAGGCAGATTTACTAAGGGTCGAATTTCGAAGTTAAAAAAACGTTGAAATTCGACCCTCGAATTGAAATCCTTCGACTTTGAATATTGAAGTCGAAGGATTTTTCACCGAATTTAGCGTTCGAACGATCGAATAGAAAATGTTTGATCGAACGATTAAATCGTTCAATTCGAACGATTTTTAGCAATTGATCAAAGTATTTTTATTCAACCAAAAAAAAACGTAGAAAAGTGCTCTGGAAGGTCCCCATAGCCTAACATTGCACTTCGTTAGCTTTAATTTGGCGATGTATGAAGTCAAAGTTTTTTTTAAAGAGACAGTACTTCGATTATCGAATAGTCTAACGATTTTTACTTTGAACCGTTCGAAACGAGGTCAAAGGTCGTAGTAGCCTATTCGATGGTCGAAGTACCCAAAAAATTACTTCGAAGTTCGAACTTTTTTAACTTCGAAAATTCACTCGAGCTTAGTAAATCTGCCCCTAAATATATTGCATCATTGTATGTATGTATGTATGTATGTATGTATGTATGTATGTATACCAGTTAGTGAGAATATCTGTTGTCTCTCCTAGATACACCTGAATGTTGCCGGCATGTTTCCTTTTTCATTTTCTCCCATTAAATCCTATAATTTACAGGCGTTTGACTGGTCCTAAATATGTATGTGTTTGTAACAGGACCCTGTATAGGACATGCGTGTGTTTGCAGCAGGACCTTGTATATTAAAGGGGTTGTTCACCTTTAAATTAACTTTTAGTATGATGTAGCAATAACAATACATTTGTAACCTTACAGGGCATTTGTTGTTTTTAGATGGAGCCAGTGACCCCTATTTGAAAGCTGGAACAACTCTATAAAAAATAACTAATGAAGACCTATTTAAATGTTGCTTAGAATTGGCCATTCTATAACATACGGAAAGTTAATTTCAAGGTGAACCACCCCTTTAAAGGAAAACGATACCCCCGAAATTAATACTAAAGCAACAGTTTATATCAAATTAAGTGACATATTAAAGAATCTTACCAAACTGGAATATATATATTTAAGTAAATATTGCCCTTTTACATCTCTTGCCTTGAACCACCATTATGTGATGGTCTGTGTGCTGTCTTAGAGATCACCTGACCAGAAATACTGCAGCTCTAACTGTAACAGGAAGAAGTGTGGAAGCAAAAGACACAACTCTGTCTGTTAATTGGCTCATGTGACCTAACATGTATAGTTTGTTTGTGTGCACAGTGAATCATACAATCCCAGGGGGCGGCCCTTATTTTATAAAATGTCAATTTTCTATTTATGATTACCCAATGGCACATACTACTAGAAAAATATATTATAATGAAAATGGTTTATTTACATGAAGCAGGGTTTTACACATGAGCTGTTTTATGCAATATCTTTTTAAAGAGACCTACATTGTTTGGGGGGGTATAGTTTTTCTTTAAGATGTGCAGAACAGTATATACTATGTACTCACTCATAGCTCAGATTACAGCAGGGAGGGGAGGGAGAGAAAAGCAAACTGAGCATGCTCAAGCCCTAGCCCTGGAGGATTAAGCTGAAAACAGGAAGTCTGATACAGAAGCCTGTGTGTACACAATAGAAGGACAGTAATGCAGTGTTTCTTTTGACAGAGGACTCAGAGCAGAATTACTTTGAGGGTTTACTGGTGTATTTATATAGACCTTTCTGATACAACTGACTTCATCTTAACCTTTCCTTTAAGGCAGGATTTAAGTAGTTCCACCTTTTGTATCTTGAGTTCCAGGTTTCATGTTACTACAGGTATGGGACCTGTTATCCAAAATGCTTGGGACCTGGGGTTTTCCAGATAATGGATCTTTCTGTAAAATGGATGTTCATATCTTGTCTACTAGAAAATCATGTAAACATTAAATAAACCCAATAGGCTGGTTTTGCTTCCAATAAGGAATATATAGAATTATATCTTAGTTGGGATCAAATACAAGTTACTGTTTTATTATCACAGACAAAAAGGAAATAATTTTTAAAAATGTGGATTTTTTGATTATAATGGAGTCTATGGGAGATGGCCTTTCTTTAATTCAGAGCTTATTGGATAATGGGTTTTGGGACAACGGATCCTATACCTGAACTATAATGGTTTTTCACCCAGTCAATTAAATATAGTTAGTTATCCTCAAAGCTTCAAAATAATAGTGATGTTTTTTTCCTTCTGGGGGTGTGTGTGTTCTCTAGAGGCAATACTCATGGATCAGCTCAGCCACCGCTTTCAGCTTTTGGCACATACCCCTGCCCTTTAACACAACTGGCAGCTACAATTCACTTTCCCCTAACCTCGCTCACACACATTCAAAATTCTAAGTTTTTTTTTTTTTTTTTTTTTGGACATATTAATGATCATTTACTCCTGTAGCTCAATTATTTCTTTGGAGTGTATATATTGACATTTCGCATCCGCTGCTCATACGAGTAAATTACAGTAAAAATAAAATGTAACTTATGCACAATATAGCTCTCTCTGTCAGACTGAGGCACATAAAATATACAATTTATCCATTTTATCAGGGAGAGAAACTTCCCGCAGACTAAAGGGCACCAATAAAACTGCATGTCCAGCCATTCCATGTACATGGTGAGAATACAGTAAAGCTGTTCCCCCTTTAAAGGAACAGTTCAGTATAAAAATAAAAACTGGGTAAATAGATGGCTGTGCAAAATGAAAAATGTTTCTAATATAGTTAGTTAGCCAAAAATTTAATGTATAAAGGCTGAAGTGACTGGATGTCTAACAGAACACTACTTCCTGCTTTTCAGCTTTCTTGGTTTCCACTGATTGGTTACCAGGCAGTAACCAATCAGAGACTTGAGGGGGGCAAATGGGTCATAACTGTTGTTTTTGAATCTGAGCTGAATGCTGAGGATCAATTGCAAACTCACTGAACAATTATATCTCAGGTGGTCTCCCTTAAAGTCACTAACTCAGAGTTAGAGAGCTGAAAAGCAGGAAGTAGTGTTCTGGCTATTGTGTTAGACATCCAGTCACTCCAGCCTTTATACATTACATTTTTGACTAACTAACTATATTAGAAAAATTGTTTATTTTGCACAGCCTATCTATTTACCCAGCGGTTACTTTAACATTGAACTGTTCCTTTAAAGAATGTAAAGCAATATAAGTGACCTGCCCCGCTACCCCTGTTACTAACATGAGCCAATTAAAGAGCCAGACCTTTCTGTTTCTTACTATTTGGAGATATAATTCCCTCCAGTTGTACCTGCTGGGAAGAGACACGGTTTAATAACTTTCCTAATCAGTGGAAATAATTTTTACACCCGGGAACAGAGAGAGAATTTTTTTAACAATGGATCAACTCCAAGACAATAATATTCCCCATAGGGGACATTCACGTTGTCCGTAACTAACCACTGTGGGAAGTATAACAGCACTGATAATTAATCTCTGAGATATACTTTGGGGGGAAGACTGTAATTTTCACAGGTTATGAATAGAGTAGAGCAAGTTAGAAGGAAGCTTGGGTGTGGCAGTGTTATGGTAACTGAGGTTTGAAATTGTAGTATTGGATTCAAAATAAAAATAATTCCAATTCCTCCATGTCTACTCACATCAGTGCTGGAATTGGGGAGGGATGCACGGGGATGCCATCCCTTCCCTTCTTTATTTCTGTGAAATAGTATCCCCTCAGTGGGGGATGCAAGAGTTTTGAATCCTCGAACTTTATTTTGCTCCTCTCCACTTCTGCATGCAAATAAAATGCAGAGGTTAAATATAATAAAGTTAAATATATAGAGGATAAAAGGAGAGAAAATATTGCTGGGAGAGAGGTAGAAAAGATAGAGAAATATTATAGGAGAATATGGCTAAAAATTACATATTTTATAAAATGCCCTTATGGAAAATTCCTTTGGATAAGCATCTGCATGTTGATCCATTATAGACCTGCAGTATGATCCAGTCATTAAAGAAGAACTAAACCCTAAAAATGAATATGGCTAAAAGTGCTGTATTTTATATAGTGAACTTATTGCACCAGCCTAAAGTTTCAGCTTGTCAATAGCAGCAATGATCCAGGACTTCAAACTTGTCACAGGGGGTCACCATCTTGGAAAGTGTCTGTGACACTCACATGCTCAGTGGGCTCTGAGCAGCTGTTGAGAAGCTAAGCTTAGGGGTCGTCACTAATTATCCAGCAGAAAATGAAGTTGGTCTGTAATATAAGCGGATGCTACAGGGCTGATTATTAAATTCTGATGCTAATTGCACTGGTTTCTGTGCTGCCATGTAGTAATTATCTGTATTAATTACTAATCAGCCTTATATTGTGACATCTCTATTCTATTTGTACTGTATATTGTGAGTGGGTCCCTAAGCTCAGTAAGTGACAGCAGCACAGAGCATGTGCAGTCAATCAGCAGAAAATATGGGGAGCTACTGGGGCATCTTTGGAGACACAGATCTTTACTGCTAAAGGTATGTGGTTGCCTTGGGCTGGTACAGAAGCACAAAACATAATGAACAACATTTCTAGCTACTTCTTTATTTAGGCTTTAGTTCTCCTGTAAACAGATAAAGAAGGTGGAGGCATCAGAGAGAGTTATAGAGAAAAGGAGAGAAGGGGAAACATAAACAGACAATTAAGGTATTAAACAGCAGTAGATTAAGTAATAGTGAGAGAATGATATATAGGAAATATAGAATATTATGGGGTTGTGCTATGTAATCAAATTTAGAGAAGAACAGCACCTTGATAATGAATAAAAAGGCCTTTATTTGAACATGGCACAGACCAGTTTACAGCAACGGTTCAAGCCGTTCCCCGGCTTTTTTTCAAGCTAACACACCTGGTCACATAGACTTCCTTTTAAACACATTAAAACAGCGCCATCTATGGAATAAGTGGCAACAATGTAACAATCAATGGTAACATATAAAGAACATTTTTATCCATTTCGGAAACGAGTGTAGCCACTTGAAAAGAAAGCTAATCAGCCTTTCCTCAATATAATGCGCAGAGGTCAATTACCTGTAAAAACACAATATTTACAATAAGAATAAAAACCCAATAAATATAATTTTAAAAGATCATATGTAAATCATATTCTCTGTTTAGGCCATTTGACACAAGGGTTTCCAGGCGGCGGATCCAAAAGGCTTCCTTTTTCAATAGCCTCTTTGATCTATCACCGCCCCCGTCGTGATTGGGGTACATGATCCACCACCTGGAACTTCAGTTGTTGTACCCCATGTCCCATCTGTATAAAATGGCCGGCAACTGCCTGATCAGCCTTTCCAGTTTTAATTGCAGACTTGTGTTCCCTAATTCTGTCTCGGACCTGGGAGTGGTCTGCCCAACATATAGTAGCCCACAATGACACTTAATAACATATACCGCGAACATAGTCAAGCAGGTACAGTACCCATTGACAGGGCCGCCATCAGAAATCACGGGGCCCCGTACGGCAAAATTTCCTGGGGCCCCGTATGGCAAAATTTCCTGGGCCCCCTGGTCCCCGCCCACCAGATCCTGCCCCCAAGCCCCATCCCCAAAAAAAACATTTGTGGTCAGGGCCCCCCTATAAATTAAAAAAAATCATTGGTGGTCAGGGCCCTCCTATAAGTTAAAAAAAAATAATTGGTGGTTAGGGCCCCCCCTATAAGTTAAAAAAAATTCATTGGTGGTCAGGGCCCCCCTATAAGTTAAAAAAAATTCATTGGTGGTCAGGGCCCCCCTATAAGTTAAAAAAAATAATTGGTGGTTAGGGCCCCCCCTATAAGTTAAAACAATTCATTAGTGATCAGGGCCCCCCAATATATTAAAAAACACAGTGATGACTGAAACATTGGTGGTCAGGGACCCGTAGAATATAATAGAAAAAAATCATTGGTGACCAGGGGTTCAATAAACTAAAAAAACAAAAACATTAAGTCCCCCCCCTCTCAGTGAGCTGCAGAATCGGGTAGGGTGGGTGGAGCTATAGTGCTTAGTAGTCCTGGTAGATCTACACAGGGATTGGATAGGCTTATCCAATCACCATGCGGCTCTAGGGAAACTACCAATAGTCTAGAAGCTGGGGAGGTGAAAGACATGTAGAAGAAGCACCGCCCTCCCCACACGATTCTGCAGTTTCCTGACAGCAGTGGGGGCCCGGCTACATCGTGAGTACAGCGGCCGGGCACCCCTAAGACCCAAAAATCATGGGGCCCAGGACAACTGTCCCCCCAGTCCCCCCCTGATGGCAGCCCTGCCCATTGATAATGATAGGAGTACCCTTTTGTGGATGATAGACATGGGGGCTTTAAGACAATTAGTACAACAGTTACAGCTCAGGCATGGGAATGTCCAATGCCTCTTAGGCTGTGACAACAATGGTGTAATGTTGTGCTGTGTTATGACACACAATACACAGAAAAGGTGCTGAGAAGAAGCTGAATTGGCAGCCAGGAAAAGTCATACGTTTGCACAATTTTCATTTTAAAGCTATGCATACTGGGCACCAAACTGTGCATTAGAAGGAAATACCAAAAAGTCAATAGCAAACTGGCTTTGTTTTAAAGTGGGTGAAATCAGAAAGTATTGGTGCATGAGGCTTTTTATAATAATGGGTGTGGCTTATGGTTGTGGGAGGGGCTTGTTTTAGCACACTGTGTTACTCTCACCACAAAGAGCATCTTTCCACTTTGTTCACTCCAATTCAAGCACTGACTCACGTGCCCTTGTTCTCAAGAATTGGGTTGAAGGAAGGTATTGAATCTTCCCCCCCCCCCACCACCTTTATCCAGGAGTTGGGTGTCATGCCTACAAATGAGAGAGCTGATCAAGAACATTAAAGTATCCTGTTGCTACTCCCCCATCATGTCATGGAGATGTGATTAGCTTTTTTACCTGGCTGAAGGTATCTGTACGTGGAGGTAGAATCCTGCAGCAGGTCGGGTACCCGCAGAAAAAGCGGGCACCCTGCAGAATGAGGGGAAGATTTTCAGGTGCGGATATAAACACAGATGTGCAGGTCGGTTTGCGGGTCTCATCTAAATTTTATATCTTATGTCTAAATATTGTCTATATTTTACTCCGTTTATAGTTTTACAAAACTTGTTTCTGTCCCCGCCCACTTTTGATGTCACTTCCGGTTTGCAGCACCATCACTTCCTGTTTGATGGTGGTCGGCAGGTTGCGGATAAGGCAGTTCCGGGTCGGGTAACGGATCAAAGTGAATAAATATGCGGGTTGCGGTCCGGGTCACAGGCTGAGGGTTGCGGGTTTGGGTCGGGTCCGCGCAGGACTCTTATCTTAGGACCCTCCAGAGAGGCTGATACTAAGGGCCACTCTCCCAACAATTAGATGTTGTCAGTGCAAAATCGAATAGGTGATTTATAGATCTATGAAAGGACTCGTGAGAATTGTTTTTGGCTGGGGCCCACCAGTGAGACACAGTATATAATATGGTTCTCTAGGCCCATTCTTGCTATTTTTACAGCCATTTTTCCAGTTTCCATTTGCCTTAAACCTTGTTTTTTCTTTCAACCCCTATAGAAAAACCAACAGCAGCAGCAAGGCAATAACCATACAAATGGAACAGGTCACCCAGGAAATCAAGATAACAGTCACGCACAAGGGCCACCTCTGAAGAAAGTGAGAGTTGTTCCCCCTACCACTACCTCAGGTGGACTCATAATGACCTCAGACTATCAGGTAACATGCTTTTTTTGTTGTTGCATTTTTTCTCTCTATCCCCCTCCCCTTATTCAAACCGCAAATAGCATTGCAGTATGGCCAGGAAAATAGAATGACTGTAGCTGCATAACTACTGTTAAGCCCATTAGTAATGGTACCCCTATACAATGCCTTTAGTCTTGCACATAATAGTAATAAAAAAATTGTAGCCTCACAGAACAATATGTTTTTGGTTGCTGGGGTCAATGACCCCCTTTTGTAAGCCAGAAATAGGCAGAAGAGGAAGAGAAGATAATTCCAAAACCAGAAAAAAATTAAGAATTGGTATTCTATAACATATTTAGGGGCAGATTTATCAAAATTCGAAATTTCTAATTTTTTTTATGGTCAAAACTGTCATTCGACTAGGGAGTTATTCAAATTCGATTTGAGTTTTTAAAAAAACTCGAATTCGATTTTCGAGTCTTATTATCATACTCTGGCCGTTTAAGAACTCAGTTCGACCATTCACCACCTAAAACCTGCCGAATTGCTGTTGAAGTCAATGGGAGAGGTCGACGGATCATTTTTGAGTTGTTTGCAGCCTTCTTGACATTCTAGTTTTTTTCAGAGAAAAAACTCAAATCGAGTTTTTTTTTTTTAATTCGAATCGAGTTTTTTAAATTCGAATCAAATTCGATTCAAGTTTTCAGGACGATTCCATTCATTCATTGCTCGAAAAAGACAAAGTCCATCAAGTTCAACCCCTCCAAATGAAAACCCAGCATCCATACACACCCCTCCCTACTTTCACATAAATTATATAAACCCATATCTATACTAACTATAGGGTAGAGGCACACAATGCTATTTGGGGGAGATGATTCGCCCAGCGACAAATCATCTCTTCTTCGGGCGACTAATCTCCCAACAATGCCTTCCTGAATCACTGGCGGGATGGCATACGTATCGATTTGTTTTCCGAAGTTGCCCGAACTTGCTTCACGGAAAGCAAAGCGTTCAGAGTGCCATCCCGTCAGCATTGCGGGGAGATTGGTCGCCCAAAGAAGAAGCGATTTGTCGCTGGCCGACTAATCTCCACCAAATAGGGTTGTGTGCCTCTACACATAGAGTTTAGTATTACAATAGCCAGGGCCGCCATCAGGGGGGACAGTTGTGGGGGGCCCCGAGGGTAAGGGGGGCCCGACCACGCCACACTTACTTGATTAGCCGGGCCCCCCATCCATAGCCAGGGGGCCCAGGAAATTTTGTCGTATGGGGCCCTGTGATTTCTGATGGTGGTCCTGACAATAGCCTTTGATATTATGTCTGTCCAAGAAATCATCCAAGCCATTCTTAAAGGCATTAACTGAATAATTTATTAAATAAAATATCATGGGGTGGTGTACCTTGTTTTTGTAGTCAGAACAGGACAGTCTGTTGTGGGCCAATTGAGGGCAGAGAACGGGAGCTGAGTTATAATGGCAGGTCTAACTGCAGTCTCTCCTATCCCATCAGACCCTCTTAACATTGAACCAACGGTTTATCATTCATCTGGTTACACTGACTTGTCTGTGCTATGGTTGGCATTTAAAAAAGAACTAAGCCCTAAAAATGAATATGGATAGAAATGTCATATTTTATTTACTGAATATACTGAACCAGCCTAAAGGTTCAGCATCTTTATAGTAATAAAAATCTAGGCCTTCAAAGTTCGCATCCCATCTTGGATTCTATTTGGAGTGTCAGTGACACGCACATGCTCAGTGGGCTTTCATCAGCTGTTGAGAAACTAACCTTAGGGATCACATCAAGCAGAAAATGAGGTTGCTACAGGGCTGATCATTCAATTCTGATGCTAATTCTGCTGCTTTCTGAGCTGTCATGTTCCAGTAATCTAAATTATTTACTAATAAGCCTTATATTGTGACATTTTATATTCTAGATATTCAGTATATTGTGAGTCAGTCCCTAAACTCAGTAAGTGTCGATATCAGGTTAGGAGGCGCACACCCTAGGAAACCATGCTGAGGTGCTAATCCCAAGGAGGCGCCCCATGTGGGTGTCCAAAATAAGCATGTACAAAGACCAAGTGAAGGATTGCACACTCAATTTGAAAAATAAAGAAATATTTATTACATTAAAAGCAAAAAAAAGTTACAAAGTGGTGAGCCCAGCGCACTTCGACCATGGTGGTCTTTCTCGGGCACTAAAAAATCAAAAGAAAAAGGCAGTAAGTGACAGCAGCACAGAGCATGTGTAGTAAATCAGCAAAAAAGAAGATGGGGAGCTACTGGGGCATCTTTCAAGACACAGATCTTTACTGCTAAAGGGCTGTGGTTGGCTTGGACTGGTACAGAAGCCTAAAACATCATGTACAGCATTTCTAGCTACTTCTTTAGTTAGGTTTTAGTTCTCCTGCAATACCTCCCAACTGTCCCGTTTTTAGAGTGACAGTCCCTCTTTTGACAGCTCAACCCGCAGTCCCTCGTTTGTTACTTTTTCTGGCTGTTCAGTGCAGAGAAAAATGGGACTTTCCAGTACAAAGTTTCTAACTTCATCGGCTTTTGGCAGAGAGCCCAAAACAGCCAGAGCAGCAGATAACCCAAAACAGCCAGAGCAGCAGATAACCTACTTTTGTAACAATTTTGAGATAAGCAAATAAGTAATTGTAACAATATAAGATAGCAGGTCCCTTGGGAAAATTTAGACTCACAGCTTAAAGGGCAGTTCACCTTCATTAGCAAAACTGTAATAACTGTAAAAAAAAAAAAAACAGAAATATGTTCAAACTTTTGTAAAATAAACATGGTAATTAGGGGGTGTGGCCACAAAAATGGGCGTGGTCAAAAAAATTGCCACTCTATGCACAGCAACTTTTTTGTCCCTCTTTTTATTTCAAAAATGTTGGGCGGTATGCCATTTTAGTGTCTGTTATCCGAATTGAATTCTTCATAGATATCTGCTGTATTTCCATGAATGCTTTTTATCAACCCTATAGTGTCCTTCCTTCCACAAAACAGGTACTGTATTATGTTTCTATTAAACCCTTTCTTTTTCTGTCATTTTACTCTTCTCCGAAGCGTTCCAATCCACATGCTGCTTATCAAAACCCTGGACCAAGCACATCCCAACCTCAGAGCAGCATGGGATATACATCTACCTCCCAGCAGCCTCCACAATACTCACATCAGACTCACCGGTACTGAGCTGTACCAGAGGGAAACAAACAAAAAGTCAATGCACTGTTGCTTTGGCTACAGGACTGAGCATGTAGCTGTCTGCCTGAAGCCTGGCTTTGGAATGTACAACCTGTCCAGCAGCCAAGTTATACAAACATTACAGAGAATGTAGACCCCCCCCCCATACGAAGGGTAAGAGTGCTAGCCCAGTTGGCAACGTGGATTTGCTACTTCCATAGTTTACTTGAAAATGATTCAAACTGACCAATGCATACTTTTTTTCAGTGATGGAAGCAGTTGAAGCTGTGAAAGTATGTTAGGAGCAAACACTTATTAGTATGCTTTTTTTTTTTTTTTTAAATCATGGTGAAAATATGATCCGACCAATAAGAATCGGTCTTCACTGGTATGGACACACAAAATCATTGAAAGATAAATTGTGCTGCTGTTCTGTTCAATATACATTTCTTTACACATTGTTTTCAGGTGATAAACGATTATCTCCTTGATCATTGTTTTTTGACCAGTAAATCTTTTTTTCCTCCAACACTTTATCACTCAACAAAACGTAGGGATGCACCAAATCCACTATTTTGGATTCAGCCAAACCCCGAATCCTTCGCGAAAGATTCGGCCGAACCGAATCCTAATTTAAGGATGGGAAGGGGAAAATGTTTTTTACTTCCTTGGTTTGTGACAAAGGGTAGGACTATATGGACTTTTTCGGCGCGATCCGACACATTGCAACAAAACGCATGCGACGGAAATAAGGTAAATATTGGAAATGTCGCAGCGTTGATCCGAAACGACTGTCGGATGCAGGTGAAGCGTCGTATCAACGCTGCAACATTTCATTACTTACATTATTTCTGTCGCATGCGATCTGACGCATGTGGTTTGTTGCAGCGCGTTGGATCGCACCCGAAAACGTCCATGTAGACCTACCCAAAAAGTCACGCAGTTTCCCTAGGATTTGGTTCGGCCGGGCAGAAAGATTCGGCTGAATCTGAATCCTGCTGAAAAAGGCCGAATCCCCAACCGAATCCTTGTCCTTGATTCAGTGCATCCCTAACAAAAAGCAACAAAAAAAAACCTTTTTTTTTTTTTTATGTACGAGCCTCCCAAAGATTCTATTTCAGCTTAGGTTTTAAACTTGACTAGTATTAAAGCTGCTATTTGATATGAAATATGTTTCTTTTGAAATGGATACAAACCTGTTTGCAGAGGCAAGCAAGGGCAACCGATCCTCTTCAACAATGTTTTTTAATTTTTTTTTTTTTCCTGTTGGTGTTGCTGAATTGTGAGCATGCTATGGAGTTCTGACAAAATAAAACAAAAACAAAAAAAGGCAAAAAAAATTGGAATTAAATATAGGCCTCGTTAGGGCAAGGCATCTGTTCAGGCCCTTTAAGCTGGCTTGGTGTAGTGTAATTCAGTTCAACTTCGGTTTTCTATCTTTCATTTCATGGCCCCCTTAGGGTCGTCTCTGTTGCATCGGAGAATAAAAGGTAGAAAGGCCTTAGAATTTACAAGGATACAAAACTTTAACATACAATGTACTGTATCAGACTATTTTACATTAATGACAAGTATTCTGATTTAAAAAAAACACATTGTTAACACAAGGTGTTAAGTAATAAATTTATTTTTCATAAAAGTGTTTTTTTTTTCGTTTTAAATGTGTTATCCCATTTATATTGGTGGTGTTAAAATGGATAAAGGGATATTTGTTCTTTTTCTGTGTTAAATAACAAATTGATATTTTTGAACCCTGACTTATGCATTATTTATTTATTTTAAGTCTCCTTGATCTCCTCCCCCCCCTCATTACTCCTGAATGTGTATTTAAGGTTTCTTAATAAAAGAGGACAGAAACCCTAGAAGAAAATCTAATGGAACTTGGAAGAGAATTTTGGAGCAAAGAGAACCGTTCTCTGATTACATGGAAGAAGTCATGAGGGAAGGGATGAGCAGAGCAGTTTGGTCACTGAGTAAAGGGAGATAAATTTATTGAAAAAAGCAGCATAAAAAAAAACGGCAACACCAAAAATAACCCATTTTATAGTAATTCTAAAGCAAACATGCCAGTTGTAGGCTAGGGTTAGACGGGGCGTTAAATCAGCTAGCTGAAATATTTTAGCTCTACCACAGGCAGTAGCCTCATCTGTTTTCCACGTTCTTAAGTGCTGGATTGGCTTTGCTAATATTGGACCACGAGTCTCCGCATATTGGACCACGAGTCTCCGCATATTGGACCACGAGTCTCCGCATATTGGACCACGAGTCTCCGCATATTGGACCACGAGTCTCCGCATATTGGACCACCAGTCTCCGCATATTGGACCACCAGTCTCCGCATATTGGACCACCAGTCTCCGCATATTGAACCACGAGTCTCCGCATATTGAACCACCAGTCTCCGCATATTGGACCACGAGTCTCCGCATATTGGACCGCGAGTCTCCGCATATTGAACCGCCAGTCTCCGCATATTGAACCGCCAGTCTCCGCATATTGAAGTGTATATAAAGTTATGATGAAATGGTATTTAATACCTGACAGGTTGGCAAGATTATTCCCACAATCCTCCCCACTTTGTTGGAGAGACTGTTCAGAGATGGGAAATCCTGATCAGATTTTGTGGTAATGCCCCAAATTAACATCTTTCCGGGACCAAGTTAAGTGACCATGCAGCATGTTCTCTAATCATTACCCATCTCAAAATAAAACTGATCAATCATTATTCTACGGCTGCCGTTTAGCAATCACTTTCAAATGGAAATCATCTTTGGCCCCCACTATATCGGAGGTCTTCTCTCAAGGCAGGGGCATAGAATAGGGGTGTCATTTTTTTACTGTTCCTATTAAGGCAATGTAAATAAAATAGGGCAGCTTCTCTCTACAACGGTGCTTTCTCAACAGCTCTCGACTCCCTTGATCCTTTTACCACTCGACACATAGACCAGCTGAACCCCAACCTGGACACATTAGTCTAACTCGGTACCTCAGAATATGTAGTAGATCAGCTGAGCGACGGTGAAAGTCACAAACTGATCCTGAGTTCATCCACCTCAAATTCATGCTCTCCTCCTACAATCAAGCTCTATCAATAGTTAAAGAACAATACTTCTCTTATGTTATCCTCTAAAACACAACTGCCACATTTAACTCACAACTATGCCTCCCTCAGCACCCTCCACCCATTATTGTAACTGCCCAAGATCTTGCTCATTTCTTAATGAAAAAAATGATCTCATTAGACTGAGCAAACTGTCTGGCAACAATCTCAGACTAACTTGCAGTCCACTCACATCCACTTTAAACTCCTTCACCCAGCATTATTAGATGCTCAAAACAGCAGGCTAGAAGTTTGCTAAAAGCAACGTTGTAGCCTGCTCAAACCCCACAACCTGCTCCCTAGACCCCATACCCTCTCACCTCCTTTATCCAATCTCTCACTCTCTCCTGCACTTACCCACCTATTTAACCTTCCACTCTCTACTGGTACTTTTCCATCCTTTTACAAACAATCACTAATCACTCGTATCCTAATTAAAAAAAAAACCTTCCCTTGATCCCAGCTCTCCCGCCAACCATCGTCCAGTTTCCCTTTGCATCCAGATTAATTGATAGGCTTGTTTACAAATTCCTGGTTCAGGATCTCACTCTCAACTCCATTCTGGACCCCCTGCAATATGGCTTCCACCCAACACACTCAACTGAAACTGCACTTACCAAAGTAACCAATGATCTCCTGACAAAGGTCACTATTCCATTACATAGCCTGTGACTAAGTGTTTGTAACATGAAACGTGTAAGACAATAAATTGCCTTTATTGAGTGCTGCTCCCAAGATATTTTCGGTTTGTCCGCTCCCCGTGCTGAGGGCAGCGCACCTGGGCCTCTTCCTTGATGTGGTGAGTTACCATTTACTACTTGGAGACCCCACCTTTAGAATTATTAAAGGTCACTACTCAATACTTATCCTTCTAGATCTCCCTGCAGCCTTTGACACAGGTGACCACCCATTAGTCCTAGACATTCTATATTCAGCTGGTATTCTTGAATACCAGCTGCTCTTTCATGGTTTACATCTTAACTGTTCTTTTAAAGTTGCCTTCTCTAACTTTACTACTTCCCTCTCTCTGTTGGAGTTTCTCAATGCTCTGTTCTATGCCCTCGGCTGTTCGCTGTTGTCTCAACCTTTAGTTTGTAAACAATTGTGAGTAGGCCCCCGGGCCCTCTATTACTATTGTGCTCTGTTAACCCTTGTTTGTTATTCACCATTTGTTCCCTGGTCATTATAAAGTAAAGCCCTGCCTAACTTGCTGGCACTATATAAATAAGTGATGATGAAGTAAAGTTTACTCCATTCAAAGGTAGTCCTGATGTTTGGTATTAATAATCAAGAGTCAGGCCACACCCATTGCAAACAGAGTGTACAGCTGCACAAACCCTTGGTGTTTGATCCCCTGGACGTAGAGTGAGGTCCCAAAATACATGTAGAGTAGGAAATGGAGACCACACACACAAAGATTTTGGTCTGGGGAGCTTACCCCATTTATTCTGCCAGTAAACCACCCTCGGCCAAAATCTGTGCGTGTTCTCCATTTCCTACTCAACCTGACTCTTGACTGACAACCATTTGAGCCCTACATGAAGAACAGGTTGAGAGCCGCTGATCTGTAGTGGTGTATTCCCACAGACATGTTGCTGTAGAGTTCTAATTCTAGAGGCCTGGGGTATCTTGTTTCTTTGAGGAAAATTTTAAATATTTATACATTCCAAAAATACATTTCTTACCCCAGAAGAGATAGTGTCTGCTGTCAAATCTCTACTATACCTGCTATCCCACGGTCACAGTCCCTTCCCAGAGACTATTATCCACTGTTACTATAGGCACCATCTCTCCCTACTATACCTGCTATCCCACAGTCACACTCCCTTCCCAGAGAATATTATCCACTGTTACTATAAACACCATCTCTCCCTACTATACCTGCTATCCCACAGTCACACTCCCTTCCCAGAGACTATTATCCCACTGTTACTATAGGCACCATCTCTCCCTACTATACCTGCTATCCCACAGTCACACTCCCTTCCCAGAGACTATTATCCCACTGTTACTATAGACACCATCTCTCCCTACTATACCTGCTATCCCACAGTCACAGTCCCTTCCCAGAGACTATTATCCCACTGTTACTATAGGCACCATCTCTCCTTACTATACCTGCTATCCCACAGTCACACTCCCTTCCCAGAGACTATTATCCCACTGTTACTATAGGCAACATCTCTCCCTACTATACCTGCTATCCCACAGTCACACTCCCTTCCCAGAGACTATTATCCCACTGTTACTATAGGCAACATCTCTCCCTACTATACCTGCTATCCCACAGTCACACTCCCTTACCAGAGACTATTATCCACTGTTACTATAGGCACCATCTCTCCCTACTATACCTGCTATCCCACAGTCACACTCCCTTCCCAGAGACTATTATCCACTGTTACTATAGGCACCATCTCTCCCTACTATACCTGCTATCCCACAGTCACACTCCCTTCCCAGAGACTATTATCCCACTGTTACTATAGACACCATCTCTCCCTACTATACCTGCTATCCCACAGTCACACTCCCTTCCCAGAGACTATTATCCACTGTTACTATAGGCACCATCTCTCCCTACTATACCTGTTATCCCACAGTCACACTCCCTTCCCAGAGACTATTATCCCACTGTTACTATAGACACCATCTCTCCCTACTATACCTGCTATCCCACAGTCACAGTCCCTTCCCAGAGACTATTATCCCACTGTTACTATAGGCCACCATCTCTCCTTACTATACCTGCTATCCCACAGTCACACTCCCTTCCCCAGAGACTATTATCCCACTGTTACTATAAGGAACATACCTCTCCCCTACTATACCCTGCTATCCCACAGTCCACACTCCCCTTTCCCCAGAGACTATTATCCCACTGTTACTATATGACACCATCTCCCCTACTATACCTGCTATCCACAGTTCACACTTCCCTCCCAGAGACTTATTACCACTGTTACTATAGGCACCATCTCTCCCTACTATACCCTGCTTATCACCACAAGTCACACTCCCCTTCCCAGAGGACCTATTATCCCACTGTTACTATAGACACCATCTCTCCCTACTATACCTGCTATCCCACAGTCACACTCCTTCCCAGAGACTATTATCCACTGTTACTATAGCACCATCTCTCCACTATATCCTGCTATCCCACAGTCACACTCCCTTCCCAGAGACTATTATCCACTGTTACTATAGGCACCATCTCTCCCTACTATACCTGCTATCCCACAGTCACAAGTCCCTTCCCAGAGACTATTATCCACTGTTACTATAGACACCATCTCTCCCTACTATACCTGCTATTCCACAGTCACACTCCCTTCCCAGAGACTATTATCCACTGTTACTATAGGCACCATCTCTCCCTACTATACCTGCTATCCCACAGTCCACTCCTTCCAGAGACTATTATCCCACTGTTACTATAGGCAACATCTCTCCCTACTATACCTGCTATCCCACAGTCACACTCCCTTCCCAGAGACTATTATCCACTGTTACTATAGGCACCATCTCTCCCTACTATACCTGCTATCCACAGTCACACTCCCTTCCCAGAGACTATTATCCACTGTTACTATAGGCACCAATCTCTCCCTACTATACCTGCTATCCCACAGTCACACCTCCCTTCCCAGAGACTATTATCCCACTGTTACTATAGACACCATCTCTCCCTACTATACCTGCTATCCCACAGTCACACTCCTTCCCAGAGACTATTATCCACTGTTATATAGCACCATCTCTCCTACTATACCTGCTATCCCACGTCACACTCCCTTCCCAGAGGACTATTATCCCACTGTTACTATAGGCAACATCTCTCCCTACTATACCTGTTATCCCACAGTCACACTCCCTTCCCAGAGATTATTATCCCACTGTTACTATAACACCATCTCTCCCTACTATACCCTGCTATCCCCACAGTCACACTCCCCTTCCCAGAACTATTATCCACTGTTACTATAGTCACCATCTCTCCCACTATACCTGCTATCCCACAGTCACACTCCCGTTCCCAGGACTATTATCCCACTGTATACTATAGGGAACACCATGCTCTCCCTACTATACCTGCTATCCCACAGTCACACTTCCCTTCCCAGGAGAACTATTATCCCACGTTACTATAGGCACCATTCTCCCTTACTATACTTCTGTTATTCCACAGTCTAGCGACTCCTTCCGCAGTAGATTATTTATCACTTGTTTAGCTATACTGTGGCAACTATCGCTCTCCCTACTATATCTGCTTATCGCGCAGGCACATGTCACACTGCCCTTTCCCGGAGACCTATTATCGCACTGTTTAGTGAGTAGCACTCTATCTCTCCCTACTATACCTGGCTACATTCCGCCAGTAGCTCTATCCAGAGACTATTAGTACCCACTGTTACTAGTTGGGCACCATCTCTCCCTACTATCCTGGCTATCCCACAGTCACACTCCCTTCCCAGAGACTATTATGTCCCACGTTACTGGGATTAGATAATCTCTCGCCTACTATACCTGCTATCCACAGTCACAGTCCCCTTTCCCAGAGATCTAGATTAAGATCGCCGATTTCTGTCTTACTGTCTGCGAGTAGACACGCATTCTCCACCTACTCATACCTGCGGTGATCGGTGTTTACGTCCACATGTTCACACTCCCTTCCCAGAGACCTTATTATGGTCACTGTTACTATAGACACACGATCTCTCCTACTAATAAGAGCCTGCTATTCTCACAGTCACAGCTCCTTGTCCCAGTGAGACTATTAATCCATCTGTTACTATAGGACAACCTATCTCTCCCTACTATACTGCTATCCCACAGTCGACACTCCGCTTCCCGGGACTATTATCCCACTGTTACTGATAGATACCGTCGACCTCGTCCCTACTATTGACCTGGCTACCCACAGTCGACAGCACCCTTCCCCAGAGACTATTATCCACTGTTACTCATAGGCACCATCTCTCCTTACTATACCTGCTGCCTATCGCCATCAGTCCACACGTCCCTTCCCCAGAGACTGGATTATCGCCACTGTTTCTGATATAGGCAACATCTGCTCGCTACCTAGATGAACTGCTACGTTCGCACAGTCAACTCCTGCCAGAGACTATTATCCACTTTACTGGATGAGGCAACATCTCTCCCTACTATATCCTGTCTATCGCACAGTCACACTCGTCTCCTTCCAGAGACTATTTATCGTCACTGTTCTAGTGGCACCATTCGTCTCCCTACTATAGCCTGGGCCTATCCCACAGTCCACACTCCTTCCCAGAGACTATATCCACTGTTACTATAGACAGCGGATCTCTCCTACTAATACCTGTCTGATCCACAGTCACACTGCCCTTGCGCCAGAGACTATTATCCACTGTTACTATAGACGATCGACCATACTTCTCCCTATTACTATACCTGCTATCCTCCACCAGTCACACTCCCTTCTCCAGAGATATTTATCCATGTTACTTGATAGTGCACCATCTCTCCCTACTCATACCTGTATCCCCAGTCAAACAGTCTCCCTTTCCAGAGATATATTATCCACTGTTTCTGGATAGGGCTAACATGCGGGCTCTCCTACTTGATGACCGTGCTAGATCCCACACGCAGCACTTCGTCTGTAGCTCCCTTCCCGAGACTAGTTATCGCCCACTGTTTACTATATGACACCATCCTCTGCGCCTCTGCTATAGCCTGCTAATCCCCACGAGTCACTGACTCCTTCCCCAGAAGACGTAGTTATCCAGCTGTGTACTATATGGGCACCACTTCCCGTACTATACGCTGTGCTATCCGTGTCCTAGAGGTCAGCCACCTCCCGTTCCGCGAGAGACTTGTATCCTCCACGTGGTTCTGATCGAGCCCATGATCTCATTCGCGCCCTACTATACATGCTATCGGGCCACAGTCACACTCCCTCGCCAGAGACTATTAGTCTACTGCTGTTGGTACTGATAGGGCGACGGATCTTCCGCGTACTGATAGCCTGCTATCCCACGAGTCACACCCTGGTGCCGCAGGAGCGTATTTATTCCATCCTGTGTTACTGTGGATAGAACACCATTCTCTGCCTACTATACGCTGGCTGTATGCCCACAGTCACACTGCCCTTCCCAGAGACTATTTGAATCGCCACTGTTACTATAGGTCGCAGTTCCATTCGTCTCTGCTACTGGATATCGGCGGTGCTATCCACAGTCACCACTCCTTCCCAGAGACTATTATCTCACACTCGTGTACTTTTAGGCAGCTCATCTGGGTCCTACTATAGAGCCTGGCCCTACCACTCAGCTAGTGCTCCTTCCGCCAGAGAGCTATTATCCACTGTTTACTATGACTGCCATCTCGTGCCTATATACCTTCCGGCGTATCCGCGAGCAGTCACAGCCTCCTGTTCCCTAAGATGACTATTATGCCAGCTAGGGTTACTATAGGCACCATCTCTCTACCTACGTATTGGCTGCTATCGTCCATCAGTCCACGATGCTCCCTTCGCCAGAGACTATTTGCGCATCTGTTACTATGAGGACAGGACCATCTCTCGCTGAACTATAGTCCGTGCTAGTGCACAGGTCACAACTCCTTCCGGTGTCCAGATCTAGGTTAATCCCTGTTAACTCATGAGGCCACCATCTCTGCCCTATATACTGCTATCCCGACAGTCACACTCGCCTCGCAGAGACTATTAATGCCACGTGTGTACTGATAGACACTCTCTCCCTACTAAATGTCCTGTATCACCAGTCACCTTGTGCCGCGCTGCCTTCCAGAGACTAGTTATCCCCACTGTTACTATAGGCACATCTCGCTCCCTCACTATAACTGCTATCCACAGTCAGCACTTCATCCAGTTGCCAGTAGCACTAGTTATCCGAGCTGTGTAGCTACTATAGACGCAGACCGATGCTCTCCTACTATAGGCCGTGCTATCGGCCTACGTCACAACTTCTCCGCCCTTCCAGAGACTATTATTCTCACTGTGTACTATATGACCATCTCTCTCGTCTATAGCGTTGCTTATCGGCCACAAGTCACACTGCGCGTTCCCAGAGACTATTATCCCACCTGTTTAGCTGATATAGGCACCCATCGTCCCCTACTCTGACTGCTATCTACCACAGTCACTGTCCTTCCCAGGAGACTATTATTTCCACGTGTTACTGATAGACACCTCTCTCCTACTATAACCTGCTGTGCACGGATGTCCCACTCCTTCCCAGGGAGACGGAATTATCGCACGCTGGGTTTGACTATAGGTCACATCTTCCTACTATACATGCTATCGCGACAGTCCACAGGTTCCTCCTTCCCAAGAGACTGTATTGATCGCACTGTTGATCTGCGGATATGGCACCATCGTCTCCCTACTTAATCCTGCTATCCACAGTCACAGTCCTTTCCCAGGAAGACTATTATTCCACTGTGTACTGTAGACTACGCATCCTCTCCCTACTATATCCCTGCTATCTCCACAGTCACTCCCTTCCCCAGAGACTATTATCCCAGTCTGTTATATAGGCAGCCATCTCTCTACTTACCGCGTCATCCCACAGTCACACTCAGCTTCCCAGAGTACGATTATCCACTTGTTGACTTAGATGTAGGGCAGCCTACAGATATTCAGTCCGCTACTAATGACTGCTGTGCCCGATCAATCTCTTGCTCGAGAGGCTTGTGATCGCCATGCAGCTATAGAGCGCGACAAGAATAAACACATTGAAATCAGTCATAAGAATATCTAGACTAAAAGGATAATTGGGCGATGAGCAGTGATACTCTGCTAAAATAAATGAGGTGAATGGAAGCAGGACAAGGTACAGGACAGGAATTAGAGGAGTCGTTAAAGATGCTGAAAATAATGTTAGATAACCATTAGCTTTGCTAATAGTGCAGATGGAATGATGTGGTTAATTGTGTTATCGTTTGCTGCATCGGTTGTTCTCCAGGGATCTTGGGAGTTCGATGGCGCAGGTGATAGAGTTGGGTGAGGTTGTGGCCTGGTACCATGTGGTGTCCTGTCTTAGGGTGAGTTGGTATCTGAGTAAGCAGAGAGCGTGTTGGGGCCGACAGATTTAAAACCGTATAGAAAAAGACATCTTCGGAAACTTGATCTGTTTGGGGTCTAAATGGGCTAAAGAGGGACTGTGTTTTTTTGTGTATGGGATAAATTATAATATGTATTAGGGCAGTAAGAACTGGTGTGTTTGCTTCAGAAACTCTACTATAGTTTATATAAACAAGCTCCTGGGTAGCCATGGGGGCAGCCATTTAAAGCTGAAGAAGTAAAAGGCACAGGATACACAGCAGATAACAGATAAGCTCTGTAGTATACAATGGGATTCTACATAGCTTATCTGTTATCTACTATTTGTCTTGTGCTTGAATAGCTGCCCCCATGGCTACACAGCAGCTTATTTATATAAACTATATCAGAGTTTCTAAAGCAAACACATCAATTTTACCAGTACAGGGCAACACTGCATTATTTATTCATTGCTTAAAAACACTTTCATTTTAATTTTAGTACCATGGCGTTCGGTAGTTTAGTTGATGGGACGGGTTAGAAAATTACTGTTGGATAACAATAATATCTCTGCAAGTTTTGCCTGTCTGACAATATCCATGGGTGACTGTCACTACTATTTCCAGGACATAACTTTTGTACAATTGCTGACTGTCAGTTAATGGCCAGAACATTGTCTCATGATACTTTAATCCTACAATTGAAACGCGAATGGTTCATTTTAGATACACTGAAACAAACTATCGATGTCCAAACAGTCGTCATACAAAGTGGTAAATTCACTAAGATTCGTAGTTGCACCAGGCGCAACTTCGCCACACTTTGCCAGGCATAGTTTCGCCAGCGCTCCGCAAATTCACTAAAATCCGAAGTTGTGCACAGGGGTAGCGTAAGGCTGCGAAGTTGCGCTAGCGTTGATTCGCTAAGCTATGCGAAGTTACGCTATCGATGGTTAATTTGCATACAGCGCCAAATTCAAATTTCAATGGAGGAATATGTAGAATCACTACAAATGCCTGGGAAACCTTCAAAACATCAAATAAAATTTTTTTTTTGCCCTACATATGTGCCCACTGTATAGTTAAGTTGCCATGAGTTAGGAAATGTAGGGGGGAAGGAGGGGAGCCCCAAAAAATTTTTCGATCTTTTTCAGCCTATCACCCATATATATATAACTTTTTTTGAAGCAATCCCTATCTACTCTATTGCGCTTCGCCTGGTCTGAGGTGGCGAAGGAAGTCTAGCGTAAAAGGTAGCGTTCAGAACAATGCACGCGTTAGTGAATTTGCGTAGTTACGTCCGTAGCAAAAAAAAAGTGCCCACCAGAGAGCAAAGGATCAGAAGTCAAGCCACCAGCCATGACAGCCGTCAACAGGGAAGTGGGGCCATCCTGCCTAGTTTCTTTGATAGAGCCAGATTTCCACAGATCTGCTGAAATTCTCGTTCTTTTTCCTTTAAAGGAGAACTAAAGCTTAACTAAAGAAGTAGCTAGAAATGTTGTACATTGTGTTTTTGGATTCTGTACCAGCCCCAGGCAACCACAGCCCTTTAGCAGTAAAGATCTGTGTCTCTAAAGATGCCCCAGTAGCTCCCCATCTTCTTTTCTGCTGATTCACTGCACATGCTCTGTGCTGCTGTCACTTACTGAGCTTAAGGACCCACTCACAATATACAGTACACATAGAATAGAAATGTCACAATATAAGGCTGATTAGTAATTAATACAGATAATTACTACATGACAGCACAGAAACCAGTGCAATTAGCATCAGAATTTAATAATCAGCCCTGTAGCATCAGCTTATATTACAGACCAACCTCATTTTCTGCTGGATAATTAGTGACGACCCCTAAGCTTAGCTTCTCAACAGCTGCTCAGAGCCCACTGAGCATGTGAGTGTCACAGACACTTTCCAAGATGGTGACCCCCTGTGACAAGTTTGAAGTCCTGGATCATTGCTGCTATTGACAAGCTGAAACTTTAGCCTCGTGCAATAAGTTCAGTATATAAAACAAGTTCAATAAAATATGGCATTTTTAGCCATATTTAGTTTTTAGGGTTTAGTTATCCTTTAAATAGTGTAGTTCAGCCATTTTTATTTGATAATACAACCCAAAATGGTATAATATGCTGTCTGATATATAGTGGATAATGTACCCCCTACTGTAATTTATAAAGATATTATAAGTCACCGAGGAGTTATGTGACCATATACAGGTCACATAACTCCAAGGTGACTTCTGATATCTTTATAAATTTCTAGTAGGGGGTACATTATGCATTATAATCTCCATTTTGTGGGGGGGGGGGTCAAAACCAGCCAAAGTCAGCTACAAAACCAGCCCAAAACTAGCCAAGAGAAACTTCAACAGTAGCCCAAAAATAGCCCAATATGTGCAGTGAAAAAAAAGTCTAAAAAAGAAATGAATATATATGAAAATATGCCTTTTTCTAATTTTTCCATGAAGCAAAATGGGAGAGATTCACCTGTCACCAGGGGAGTAACTACAGAGGGTGGCCCAGAAGATATAGGGGCCCCATAAGGCCCTAAATATTGGTAAAACAGGTCAACCTCTAGACATTTTGGTGGCCAACAGATTTTTGCCCCAAAATTGTCTGAAATTGAAGAAAGTCACCAGAAAATCCAAGAATGCTTAAGAGTGACGGGGGTACAGAGCCCAAAATCTGGTAACTCCGGACTTCTACACAAGTTAGTCCCATTGCATGCTGGGTATTGTAGTCTTACATTAAACTTGGCAGTTTGCAAATTGTTAAACAAAAACGACATTACCCAACATGCGTTGGGAGACACAGGCTTGGAACATTAGGGCAAGAAAAAACTGTGGCTGGTTTCCAAAGTACGAGAAAATTCGAAGAAATAACAGGGTTGTCCGGCGCTCAAACGGATCCACAGGACCAGAAAAGTTCTAGTTAAAAAAATGGATACTCGCATCTCCATCCGCCCTACTCGTTTCGTACCCACCAGGGCACTTAATCATGAGCTAACCAAAGTACAAACCAGCCAAAAGCCCAAAAAGTAGCCCAAATCCGTACCTTGGCTAGTTTGTACCGCCTAGGCTTTAAATTAGTAGCCCAATTTGGCTGGAAAACTGGCAACCCTATTTGAGAGTATCACAAGTGGCCCTGTGGAACACTCTTTTGCCTGTTTATACTGCGCCACAAAAACACACGGACGTTTTTCCTTCAACAGAACCTTTTGTATGATTTGTTTTTCCTGCCCCGTGGAAGCGATATGTAATCAGAGAACTCTCGCCGCCATCGTGGCCTGAATGTGCCAGGAATCGAAGCCGCTTGTTTGAACCTGGGTGATATGCGGTTGAAAGAGAGCGAGAAATTCCATGAAAGGCAGGCTCTGCAGACAAAGCTTTTGTTGCTATTATCTGTAATAACACAAACTGATACTTCCAGCTATGAAAAACAGCCCACCCATTTCCTTTAATGCCAGAGCTGTGATGGAAGAAAAGGAAAGGCTCCATTTAACTGAAAAACAAAACTTTCTTGTATCCTGCTGAGCAGCAAATAAATGCGGTCCAGCAATGCTCTGTCGTGTAACCCTTGAAGGGCCGCATTCCCTTTCCTGACCTGGTTCAGCCATAGGTCATTTGATCATGTTTAGCCATGGTGTGAACCATAACCCCCTTCTGTGGCATAAGGGTACTTTTAGCTAGTTTAGAATGGGCTGAATTCTTTCTCATAAATTAATTATGTGGTGGAAAAGCAAGAAAACATAAAGTTCACTGTGCTATGATCTCATTTCCTCTTGTTTAATTATGAGATTAGGTGAAAATATTGAGTTAAAGGGCATGTAAAGGCAAAAAAATAAATCCAATTTTTAATTTCTTTAATGAAAGAGAAACCTATCTCCAATATACTTTAATTTAAAAATTTGTACCGTTTTTATTAGAAAGCTGACTGTATGCAGTGAAATTCTCCCTTCATTTACTGCTGTGGATAGGAATTGTCAGACGGTCCCTAACTGCTGAGCAGGGAAACAATCATACTTATGAACAGCAGGGGGAGACCCCACCTTCTCAGCCATGCAGAACTCAAGCAGCTTTGTTTATGACGATCCCTAAGCAGCCCAGACCACACTGAGCATGTGCACAGTCTTAGTCTTGCAAAGATGTTTAACAAAGTTACAAGATGGTGACCCCCTGTAGCCAACTTTGAAAGCATAAATTATTTGTTTGATTAGGCTTGTGGTGCTGTAAGTTCATGTTTATATTTAGTATACAAAATACAGCATTTCTAGCCTTATTCTATTTTAGACTTTACATGCCCTTTAATGTAACATTTGCAAGAGGGGAATCATGATTTGGAGATGCCCTGTAAAAACCACACACATCTGACCAAAGTATGTGACCACCACCTTCTTCTTAACATTGCCTGTTTAAGTAACGGCCATCTTTGCTGACATCATACAATGATATCCTTTCCTGCTTTATGCACGATCTTTGCTGAGATCAGAGTGGAAGAACATGACTGGCCTGCACAGAGCCCTGACCTCAACACAACTGAAATCTTGTAGGGTGACTTGGATCCTCAACATCATTGTCCATCCTCATCTTCTTGTGGCTGAATGGAAGCAAATCCAACCAACAATGTTCCAACCCCTAGCAGAAAAGTAGAGGCTGTTATAGCCACAAAGAGAGGTCCAACTTCAGTCATTCCCTTGGTTTGGGATGTTGATGAGGAAAATGTTGGCCAGGCAAGTGTTGGACTGGCCCACCGGGTTATGAGGAAAAGTACTGGTGGGCCCAGCCAGTGGTGGACACTGCTAGCCAGTTGCCTCTAGTCCTTTCATCCTACTGTGTAGCCAGGGTGGTGGGCCCCAAGTATCCCAGTTGAAGCGCATCATTAAGTCCAGCGGTCCCCAACTAGTAGCTTGTGAGCAACATCACATCATCTACCACCTGGATGTTGCTCCCAGTGGCCTCAAAGCAGGTGCTTATATTTTATTTTTGGCTTGGAGGCAAGTTTTGGTTTCATGAAAACCAGGTGTATTCCCAAACAGAACCTCCCTTAGGCTGATAACAGGCAATATGACGTGGATCAGATCCTGTTTACGCGATCATGCATATATAATAGTCTGTGGAACTCTTGGAGAACGCAGGGGATGGAAAACCCTTTCTAGGGTCATCTCGAGGCCATGGATCTTCAGCCAGACAGCCCAGTAATACAGCATTACTGTTTGCCAGTGTTTGGGGATAACTCATCAAGCTGCAGTTAGATTTAACTCATTTCTTAGTTACAGCCCCTCTTTGTTTATGGGAGGACAATGCAGCTACATATTGACCCTTGGGCACCACACTTTCAAGTAGTCCACTCCAGGTACCAGAATGATTTATAGATGACAGTGGGACAGCTGTGCTTTATTCACTAAATGTTTTTAGTCAAGTTGTTATCCTGGGATCTCCCCACTGATGGTCGTAGTGTTCTGTGGATACTCACTTCCAACTTCAGCTTTCCACTACATCCCATCTACGACCCATCCATTTTAAACAATAAGATGTACATCACATGGTAACGGGTATGTTTTTCTTAATGGTAACCATTCCATGCTTTTAAAGGAAGTTTGACAATAGAGCTTTTTGATTTTTGAACATTGTGACCTGGAGGACCGTGTTTTTGTTCTTAAAGGACCAGTTACATCAAAAAACATTTTTAAAAAATTCATTAGTATTCCACGAAAAAAAACACCAAGACTAATTCAAATTTAAAATCGCACAGACTATATTGAGAAATAAATTACCGTAACTCTGCTTGCGCTCCTCTTCAGAAAAGGCGACATGGCGACGATCCATATCGTGGTGCTCAATTTCTCCTCCTTAGCTATTTCCTATAAGGAAGGCAGGGAGGAGAAATCGAGTGCTGCACGATGGATTGCAAGCGGAGTTTCAGTAAGTTATTTCTTAATAAAGGCTGTGCGATTTCCAATTACTGCCTCTTTGGATTGGTGGTTGAATACACGTCTGTGATTGGTCCCTTTTCATTTAAATATGACTTTATGGTTAATTGTATGTTCAGCCTAAGTGCCCCTAAGGCACGAAACGCGTTAGGTTTTATTCAGATTTTTTTGCTTTGATAAATACTTTTTTACTACATCTATTTACGGAGTGTGGTCCAGTATGTGCCAGCCCTTCATTATATATCTGCATTAATTGCCTCCCTGGGACTTGAGCACCTGGACCCCCCTTTTTTCTGGGTAAGTTAACCCCATTCTTCACTGCATTCGACACTGAACATTCTTTTTGTAAATTTATTGTGCGATTTTAAAGTTTAATTAGTCTTGGTGTTTTTTTTCATGGTACAGAAACAATTTTTAAAAAAAAATTTTTTGATGTTACTGGTCCTTTAACTTCATATTAAAGGGGACATAGGAAGTATTTAGTCAGTAGTAATAAATGATATAGTGTGCAGCATACTATACCATGTGCACTCACGCACCATGTGAGAATTGTAAGTTTCCTATAGAGTAAGGGGTTTACAAAGGGGTGTATTGGGAGACAAAAGTGCCCCTTGTGGTCAGGAGGAAACCGGCTTAAAGGAACAGTAACACAACAAATTAAAGTGTTTAAAAAAGAATGACATTACAATGTACTGTTGCCCTGCCCTGGTATATCTGGTGTGTTTGCTTTAGAAACAGAACTATAGTTTATATAAACAAGGCTCTGTGTAGCCATGGGGGCAGCACAGGATACACAGTAGATAACAGATAAGTTCTGAAGAATTCCATTGTATAGTACGGAGCTTATCTGTTATCTGCTGTGTATCCTGTGCCTTTCCTTCTTTAATGGTTGTCCCCCATGGCTATACAACAGCTTGTTTATATAACCTATAATACTGTTTCTGAAGCAAACACACCCGTTATTCCAGTGCAGAGCAATACTATATTATATTTTCTTTACTTTAACATACTTTCATGTTTGGAGTTACTGTTCCTTTAATGTGCAAAGGTGCCCTAAGTGGTGCATAAAGAAATACATACTAAACTTTACATCAAATGTATCTCATTATACAGTTTAATAACTTCTATTTTTTTCCATATTTTTTTTTTTTTTTTAATCTTCTACATCTTTTCCATATAAATCTCTAAAATATTCTCTTTGCTGAACGGACTGATTATTTTTCTTCTAATCAGTATCTTGGCATGAGTGAGCAGTTATCTGCTCTATCACAAAATATTCAGCCTCTTATCACGTAGCTCCAATAATCAGATTGCCTGCGCTTCGTTAAGCCGTGTGCAATTAGGCTCTCGCTGTACCGCACACTCTTTATTTGCTGTCTTTCTTTTTCCCAAAGAATAAACGAGCCTGGCAGCATTGATAACGATCAGGAGGATAATAATTCCGCAGAGAAGCCAAGAGCAGGTTGAAAGAGAATTGTGCAGCTCACTTTGTAAACAGGTTTGAAAGCTTGTTCTTATTTTGACAAGCTCAGACATTTTCATTCCCCAGCTTCATTTGTGAAATGAAAAAGCAAAGGATGGAGATATGAGAACTGCCTTTGTATGGGGTGCAGCGTGAACTGAGGTTAATCCTTTACATATCACTAGGGATGCACCGAATCCACTATTTTGGATTTGGCCGAACCCCCGAATCCTTCTTGAAAGATTCGGCCGAATCTGAACCCTAATTTGCATATGCAAAGAGTTGGGAAGGGGAAAACATTTTCTACTTTTCTGTTTTGTGACAAAAAGTCACTCGATTTCCCTCCCCGCCTCTAATTTGCATATGCAAATTCGGTTCGGCCTAGCAGAAGGATTTGGCCAAATCCTGCTTAAAAAGGCCTAATCCTTGCCGAATCACGAAACGAATCCTGGATTCAGTGCATCCCTACATATCACAAACATTGCCTGGGGCAGGCACATACAGTAAGGGTCAGGGCAGATTCGGGGACATTAGTTGCCCAACGACAAATCTCCTCTTCTTCGGGGCGACTAATTTCCCTGAAGTGCCTCCCCTGTCTTCCTACTAGCTAATATGAAAATTGCCAGTGGGATGGCACTCTGAGGGATTCGTTTTTGAAGTCGCCCGAAAATTCCTCGTGAGGCCATTTTAGGTGACTTTGGAAAATGAAGCGCTCCGAGTGCCATCCCGTCAGAGATTTTCATTTTAGCCGGTGGGAAGACAGGGGAGGCACTTCTGGGGGATTAGTCGCCCCAAAGAAGAAGAGATGTCCCCGAATCTGCCTGTCTGCCTTGACCCTAAAACCTTTGGTCCCCGGGACCCCAAACAGAGTATTCTAGGAGTTGTACATGTGCAACAACTGTCGCTGGTTTCAAATGCCTAATTTAGAAGTTCCCTTGGGTGGGGACAGATACACATAGACGTGTGCTTATGGCATTATTCAGTAAAGGATGCATTTTCGCCTGCAAAGGCTTTGCCACACTTGGCGCCACTTCGCAAGGCACAAATTCATTACCACTTCATTAATTCACTAAAATGCGAAGTTGGGTCTCAGCAGCCGAACGCTGGCGAAGTTTCGCATAAATTCATCAGTGCGAGCATTTCATAGCAAACTTTCAATAACGTTCGTTTCTGGCTAGCGAAACTCCATTAGTACTCTTACATTTAGGTCCATTTGAATACGGCAAGAACATAAAAGTCGTAGAGACGTCTTTATTAGAGATGTTGGTACAAATGCTTGAAGTGGCCACTTATTATAACAAATGTCCAAGGAAGCAAAATAAAGACAAAAGAGATCATATAATGCCCTAGACATGAGGTATCTATGTCTATTGAGGGGAAACATGGAGCTACCACCAACTCCAACTGTGTAGATTGACACCACTAATTTGCAACAGAAGCACTTGCATTGACAGTGTTGGACTGGACCATCAGGGGCCCATTAGGACTGCAACCGGAGGACATTCTTTCAGGCATCCAACCTAGCCCCTCCCACGTGTGCGCCATTTACCTCCTTTTTGGATCTGGTCAGTAGAGAACCTACATTGCGGCAGCGAAAATCCCAGCAGCCCAGTCCGACTCTGCACTGAGCACAACCATAGGGAAGTCCAAGAAGTGTCTTTGCCACACAAAATTAGAGTGCGCACCTGTAACCAATAGACCTTTTCAGGTGCTAAACAGTCTATAAGGGTAGGACTCCACGGACAATTTCTGCGTGATCCGACGCCCTGTGCAAAAACAAAGGCATCAATTGAACTGAAATTTCAGATAATTGATTCAGTTCCAGCTCTGAGGAGAGGGGGTAACAGATTACTGGCAGTACAAAAGCTAGAAATGCAGTGGATCCACAGACTAGAGAGGTCTGAGCAAGGATTATACCCCGGCAATGTTTATTTACCAGTAGGTGTGTAGACATATATTATCAGTACTGATGAATTTGGGATAATATCAATATGTATATATGTTTATTTAATAGAGATGCACCGAATCCAGTATTTGGGATTCGACCGAATCCCCAAATCCTTGGTTAAAGATCAAGCTGAATACGGAACCGAATCCAATCCTAATTGCATATGCCAATTAGGGGCAGGAAAGGAAAAAGTGGAAAGAATTCTTCTTTTGTGACGAAAAGTCACGTGGTTTCCCTACCCGCCCCTAATTTACTTATGCAAATTAGTATTCGGATTCTGTTCGGCCAGGCACAAGGATTCGGCCGAATCCGAATCCTGCTGAAAAAGGCAGAATCCTAGCCGAATCCCGAACCGAATCCTGGATTCGGTGCATCTCTATTATTTAATAATTTCTCTTTCCTTTTTTTAAGGCTATTGAATGAACAATCTGAGTGTGGGTACCATCATCCGCATAACCCGAGAAATACTAGAGAAAATGGGTAAAGTGTGCAATAGAGGTGCCTCAGTTGTGCCTCATTCATTCATTATCAAAAATGTAAAGAAGAACTTTGAGGTGATGAATGTTTATAATTAATTAATACAAATGTATTGCTTTGTGCACTTTTTTCATATATATGTAATTTATGTACTTAGAAAAATATGGGACTTTTTTCAACTAAAGTTTGAGGAAGTCCTTTCTACTCTATTGCACTTGGCCTGGTCTGAGGTGGTGAAGGCAAGTCTGGCGCAAGAGGTAACGTTCAGTAAAACTTTGATTGAGTGCGAATGAGCACCAGCGTCAGTCTCTTTCGTTAGCAAAGTTATGCCTGTGCCCATTTGTAATCAGCGAAGTACCAAAATGACGTCGCGCTTGCGAATTTTACACTTTTCACCCTTCTATAATTTTGCCCCATGGACTTCACTCTGTCTCGATGGAGACACAAGAACTTGTAATATATGAATTGTTTATTTCTTTGCACTACAAATTGGACCAGTGCGCTACAGTTTCCTTGGACTCCTAAGAAGTGTCTTTGGACACAAATATCTTTAATTTAAACACCAGTCTAAATACTCTCACGCTTGCGAGTAACTAAATAAAATACATCTTGTTTATTCTGCTCAGTGGTGTAACTATAGAGGAAGCAGACCCCACAGTCGCAGGGGGGCCCGGGGAAAAGGGGGCGCAGGGTCTGCTTCCTCTATAGCCAACAAGAACCCCCCCTTCCCCAACCACTGTCTTCCCTATGGCGGGGAAGCGGAGCATGGGGTGGATGTGGGCGGAGTCTGGACAGGAAGTGGGCGGAGGCAGGAAGTGGACAGGAGGATGAGGATCAGAGTGCGCCGTGCCCCTCTGAAAATTGTTTATATTCAGTTGCTCTATGCCAGGGGTCCCCAACCTTTTTTACCTGTGAGCCACATTCAAATGTAAAAAGAGTCGGGGAGCAACACAAATAAAAGAAGTACCTTGGGGTGCAAAATAAGGGCTGTGATTGGCTATTTGGTAGCCCCTATGTGGACTGGTAGCCTACAGGAGGCTCTACTTGGCACTATACTTAGTTTTTATGCAACCAAAACTTGTTTTCAAGCTTGGAATCCAAAAATAAGCACCTGCTTTAAGGACCCTGAGAGCAACATCCAAGGGGTTGGAGAGCAACATGTTGCTCGCGAGCTACTGGTTGGGGATCACTGCTCTATGCATATATAAGAGGTGTTTCAATTTACCCTTAAACCCCTCCTTGTGGTCACCTCCCACTTCCCACCCAGACCCTGCCCACTCCACTGCCCAGACCCTGCCCACTATCCACCCAGGAGGGTGCACTCTAGTTACATCACTGATTTTGCTGGAACTATCTGCAATATTTTGTATGGACAATGCCTCTGCAAAAGCAGCAGTAGGGCAGCTCCCATATATAGAACTGCCATGGATAACACGGTGTGTCATACGCTGATTGTGTCAAGCTTACTGGATCAATAACACCTGCTCCATCTGTATTGCCTTTATGCTGAGGTGAGGATTCTGTTCTCTTCTACAACAACAGAACAATATATATATAGTGAATAAAGTACCCCCTCTTGTAAAATATAAGGATATTATAAGTTACCGAGGAGTTTCATGACCATATAAAAACACGAGGCCGAAGGCCGAGTGTTTTTATACAGATCATGAAACTCCAAGGTAACTTCTAATATCCTAATATTTTGCAACTGGGAGTACTTTATTATAATACACACGTTCAGTGAGTCATGTGACAGAAATGACATCAGAACTCACCGTTCATAACTGATGACATCAGAACTCACTGTTTATAAGGATATAATTTACAGGATATTCATGGCTTGTGTTTATTATAATGATATACAGAAGGAGCTTGGGGTGTTGCAATGTAAAAAAAAAAGCACAAAGCTCCATTGACTGAAATGAAATATTTAGCAATATAACTCCATTGCTTGTTGGTGCTCCATGAATAGAAGTGACATCTTTTGAACATGAAAGGGAACTCAGACATAATCCTGCAGTCTGTAAAGCCCTGGGTATTGAAGCGACTCCTCTTATTGTCATTAAGTTCCTTTGCAATCGGATTCCTTCATTATTTGATTGTGCCGCATTATCCGAGTTGTACGGGAAGGGAGCCGGCTTCTCTCCCACGATTTATTAATGCCTCAAGGAAAACTATCTTCAAAGTTAAGCCTTTCTAGTTAGTAATGTCCGGGAAATGTAGGTCACGGATCCCCCAGAGCCAAGAGGATCCGATCCACAGTCACTGCAGTTCTTTGAAATCTCACTGAGCCAAGTCCCACACATACAACTGAGCAGTGTCTGGCTAGAGGAAGGCCGTAGTGGCCGGTCACATCAAACACTGAATGTATTATAAAGTCTAAGATATATATAGAACAGATTCACAAAGGAAATACAAAATTGTTTGAAGAAAAAAAAAATAGTGATTAAAGGATAAGTAAACCTTTAAAATAAGTAAATATAAAATTGACGAGAGTGCTATTCTAAGCACTTTGTCATTTACATGCATTAATTATTTTCTTTTTATTCCATGATATTAAGGGATACATGTGATGTTAATATAAATGAACTTCGTTACAACAGCGCCACCTGCTGGTCATTTTCCCACCAGTCTGACCACCAAGTAGTCAAGGAAGTTGTCAGGAGAAAAAAAGAGGCTGATCTGTTGTTCTTCTGCTTAGGAAAGATTTGAGAAAGGTTTATAGTTTTTTTTTTTTCTAAGCAGAAGAACATCAGAGCAGCCTCTTTCTTTCACCTGACAACTTCCTTGACTACTTGGTGGTCAGACTGGTGGGAAACTGACCAACAGGTGGCGCTGTTGTAACAAAATTAATTCATATTAACAGCACATGAATCCTTTAATATCTTGGAAAAAAAGAAAATAAATAATGAAAATAAATGACAAAAGTGCTTAGAATAGCCCCCGTATCAATTATACATTCACTTATTTTATAGGTTTACTTGTCCTTTAAGGGGCACTATAACAAAGAAACCCTTTAATCTGTTCCTGAAGAAAATCTGTCGTATTTACTACAGTAGACTGGGAAAAGAAGTTGTATGGTCACTTTGTTGCTTTCATAGGAGAGTATAATGAAATGGCACAAAACAGCAGTTCTGTGCCGCTTTATGGCCGAGGTCTTGGCTATCTTTATAACTGAACAATCAGACCATAGTGGTCATAAATACAAAACAGCTGGGATAAACCTGACCACGGTGCTTTAAAATCAGGGGGAGGCCAAATTCAGAGGATTAATGCCTCTAATATGTAGGTAACCCCTTTGATCCTTAGACAATAATTTCATTTACAGGGATTAACATTTCACCTGTTTTCAGCTTTTGATCACTGGGGTGAAAACAAAGTCCCTTTTGTGAAGGAGAAAAAATGATCATAACATATAAAATCAGTTTTTAGATCTGCCACTAGATGTCACAATGTCACTTTAATAGTATCATGCATCCAGGGTTCGCATAAAAAATTGGGGAAAAACGAAGTGAAAACTAATCTTATATTATGGGTTTTAACTCTTTCACAGCTTAACTCTGTAGAATGTGGGATATACTTGACCCCAGTGTCTCAAAACGGTCTGCTTTGGAAGTCTCCACTACCTGTAAGTCTTGGCAGAAGCAAATACAGACTCTTGTTGTAAGCATTTACATAATGTTTAATGCAGACCACAGTTAGAAGGTTATTGGTCCAAGGATAACAGCCTGTCTATCTGATTGATATCTGGCTGAAAATTCAGTTGACAGGTCTCCTGCAGTATCATCTGACCATTGGTCCCCTGGGAAGCAATTGGGTCAACCCATTATGGCCCAGTGTAAGGGTGGCCAATCTGAGCTGAGATCTGCTTCTTTTGTGACCTTGCCAAACAACTGGATTGAAGTAAATGGCCATATTACGTAAAATTGCCCCATTGTAAGTTATTCCAAGTAATGGAAATGCCAGAGGACCCCATGTGCCGCCTGTCTCCCACCATTCCTTTGTGCAACACAGGCAGTGAAACTTGCACATTTGGATGCAATAAACTTTGTGTTTTGTGCCCATTATTTGTACTTTTTAGTAGGGATGCACCAAATCCAGGATTCGGTTCGGGATTCTGTTTGGCCATTTTCATCAGGTTTCGGAATTGGCCAACTGAAATGAACCGACTTTGCATATGCAAATTAGGGGCGGGGAAGTAAATCGCGTGACTTTTTGTCACAAAACAAGGAAGTAAAAAATGTTTTCCCATCCAAATTAGGATTCCGTATTCGCTGAATCTTTCATGAAAGATTCGGGGGTTCGGCCAAATCCAAAATAGTAGATACGGTGCATCCCTACTTTTTAGGGATGCCCCAGTCCATTATTTTGGATTATACTAATTTGCATATGTGGAAAAGGAAGAAGTGGAAAAATGTATTTTACTTCCTTAGCTTTGTGATGAAAAGTCACGTAAGTTCCCTTCCTTACTCTAATTTGCATATGCAAATTCAAATTTCAGTTTGGCCAGGCACAAGGATTCGGCCAAATACGAATCATGCTGATAAAGGCTGAATCCCGAACCGTATCCTGGATTTGGTGCATTATTTATGCTTTCATAACTTGCCCTGTTTCAGCCCTATAGTTATTTGGGGTGTTGAAAAGAAAGCACTGATCACTTATTGACAACAGCTGCAATACTGGCTCCAGCACCTTAATTCTTAGTATGTGCTCTTGGCTCTTACGCTCCCTGCCCTTTACATCCTGTTGCCTAGCAACTCCAAATTCAGCCCTTAGTGGGAATATAATGTCACACGGATCAAATAAAGGGCGCATTTTAGATAATATTTGTGAATAGCTGGCAATATTCAGATTGAACTGGGAGCATTCTGCAATTCTTTTTGTTATTTAATGGTACGTGCCAACAAGGCCACCATTAGGGGTGACACTGATAGGAGGATCAGGATGGGGCTGGTCGTGATTTTTGGATTACATGGGGCCCCCCTTGAGCTGAACTGCCAAAGCAGGAGGTAAATCCGACAAAAGGCTTCGGAGTCTATGAAGGGAACCAAAGAGGGTAAGAAAAATTGAAAGGTAAGTTCCACTGAACGCCAATGGTCTTTTTTTTATCTTTATGGGGGTTCCCTGGCCGCCAATGTTTTTTTTTTCTTTAAACATTTTATGGGGGGGACTGGTCACCAATGTTTTTTTTAAACTTGTGTGTGTGGGGGGGGGCTTGGCCATACAGGGGCCCCACAAATTCTGATCTGATTGTGGCCCTGGGTGTCAGTATTTGGATGTATGGAAATGCAGTTTATTCTTGTGAAGCCTTAATGAAAGGGATTAGGGTCACAAGCTACCCAGCAGCTATTGACTTACAACTCCCAGCATTCCCATGAGTCTGACGGCCTTGTCTATTACTAGCAGAGACACAGGGTTATATCTGTATGTGTAATAATAATGAACAAGGAGCAACGGTCCAATGCTGGGGGCAAACTTGCTGCTCAAGGAAGTGCCAGCTAAAACTAAGCATGTTATGAAAATGGGATCACTGGATGGCACTGCCATAATAGCTCTCCTTTCAGATTTATACAAATGTGCATAGAAATAAAGATCTCTGTGCGGAATTACTTTTAAAATATGATTATTAAAATGTGCATGTTCTCTGCATTGTAGTATATATACTGTATACATATATATATATATATATATATATATAAAAATATATATATATGTGGCCATAAGGTGGGCCATATGGGGGTCAGTATGTACCATTTTAATGTGATATTTAAGGGCACATTTATCAAGGGTCGAATTTCGAATTGAAAAAACTTCGAAATTCGAATTCAAAAGGACCAACCGAAATTAAGTCGAAGTTTTTTTTTGGTCGAATAGGTCCGTATTCGGCCGAATTGAGACTATTCCCTTGTCGAAGTACACAAAGAATTTAAATTGGAATTCGAAAATTCACCTCGACCTTTGATAAATCTGCCCCTTAATAAACTTCTGATTTTTGATTAATATTGAGTCATGGGACGTATATTTTATATATTTAGTTAATTTTTGATGCCCTGGGAACTGGGGCAAGTGTCTATATCTCATTTGTACATTATGAATTAATTATATAGACTCCCATCTTCAGAGCTGCAGCAAAAGCTGTCATTGAAGGGTTAATTCTGGAAGCAGAGCCAAAAGGCAGAGGCTGCCCCAGTTCCCTTAGTGAGTGACCCTTGCAGTGTGGTACAGGATTAGAGTCCTGCAGCGGGTCGGGTATCCACGGGTTACCCGCAAAAACCTGCGGTACCCTGCGGGTTGCGGGTAGTTCCAGGGTGCGGGTTTAGACGCGGGTCGGCGGTTCTACGGGTTTGTGGCAGTGGCATTGGCTCTTATATAAATATCAATATGAATGGTCTATAACTCCTTTGGCTGAGGCTTTAATGCATCCTGTTGTGTTTCAGCGTAAGGCCCTGCCTATATTTATATATTATATTATTCTTCTTGCACTTATTTCTTTAGTGTTGCTCAACTGGTGGTTTCCTTGATTTTCTTCCTTTTTCCAAAGTAGTTAAAAAGTTCGCCCTCCTACATCTGTATTTTTCTTCCTTTTTCCAAAGTAGTTAAAAAGTTCGCCCTCCTACATCTGTATCTTTAGATGTGCAATTTGTGATGATTATTTTGCAGCATGTCAAGTGGTTTACCCAGCATGCTCTGTGCAGTGGGGCCCTGATGCAGTCAGAGAGTGGTGTAGCAGCTAATTGGGCATCGTGTCTGTCCATCTGGACTTGCGGTTTGTATTAACCCTCTTGTGGATGTTAGACATGTACAGTTTCCTTTAATCAACTTATCAATCCTTTATACTGATATTTCTGCAACGTTCTCCCTTCTGCAAATGTGAATTTAAGACAGCTGCTTAAAGGAGAAGGAAAAGCTGAAAACTAAGTAATCTTTATCAGAAAGTTCTATATGAATACACTAGTAAAGCAGCTCTAAATCCTCTGTCAAAAGAAACACGGCATTTCTGTCTTTCTATTGTGTAAGAAGAATTTCTATTGTGTACACATGGGCTTCTGTATCAGACTTCCTGTTTTCAGCATAAATCTCCAGGGCTAGGGCTTGAGCATGCTCAGTTTGCTCCTCTCCCCCTCCCCTCTCTGCTGTAATCTGAGCCCAGAGCTATGAGTGAGCAGGGAGAGACTTAGGCAGGAAGTGATGTCACACCAAGCTAATAAGGCAGCTGCTATCCTAAACAATCAGAGAACTTCGAGAGCTGTTTACTCAGGTATGGTAAAGCATTCAGCAGAATAAATATAGTGTTATAGCTTGCACTATTGTGGCTAATCTATTGGCAATAAACATCTTCAGTAGCTTTCCTTCTCCTTTAATCTACTTGTCTGTATGAGTGTGGTGCAGCATCTCTCCTTCAACTGCAATCCCTCTGTAGTCTGATTCTTCCCAAAACAGCCTAACAGCAACATCCTAAGGTCATTTCTCCATTTCAATTCTCTCTGCAGCCCTTGATACAATTGGTTACTCTTTTCTGCCTGAAATCTACTGTATGTGTCTCATCTTTCTACCCACTCTTCACTCCCATTCGCTTCCTCAAGGCTCCCTCTTCATACCCTTCTCCTCTCATTATACTCCAGGAGAACCCAGTCTCAGGTTCCAATACCATCTTTATACAAACAACACTCAGATTTACCGTAGTATCCAGGCACAACTTGCTCTGATATCAATGGCTTGGTCATCCTCTTTTAGGGCACACGCTCAAATTCGGAGAGATTTAGTCGGCCAGCGATAAATTGCCTCTTCTTCGGGGCGACTAATCTCCCCGAACTGCCTCCCGCCAGCTAGAATTCGATTAGTTTTCTGACTTCGGGCAACTTTGAAAAACGAAACGCTCCGTGCTATCCCACCGGCGATTTAGATTCTAGCCAATGGGAAGGCAGTTCGGGGAGATTAATTGCTCCGAAGAAGAGGAGAATTGTCACTGGGCGACTAATTTCCCCAGATCTGATTGTGTGTCTCTGCCCTTATAGATATTTTCTCTCCCTTGACCATCAAAAGCAATGAGAAATAAACAACACTTAAGCTCACATTATTTAAAGGTTTGATGTGACTGATCATCTCTGTTTGCTTGTCAGGTGATTGATTTTTTTTGCCTCTCTCGGATATTTAGGTTTGTTCGCCACTGAGCAGTCAGAGATGAAGATTCATGACAATTTTGATTGCATCAGAGCATGTGAGTTTATGGGTAGGGATGCACCAAATCCAGGATTCGGCCTTTTTCAGCAGGATTCAGAGTCGGCCGAATATTTCTGCCCAGCCGAACCGAATCCGAACCCTAATTTGCATTTGCAAGTTAGGGGCGTGGAGGGAAATCTCGTAAAAAAAGGTTTCACCTTCCCACCCCTAATTTGCATATGCAAATTAGGGGTTGGGTTCGGTATTTGGACAAATCTTTAGCATAGGATTCGTGGGTTCGGCCTAATCCAAAATAGTGGATTCGGTGCATCCCTAGTTATGGGTGAGTTAAATGCTAAAGAGCAATCAGCATTAGGAAATGGCACGAAGAAGGAACATTAGATGAGCAGCCTCCAGTCTCCAGGAAGCAGACGGGTGTTTGTTTGGCAGCACAATATCTGTACAAATACAATAACAATAGGATCCACACCCAGCAACTGCCCAGCACACTCTCTATACAATCACAAAAAATGATTCCTCAGGCAGCAGTCCTTATATACCAGCTCCCTCTAAAGTGAAAATACACTGTCAGGTTTGGGGGTACACACAGATTCAACAGAAAATAAGTTTTGGTTTTCCCATGGATTTTTACAGTCCATCCAATCGCAGCTTGACTAAAAGTGGCCACACACAGACCAATAAATGCTGCAGAATCAGCCCTCCCAGACCAAGTCAGTGTCTTATGTATGAGGGCCTTGATATCTAGATGGCAGTTGGGTAGATATCTATTAGGCAGGTTGGAAAATCCCATTGGACAAGGACCACATCAGTGAGTTGATGATGTCCTCTCCTGCCAGGCTGGCTTATTAGGATCTGATTGCTGGCCAGGAGTCCAAATAATTGCATCACCGCCCACCATATATTTGTTTATGGTCAGTATACCGCCTTGTTCAACATGAGTGTAATGAATAGGGTTTTTGCTGAACATACTATTGGCCTATTGTTGAATCATGAAAAATCTATGTAGCTCCCCATCTTCTTTTCTGTTGATTCACTGCACATGCTCTGTGCTGCTGTCACTTACTGAGCTTAGGGACCCACTCACAATATACAGTACACATAGAATAGAAATGGCACAATATAAGGCTGATTAGTAATTAATACAGATAATGACTACATGGCAGCACAGAAACCAGTGCAATTAGCATCAGAATTTAATAATCAGCCCTGTAGCATCAGCTTATATTACAGGCCAACCTCATTTTCTGCTGGATAATTAGTGACGAGCCCTAAGCTTAGCTTCTCAACAGCTGCTCAGAGCCCACTGAGCATGTGAGTGTCACAGACACTTTCCAAGATGGTGACCCCCTGTGACAAGTTTGAAGTCCTGGATCATTGCTGCTATTGACAAGCTGAAACTTTAGGCTGGTGCAATAAGTTCAGTATATAAAATATGGCATTTTTATCCATATTCATTTTTAGGGTTTAGTTCTTCTTTAATGACTGGATCATACTGCAGGTCTATGCAGATCCATTAGGAGAGGAATGGATCAACATATAGATACTTATCCAAAGGAATTTTTCAACCTGTATCAGTAAGGCAGAGTGTAGGGAAAGAGAAGTAATTCACCGGCACAACTTGGGTGATGCTGGCAGGGAAAACCCTTGCTAGTTTATTGCGGGATGCAACGTTTTGGGGCGTAACCCCTTTGTCAAGCAAAGTGGTTATGCCCCGAAACGTTGCGAGGAGGAAAAAGAAGTGCCGCGTTCAGGTGACTTTTCATTATAGCGGATGGGAAGACACACGGAGGCAGTTTGGGGAGATTGTTGCCTAGAAGAAGAGGCGATTAGTTGACAGGCGACAAAATCTCCCGAATCTCTTCATGTGAACTAACCCTTAAAGCGCATGTAAAGTCTAAAATAGAATAAGGCTAGAAATGCTGTATTTTGTATACTAAATATAAACATGAACTTACTGCACCACAAGCCTAATCAAACAAATAATTTATGCTTTCAAAGTTGGCTACAGGGGGTCACCATCTTGTAACTTTGTTAAACATCTTTGCAAGACTAAGACTGTGCACATGCTCAGTGTGGTCTGGGCTGCTTAGGGGTCGTAATAAACAAAGCTGCTTGAGTTCTGCATGGCTGGTAAGTAAGGTGGGGGCTCCCCCTGCTGTTCATAAGTATGATTGTTTCCCTGCTCAACAGTTAGGGACCGTCTGACAATTCCTATCCACAGCAGTAAATGAAGGGAGAATTTCACTGCATACAGTCAGGTTTCTTATAAAACATTTTTAATTAAAGTATATTGGAGATAGGTTTCTTTTTCATTAAAGAAAGTAAAAATGGGATTTTATTTTTTTGCCTTTACATGCCCTTTAAATCAGGCAAATGAAATCCCCAATGTGTACCGCTGAAGCTTTTCACAAGCAAAAACAGTACAATTTTGTCTACAGTTAATTCCCTCTTCTCAAAATAGTAATAGTGGAGGCTCTTTGTGCTATAATATATTATTATCAGCTGTAATATTATTCTTTATACTGACTGTCCAACCAATGGTCGTTATGGTGCACCTTGTGCCAATGGTAGTGAAAGTATAACATTATACATAGAGCATGAATATATTCCACCGTATTGTGTTACTTTATCAACAGATTACTTTTTGGCAAATTGACTTTGTTCCTAGGGGACAGGGATGCTATAAGTTCAGGGGATTTCGATTCCTACAGTTCTTTCCTCTGCAGTCCAAATCTAATTGTGACCACAATTTTCTTGTTTCTGTTTGGCTAGCAGCAAGAATGTTTTGGTGGAACTGATGAGTCCTAATCTTTGGTGACTACTTTCGTGGATGTTGCTGTAGATCAGGGGTGTCCAAACTGAGGCCCGAGGGCCACATGCGGCCCAGGATTAGTGATGGGCGAATCTGTGACGATTCGCTTCGCCGAATTTTTCGCGAATTTCTAGCAAAATTCGCGAAACAGCGAAAAATTCGCGAAACTGCTGCAGCACGACTCGTTTTGACGCGCGACGATCTTGTCGCGCGTCGAGTTTGAAGTTGACGCGCGTCGAGTTCGAAGTTGACGGGCGTCGAGTTCGACGTTGACGGGCGTCGAGTTCGAAGCACACGTATCTGCTGGATTTGTCTACATTTTATGGGGCACATCTACTATAGGGTGAAAATTCACCAAAAGTTTGGTGTAAAATAATGGTCCCATATGTTATAAAATGTATGGTGGAAATCAGTTACAGAAAAAAATTTAAACACTTTTGCAGCCTATCAGCGTGAAAAACGGAAAAGACGGCAGCATTTAGTACTTAGATGATATTCCACTTAAAAATGATAATGTAAGTAACTGAAGAATGAGGATGTTTTATGCACTATGCAGGTCAGAGCTGAAGGCAAGTCTAGTGAACTGTCACTAACAGTAGCCACTAACCCCCTTTATAAATCTGTCCCTATGGCTTTGTTTGTGTCACCTTTTTTCTGCTTTGGACAGGCCTGGACTGACAATCTGTAGCTTCTGACAAGTACCAGAGGGGCTGCTATCAGGTGCCATAGAAAGTCATTATTTAGTTGGCTGATGGGCCTGTTGGGGACTCTCATTACTTTGAATGCCAGGGGCCCAGGGCCTGTTTTGCCTCCCAAACCAGATGTATCTTTGATGCTCCCATTAAAACTTTTACCCAATTTCAAGCTACACTGTGATAAACGAATACGGCATACAGTATGGCATGTTTTGCTTTAGAGTCAATGGGAAGAACATTTGACAGTTATGTTTCTCTCAGTAACTGCTACACACACGTCCTGCCCATATACATTGTTAGAGGCTCTTTTTCAAAGAAAGTGTCACATTTTGCCAGTTTCTTATAAAAAAAGCTGTAATTTTTTACATTAGCTCTGGTCGACTGGTCATGGTATCTACTACTACTCTGTCTCTCAGTCTATATTGCTATTAAACCAAAAAGTACCATCTATACTTATATAGATATATATATATATATTTTACTAATAGCTTACTAACACAGGCTCGGCTAATAATAATATGAACACATAATGTCTGGGTGTATCCCACATCAATAAACCATATGTTTATGTCAGTGAACCATATATTTATGTGAAAATGTAAGTAATGATACTTGTGTTATATTATCCAAACAACTTCAAGTACCATGCGAGTCCTAGTTAAATGAAAAATAAACTCCAAATATATAAGTTTGAAAAAACTTTATATAAATTTAAAAAAAAAAAAAAGAAAAACCAGCACAACAGTGCTATTAAAATAAATAAAAACATTAAACTGGAGGAGGAGGAGGAGGAGGCGGACTCATATTGTCCAGCAGGTGCCTGATCTCTCTCACTTCCTGTTGAAGTTGAGACACCTGCTGGACTAGGCCTCTAATAAGTTCAGTGAGTTCCCCACCATCTGCTGCTGCTGCTGGTGGTGCTGGTGGTGCTGCTGCCTCTGGCCCCTCTATAAGGCCTGCTGGAGGAGATGGTGGTGTAGTGGGGGGAGGAGATGCAGCCCCTCCTGCGTCTTCCGCAGCCCCTCCTGCGTCTTTCGCAGCCCCTCCTGCCTCTTCCGCAGCCCCTCCTGCGTCTTTCGCAGCCCCTCCTGCCTCTTACGGTGCTGCAGCGGGCTCTCCAGCAGGCATCCACTCCGCTGGCAATCAAAGAATTCCATTTTGAGTAATACAGCACTTGCATTTGTACAGTACAAATTATACAGGCGGAGGTGATGTGTAACTACAAAAAACCTATCATTGATATGGATGGCAAGTAAAGGGCCGAGCAAAACCATTAAGAGAGTTTTTTGCAGAAGATAATCTCCATTTGATAGCTCATTTACTTGTTATCTAACTTGTCTGCAATTAAATGACACTCAACTGTTTCAATCCTAATTGAAATATTCACTGAAATACATTTTTGCTCTAAAATAGCAAATCATTATAATATACTATAAGTCTGGACATTATTGTAATTAACAAGAGCAGTTTATGTTTTCTATTTAAATAACTACCTTCCACTTCCTACTGCACCTCGTCCACAAGCACGGGGTGGCGCCTCTTCAAATCGCTCCAAATCCTTTGGAGCACGCGCACCCCGTGCCTCAGCGCATATCTATGCCTCAGCCTGCGCCTGAGCAACGCCCATGTTGACGCGCGCACCACGTGACGCGCGCACGCACAGGAACTTGACGCGTAAGCGCCGTACTTGACGCGCAAGCGCCGTACTTGACGCGCAAGCGCCAAATTGGCTAATGACTAGTACTGTAACTATAATACATTATGATTTTCTGTTAATTTTATTATCATTGTCACTATATTTGAGAACCATGCATCACTATTAGAAGTAACATTATTAGAAAGTTAGGAGGTAGGCCTCAACCAGAATACATTTATATCAACTATGTAGCAGTATTGGAATGAACACATTATTAGAATAAAAATTAGATGACGATATAGGTAGGCCTCAACCAAAAGAAATTTTCCAACTATCAGGCAGCATTAGAAGCAACATTGTTATTAGGAGCCTTGGCAGACCCCAACCAGATGACATTTGCTAGCTATGTGACACTATTAGAATTTCACGGTCAGCACCCTAAACCAGAACAGATGCCAAGCTCCCTGGTCTCGGCTCGGCTTCACCAGTTAATGTGACCACCTTTGGCTTCGGGAGTAGCCCTCAGCTACTCAGATGCCACCTGGACTTTACGAGAGGAGAGAGGAGTTCTGGCAAGCAAAGGGGCATGACTGTTGAAAGAGTCTGTTAGGCCGAAGGTCACAGTACAAATAGGCTGAAGCAAGTTCGTGGTCAGACAGGCTGGGTCGAGGCAGGTGGATATCGGAGAAGTCTAGCAGGCAAAGGTCAACACCGGGTAATCAGTCAGAAGTGGATTAGGCAGAAGGAGTAGTCGAGATACAGACTAGGGTGTATTTCGGATATCAGAGTAGTCAGGAACAGGCAGGGTCACAACAGAATATCAAAGACGAACAGATTCAGACGCTTAAAGCTCAAAAGGCACCAGGAAAAAATCCTATCACGGGCAGCTTGCAGAAGGCCGAGCTGGCCTTTTAAACTTTTGAATTTCGCGCCATTGCATGCGCCTTTAAGAACCCGGAAGTGGGTGCGCACTCACACTAAAAGACCGGACGGCAGAAGAGGAGGTGCACAGGGATCATGGTGGGAATCCCTGCTGTCCCCCCACTAGACCACCAGGTCATCTCCTTACATAGAAACAACATTATTAGAATTAAAATTAGAAAAGGTCGGCTTCAACCAAAAGATAATGACATTTGCCAAGCATGTGGCAATAGTAGTAGTAGTAGCAGCAGCAGCAGCAGTACTGGAATAATACTCAATAATTTAAATCGCATGACGGTATAGGTAGGCCTCAACCAGAAGGCATTTGCCAACTATGTGGTAGCATTGGAATGAACACATTATTAGAATGAAAATTAGAAGAGGTAGGCCTCAACCAGATGACAATGACATTTACCTGAAACACAACACGTTTGATAAAGGATTAGGCAGTGGTAGCAACAGCAGTAGCATTGAATTTTACTGTATTAGGACCTGCAGTATTGACATGAGGCAGGCCTCAAACACAACACGTTTGATAAAGATATAGCCATATTAGGCCTCAACCATAAGAAATTAGCCAACTAAGGCAATATTAGAAACAAAATTCTTTGTAAGCCATGTTAGACCTCAACAACTGAAAAATTTGCCGACAATGCAGCAGTAGTATCTTCAGTAGCAGTAGGAGCCATGATGATAGACCCCCACCAGATATAACATTTACAGACAATGCAGCAGTAGTATCTGCAGTAGCAGTAGGAGCCTTGATGATAGACTCCCACCAGATATAACATTTGCCGACAATGCAGCAGTAGTATCTGCAGTAGCAGTAGGAGCCATGATGATAGACCCCCACCAGATATAACATTTGCCGACAATGCAGCAGTAGTATCTGCAGTAGCAGTAGGAGCCTTGATGATAGACTCCCACCAGATATAACATTTGCCGACAATGCAGCAGTAGTATCTGCAGTAGCAGTAGGAGACATTATGATAGACTCCCACCAGATATAACATTTGCCGACAATGCAGCAGTAGTATCTGCAGTAGCAGTAGGAGACATGATGATAGACCCCCACCAGATATAACATTTACCGACAATGCAGCAGTAGTATCTGCAGTAGTCGTAGGAGCCTTGATGATAGACCCCCACCAGATTAAAAATTTGCCAACAATGCAGCAGTAGTATCTGCAGTAGCAGTAGGAGCCTTGATGATAGACCCCCACCAGATATAACATTTGCCGACAATGCAGCAGTAGTATCTGCAGTAGCAGTAGGAGCCATGATGATAGACCCCCACCAGATTAAACATTTGCCTACAATGCAGCACAGCAGCAGTTCTACTAAGGCTAGTAGTAGGCTGCAGCAGCAGCAGCAGCAGCAAGGGCAGCAGGTGCAGACAGATGGGATAGGCAGTACTACGGAGGAGGAGAGTATAGTCTCCAGCAATGGAGAGAGGAGGCTAGGAGGAGGAAGAGGAGGAGGAGATGAGGCTAGTCTCTGCTGTCTGCTATGGGCACTTGGATATCCCCGCCTATCCAGGCCTCATTCATTTTTATAAATGACAGCATATCCACGCTGCCAGTGGATAGCCGTGTCCGCTTCTCAGTGACCACCCCACCTGCGGCGCTGAAGACACGCTCTAACAGGACACTGGCAGGGGGGCAAGCCAGCACCTCCAGAGCGTACTGTGCCAGTTCTGGCCACTGGTCGAGCCTCAATACCCAAAACTGCATGGGGTCATCATCAGCCACCATATGCTCCACCCGCTGGTGGTGGTGGCTTTGGGTATTAACCGGGCCTGCTGCTGCCTGTTGAGGCTCGAAAAAGCTCTTCCACACACCAAAGAGATCTCCGCCTTTGCTGCTGCTGCTGCTAGCAACCCGTCTCTGCTGGGTGTGTGGAGTAGTGGAGGCCTGAGATGTGTCAGACTGGGGGAAGGCCTCCACTAGTTTTGAGCACAGAGCCCTCCTCAATTGACCCACCCTCCTCTCTCTCTGGCTGGGTACAAGGAACTTCCCCAACTTTCCCTTGTACCGTGGGTCAAGCAAAGTGGCCACCCAATAATCATCCCGGTCTTTGATGGAACAGACCCGGGGATCGCTCTGGAGGCAAGTCTGCATATGGGCAGCCATGTAAAAGAGGTGCCCCCGACCAACCTCTTCTTGACTGCCCTCCAGATGCAGCAGGTCATCTGGCTCGACCTGCCCCTGCTCTATACCCTCCCAGCCGCGGACAATAGCTGGGGTGGTTGGGTGGCGCGTGCCCTGCTCCCCATGCTGTGCAGGCACCCAGTCCTCCTCTCCCTCATCCTCCTCAGCGGGCACCATCTCCTCCACATCCTGCCTCCCTGCCCCATCTGCCTGCCTACGGGGCCTACTCTCCTCCTCCTCCTCCTCAGGCACGTCACCCTCCTCTAGCAGGCCATCCAACGTGCGCTTGAGGAGGAACACCAGGGGTATGACATGGCTGACACACGCATTGTCCCTGCTAACAAAGCGTGTCACCTGCTCAAAGGGGGCAAGTACTCGGCAGAGCTGCCTCATCTGCTGCCACTGCTCTGCGCTAAAGTAGCCTAAATCTGCCCCCTGAGTACCCCTGGCACTGAGGTAATTGCTGACCGCCCAGCGCTGCTCCACGAGGCGCTCCACCATGTGCAGGGTCGAATTCCAGCGCGTCGGCAGGTCACAGATGAGCCGGTGGGTTGGCAGATTATGCTGTATGCTGCCGCTGCATCCGTGCCAAAGACGCGCTGGCGGTGGGGGACCTGCGAAAATGGCCACATACCCTACGTACCTTCTCAAGCATGTCACCCAACCCTTGGTAGCTCTTGAGGAAGCGCTGTACCACAAGGTTGAGGACATGTGCAAAGCAAGGCACGTGGGTCAGGTGGCCTAGGCGGATGGAGGCCAGCAGGTTGCGACCATTGTCGCAAACAATGTTCCCTGCTTGGAGCTTGCGGGGAGTGAACCACCTCTGCACCTGAGTCTGGAAGGCGGCCATGAGCTCAGGTGCAGTATGACTCCTCTCGCCCAGGGAGAGGAGTTGCAGCACAGCCTGACATCGCTTGTGCTGCACTGAAGCGCAACTACGGGTACGCTTCAGGGGTGGCTCATCCATAGCCGCAGAGGAGGAGGAGGAGGAAGTGGGCATGTGGGGTTTGCCCTGAACCCCACGAAGAGGCACATGTAGCACGAGGGGAGCGCCCCTGCTTGCACCCTCCCCAGCACTCATCAGGGTGACCCAGTGCGCAGTGTAAGAAATGTACCTCCCCTGCCCATGCCTGCTGGTCCACGTGTCAGTGGTGCAGTGCACCCTGCCGCCGACAGCATGATCCAGCGACAGGGACACATTCTTCACCACCTGCTGGTGGAGAGCAGGGACGGCCTTCCTGGCAAAATAATGGCGGCTGGGGATCCGCGAGTTAGGGGCAGCGCAAGCCATCAGCTGTCGAAAGGGGGCTGCTTCAACTAACTGATAGGGCAGCAGCTGCACTGCCAGAAGTTTTGCCAGGCAGCCATTGAGCCTCTGCACTTGGGGGTGGCTGGGGGAGAGAGGCGTCTTCCGGCCGAGGAACTGAGGGAGGGAAACCTGGCATGACAGGGGCCGCATTGAGGAGGCTGCAGAAGAGGCTGAGCTACACAGTGGCCGCCTCCGACTGTGAGCCTCAGAATCCTCTTCCCTTGCGGCAGGGTCTGGGGAGCTAGCACCTCTTCCCTGAGGAATGGAAGGAGGTGGACGGGAAGCACCACTGCCCCCTGGTGCCCTGCCACTTTGGTGCTGCTCCCACGTCTTCCTGTGATGACGTTTCATATGGGAACTTAAAGCCGATGTTCCCATATGTGACCCTGCCTGCCCCCTTCGAACCTTCTGCCCCCTTCGAGCTGGCACACTGCTACCGTCTGGTCCTCTGCCTGGCACGTAACAAATGCCCACACTGCTGAAGTGCGGGCCACTGCCTTGCCTGCTGTGGAGGGTTGGGGATGGTCCCCACCCATACTCCCAGAGGCTTTGGACCGAGGTGCAGTGCTGCCCTGTTGCCTGCCCCCCTAGCAGAGGTTGGTAGAGCCGGCTCTTCATCCTCCTCATCATCAACAACACACAGTTCCCCACCTGAACTGCTGCTGTTATCCTCCTGAGCCAGCTCCCAGGGTCCGTCCCTGTCATCATCCTCCCCCAGACCAGACCCTGCCTCATACATGGCATCAAGTCCCACATCAAGCATGCTGGTGTCTGACCCCACACCAGCAGCCTGCTGCCCTGCCATTAGGGGACCCTGCCCAATATCCCCTACTGGTGATGTGGGCTGTGCCATGACCACCTCCTCCTCCTCATCAGACATGAATGCCCCCCCATTCCTGCCTGATCATCAAAAAGATCCTGGGTGTCTGGGCCCAAGTCCACCTCAGGATCAAATAGGAGGGATGGAGTGTCCCCCAGTTCTGAGCTAGCAGGTGATGCCACTTCCTGCTGCTCACTGGTGCCCGCTTCAGACGAGGTAGCCTGGGTCAGCCAGTCTACCACCGCCTCTGCCTGCTGCGAGCGTATGGGTCGCGAAGCAGCAGCAAAAAAATCGGGCACAGTCCTACGTGGACCAGTTGCGCCGCTGCTGCGACCCACAGCCACCTGCTGCTGTGGCAGAAGCTGCTGCTGCGTTGGCAGCAGCTGTTGCTGCTTTACAGTGCCCGGACTGGGCATAGTACGTGGGCTAGGCTGTTGTGGGGTTGGATGCCCACAGCCAGCACCACGGCCTCTTCCTCTGCCTCCCCTCCCTATCCCACCACCCAGACCCCTCCCCCCTCTCCCACGGCCCGTCATATTTGGCAAACTAAACTTAAAAAAAATAAAATAAGGGGGGGTGTGGATACTTCGGGGAAGGAAAGGAGAAAACAATAAAAACCCTCAACTAAATCCGCTCAGCACAAGTGTACCCACAAGGGATACACACACAGACAATCACAGATAGTTAGCCCTAAAAAGGGCTATTGTGGGGTGAGCAGGCAAGCAGAAGAGGGAAAACAGTAAACTGAAATCCACAACCTCCACTTGCACTGACTCAGAAAAAAAAAAGCTCTCTAAACTAACTCAACTAGCTAAATCGAACACCAATCTCTCTCTCAAACCTGCTCTCTCTAACCTACCAAAAACGCACTGAGTAATGGCCGCCTCTACACCTCCTTATATAGACAGTGGGACGGCTCAAATCTGATTGGCTGCTTGTCCGTTTGTCGCGCGGCGAACTCGACGCGCGCGACGCACTTGACGCGCGGCGAATTTCTTTTGCAGTTTCGCGAAAAAATTCGCCTATGGCGAAACGCGCAAATTCGCCGCGAATTCACCATAGGCGAATTTTTTCGCCCATCATTACCCAGGATGCATATGAATGTGGCCCAGCTTGGTTCCAGAGGAAACGTCATGTTACAAATGATATAGGAGGAGGAAGGACTCTGCCCATTGGCAGTTAGTAATAATAATATAATAATAAATCTATTTAATATCCAGGTGTCCCATATTCCAGTGTATAGCTCCATCTGATTATCCAACTGGTATTGTAGTTCTTTTCTGTGTATTTCCATTACTTTTACAAATCATAAGTGTTTGTGTATTTCATTTGTGGCCCCAGACAATTTTTCTTTTTCCAATGTGGCCCGGCGAGCAAAAAGTTTGGACTCCCCTGCTGTAGACAGTGATGTAGAAGTTATTATTAGTACCCTTATTCATCTAATTCCTAGTAATTCTTCTATATTGGTTTTGCCAAAACGCCCTTCCTTATAACTGCATGAATTTGCTTCACTTCTCTTTTTTACTACATGTTACTGTATTATTTGTTTATTTTTATCTTATCCAGACTGATGTGCCCATCTGAGCCCCTGCAACTAAGTAAGGTGTATTATCTACATCTCTACTCTGTACAGTTCTGCAGCAGATAGCTGTGCTCTATACCTTACAACAGATTAAAGATCAATGGCAATGGCAAGACAGTCCTTGTTTCCACCACCTACCAAAGTATTGTACAGAGTAGAACAATATAGATGATATTTTGTGGGTACAAATCATGGGCGTCCACAAATAGGGGCAAGGGAGCAATACATGTAGAATTGCACCAAAATTACACCTTGCACATTGCCCCTATGAGTGCTCAGTTTTATGATTTTATTCTATTTTTTATCTTTCTTTTCAAACCTTCACCTATTCAGCTTCCATTTTGACTTTCAAAAAGATGATTGGTTTCTACAATAATTTACAACTAGCAGTTTAAATTCCAAGCTTGAGAGTTTCAGCAAAAAATATGTAAATATATCAATGACCTCAAATGAATAGTAATGGCAAATTGTCTTAGAATACTCTTCATTATTACCTACTCCTTTAAGTGCACAAATACAAATATCTAATGATAGGGTCATTGATGACCAAAAGTGCAGGACTGTGATTAGATAATACACAGAAATTATTTTGAAAACTCTTAGAAAGATCAACTGTTAATTAACCTATTTATGAGGTATGAAAGACATTGAACATATATATATATTAGTCCCATGACTCAATGTTCAATTAAAAATCAAAAATATTTATTCAGTATCATATTAAAAAGGTACATGCTAACCCCATAGTATGTACCTTTTTAATATGATACTGAATAAATATTTTTGATTTTTAATTGAACATTAAGGGGCAGATTCACTAAGCTCGAGTGAAGGATTCGAATGAAAAATACTTCGAATTTCGAAGTATTTTTTGGGTACTTCGACCATCGAATTGGTTAAATTCGTTCGAATTCGATCGAAATCGAACGATTCGAACTAAAAATCGTTCGACTATTCGACCATTCGATAGTCGAAGTACTTGCCCTTTAAAAAAAACTTTGACCCCGTACTTCGGCAGCTAAAAGCTACCGAAGTCAATGTTAGCCTATGGGGAAGGTCCCCATAGGCTTGCTAACCTTTTTTTGATCGAAGGATTTTCGTTCGATCGTTGGATTAAAATCCTTCGAATCGTTCGATTCGAAGGATTTAATCGTTCGATCGAACGAAAAATCCTTCGATCGTTCGATCGAAGGATTAGCGCTAAATCCTTCGACTTCGATATTCGAAGTCGAAGGATTTCAATTCGAGGGTCGAATTTCGAAGTATTTTTTACTTCGAAATTCGACCCTTAGTGAATTTGCCCCTAAGTCATGGGACTTATAATTATATATATATATTTAAGAGTCCCTATGACTCACTATTACATTACTTATAGACTCCCCTATCATTTGTTATATACTGTTTAGCAGAGGAAAGACATTGGTCCTTGTTCATCCAGTCAGAGCCTCCTAGCATCAGCTGGATCCGCAGGCTTTGGAAAGTAAGAATTTAGTTTGGCACTAATGTTTGGATCTTATACTTAATAATTGTTTTCATTTATCAGGTGAAATGGAAAGTCCTGTTTCAAGCTGATCTTATTATCTTTCCATCAAGTGGTCAGTCCTTGAATTGCTCACATCTTTATCAGGGCTGAGGAAACCAGGGCACAGAAGTTCTGTAGTTGATGGCCTTTTAAATGGTCATATTTTCTGTCACTGTGAGTATCAATTCTTTGCTCTTCTTTTGCTTTATGACAGTTGAGGTGGCCATACACAGGGAGATCCGCTCGTTTGGTGATGTCGCCAAATGAGCAGATCTCTCCCCAATATGGGACAATATTGGGCTGATACAATATAATGCAACCAATATGGGGGGTCGGATTGCGGGACCACATCAACGAATAGATTTGGCCACGATTCGACAGGATTTTTTACCCTGCCCGATCGACACCTGCCCGACTTACGTCCAGATATCGATCGGGGATGCCCGTCAGGTGGCGCCACACAAGGACCAATAAGCTGCCGACTCGTTCAGATGTCGATCAGGCAGGGTTAAAAAACCAGTCGGGTTGCGGCCGCATCTGTTTGTTGATGCAGTCCCTCTATCCAACCGCCCATATTGGTTGCATTAAGCCCGATATGGCCCAGCTCAGTGTGGGCATAGCAGGGAGAAATCCTCTCATTTGGCGAAATTAGCAAACAAGAGGATCTCTGCATGTATGGACACCTTAAGGGTAGGACTAAAGGTGGGCATACACTGTAAGATTCGCTCATTTGGTGTAATTACCAAACAGGCAAGTCTTTCACCGACAGATCCATCTTGGGTTGGTTATATTGTGGTAATGTGATTGATTAGCCCTAGGGCTAATAATCGCATTATAATGAAGGGGATGAGAAAAGTCGGAGCAAGGACTGCATCAATGAGCCAATATGGTCCTCCATCCAACAGAAAAATCAAGCCTGCCTGATCTAGATCTGGCAGATTTTTGGCCAGATATCAAGGAGGCCTTTCGGAGGGCCCCATATACAGGCAGATAAGCCAATCCACATAGGGGCTACCAAATAGCCAATCACAGCCCTTATTTGGCATCCACAGGAACATTTTTCATGCTTGTGTTGCTCCCCAACTCTTTTACATTTGAATGTGGCTCACGGGTTAAAAAGGTTGGGGATCCCTGGTTTAAAGAGAGAAGTTTGACTACTGTTATAGGAAAACTGTTAGAATATCAAATCGCTACACAAAACGGCTCACACACAATGTGCCATGAGTTCATCAAACTTTAATCACGCAGTGGAGCTCGGAGAAACAGCTGTACAAAGTTTAATGCCGCCGGCAACAACACAAACCCTCAGATTAGGTCTTTGCGTCCAAAAACCCCAACAAGCGAGAAATGATTGGATTTCTTCCTCTCCAATCAAGTTCATATTGTCTGGCATCTCACAAACCTCTCCTAGCAGTCTTGTTGCATTTCCAAAAAAGAATCTAAACTCCAGAATATCTTCCCTTTATAGTCACATCATTCACTGTTTCTTGGCATAAGAACTTGTGGCAGATTTTTCAAGTTCTTAGTTTTGTTGGAAGCAAAACTTTCCTTACACTAAAACTTGATATTTGGTGCATTGAGTTCTTATGGCCTGTCTGGTGATGGAAATAAATGTCCCTGTTTTTGGACAAGTTTTTTTTTTTGACAAAGCATTAGTCAAATCTGTACATTATTCATTATCTACAGTTATTTACATTTTTTTGAGAAAACAAGAAAAGACAAGGTAAGACAGTTTCTAGAGTCTAGTCAATTTAGGAGTATTGAGGAACTTTACCAATAAAGGCCAATATTCAGGCATTGAACATGGGTCTCCAGCGTCCTTTTGTTTCAAATTTTCACGCCAGTCCCCAGTGAGATGATGTCATGCAGCGCTTCATCACCATGTGACATGCTGGCGTAACACTGCGACCATGGGTTCCACCATCTTTGTTATGAAGCTCCTGACATACCAGTTACAAGAGGTTGCAGAGAACAATATTTAAATGTCTAGAGGTTGACCTGTTTGACCAATATTTATTGAAATTGTATATGAATTAGGGCTTCATTGGGCCCCTATACCTCCTGGGCCCCCCTGCAACCACAGGGTCTGCTTCCTCTTACCTACAAAACTGGACCATGTCCTACAGACCTTAGTCTATCACTTCTCTCCCTGACTTACAAGTTATTTAAGTTAAACAAAATAAATCAATAAATATTCCAACCGCAGGGAGCTTGAACATTGATTTCTCTTGCAGCTTGCCCTGCATTCTCAATGAAAGCCCACGGGATGTCATGACTGTAGCTATACAATCCCCTAGCTCTGTGTGTACTATGAGGACAAATAACCTTCAGAGCTCTGAGATGGAATTCTCAGCTTGCAAATCTCAACAAAAATAACACAATAGCGCTGCCTCATATCACAAAAGTGATAAAAATAATTCTTTCTCGTGGCTCGGATTCTTTTAAAGGACAGGATTTATAATAACCTCAAATATAAGTCAAGTATATATATTCTTGGACATGATTTAACATAGATTATTGAACTGACAGCCTTCATTGTCTGTTCTATTTGTAACGATCTACTTATGAGCCCCATGGGAGATTAGTTACTGTGTGTACAGAACGGCACTGACTGCACATTCGAAGTGAAAGTAGATGCTTTTTGCTACTAATAGTAGCCACCCAGCCGGCACCCTCTCTGCATTTCTTACATTATAAAGACAAGTTCAGTTCTGAATTTGCATCCATTCTAGAGCTGTATCTGCCGGATAATGACCCCCCCCATCTGTATAAGTCAACTGCTGGCATACTCTGGTGGCTTGCTCTTAAAGGACCATTAAAAGCCAATGAAACTGCCTATATAGAATGCCTTGCAAATGTAATGAGACCCCAATTCTCTCATTTTACTCAGGGACACTGAGCCAATGAGGTGACTTGTGAACCTCACTTCAACCAACAACACCCCACGAGTGACCGGGACGGCAAAAAGCTGCTCCTGTTAACTTTTTTCTTTTACATGTTTTACATCTTTATTTATTTTAAATTAACAAGAAAGAGTAGAAAGATGAAAAGAAGAGTAATAAGAAGAATAGAGAGATAGAGAGAGATGAGCTATCCAAGTTAAAACATAAAGCAAGTCCATATCAATAACGTATTACACATGGGAAAGTTACCCTTTTTGAGGGACTGTCGTGCCTTTTTGTAGGTCAGCCAACCAGCTATCCCTTATTTTTCCCAAATCTGGCTGGACAGCCACGTGCCATGTAGGTAAGTTTTTGCTTTGGAAGCAGGTTGTCTATCAGTTTAATCCAGAAGCCAAGAGTTGGGGGCTCTATGTCCTTCCATGTCAGAAGGATTGCTTTCTTTGCAAAATGGTGTAGATGTTGGAGACATATTCTATCACCAGATGAAAGGCTCAGGTCTTCCGCGTGTCCCAGGAGACAGAATTCTGGGGTACAAATAGTAGTCCCAGAGAGGTGTCCAGGAAGGTAAGTATAAGCCTCCAGAATTGCGGGATCTTAGGGCATTCCCAAAACACATGTAAATAATTACCTTGTTCAATACTACACTTTACACAAACATCTGGGTGTCCCTGATAAATCTGTGGCAGCCTGTGTGGTGTTAAATACACTCTATTTAGAAACTTTGTATCTATAAACGTGTCTCTAGTTGAGATGTTAATTTCAGGTATCAGAGTATCAAAGTATATCTTTTCAGGTTCCCTCATCTATACGGGGGAGGTCCTGGGCCCACTTAAAGGAGGACAAAACCCTTAATTAAAAAAAAACCCTACCCTCCTACTCTACATAGACTGTACATAGCTGTTACCCCTGGTAAATGCCCCTAACTCTTTACTTACCCCTCGGTGCAGAAACAGGGCATTGGAGTTCACGGGTTCCATCTTTTTCTCTTCGGTAATCTTCGGGTCTTCTTCCGTGAATTTTGGCGCATGTGCAGTTTTCGCGAAACGGAAGATTGCTCCAACTGTGCATGAGCCGATACACCGCGCTCTTCCTGTAGATTACCGAAGAGAAGAAGATGGTGCCCGTGAACTCCAATGCCCTGTTTCTGCACCGAGGGGTAAGTAAAGAGTTAGGAGCATTTGCCAGGGGTAACAGCTAGGCTGGGGGGAGCAGGGAGGTGGGTCTATGTAGGGTAGGGGGGGTAGGTTTTTTTTTAATTAAGGGTTTAGTTCTCCTTTAAGACTGATATGTTTTATAGGTGCTCCTGGTAACTTTAAGAGTCAACATTTCTGAAATTCTGCTCTTCTATAGCAAGAGAGCACAAATGCACTTGCGTCATGGACCCCCAGAAAGGTGATCATGACAAAGGAGACAATTCAGCTATGTTTATACCGCTTTTGCATATAAAGGACAGATGTGAAAATGAAGACTAAACAGAGATCAGAGATAATACCAATACAAAATTCACACATTAGAGCTAGAACATACACAATTTATAGGGAAATGAGGAGAGCGCTCTGCAAGCATATAAATGCTGTGGTTATCCTTTTATTAGTCGACTACTTGTACACAACATGTTTCGGGCCTATATGCCCTTTATCAAGTGTAACTTATAGGCCCGAAACATGTCGTGTACAAGTAGTCGACTAATAAAAGGATAACCACAGCATTTATATGCTTGCAGAGCGCTCTCCTCATTTCCCTATAAATTGAGTAATAGATATCAGGATATTGGTGACCTGATCAAGGAAAGTTGCACCCTTTTCCTGAACCAAGCGGGCAGAGCATTTTTGGAGAATATATTTCCTAGCTAGAACATACAGAATTAATTTGAGGAATTTCCAGTTTGGTGGGTGAGCATCAAAATGCTCAAATTTTATTTTTCATACTATAACAAGTTTATCACTCTAACCTTGCTTGGGCACCCATGGGCCACACAATTATCACTTGGAAATTTGCCAGCAAGAGTTTCAGAGCAGGAATTCCCTGACTCACAGATGCAGTACTCACTGTATATTCCAGAGAACAATGTTGGTTCAATAATCAGGAAATGGATGCTACATCAAACCACCCAGGCACAGCCTTAAGGGCAGAGACACACACGGCTATTTGGGGGGTCTTCTTCGGGGCGACTAAGCTCCCCGAATTGCCTCAAACTGCCTTCCCGCTGGCTAGAATGAAAATCGCCGGTGGGGTGGCACTCGGAGCACTTTGTTTTCCAAAGTCGCCCAAAGTTTCCTTGTGAGACAACTTTGGAAAACAAAGCGATCCAAGTGCCACCCCACCGGCGATTTTCATTCTAGCCGGCAGGAAACAGTACGGGGAGATTAGACGTCCCGAAGAAGAAGAGCTTTGTCGCCGGGTGACTAATCTCCCCGAATTGCCACGTGCGTCTCTGCCCTTAAACGCTGTGTGCAAACAAGATGACCTGTGAGACAAGCCAACAAGCACTTTGAAGGAACTGCAGCGTTAAGTAGCTGATATTGTAGTTGAGGTACAGCAAGGATTGTCACCTGTCTAATTTTGAATGGCTTGTCAAGACTGTCCAGATTTCAGAAGTAATTAAAGTAATGTGGCATTAAGGGGAAATCTCTCTAACTGGTCTCAATCACACCTTAAATCCCCAACGCCCTCTTGAGGAGAACAAAAATAGAATAAATAAATAAATAAATAATTAGAGGTGTAGTTAAAGACCAATTGAATCTGAAGTCTACGAGTTTTATTTTTCCTTTACATTAAAATAATTCATTAAAACCTGCCCGTCCAGGGACAAAACATATAACAGTATAAATACGTAAAATATTATTCTAAAAGTAATTCAGGTGAGTGGTCACTTGTTTAAAATCACAATAATAGGAATTTTCCCAAAGATATCCTAGGTTGTATCCAGTGATTCCGCCAGTCTCAGGACACCGATTGTGCAAGGCAAGTTATAGTTCTCCGGGTTGGTAATAAAGTGAGAGGTAATTATCCCAAAACGAGTTGCCAAATCTTATTATGTAAAGAAACATGCAGAGTAAGTCTGAATAACTGGAAATATGTTCATTATAACCCTGACCCTTGATGTCACCAGCCTGCCTTTAAAGGAGAAGAAAAATCCTTTTTTTAACTTGCCAAAAGTTAGGCACCCCCAAGTGATCACATTTACTTACCTGACACCCACGGAGCGATCGTCTTTCTGCTTCTTCTTTCTTCAAAACTACCGGGACAGACGCATGCGCAGTAGAATAAAACAGCCGAAATTTTTGTTGAAGTTTGGCTTTTCGTTCTACTGTGCATGGCAGGGGTGAGAAGAAAGAAGAAGAAGCCAGAAGACGAGGTCTTTGCTGGAAGAATCCCGGACCAGTACAGTTTTCTGATGATAGGAGCCCATCCCTGGGTGTCAGGTATAAATGGGATCACATGGGGGTGCCTAACATTTGGCACCCCCAATTATAACAGGAACTTCCTTCTCCTTTAACATCATTGTTTCACCCCCGTGTCACCTGTTGTGCACCCTGTCTGGACCATCACCCCATGAAAAGAGGCAACTCCAGGTACTCCAGTCATCCACATCAAAAGCTCTGAAAATACTTGAAAAGTGGCACAAAAGACACAATGCAAAATCTCATCTGGAGTTTGCTGGAAATATGTTGTGGCTAAAAGATAAGAGGTCAGATTAGTTTTTTTTGGCCAATGTTTTGGATGGTACTGTGAGCACATCTGTATTAAACAATATCAAGTTATAAACAGTTTGTGCTTTGAAATGAAAATATGACAAAACAAACGTGACATTTTTATTCAGTATAATGAGAGAACTGGTCAAGGGCCGTGTCGATTCTGGACACAGGACCACAAAAGGTAGAAGAAATATTTACTGCTTTAATCCAGCAACTTCCCACAGTTTGGTGATTGGCTGTTTATAAAGCTTCAAAACTATCTGTTCAAGTCAGAGGAAAGTCAAAGTAGTTGTCCATGAAGTAATGGAAATTTACTCCAAGCCAAGTTCTTTCTCCTACTAGAGGAAAAGAAATGATACAGAATTACATCAGGTCTGAGCTGCAAACACAATTCATTGAAATTTCGGGTGATGGGGAAGTTGAAGATCTTTCAAGTCAGGGCAAACCTTTTGAACAAATATATGTTAAAAGTCAATAGGTCGTCTCCTGCTTTTGTGGTGAAACAAGTATTATTGGGGATGCACCAACCCAGGATTCTGGGGCTTTTTCAGCAGGATTCAACTGAATCCAAACCAAATCCTTAAAATCACATGACTTTTCATCACAGGAGCAAGGACATTGTAAATTTGTTTCTGAGCACTGTGTATGCGGTTCTTTGTAACCCTTCTCCAAATATGCATATATATAAATTACGGCTCCGATTTGGTTTAGGATTAAGCTGAATCCAGAGACAGTGGTTTTGGTGCATCCCTACATACTATGCATCACTTATAGAGATCCTGATATTTGTTTTTATAGGTCTTTTGCTTTGATGCTTCGGGATTTTTTGAACCAGATCATGAATATCTATTATCTAAAGTTCCACTGTAAACAAAGTCCTGAGATTGAAAGGATGAGTTTTTGTTTTCACAGGCATCATGGAAAATAAGTCCGCACAATGCAAATCAAAGTAAAATATCCACTTTAGGATAAGAGCACTCAGGGTGCTTTGCGTTCTACGGGAAACTGTGACTACGCATCGGTGGCCCAATGTACCTCATCCATGCAGCACACGTGACTCCAAAACACCTGAATCGCGTAATCGTGCAAAAACGCAGAAGGATTTGACCTGGCCAGTGGAGTAACAATCATACTGCCGACCATTTGACCACTGGATATCCGGTGCAGGGTCTACTACATTGTTCCACCTCCTCTTCCAGGAGCTATGCAAAATGAAAAATTATCAATAAAACTTTTTTTATTGATTTTCATTCACAAGACAAGGGGGAAGGGGGGGGGGTATGCTCCCGCCCGGGAGACACTAACCATTTACATTACCGTTCATCAGATACAGCGAATGCATACAGAGTTCCCCATGACCATCAGATATAAGTTTTATTCACCTACATCAGTTATGCCCTCAGCATCAGTCCATGGTCGCCAAATTTTATCAAACTTGTCCGGACAGCCTCGGACAAGTAGGTAAGTTTGATCAGGGGAAGGACATTATTCACTTGCTTACGCCACATTGTCAGTGTGGGAGGCCTGGGCCCAGGGGCGCTCCACCAATGAGGCGAGTTGAGACACTCGCCTCAGGCGGCAGCGCCCCGCAAAAATGCCGCTCCTGGTAACTAAGAGCCGAATTTCCGGTTTTCAAACCGGAAATTCGGCTCTTCTAGCGCAGAGAGCGCTATTGCGCTCTCTGCACGAATCGTCGCGGACCGCCCCTGCCCTCTCCGGTGCTATAAAGGTTAGTGCCGGGAGGAGGGAAGGGGGCAGCGAAAGAAGGCCACCTCAGGCGGCATTAAAGCAAGAATCGCCCCTGCCTGGGTCCCATCCACCTCAGTATAATACACTTTTTCGCATAGTATAACAGTCCTCTAGTGAGAAGGTGTAAGAGTTTCCCATGAATAACTCCCTCCAAAATTCCCAACAGACAGGATTGAGGATTAAGCAGTGGGGGGAGAGCCAGTTGTGTAGAAAGGTGTGTTGTGACCGCTCTCCAAAATGATTGTATGTGGGGGCATTGCCACGTCATGTGAAGAAAGTTGGCCTGTTCCGCCTGGCACCTATGGCAGTTGCCATTCGCCCTACTGCCAAACCTGTGTAACTTAGCAGGTGTTAGGTAGACCTGGTGGAGGAACTTGTATTGTATCAGTCTATCTCGTGAGGAGACTAAGAAGTGATATAGATTGTCAGTCACCTCTTCCCACTGGTCCTCCTCCAGGATCAATAAAACTTTAACCAAGGTCCCCAATATAACTTATTATTATCAATACTTATTTGCAGAAGCATTTTGATTCATACCTAGGGGCAAATTTACTTACCTCCGAAATTGTGCCATCGACGGCTTCACTGACATCGCAACACTTCGCCAGGCGTAGATTCGCCAAGACAATGCTAAAATCCGAAGTTGCGTGCAACTTTTTTCCTATCACCACCTCTTCATTTTGTACCATAATGCAGGGGTTCCCAACCACTGGGCCACGGACCAGTGACGGGCCATTAGCTTTGCCGAACTGGGCCACCTCTGGTCCCAGCTGCAGTCTATAATAGCTGCAAAAACAATGAAAAGGCCCTAATTAAATGCAATCCCAGCTCCCTGATGTGACATTTGACAACAGCTGTGTGAAACCCAGGAAGCTTTCTACCGATTGAGATAAGGACCAAAATACTGTTTAGACAGTTTTTTTGATCAGCCAGAAATGTACCCACGCATCTACATCCCCCCACCGGATCCTCCTAAAACTTGTCTAGCTTGAAACAGATCCGTGATGCAAAAAAGGTTGGGGACCTCTGCATTATGTAACTCTAATAGCAAGGATACAGTGGGGCTCATTTATAGACTTCATGCAGGGCAGAATGATTCGCATAGTGAAAATATTTGCCCTGCGCATGGTTATATTTTGAAAGCTGGATAAGAGCTGTACCTAATGTGCAAATAGAATTGTGAATTTTTTTCACACTGCGAATGTCCATAAGAGCTTTTTAAATATGGCGAAAAATGCAAATTGCGAAAACTCTGCATCTAAATAACACCACAACTTTGATGGTGCAGAAGATATTCGCAAATTGCGAATTTAAGTTACTGTCTTTCTTTCTTTTCTTTTGAAATTCTTTTTATTGAGATTTTCAATAAAATACAAGTATATGACAATATGATAAACATACAGTGTTTCAATAAGGAGCAAAAGAAGTATTCATGAGCATTACAGTAAACATTTGACATGAAAGACAACAAAATAAATAAACAAACAAAGAAAAAGGGGAAATACAAATAACATAAAATAATGAAATGTCAGAATAATAATAATAAAGTAAAATAAAATTAATTTAGATAATTTAGAAAAATAGACCTGGTATTCTCTCCTACCAATTAAAGTCTGACAATGCCAAAAAATATATGAAGAACCATTTTTGTGAATGAAGGCATTAAATATCTCTTTTAGCATTTTATTAGCATAGATCTTGTCCCATAAGACCAAGGATAAATGACCTCTTATCAGCCTCTAAAGATGAGATATAAAGAGACTTAAGTTACTGTCAACGATGTTTTTGCGCACAACAACCTCTCACACTCATGCAAACACCCGTCTCATTTGCGAAAATGTATTCACAATGCAAATTCGCAAAAACCGGAAAGACAGGCACAGCGGTGCAATATTTTAGCGTTCAAGAAAAAGCATGGGCCATACCACCATTTACAAATAAATATGCGATGCGCAAACTTTATAAATGACCCCCAGTGAGTCAAATTCCCTTTAATGCAAACTTATTTTTAGGGATGCACCGAATCCATTATTTTGGATTCAGCCAAACCCCTGAATCCTTAGTGAAAGGTTCGGCAGAATACTAAACCAAATCGGAACCCTAATTTGCCTATGCGAATAAGGGGAGAGAAGGGAAAAAGAAAACTGAGCTTGTTTTGTGACATGATTTTAAGGATTCAGATTTGTTTTGGCCAGGCACTTTAATTCAGCCAAATCCAAATCCTGCTGAAAATGGCAAAATCTTGCCTAAAAACCAAACTGAATTCTGGATTCGGTGCATCCCTAGTTATTTTGGGGGGGTTTTGTACCTGCCTGAAAGGTGATTTTGCATGGACAGTGCCCCTTAAGGGGACATGCCCCCTTTACTTATTTGAAAATGTATTCAGAACTTGTTTACAGAGATTAGAATAACATGCATCAACGATAGCAGAATATGGTAAGTAAATATATACTTATTGTAATGCTATTACAGGTATTTGGTGCATGCGATGTAACCTCTGGGATTGTCACACATACTGTATATTTCTTAATGTTTAAAAAAAAGCAGAAAAGGGTATTTTGCACTATTTATCTTTATAGCTGTGTCTATTAAGAGATTCAGAGTAGCTATGGTTTCTTTGCTGACAACATTTCATCCATAAACTCTAATGGAAAAATACCCTCCAGTGGTCAAATTATTATGAGAAATGGTAGAATTCTGCCTTGGCTTGATATATACTTGGCAGTTGTAGGCATTGTAGGAATCCCACAGTCAAAGATATTTATTGTTCAATTGAAAGCAATCACATTAGAGCGCTGACATGCCAAAATGTTTAATGATTTGAAACACTGACTCTCCATGAATAAATAAAGCTCAGGCACATCTCCGGAAATAATCATAAAGTTTCAGTGCTGCCGGAGAACCTTTCTTAAATGCAATGGAATATGTGCCATGTGCTGCCCACACTAAGCAATCCAATGGGGAAGTCTGAAAAAACGTAGCAACCCATAGAAACGAGATACTGTATGCACTTTCATCATTCTAATGCACTCTACCGTTATGTCTATTCGTTGCTATGAGTTACTAGACCCGGGCAAATGTTGATCTGTTACTACAAGTGCCAAAAAGGACAGTGCCAAGTTATTTATTGTTTCTTAAACATTAAAGGGATACTGTCATGGGAAAAAATTCTTTTTTCAAAAGGAATCCGTTAATAGTGCTGCTCCAGCAGAATTCTGCACTGAATCCATTTCTCAAAAGAGCAAACAGATTTTTTTATATTCAATTTTGAAATCTGACATGGGGCTAGACATTTTGTCAATTTCCCAGCTGCCCCAAGTCATGTGACTTGTGCTCTGATAAACTTCAATCACTCTTTACTGCTGTACTGCAAGTTGGAGTGATATCACCCCCCCTCCCTTTCCCCCCCAGCAGCCAAACAAAAGAACAATGGGAAGGTAACCAGATAACAGCTCCCTAACACAAGATAACAGCTGCCTGGTAGATCTAAGAACAACACTCAATAGTAAAAACCCATGTCCCACTGAGACACATTCAGTTACATTGAGAAGGAAAAACAGCAGCCTGCCAGAAAGCATTTCTCTCCTAAAGTGCAGGCACAAGTCACATGACTGGGGGCAGCTGGGAAATTGACAAAATGTCTAGCCCCATGTCAGATTTCAAAATTGAATATAAAAAAAATCAGTTTGCTCTTTTGAGAAATGGATTTCAGTGCAGAATTCTGCTGGAGTAGCACTATTAACTGATGTGTTTTGAAAAAAAAATGTTTTCCAATGACAGGGTCCCTTTAAGGGGCATATTTATCAAAGGTCCAAGTTCGAAGTTAAAAAAACTCCGAATTCAAAAAGACCAACCGAATGGTGGTCGAAGTTTTTTGGGGTCGAAGTAGCGCTACAAAGTTGTTTTTACTCTGACCTTCAATCTCTCAAACTCCCCCAATTGCCTCCATACAGCTTCTAGGAGGTCCCCTATAGGCTAAAACAGCACTTCGGCAGCTTTTAGTTGGCGAATGGTCGAAGGCGAAAGTTTTAAAGAGACAGTACTTCAAAAAAATTCGACCGAGTTTTTTCAAATTCGAATCGAAGTTAGACTATTCCCTAGTCAAAGCACACAAAAAATAGCTCGAACGTTAGCTTAAAAGTTTTTCAATTCCAAACTTCACTTCGATCTTTGATAAATCTGCCCCTAAGAATTAATTTCATATAAAGCTGCCTTACCATGGAAAACTTAAAGGAGGCTTACAAGTATTCAGAAGAAAATATTCAGGTTCATATGGGGGAATACTAAGAGCAGAATACCAAGATCAATTAGGTTATCGGGAAGGTATCAAGAAAGCCTAACGGTCCAAGTTAGTAAGTACGGGTATGGGACCTGTTATCTAGAATGGTCGGGACCTGGGGTTTTCTGGATAAAGGATCTTTCTGTAATTTGGGTCTTCAGATCTTAAGTCTACTAGAAAATCATGTAAACATTAAATAAACCCAATAGGCTGGTTATGCCTCCAATAAGGATTAATTATATCTTAGTTGGAATCAAGTACAGGTTACGGTTTTATTATTACAGAGAAAAAGGAAATCATTATTTAAAATTTTGATTATTTGGAGTCTGTGGGAGATCCTCTTTCCATAATTTGGAGCTTTCTGGATAATGGGTTTACGGATAATGGATCCCATACCTGTACTATATTAAGCTTTTAAATATTTTGTATGCAGAGATGGTGAGAGCGGGTCAATGTGTGTAAATCATTCCAGCCTCTCGCTGTTCAGTGAAGCTGATGTAGAGAGATCTCTCCCCAGAGAGCTACATATAGTGAGTGTCGGAGGTGTTAAATTCTATTGGGAATGATCTCTGTATGATGGAACCTGACCTTGCTCAAGAGCATGACGTTGCCTCTCACATTACAAATGTCATTATAGCCCCTCTAGAAATCACAAGTTGCTTTTTATAAATGAAAACTACGAAGAGCCTTGTGTGATTACACTGTTTATTATAGGGGTACATCATACATTCTCAACATACAGGAGAAATAGGTGGGGAGAAACACTTTCACAGTAAGAGGCAGGGGTGTTACAGGGATAATTATTATTATTACTACTTATTTATAAAGCTCCAACATATTCCAAAGTGCTGTACAATCAATGGGTGCATACACTGAACATACAGATTTATATACATAGCAAAGAATAACTGATACAAGAGATAAAGAGAGTCTTTCTAAAAGAGCTCACAATCTAAAAGGAGAAGGAGAGCATTGCAGACACACACATGTTAGGATAGTAGGTACATTTCAAGCTTACAGAATGTGGAGTTAGAAGAGTAAATGCATTTCAGGGGCACAAGCAAGGGAGTTAAAGGGATACTGTCATGAGTTTTTAAAAAACGCATCAGTTAATAGTGCTGCTCCAGCTGAATTCTGCACTGAAATCCGTTTCTCAAAAGAGCAAACAGATTTTTTTATATTTAATTTTGAAATCTGACATGGGGTTAGACATATTGTCAGTTTTCCAGCTGCCCCCAGACATGTGACTTGTGCTCTGATAAACTTCAGTCACTCTTTACTGCTGTAAATTGGAGTGACATCATCCCCCTCCCTCCCGCCCAGCAGCCTAACAACAGAACAATGGGAAGGTAACCAGATAACAGCTCCCTAACACAAGATAACAGCTGCCTGGTAGATATTAGAACAGCACTCAATAGTAAAATCCAGGTCCCACTGAGACACATTCAGTTACATTGAGTAGGCGAAACAACAGAAAGCAGTTCCACCCTAAAGTGCTGGCTCTTTCTGAAAGCAAAATGACCTGAGATGCCGCCTACACACCAATATCACAACTGAAAAAATACACTTGCTGGTTCAGGAATGAAATTTTATATTGTAGAGTGAATTATTTGCAGTGTAAACAGTGTCATTTAGAAATAAAAAAAAGAGATCATAAAAATTATGACAGAATCCCCCAGGTAGACTTCCGGGACAGAGACACAGAAATTACGAGGATAGGAACAATTGAAGAACACACGAGTCCTGGGAGGGAAATAGACATTAGATTTAGGCCCTAGGGCCAAATAATTACAACGACCAGAATAGGGGCCATCTGGCCGAGGATGGTATCTATGAACCAATGCAGTCCTCAATCTCATGAGAGAAATCAAACCTGCACAATTGTCAGCCAGATATTTATTGGGTAGGACCCCATTTATGGGCAGACAAGCAGCCAAATCGGTCTAAAAGCCCCAGAACAGGGGTCAGCAACCTTTACTATCAAAAGAGCCATTTTGCCCCTCTCCCACTAAAAAAAAATAGTGTGGAGCCGCAAAACATAACACAGCTTATAAACTTTTTTAACCTTTTTTTAATTTTAACTGTTACAACAGAATACAACAAACAGAAGAGCATTGTGTATATGCAGGGCTATTTTGAAATAAATGAAACACTGAATAGCCCTATTAAATGCTAGTGTTCTCATCTGTTTAATGTGACTTCTGTTTCTGAAGCTCCATGCTGATCGTCTCTCTCTCGTCTTGAGTGTGTGACCGCAGTAAGGTCCATGAGGAATCATCTTGCTGTGGCAAAGTCTTGCCTGTCACTCCTGGGACTTCTATACAGCCCTCGCACCTGCTGGCGGCTTCTTGAGTGTGCTTACCGCGGTCGCACGCTCAAGAAGCCACCAGCAGGTGCGAGGGCTGTAAATACGACCTGACAGGCAAAGCCGCAAGACTGAGCCGCAGCAAGCAGGATGAAGAGCCGCATGCGGCTCTAGAGCCGCAGGTTCCCTACCCCTGCCCCAGAACCTTAAATCTAAAGTGCATGGCCACTTTAGGGATGATATGTTTAGGAGCAGACATGGTTGTTAGGAATTAGCTAGCAAATGTGATAGAAAGCTTCTTTTTGTTTTATGTCTTACTTTTTCTTCACATTTTAATTAGGGTTTGGATTCGGTTCGGTATTCGGCCGAATCTTTCGCGAAGGATTCGGGGGTTCGGGCGAATACAGAATAGTGGATTCGGTGCATCCCTACTTTTTATGTTCCCTATTGTCAGTTCCCTTTACCCATCATCCTTCCCTCTGCTTTCCTCCAAGGGCTTGTAAGGACCCTCCAAACCTTTGAAAGGAGAACCATTGATGCAGGGCCAAGTTGACCGGGCGCCCTAGGCAACCCTGCCGGCCACCACACTTTTTTTCCAGATAACAGATCTTTCAGTAACTTGGATCTTCATAACTTGTCTACTAGAAATTCATGTAAACATTAAATAGCACCAATAGGCTGGTTTTGCTTGATTAATTATAGCTTAGTTGGGATCAAGTACAAGCTACTGTTATTATTACGGAGAAAAAGAAAACATTTTAAAAAATTTGGATAATTTGGATAAAATGGAGTCTATGCGAGACGGCCATTCTGTAATTTGGAGTTTTTTGGATAACGAGTTTCTAGATCCTATACCTGTACAATATTTTGCTCTTCCCCATACAGTAGCTATGGGGGCTAGAACTTCTATTTTAGACTCTTGTAGAAGATCGTGTGGGAGCTGTGGCTGAGATATCTTTGGCCATATCATCTGTTATTGTGTTTTGTTGTTAATTGTGTTAAATTCATGTGCAATTGCACATGGGGTGCTTTCAAGTAGTTTACCTGTCTTTTTTTAATAACCCAGATGTGCAGTCAGCCTCCAACAAAGGTTGCAACTGGTGGTTAAACAGCTTTATAGGTTTTTGCACAATAGAGCTTGGCAGCAATGGTCACTGCCTTCTATGAGGAGATGAGCAGGAACCTAGCTATGGGGCAATGGCAGTGGATGTGATCTTTTACTAAAGCATTTGATACAGTGCCACACAGAAGGTTAATGGTAAAATTAAGGAATAGTGGTATGGGACATATTATTTGTACTTGGATAGAGAACTGACTGATAGATTACAGAGAGTGATGGTAAATGTAACATTTTGTAATTGGAACAGTGTTGTTAGTGGAGTCCCGCAGGAGATCTGTCACTTGCTTTTTAATTTATTAATGAGAACGTAAGGAAATTTTATATAAACTTTTCCACCACGGTGCAGCATTGACCCACACACCTTTCCATTCCCTGAACAACAATAAAATAACATAAATCGTAATAAATGAGGGTGGGGGGGTAGGGTTTTTTTTATGAAGGGTTTGTTTCTCCTTTAAGCTGCTAGTCACAGTTTCCCCAAGAGACCTGCTTATCTTAAATTATTGCCATTGTATCTTTGCTCATTTTAAATTGTCACAAAAGTATCCAGGTGTCTTTTTCTGGCGGTTCAGTGCAGGAAATCAAAGAGAAAGGCGGGACATTTCAGTAACAATCCGGGACTGTGGGTTGAGCTGTCAAAATCAGGACTGTCCTGCGAAGTTGGGAGGTATGTAATACTCTCATGTTTTACAACAGGGGCTACATTGTTTATTATAATAAAAAGAAGTATTAGTAAGTCATGTGACAGAAATGACATCACTAAGCACCGATTATACCAAGCAAAGGTTCAATATAGGTTGAAGTTGCTCATTAATTAGAGCCTTGTGGGCCCCCCTGTAGGTCAGTGTCTGCTTCTCTGTATTTAAAAGGATATAGTTTATAGGGATGCAACGAATCCAGGATTCGGTTCGGGATTCGGCCATTTTCTGTAGGATTAGGATTCAACCGAATTCTTGTGCCTGGCCGAACGGAATCTGCATATGTAAATTAGGGGCAGGGATGGAAATCATGTGACTTTTCGTCATGAAAAGATTTTTTTCTACTTTTTCCCTCTCCTGACCCTAATTTACATATGCAAATTAGGATTTGATTCAGTTCACTATTCGGCCAAATCATTCGCCAAGGATTCCGAAATAGGGGATTAAGTGCATCCCTAATAAGTGACAGGAAATTGGTGGCTCTCGCGTATCACATCCTTATAAACGCTGCTTAGTGATAGAGAAGCGAACGCTTTGTTTATAGTGTATCCTCTGCTCACAGACTGACTATTCCTCCACGCAAAATCCCATTTGTGCGACTGTATCCCACACCGCTGTGTCTACACGGACCGCTAATCCGCCTATAAACACGTACACGCTCTCACACAGGACTATAAAGCGCTTTAGCTCTACACCGCTCTTCCAATTGGCTCACGAGATACATTAGACTTCGTCTTATTGGCTACTTTTACTTTCCATCAAAGGCAGGAGGCGGAGTCGCGTTGTGGACTCTCTGGGCATTATGTTGGCGAGGGTGTGATTGGCTGAGCTCGGAGTTACGTCACGGTATGCCCGCGACCCTCCCCTCTTGCATTTTGCTGTGAGGAGCCAGTCAGTCCCGTGGCGGAGAGTGATGAAGAAGCTTGATGTGAGGGGCTGATCGGCGGACAGCGGACAGCCAACGGGAGGAGCTGTGAGCCGTGAGTGCTTTGCTTTATCTACTGTGTAAGTTTCAGCGGTTCCCATCCTTGCCCTGACTCAGAGAGAGGTCGACTCTCCTTTAATCCCTATGGAAAGGCTACTGCCTGGGGATGTGCTGCTGCTGCTGCTGGTCCAGCCAGGCCTGTGGCCCTCAGTCATTATCCCTACTCATCCCTCTCACATTATCCCTCTCACATTATCCCTCTCACAGCCTGACAGCCCTCATACACTTCCCCTGGGATTCCTCTCACTAATAACTCTTCCTGGTGACTTCCTCTCCCTTCTTATAGTTGCACCTTAAACAGCAAAGTCTTTTGGGGGATTTATTTCTATTAATGGGGTCCTCTGTCCAACAGCTGTTTTTCTTTCTTTTTGGCATTAAGAGAGAAAGTATAATTCTAAGAAACTTTGCTGTATTCATTCACTAAAGGGTTTGTTCACCATTACATTAACTTTTATTATGATATAGAGACGGATATTCTGACACAAGTTGCAGTTGGATTTCATTTTTTTTTTTGAAGGGATACTGTCATGGGAAAAAACATGTTTTTCAAAGTGAATCAGTTAATAGTGCTGCTCCAGCAGAATTCTGCGCTGAAATCCATTTCTCAAAAGAGCAAACAGATTTTTTTATATTCAATTTTGAAATCTGACATGGGGCTAGACATTTTGTCAATTTCCCAGCTGCCCCAAGTCCTGTGATTTGTGCTCTGATAAACTTCAGTCACTCTTTACTGCTGTACTGCAAGTTGGAGTGATATCACCCCCTCCCTTTTTCCCCCCAGCAGCCAAACAAAAGAACAATGGGAAGGTAACCAGATAGCAGCTCCCTAAAGCTCCCCATAGACGCGACGATTCTTCTTGCCGAACGACCGATTTTAGGGAAGCCCGACCAATCCTTCGAAATTATCGTGCGGTTAGTGGTATTCGAACGATCGTACATCTTACGATTTTTCGGCCGACATCTGTCAGGAAATTGATCGGCCAGGTCAAAAAATCTTTGTCGGTCCCAGTGCAATGTATCTATGTTTGCAGGGCCAAGCAGGCAGCTCCCCTTTGTTTTCCTGGCAAATTGGTCTTTTTAGTTGATGGTAAATTCGTCTGATCGTACGATCGTTCTGAGAAGATCGTGGTCTCACGATCAGGATCTGATCTTTAAAAATCTCAGCATCTATGGCCAGCTTAACACAAGATAACAGCTGTCTTATAGATCTAAGAACAACACTCAATAGTAAAAACCCATGTCCCACTGAGACACATTCAGTTACATTGAGAAGGAAAAACAGCAGCCTGGCAGAAAGTATTTCTCTCCTAAAGTGCAGGCACAAGTCACATGACCAGGGGCAGCTGGGAAATTGACAAAATGTCTAGCCCCATGTCAGATTTCAAAATTAAATATAAAAAAATCTGTTTGCTCTTTTGAGAAATGGATTTCAGTGCAGAATTCTGCTGGAGCAGCACTATTAACTGATTCATTTTGAAAAAAATGTTTTTCCCATGACAGTATCCCTTTAAATTATTTGTGGGTTTTGAGTTATTTAGCTTTTTATTCAGCAGTTTCAACAATCTGGTTGCTAGGGTCCAAATTCCCCTAGCAACCATGCATTGATATGAATAAGAGACTGTAATATGAATAGGAGAGGCCAGAATAGAAAGAGGAGTAATAAATAGTAACAATGACAATAAATCTGTATCTTTAAGCTGGCCATACACAGGCAGATTTTGTTGCGTGAAATCATCGATTTTTGGGACGATCTGATAAAATCGTCTGCCCGTCGTTACATGAATGTGGACCAAACGTATCGTTGCGATAAAATCGTCCCAATTGTCGATCGGACACGTTTAAACATTTTAATCGTGAACCGATGAAAACCGTCATTGTATGGAGCGAACAGATCATGATCGTTAAACGTTGCCTGTATTTGGAGGGGCAGGGCCAAATGAGGAAGTAAACAAACAAACGGTCGTAACCAGGTTTGTCAAGAAACTATAGCAGTCAATAGTCGTCGGTAAACGAAAAGACGATGCGCAAACCGTTTGTTTCAGCGGGATACGAAAGAACTTTCGGCCGTACGCCCCAACGATGGCGACTGTATATAGTGAATAAAGTACCCCCTCTTGTAAAATATAAGGATATTATAAGTTACCAAGGAGTTTCATGACCATTATACAGGTCATGGAACTCCGAGGTAACTTCTAATAGCCTCATATTTTGCAACTGGGGGTATTTTATTTATTATAATACACACATTTCAGTGAGTCATGTGACAGAAATGACATCAGAACTCACCATTTATAACTGATGACATCAGAACTCACCGTTTATAAGAATATAATTTGCAAAATATTTATAGCTTTTGTGTATTATACCGAAATTTTTACACCACTTCCTTTTTGTGGTAACTTCATCGCTTCCTGCTCCCGAGTAGATATCGCATGGTAGATGTATAATCGTTTGTACCAGTCGACATCGATACGATGACATCTTTTCACAAAGTCGTTGATCGAGGATGTTATATCGTGATCGTGAGATGTTCGTGTATGATATGACCGTTTACATCGCAGCAAGCAAAATCTGCTCAAAATCTGCTCAAAATCTGCCCGTGACTTTTACAGAGAATTTATTTTTAGATGGGGTCAGTGACCCTTTCTTAAAGGTGGTGTTCACCTTCTAAATGCTTTTTTCAGATTGTTAACCAGTAGTGATTGGCGAATTTATTTGGCAGGCGCAAATTTGTGAATTTGCCGCCAAAATTCGCCGGCGTTGAAAAACTTTGGACACCGGTTTCGACGTCGGCGCCCATTTAGACACGACAATAATCAGACGCCCATTGACTTTAATGGGCAGCGGCTTTGGTTTTGATGCCAGCGCCCATTTTGACGCAGACGAATTGTCGCAGGCGTCACAATCGCCGTTTCGCTGACGTGGCGGAGTGAAACGGGACCAATTCGCCCAACGCTATTCACCCAAAATGAAGACTTTTTTTTCAATTGCTTCCAATGTTTTATTTTTTTTAAATAATTTTTCCAAAATTGAAGCTTAAAGTTTAATGCTCCTGTCTCTGAAGTTTGTCTGGCAGCTCAGTGATCCAGGTGCAGATTCTGAACTGTTACAGTTTGTTACATTTAGTTCATACAGTACATTTACTGACTTGGTAAAAAAAAAAAAATGCTCTGTAAGGCTACAAAATAATAATAATTTTATCGCTTACTTTTGTTACTCGTCTTTCTATTTAGGCCTCTCCTATTCCTAGTCCAGACTCTTATTCACATCAGGGCATGGTTGCTAAGGTAGTTTGGACCCTAGCAACCAAATTGCTGAAATTGCAAACTGGAGAGCTGCTGAATTAAAAGCTAAATAACTAAAAAAAATCATGATTAATAAAAAATGAAAACTAACTGCAAATTGTCTCAGAATATAACTCTACTACATTGTATAAAAAGGTAATTGAATGTTGTACAACCTCTTTAAAAGTTGGAATACAACACTCCGTGTCTGTTAGTGGTTGCTGGATGGTGTCGATCATAACAGCTCAGATGTTGGATATGCCTGTACAGAATATTTTGGGGGTGGCTATTCAGCCGGCAGTCCTTTGGTTGTTGATCAACAGGTTCAAATACAGCTGTCAGTGGCATGCAGTGAGTTGTAGTTTAACAACATGTGGAGGGCCACAGACTGATGTGTCTGGTTTATCATATTAAGAGCTCCCTTAATAGAAAAAAAAATATGCATTTATAGGTAAATGTTTTAATGCGGTGCAGTTTAAAAGGCATGTAAAGGCAACAAAAAAATCCAATTTTTACTTTCTTTAATGAAAAAGAAACCTATCTCTAATATACTTTAATTAGAAAATGTGTACCGTTTTTATAAGAAACCTGACTGTATGCAGTGAAATTCCCCCTTCATTTACTGCTGTGAATAGGAATTGTCAGATGGTCCCTAACTGCTGAGCAGGGAAACAATCATACTTATGAACAGCAGGGGGAGCCCCCGCCTTACTTCCCAGCCATGCAGAACTCAAGCAGCTTTGTTTATTACGATCCCTAAGCAGCCCAGACCACACTGAGCATGTGCACAGTCTTAGTCTTGCAAAGATGTTTAACAAAGTTACAAGATGGTGACCCCCTGTAGCCAACTTTGAAAGCATAAATTATTTGTTTGATTAGGCTTGTGGTGCAGTAAGTTCATGTTTATGTTTAGTATACAAAATACAGCATTTCTAGCCTTATTCTATTTTAGACTTTACATGCCCTTTAACTGATTATTGGCCATAGACCGTAATAACAACAGCGCCACCTAGTGCAGATAAGTCTGAACGGTTTCTGTGTTAGTAAAATCTATTGGGTTATTCAGCATCACAAGATATAGATACTGCTGCTATGCAACTTTTTTTTATTTATTGTGCCTTTTTATACAGTTTTAATATGCATTAATGTGATCCCTGCCTTTGTGCTTTTATTAATATTTCATCACCGGAATAACTTCACTGTATTTGTTGTCAGGGGTTCAAGCTGCTCATTTAGTTTCACTTTGCCCTTAGGATCAGTATCCATTAGGATTCCTATCTTTCTGAGGCATGCCCATGCAAATCAGTTATTAAGCTATTAAACTTTGCTGCAGTCAGGGTCATTACATCTGCAGTAATTGTGAGATTAATATTCTTCTGATTAATGACTGGTTAGAAGCTCTGCTTCTCTTGTGCAGTATTTTCTAGCTGATTGGATGACAAGAACCACAGCTCTTACAGGGTGCACCTTCAATATTTGTATGTGTAGGAGTCGCCGTTGCTTTGCAATTTGTCACTGTTTTATATTTTTTTGTGCTTTGTAATTTAAATTCTCCTCTAACCATTGCAAAATTGTAACTGCAATCTGATAGGTTAGCAAGCAGATGAACTGCGAGGCTCAGTTAGTATTTTGCCTAACTTTCTATCAAGGCACTTAAGACTCTGAGGGGCAGATTTATTAAGGGTCGAATTGAAAATTTAGAATTTGAATTTTCGATTTATTTTTTTTATATGGTCAAAACTCTCAAATTCGAGTAATCCAAACTCCATTCGAATTTTAATTCAATTCGAAATGTATCAAACCTTGCACCTTTAAAAATTAGAATTCGACTATTCGCCACCTAAAACCTGGAGAGTTCATGTATAAGTCAATGGAACAGGTCCAGTGACCAATTTGGAGATACTAGCCTTCCTGACATTCAAGGTTTTTTTTGGAGAAAAAACTCGATTCGGGTTTAGTTGAATTCGATTCGAATTCGATTTTTTGGTTTGGTAGTATTCATTCGCGTTTTGGATATTCAATGTTTTTATTAAATAACCCCCCAATCGAATTTGCCATTCTGCTTGAAAGAGTATCACCACCTATATTAATCTGTGTGTTAAGTGGAATAAATGGAAGGAAAATGTTAACAATACATAAAGCTCTCCTTTTGTTTCACTAATTCTTTTTCCTTTAATAATGTTGGGTTTGTTCATCAACAGTCTGGTTAATTTGTTGGGGTTGGATCATGGATTCAAGCTGAATTTTGTCCTATTTGGCCACCCACATGCTGGCCCAGATCAGGGTAATCCATTTATTTTGCCACATGGCCAGTGTTCTGATCCTATTGTAGGCCAACAGAAACCTCCCTGCTTAATTACATTCTATATATTGGGAAGTGTATTCTCCAATGCATTCTTCTCAGAGGCTCATTTTCCACTTTTGTTCAGGACAGATCTCCAAACGCCAAACCCCATTTTTAAAGGCATAAGACCACCATTAAAGAGACTGGTGTAAGGTTGCTACAACTAGGAGGAAGACCAATGCTTTGGGCAGGAAACAATTTTCCAAAGAATGCAACCTAACATGGAGGTGCCTGCCTTTTATACATTGTTCATAACATATTCCACAGTGCTTTTCAGAGATTATACACAATTCACTCCAGTCCATGCCCCAGCGGAGCCTACAATCTAAGGGTGTTGTCACATTCACACACCCATATTATATCTAATTTTATCAGAAGCCAGTTAACCTCCAGGTATGTTTTTGGAATTGGTGAGTACCTGGAGGAAACCAGAGAGTACCTGGAGTAGGGATGCCACTTGTCCGGTTTGGCCCGGACAGGCCAGTAATTTGAAGGGCTGCCCGGGTCAAAACTTCCTGCCCGGTTTTCCAAAACTGGGCAGGATTCCCCATGATTGACGCAGCGATTGGCCAATCCCTGGTTGTCGCCTGGTCTCCACCGGCAGAAAAGGTGGCAACGCTTACCTGGAGGGAACCAGAGCGTACCTGGAGGGAACCAGCGAGTACCTGGAGGGAACCCATGTAGACACTAGGAGAACATAGAAAATCCTTGCAGATAATGCCTTGGCTGGAATTGATCCTGTGACTAGGGTTGCCACCTTTTCTGGAAAAAAATACCAGCCTTCTTTTATATTTATCTTTTTTCCCTATTAATAACATTGGGATCAACCATCATTTTTACTGGCCAGGCCAATAAAATACCGGCCAGGTGTCAACCCTACCTGTGACCCAGTGCTGCAATGGAGAAACACTAACCATAGCCACAAAGCAACAACATAGGGAGTAAAAGATGTACAAACTCTTCTCTTAAATATGTACATCTCCTGAAGAACTTTGTTAAATTAGTGACATCATGACGTCATTAGCCATTTGCTGTGCGATACTATGGTTGGATTTGACTGTTTTCCTTGGTACAAACGGACAGACATGCTGAATAATGAATCAAAGCAGGTGCTTACAACCTAGGCGAAAAGCATTACATTTGCTTGATATTTTCTTTGGAGCAAAACTGAAAACAAAAATGTATTTCTTACACAAGCTGCGAGAATAGGCTGTTTTTTAATTAGATTATTTTTTAATTACCTGCTTGTTGCTGTAAACCTACAAAATATTGAGTTACAAAGAGCCATTAGTTGCATTCTACTGACAGCCCTGCATCAATAGGTGTTTGTATTGACTGGGCAGTAGTGGGATATTGCATTGCAGCATTATTGTGATGAGTCGATATTAAACCTGCAGGGAAAACAGCTTTGGCTAGTCTGTGTTTGGGCTGGGAACAGTTGCATTAAATTCATGTTTTGGGTTCTGTTATTTTCAACCTTGTAATCAATATACAGCTATGGGAACAGTTATCCAGCATTCTCGGGACCTGGTGTTTTCCAGATAACTGATCTTTTTACAATTTGGATCGTCATACCTAAAGTCTACTAGAAAATCATGTAAAAATTAAAAAAATCAATAGTTTGGTCCTGCTTCCAATAAGGATTAACTATATTTTAGTTTAGATCAAGTACAAGGTAGTGTGTTATTATTACAGAGAACCTTTAAAAATTTGGATAAAATGGAGTCTATGGTAGAAGGCCTTTCCGTAATTCAGAGCTTTCGGTTAATGGGTTTCTGGATAACGGATCCCATTCCTGTACTGTTAAAGCTTTGATCAGGTCTAAGTTTAGTCAAACCTATTAGATGCCTATACCATGTCTTCTTTATAAAATTAAACATTTTGTGGTGCAAGTATACTAAGATTTTTTTTACACACTTTTTTACTTCTTACCACTATATCTGTCGCCCCCCAAGATAGAAACTGTAGGATCAAAGTGTATGGCTTTCTTACCAAATTCACTGAACTGCAGTTGATGCCTATTTTTTTTTTTTTTAACAAATAGGTTTTGTATTTTATTTTTTACATTTTGAAATATAAATGGTGTGCTTCCTCAACCTAATATTTTATTTTTACTGCAAGCCAACCAATATTGCTGTGTGTCTGTAGCCCAGCCGTCCATTATAATTTGCTGACTCGTGCTAGAATCAACCTGTTAAGTTGGGCAGAGACATACAGATCTGCTTGTTTTTGCCAGACGAGCAGATCTTTACCCAATTTGGTCAATCACATGCAGAGTCAGGCCGGCCAAGCGCCATACGCACCTTGGGCAGCTAAACTGCCAGCTTGGTCTGAAGGGGCTCGAATTAGCAGCTTAAATCTGCCCATGTATGCCCACCTTTAGTTAGGATGAAGAAAAATAATTCATTAAATCTATAAGTTACTGTAAAAAAAGAAAACACGAAGACAACGTATGTCCGCTTATCTTGCCCCTTTTGAATTTCTCTGCTTCATGAACACCTCCATAAAAACAACTCAACTGAAAAAAGTGTTTGGAAGGCCGGATTGTGGCAAGGCCTGGGCCTAGGGTGGCAAGATTTTAGGGGCGGCATGCTGCATTTGCTGCTGCACACTAAGAGGCACATTTATCAAGGGTCGAATTCTGAGTTTTTTTTACTCCCTTAAACTCCCATGAATTCAACCAATTAAAATGTATTAAAGACGGATGGATTGAAACGACCAGAAAAATTTGATCAAATTCGATTTGAGGTTTTTTTTCTCAGAAAAAAAACCAAAAACTTGTTTGTCAGGAATGCTAAAACATCTCCACATTGATCCCTGGACCTCTCCCGTTGACTTAAACAGAAATTTGGCAGGTTTTAGGGGGCGAATAGTCGTATTCGAATTCTTAAAACATTGAATTTCGATAACTCCCTAGTTGAATTTGAGAGTTTTGACCATAAAAAAAATTTTCAATTCAATTTTCTGTCCCTAAATCTCCAGTGCTACGGAGGTAGCCTGCACATGCACGCTAACTAGGGTGGGTGTTAGAGGGACCCTCTGGCCTAGGGACAGCCCACATACGAATCCAGGTCTGGCAGCAACCCCTTTAAAGTGGGTCAGACATAGACGTTGCAATGGCACAAGGTTCCGGAACACATATGAAGGGTTTGGGCAAGGGAATCAATACTCAATACAAACTGGCCCTGCTAACTCTGTGATTGAATATACACATGGGGCAAATCAGATCTCTTCCAGAAGAAGACTTATTCAAAGTTAATTTTAAAAACTAGTCAAAAGAACTCGAGGAAACACTAAAACCTAGCTTACTGCTAGAATCTTTCCATGAATGCTTTGTTACACAAACACTCTATGCATAATATGTCTCTGCAGTGTAATAATATTTATTGCATTTAAAATAGGGCACCAGGTTATGTGAGGATAATTATGCTAAGTGGTGTTTTAACTGAAGCATCAAAGAGTCTGATATGAAGCGTTGCATTCATTTTAGGAAAAAGGGCTGCCTTCAAAGGGGTCAAAAGCAAATGAGGATTTCACTCCAGTAATTTCTATACTACAAAATATCCATTCAGTTGTGCTACAACTCCTTTTGGCTGTTGGAGGCTTTTGTTTTAAAGGAGTTACAATGTGATGCATTTCGTGGCTACATTAGTTGATACATTTCTCAGCAGTACATTTGGAATATCAGCAACTATTGTATCAATTCTAACAGCTGCCTGTAATGAAACTCCGAGATTCTGCTCAGCAGGGACAAAGATAAGCAAAGTATCAACTAAATGTATCAATTTAGAACAGTTAAGTTGTTGACCCTCCCCCTTGACAGGGCTGCTTTAGAAGAAGACGTCACACTCCCTTCCCACAGACTATTATACCACTGTTACTATAGACATCATCTCTCCCTACTATACCTGCTATACCACAGTCACACTCCCTTCCCAGAGACTATTATCCCACTGTTACTATAGGCACCATCTCTCCCTACTATACCTGCTATCCCACAGTCACACTCCCTTCCCAGAGACTATTATCCCACTGTTACTATAGACACCATCTCTCCCTACTATACCTGCTATCCCACAGTCACACTCCCTTCCCAGAGACTATTATCCACTGTTACTATAGGCACCATCTCTCCCTACTATACCTGCTATCCCACAGTCACACTCCCTTTCCAGAGACTATTATCCACTGTTACTATAGGCACCATCTCTCCCTACTATATCTGCTATCCCACAGTCACACTCCCTTCCCAGAGACTATTATCCCACTGTTACTATAGGCACCATCTCTCCCTACTATACCTGCTATTCCACAGTCACACTCCCTTCCCAGAGACTATTATCCCAATGTTACTATAGGCACCATCTCTCCCTACTATACCTGCTATCCCACAGTCACACTCCCTTCCCAGAGACTATTATCCCACTGTTACTATAGACACCATCTCTCCCTACTATACCTGCTATCCCACAGTCACACTCCCTTCCCAGAGACTATTATCCACTGTTACTATAGGCACCATCTCTCCCTACTATACCTGCTATCCCACAGTCACACTCCCTTTCCAGAGACTATTATCCACTGTTACTATAGGCACCATCTCTCCCTACTATATCTGCTATCCCACAGTCACACTCCCTTCCCAGAGACTATTATCCCACTGTTACTATAGGCACCATCTCTCCCTACTATACCTGCTATTCCACAGTCACACTCCCTTCCCAGAGACTATTATCCCAATGTTACTATAGGCACCATCTCTCCCTACTATATCTGCTATCCCACAGTCACACTCCCTTCCCAGAGACTATTATCCCACTGTTACTATAGACACCATCTCTCCCTACTATACCTGCTATCCCACAGTCACACTCCCTTCCCAGAGACTATTATCCCACTGTTACTATAGACACCATCCCTCCCTACTATACCTGCTATCCCACAGTCACACTTCCTTCCCAGAGACTATTATCCACTGTTACTATAGGCACCATCTCTCCCTACTATATCTGCTATCCCACAGTCACACTCCCTTCCCAGAGACTATTATCCCACTGTTACTATAGACACCATCTCTCCCTACTATACCTGCTATCCCACAGTCACACTCCCTTCCCAGAGACTATTATCCACTGTTACTATAGGCACCATCTCTCCCTACTATACCTGCTATCCCACAGTCACACTCCCTTCCCAGAGACTATTATCCCACTGTTACTATAGGCACCATCTCTCCCTACTATACCTGCTATCCCACAGTCACACTCCCTTCCCAGAGACTATTATCCCACTGTTACTATAGGCACCATCTCTCCCTACTATAGCTGCTATTCCACAGCCACAGTCCCTTCCCAAGGGCTATTATCTCCTTTGTTACTAACAACACCATCTATACCTGATGTTAAACAGGTATAGGCCCTGTTACCTGTTTTATTCTGGAAAACGGGTCTTCCCATAATTTGATTTCCCATGTCTGCTAAAAATCATTAAACATATATAAAACTCAATTGTTTTGCATGCAATAATGATTAGTTATATATTTGTTTGGCTCAAGTACTAATGTTACAGAAAAAAAAAAAAATTTAAAATTAGAATTATTCAATTAAAATGGATGGCCTTTCCATAATTCAGAGTTTTCTGGATAACAGATCCCATACCTGTACAATCTTTACATAGCACTACAGTATTAACAGGACCAGACATTTTTTTCAATATAGAAATAGTACAGGGACAAAATGCAATAAATACAAATTATATATACAGCAAGATAAAGCCAGTACTATAGATCATATTGTTAAATTGCCGCATTTACTGGACATACAGTATTCTTTGTGTAAGAAGTGCATCTACATTTTTATGTTTCTGTCCTCCTTCCCCATACTGCATTTGATGTGCAGTCTTTTTTGTAGGCTTGATTATATTCTCTAAATGCCAGGTATCATTCAGATTTATGTATGACTTATTACCTTGCCACTTGCACTAAATTGTATGTGCCATATTTAAAATTGAATCAACCGCCCCTCTGCCCACTATCAGAATTCTGGAATACTAGAACATAGATGTTATAGAGGCTACTTGCCCAAAAGCTTTGTATATCATTTTATTGTCCAACACTTGATACAAGATACGTACACTTCAGAATGCAAATGTTATGATCGAACAATAATGTGTTTGCAATAAGCTATGCATAACTTGTTAACACCTCATGTTTCAGGAGTGGTTTGATTTCGGGTCTCCTGTATTTTGCACAAATTAAAATAAAGAATTTAAAAAAAAAAATGTATGTGCCTGTGAACACCGAGCAGAGAGCAGTGAATCTAAGGCCTATTTCTTTGATTTATCACCTGCTGGAAAGAGATTTGAACGGTTTCCTTGGATTCCAGCATTTAGCAATCAGACACCAATTACGTTAAAACGGCAGCAGTTGGCTCTGGCATCTTTTTGCACGTACCATATGTTTCTGTCCGTGTCGCTAGATTTCTTTCTAAAATTAGCTGAGAGTTTTACAGCTGGGTAAACAATAGCATCGCTAGATACGGCGCTCCATAGGATTAAGCATAGAAATGTGTTCTTTCTATATATCATCCTTTAGGACATAAAGGCATATTGTAAATAACTAATCCGTTTTGTATTTACACTCTAATTTAGAATATTTTAGAGATTGTTTGCATACATCCCTAACTAAAATTTCCACTACATCTACAGAACACTTGTGAACCTGGGCAACCAAAACCCTTATTAGTTATTAATAAGTCTGTGAACACCTTTCCATTTGATCAATAGCTATGTTAGCTGTTTTTATAGTCCTCATTAATCCTGTGGGATATTAGAGGACCTTTAGACTTTTAAGGGCTATGGAACATGGTGACATTTTTAGTCTGAGCCTCCTAGAGAGCCTAACTTTGAGGGCCCAGTCTCACAATTACATGTTGACAATGCTTAAAGGGATTCTGTCATGATTTTTACGATGTAGTTTTTATTTCTAAATTACACTGCTTAAACTGCAAATAATTCACTCTACCATGTAAAATTTAATTTCTAACTCCACAAGTCTATTTTTTTAGTTCTAATATTTGGTTTAGAGGCAGCAATATCAGGTCATTTTGCCTGGTCATGTGCTTTTAGAAAGACCCAGTGCTGTACTATGGAACTACTCTGAGACAGGTTATTGTTTCTCCTACTCAATTTAACTGAAGAAGTCTCAGTGGGACATGGATTTTTACTATTGAGTGCTGTTCTTATATCTACCAGGGAGCCTTCCCATAGTTCTGCTGATGGGCTGCGGTGATATCACTCCAACTTGCAGTGCAGCAGTAAGGAGTGACTGAAGTTTATCAGAGCACTAGTCACATGACTGGGGGCACCTGGGAAACTGACAATATGTCTTGCCCCGTGTCCGATTTTAAAATTAAATATAAAAAAAATCTGTTTAAGATTTTTTTTAAAAACGGATTTCAGTGCAGATGTCTGCTGGAGCAGCACTATTAATGATGCATTTTGCATTCCCATGACAGTATCCCTTTAATGTATTAGGTGTCATATGAACTTACCGTATATACTCGAGTATAAGCTGACCCGAGTATAAGCCGAGGTACCTAATTTTACCTACGAAAACTGGGAAAACGTATTGACTCGAGTATAAGCCTAGACACAACTACAACCCTGTCTCCCAGCAGCGCACATTCCGCCAAAGCAAACCCCCCAGCGATCAACTAGACTTCTTTGAAAAGTTGATGGTGACAGAGAATTGCCAAACGGATTACTGTGTGCATTGTCCCACTGTCCCACTACCATGTGCAGAGGGTGCTGTGTGATATTGCCATCACTGTTATTCTTTCATATAGCCAACAGAGGGCGCTGTGTGATATTGCAGTCACTGTTATTCTTTCATATAACCAACAGAGGGCGCTGTGTGATATTGCAGTCACTGTTAATCTTTCATATAACCAACAGAGGGCGCACTGTTATTCTTTCATATAACCAACAGAGGGCGCATTGTTATTCTTTCATATAACCAACAGAGGGTGCTTTGTGATATTGCAGTCACTGTTAATCTTTCATATAACCAACAGAGGGCGCACTGTTATTCTTTCATATAACCAACAGAGGGCGCTGTGTGAAATTGCAGTCTCTCCCCAAGCAAACTGTTGGTAAAGGAATGATTAAAAATGACTGCAATCTCAGCTACTGCCCAATGACTCGAGTATAAGCCGAGGTAGACTTTTTCAGCACATTGTAGATGCTGAAAAACACGGCTTATCCTCGAGTATATACAATATGTGGAAATAAAAAAGGGCACGGGAATTATCGTTTGAGTCTGCTTGGTCTAGGGCCCATCGAGTCCAACCCTGCATGGTTTGATTTCAGGTGCTTTGTTGGCCATGGTGATTAGTAGCTTGGGAGGTAGGGATATTACCCTTTACATAACCCTTTCCCCTTGCGTGCAGTTGTTGGTGCATACACTTTTCAGGCTGGAAACATGGCAGTTTGCCATTGCCCTGAGTCTGAGTCAGAAGAGAAATCTAAGAAGTGACAAGGTCTGGACTGGGATTCAAAACAGGCCCTAGTATTTCAAGTACGCAGAGGCCCTAATAGTCTCCCCACCTAGGGTTGCAACCTCGGATCTGACCCGGACAGCCCGGGTTTCAGAAAGGCTGCCCAGGTCAAGACAGTGTGCACAGTTTTCCAAAAAAGTAAAACCAGACAGGATCTCCCCTGATTGACATGTGAACAGCCAATCACCTTAGTGCACCCTGCAGTTTGTGCTGACAGTGACCCATAACACAACACACATTACAGTGTTCATGTTTCAGGAGGGGGTCCGGGGTAGCCCTGACACCATACTCTCCTTACTTTGCTATGCTAACTTAGGTTTGGAAGCTCTGTGTAGGTGGCTTCTATGCAAGAAAGCATGAGCTAAAGGGCACTTATTACCCAGAAATATCCCCAGCCAAAGGTGTGGGCTAATAGAGCCTGCACTCTTGTTGGGGGTAACAGTATTTTTTTTATTGCCCCCTGAACTGGTTGAGCTCCTGGTTTGAGTGGCCATGTTGGGACACTTGCATACTGAGTGAATGCCACAACTTGCTCATAATGTGCATACGCATGATGTCAGAAGTGCATTATGTGCATGCACTCTGATTGACATGGCTGCTCGCACCATGAGCTCCCTCCCAGTGTCCGTGTCCTAGCTGTGGCGGGGGGCAATTTGTAATTTGTACCCCACAACTGGAGTGTGGGCTAACACCTTTGGTTGGGGATAATATTTTTGGGCATCAGGTACCCTTTAAAGGAACAGTTCACTGTAAAAATAAAAACTGGGTAAATAGGCTGTGCTAAATAAAAATTGTTTCTAATGTAGTTAATTAGCCAAAAATGTAATGTATAAAGGCTGGAGTGACTGGATGTCTAACATAATAGCCAGAACACTACTTCCTGCTTTTCAGCTCTCTAACTCTGAGTTAGTCAGCGACTATAAGGGGGACCACATGGGACATAACTGTTCAGTGAGTTTGCAATTGATCCTCGGCATTCAGCTCAGATTCAAAAGCAACAGTTATGACCCATGTGGCCCCCCTCAAGTCACTGATTGGTCACTGCCTGGTAACCAATCAGTGGAAACCAAGAGAGCTGCAAAGCAGGAAGTAGTGTTCTGGCTATTATGTTAGACATCCAGTCACTCCAGCCTTTATACATTACATTTTTGGCTAACTAACTATATTAGAAACATTTTTTATTTTGCACAGCCTATCTATTTACCCAGTTTTTATTTTTACACACTGAACAATTCCTTTAAGGTTGTGGCTCCAAACCTCTGCTTAACTCTGCACATCAGCATGGCTCTCTCATCATCCCTTTGTGTTGTTGTGGAGTCTCAGGGTGCTATATGGTGCATGCTCAACTACATTGCCGGTGAAAATTGTAATACTGGCCCTGGTCTTGGCAGGTATTTTCGACTAGGCTGGTATAATACATGCCAAGTGGCACCCATACTATATGGGACCCTCCTACAGGGCTACCCAACCAATATGCTGACTGGGCTGGTTTGATTTTCGTGTCGTAATGAGGACTGCGTCGGCTCGCTCGTCCTGATAGCCCCTATTCCACTCATTTGGTCCTAGGGGGAAAGATTTGCTTGTTTGTCGACCTTACCAAACAATCAGAATTATAGTGTGTGGCCACCTTTAGTCAGGCTTCAAATATAACCGCTACTGCTCTTCCATCAATCTATTTCCACATGTGTAGGAAATTCAGAGCAGTGTTCAACTGGTTGAATTTGAGTTCTGAGGGTTTGGAAATTGGGGGGATTAGGAAACAAGATTAATTAGTTATGACTGTAAGCAGATGGTGGAATATTGTACGATTAAGGCCAGTCTGATTATTCTTACTAGGAATCTGTGATCTTTATGGATCCATGGACACTTTTTGATGTAATAGGAAGTCACACAGTGGCGGAACTACCGGGGGAGCAGGGGGTGCGAGCGGGCCAGGGCCCGCACCCCCTCAGGGCCCCCCGGCAGCGCCGCAAGCCACTGAAACTCCAAGTAAAATCGGCCGTACGGAGGGGGGCGGGGCCCGGCTGCGCGTCACGCACCAGGGCCTGCCCCCCTCTAGGAACGCTACTGGAGTCACACCCTGCTGCAACCTTCTTTTTGAGCATTCATGCTGGTTATTGCGACCCTGTTAATGTCTCAACCATTGCACAGCAACACAGTTGAGGTCTGCAAGACAAAACGGCTCATTAAAGGACCAGTAACATCAAAACATTTTTAAAAAAATTAGTTTACCTAGAAAAAAAACCACCAAGACAAATTAAACTTTATAATCGCAAAGCCTTTATTAAGAAATAACTTACTAAAACTCCGCTCCAGCTCCTCTTTAGAAAAGGCTACATGGTGACAATCCATCGTGCGGCGCTCAATTTCTCCTCCCTGGCTCGAGCATTGCACGATGGATCGCCCGACCGCTTTTGAAGAGGAGAGCAGGCAGAGTTTCGGTAAGTTATTTCTTAATCAAGTTTGCGATTTTAAAGTTTAATTTTTCTTGGTGTTTTTTTTTAGATGTATACTAACAAATTTTTACTAAAATTTTTTTTTTGATGTTACTGGTCCTTTTTTTTGTCCCTCTTTTTATTTCCAAAATGTTGGGAGGTATAAAGTACTGTAGCATACCTAACAGGCTGAGCATGCATGGTGTGCACCCCAAAATAGTTCCCTGTATTTGTGCTATATGTTAGAGAGGCACCGGGACTCTACCATAAGTAGCTGTGATTGCTGCCCATTGGGAAAAAAAGAAGGCGACCCTTTATTATATGACTAATAAAAATAGGGCATTTATTCTGGGCAGGACTAGAACTAGGGTAGGCAGAAGAGGCCCAGATCCTTGTTCCCCCACTCGTCTCTGGCCAGAGATAATCAGAGGTGGAGCTGTGCAGGCTGGAGGTCATAATCCTGAATCTGGAAGATCAAGCTCTTTGTTTTCCTTGATCCATACTAAATAAGAAACATTGTTTGGTGTAAGCATTAACTCTGGGTTAGTTAGCTGCCATATTGCTTGATTCTCTCTTGTGTATTCATAGCCATAGACATGTTGTCATTTAGTGTAAAGATAAATACCAACGGTATCACTTTTCAAGTCATCTTTTTTTTTTTTTCTACCTTTCCATTTGAATTGTGTCTCAACACACATAATGACTATTGATTTGTTCTCCTTCAGACGGCAACAAGATTAAACTATTACAAAAAGAAGATGCTGACACACTAATCCTCTTCTTAGAGAGAATGATGCTCATAGTACATTGAGTACATTCCAGATGGCACCGTGTGAGATCTCTAGAAGATGGGAAAGAGTATTGTACGGCTCGTGGAACAGCTTTCTGCTAGGAAATTAGCCCTGGGGGCTCACACTGCAATAGTCGCTCTTGACACATGCTTCTGTGGTGTATGTTTTGTTTTACATATTATGCCTGGCATTTACAATTCTATGTAGAGGTTGGTTCTTTCAGATATGGGGTAATCTCAACATACGATGGCAACTCTTTTGCATATATAAATTAAAGGAGTTGGTCATCTTTAGATTATGGGGCAGATTTATTAAAGGGGTTGTTCCCCTTTGAGTTAACTTTTAGTATGATGTAGAGAGTGATATTCTGATATTTTCATTTTTTATCTGTTTTTTTTTTTATCTCTAACTTATAATACCTTTATATTTTACAGTAGCAGGTACTTTATTGATATTATTTGTATTTGTCACAAGAATATTTTCTGACACTGAAGCCTTACATGAAATATTTCTTAATATTGGTCATGGTTATAACTGATCATTATTTGGTAGAAGCGATGTACCCGACAGTGAGCTACCGAGAGTCCTCAGTTAGGATTATTCTCTCTCTTAGGGTCAGGCCACATGAGCAGATTCCGGGAGATTAGTCGCCCCATCGACAAATCTAATCTTCTTCGGGTCGACAATCTCCTGGGGGAAGGCACACACGGTGGGGGAAGGCACACACGGTGCTTCGTTTTCAGAAGTTGCCTCACAAGGAAGTTCTTCGGGGAGATTGTCGCCCCGAAGAAGAGGAGATTTGTCGCTGGGGCAACTAATCTCCCCAAATCTGCTCGTGTGGCCAGACCCTTAAAGGAGAAGCAAAGCTACCGAATCAGTTTATTGCCAATAGATTAGCCACAATAGTGCAAGTTAAAAGACTATATTTATTCTGCAGAATGCTTTACCATACCTGAGGAAATAGCTCTATAAACTCTCTCTGTTTGTTTAGGATAGCAGCTGCCATATTAGCTTTGTGTGACATTACTTCCTGCCTGAGCCTCTCCCTGCTCACTCATAGCTCTGGGTTAGATTACAGCAGTAGGGGAGGAGGGTATGGGAGAGAGGAGTAAACTGAGCATGCTCAAGCCCTAGCCCAGGAGGTTTATGCTGAAAACAGGAAGTCTGATACAGAAGCCCATGAGTACACAATAGAAGGAAAGAAATGCTGTGTTTCTTTTGACAGAGGACTCAGAGCAGCATTACTTTGAGGGTTTACTGGTGTATTTATATAGACCTTTCTGATAAAGCTTACTTAATTTTAACCTTTCCTTTTATGTTCCCTTCCAATGCCCCTTTTTTGGGAAAACGCCCTCCTTTTTTTCAACCACATAAATGGTAGACTTGGCAGGTATATCTTATTGTAACTACTGTTTGCTGTTGTAGGAGAATAGAACTAAATAAATAAGATGTTGAGTGAGCCATGTATATTACATAAAGCATGTTATAGTTGTTACATTGTCCTTTCTTCGTTAAACTAATGTTGTTTGTTATCTCATTGCAGTTGCAAAGTCATGCCGTTGGTCAAGAGGAATATAGAACCCAGGCATCTTTGCCGTGGAACGTTGCCTGATGGGATCACTAGTGAACTGGAATGTGTAACTAACAGTACATTGGCTGCGATCATCCGACAGCTGAGTAGCCTAAGTAAATATACCCAGAGTACACTTTCATAAAGCATATCTTCACCCCTACCCAATAATAAAGTACTTGAATAATACATAAACTCCAAGGGGCAGATTTATCAAGGGTCAAATAGTAAATTAGAATTTTCGAGTTTCAAAATTCATACGTTCTAATTTTAATCCCCCTATTCGAATTCGCCACCTAAAACCTGCCATTTAATTTACAAGTCAATGATAGAGGTCAGTTGAGCCATTTGGAGATGTTAATAGCCTTCCTGCTTTGTTTTTTTTCGGGGGAAAAAATTTGATTTGTACGGATCAAATACGAACCGAATACAAACATTCGATCTAATATTTAACAGTAGAATTTTTTTATTGTTAAATAACCTCCCAACTGTGAGTATATTAGAATTAAAAAAAATTCACATTAATTCGAAATTCGACCTCTGATAAATGGGCCTCCCCATGTTTGTGTTTAGGTCTTAGAGACACTTCTGAGTCTATTTATTTTGTACTTTAGTTAAGCGCTTGTCTAGTTTGACTTTAGCATCAAATCTTCCCACCATTGTAACTGGTGCAGCTGTGCTTTGCTCTGAAAAGCCTCATTAATATATCAGCAAGTGCAAAAGCTGTTGACAAATGTTTAACTAGGTAGGATAGAACATTCACTGACCCCCCCCCCCCTATTTCTGATGTTTTATGATAATCTGTGATATTAGAGGTTATCTGTGATATAAAGGTTAGTATGAATTTTCATGTTATTTTCAGACCATGTTTAAAGGGGACCTGTCACCCAAAAAATATCATTCAAAATCCTATTTTATCATTTTAGTCAAGCAAATGAACCTTAATTACATTATATAAATTATTTGAATCTTGTTTTCTTCAGTCTGGGAATTCATAATTATAACAAGCAGGCAGGAGCCATTTTGTGGACACTGTTATTAAGACAAGCCTTGTATCATCTCAGAATCTTGTTTGTGCACCAGAATGGGGGACCTGATGTCCATCCCCATGTCCTGGTTACACAATTAACGGTGAAGAGAGAGGGGGAATGTGGGGAGAGCAGTGACATCTAGAAAGTGCTGAATGGAAAATGAAAGTAATTGTCTGCCCCGCCTCTATGCAGAAGGCATAGAGGAGGGGCATATACTATTTGATTGACAGCTGATATTTTTAAATGAGTTTACAGCAGTTATGAATTCTTTAATAAAAAATAGAAATTGGATTTTATGATCAATTTGAAAAGGACTTTTATTATACAGCTTTTTGTGTCTGGGTGACAGGTCCACTTTAATGTTCATTGAGAGAGTATAACCAATCATGGCTTGTGTTTGTGAGACCTACCTTATATAGAGTATATAGCAGATTACTTTAAAGGAGAAGGAAACTCCCAGGGCGCTAAACCCCTCCCCCCTCCCCTGTGCTGCCCCCCCTCCCTCCTCCCCCCTGGCCTACCTGTCCCCCTGGGCAAATGCCCCTAACTTTTTACTCACCCCTCTGCGCAGGTCCTGTCCACGGAGTTCGCAGTCGCCATCTTCTCCCACGCGCGTCTTCTTCCTGCTCTGACCGGTGTCTTCTGGCGCATGCGCAGTAGGAACAGGTACCGGTACGGCTCTACTGCGCATGCGCCGAATGTCACGAAGTGAAATCGGAAAACTTTGTGACATTCGGCGCATGCGCAGTAGAGCCGTACCGGTACCTGTTCCTACTGCGCATGCGCCAGAAGACGCCGGTCAGAGCAGGAAGAAGACGCGCGTGGGAGAAGATGGCGACTGCGAACTCCGTGGACAGGACCTGCGCAGAGGGGTGAGTAAAAAGTTAGGGGCATTTGCCCAGGGGGACAGGTAGGCCAGGGGGGAGGAGGGAGGGGGGGCAGCACAGGGGAGGGGGGGAGGGGTTTAGCGCCCTGGGGGTTTCCTTCTCCTTTAAGTGAGGCTGCCAACATAGTATCAAATGTCTAATACAGAATTGCCATCCCTAGGACCCCATTATCATGAAACACTGTACAGGTATGGGACCTGTTATGGAGAATGCTTGGGACTGTCTTTTCCAGATAAGGGATCTTTCCATAATTTGGATCTTCATACCTTAAGCCTACTAAAAAAAGAATTTAAACATTAAATAAACTCAGTAGGATTGTTTTACCTGCAATAATAATGTCTTAGTTGGGATCATGTACAAGATGTTGTTTTATTACTACTGAGAAAAAGGAAATAATTTTTAAAAATGTGGATATAATGGAGTCTATGGGAGACATCCTTTCCATATTTCTGAGTTTCTGGATAAAGGATCCCATACCTGTACTTCCAGAACTACAGCATGCTCATAATACAGGACTTATAGCCAGTACTCCGTAAGGCAGCTGTAGCTCGAAAAATACAGCATTTCATCCGACCCTCGACTTTAACAAGGGCCCCAGTCACACAGCCCCACAGCATGATGGAACCTCCATCAAATTTGACAGTAGGTAGCAGGTGTTTTTCTTGGAATGTGATGTTCTTCTTCCGCCATGTAAAGCGCTTTTTGTTATGACCAAATAACTAAATTTTTGTCTCATCATTCGAAAGCACTTGTCTAAATGAGCTTTTGCATACAACAAGCGACTCTGTGTTTGAGTGCAGAAAGTGCTTCTTTCTCATCACCCTGCCATACAGATGTTCTTTGTGCAAATTGTGCTGAATTGTAGAACGATGTACAGATACACCATCTGGTCTTTGGAGGTGATCTTCAGATCAGCGCCGATTCTGGGTCTGCTGCCGTCTGAGGCAGCCGCCCCCTTCCTCTCCCGCTCCGCGCTTAAAAATTAGCGTTGGATCGGGTCTAAGGGGGCAGTATCGCTAGTGCAGTAAGCGCAATGGCGCTCTCTGTGCTTTTTGCCGCCCCTTGTAACTGGCCGCTCACTACCGCCTGAGGCAAGGGTCTCACCTTGCCTCATGGCAGAAGCTGCCCTTCTTCAGGTTGTCTGTAACCATTCTCACAATCCTCTGCATATGCCGCTCCTGTATTTTTCGCTCCTGGCTTTTACAGCAACTGTGCCTGTGGCCTTCCATTTCCTGATTACATCCCTTACAGTTGAAACTGAAAGTTTAAACCTCTGAGAAAGCTTTTGTAGCGTTCCCCTAAACCATGATCCTGAACAATCTTTGTTTTCAGAGCTTTTGAAAGTTGCTTCTTCTTCAGAGGAAAGTCAAACTTGCAATTGGCCACCTTTCTGTAAAAACTGTACCTTATCTCATGATTGGACACACCTGCCTATGAAGTTCAAGTCTTAACCAGCTAATCCAACCAATTTGGTGTTACCAGTAATCAGTATTGAGCAGTTACATGCATTCAAATTAGCAAAATTACAAGGGTACCCACATTTTTGCACAGCCAGTTTTTCACATTTGATTTAATTTCATACAACTGAATACTGCTTCACTAAAAGGACTTGTTCAGAAAACACCCTTGTACTCAGATGTTCTTGGGAAATGAAAGACATACCACTGTTATCTTTTTTGTTTAACCCCTGAGGATGGAAAAGTCCAGATCAGAAAATCCGGCATCTGTCGAGATTGTATTCGGAGAAGTCCCAATAATTTTTTGATGTGCGCTGGGTTTCGTGCAATACCCCGAAGTTTTTGGGTGAAAATTGGAAAAATTCGAAATTCATGAAAACTGGATGAAAAAATCCGAAAAAATCTTGAAAATCTGATCTAATTTTCTGGAAAATGTAATAATAAATAAGTGTAAAAAAAACCCGAGCGGATTTGATCAGAGTTTGTAGAAGAAAATATTGAGATAAATTAGGACTTTGATAAATAACCCCCTAAGTGTCCATACTGGGAACAAGTTTGCGTATGTCTCCTTCATCACTGATACTTTATATATACTTATACTTATAAAGTATAAAGTATATATACTTTATATATACTTTATACTTTAACCCCAGATATATGTTACATTTTTATAAAACCAGCTAAAACTAAGGGAATCTATTTTTGCAAATTCAAACTTTTTCTGAAATGAGATGCTGAGATAAGAACGCAATGTGTTTTTTTTTTTCCCCCCCCTCTGGCTCACAGGCAAGCACGCAGAAGACATATTTGGCGAGTTGTTTAATGAGGCGAACAATTTCTACATCAGAACAGATTCTCTTCAAGACCGAATTGATCGGCTCGCTGTTAAAGTCACCCAGCTGGATTCAACAGTGGAAGAGGGTGGGTAGCGGCACGAAATCACTGTGTTGGAAGTAGCCCATAGACAGCGACGGCTGTTAATTATACAACAATTGCTGCCTCTTAGCAGGCGTTCACTGTTCCAGGAAACCGAGCAGGTGCCTGGTGTAGCATTCTTTAATGGGCCCACAACATATTGTCGCTGGCTTGTTCCCAATTAATTGGGCATGTTCCAAAAGTAGCCTTATTTTTATATGTCAATATATATGTAATGATCTTGGAAGTATCCGCACTCCAATGCCAAAATATTTACGTTGAGGTGCACAGTCATATAAAATACATAAAAATACATAAACATTGTCTTAAGACCGGCGCACCCTTTTAAAAAATGTTTTATTTCTTTATTGTTAATACATTGAACCAGAGTCCAAAGTTTCAGTCCTCATTAGGAGTTTTATCAAAGAGAAAGGTCCTTATGAGCACCGTAACGTTGGATTATGGTCTTAAAGGAAAACTATACCCCCCAAACAATGTAGGTCTGTATAACAAGATTTTGCATAAAACAGTTAATATGTAAAACCCTGCTTCATGTAAATAAACTACAGGTATGGGACCTGTTATCCAGAATGCTCGGGACCTGGGGTTTTCTGGATAACGGATCTTTCTGTAATTTGGGTCTTCATTCCTTAAGTCTACTAGAAAATCATTTAAACATTAAATAAACCCAATAGGCTGGTTTTGCTTCCAATAAGGATTAATTATATCTTAGTTGGGATCAAGTACAAGTACTGTTTTATTATTACAGAGAAAAAGGAAATCATTTTTAAAAATTTGGATTATTTGGATAAAATGGAGTCTATGGGAGACGGACATTCCGTAATTCGGAGCATTCTGTATATCGGATTTCCGGATAAGGGATCCTATACCTGTATTTTCATAATACTATGCTTTTTTAGTAGTATGTGCCATCGGGTAATCATAAATAGAAAATTGCCATTTTAATAAATAAGGGCCACCCCCCCTGGGATTGTAGGATTCACGGTGCACACAAACAAACCATACATGTTAGGTCACATGAGCCAATTAACAGACAGAGTTGTGTCTTTTGCTTCCACACTTCTTCCTATTACAGTTAGAGTTGAAGTATTTCTGGTCAGGTGATCTCTGAGGCAGCACACAGACCATCACAAAATGGTGGCTCAAGGCAAGAAATGTAAAAGGAAAAAAAACCTATTAACTTAAATATACCAGTTTGGTAAGATTCTTTAATATGCCACTTAATATGATATAGACTTAAATTTTAGTAAGGTATGATGTCATCTTTAGCGCCAAGTTTGAACTGGGGGAGTGGGTATGTAAAGCACATTCTGCTTGTACACCATTATCCTTGAAAAAGGCCCCAATGGGGGCTGAAACGTCGGATTTATGTACACAATAAAAGACATTTGAAATGTCTTTTATTGTGTACATATAGGATTATTGAGAAGACCCGCACTCCATTTTGTGAAAAATTCAAATGTATATAATACACAAAAGCCACGAATATCTTGTAAATGATATCCTTAGAAACGGTGACTAGTGATGTCATCAGTTATAAACGGTGAGAAGTGATGTCATTTCTGTCACATGACTGACTGAAACTTGTGTATTATAATAAATAAAGTACCCCTTGTTGGGAAATACAAGGATATTAGAAGTTACCTCGGAGTTCCATGACCTGTATAAAAGCATATATACCTGTATAAATGGAACTCCTCGATGACTTATAATATCTTTATATTTTACAATAGGGGGTACTTTATTCACTATATATATATATATATATATATATATATATATATATATATATATATATATAGAAGCAAAAATAGCGACACTCACAGGTTTTTCTTCATGGTGCAAAAATAGAGAGATTTATTGTGCTCGACGTTTCGATCCCCCACAGGGATCTTTGTCAAGAGATTTCCAGTGAACAAACAGAATACCCACAACCCCACATACTTTTAAACCTTGGGCCGTTTACTTGGCGCCAAACTAGGTTGCTAAGCAACCCAGAACGCTAGAAAGTGAAGTGCCAAGTTGGATCTTTAAAAGAGGGAAGTGAATCAGTAACAACGTAACCCAGTGTAGTAAAGAGGAAATAAAGTAAAAACAAGGTAGCAAAAAGATAAGTGAACAAAGTAACAAAGGTTTTAAATGAAAAAGAAACGAAACAGCGCTTAAGCAGAGCACACAAAGCCATCCAATCCGACGTCCGCAATTAGCTAGGCAGTCATGGCGCTTAGGGCCAATCAGATCACAGTATAGTGGTGGGTGTGCCGGAAACCCGACTCTAGATCGCCGCATCTAGTTTCCAATATGTGAGTAACATAGCAACCGCGCCCAGGGATCAACTGGAAGCCGGATCGAGGAGTATAGCGCCGCAGGGTTTAAAGACCTTTGGCGTCTACTCCTACACGGCGGGTAAAAAAATTAATTAAAAGCCGAACCGGGGGCAAAGCACCGCCAGGTATTACAACCTATTGGTGTAGGTCCCCAGTCGGCGGGCACTCATCAATGTCAGACGGCTGTCCTTATAAGGGTGCGTGAGAAGTCATAAGGGTGCAGGAAAAATTGCTCTACCCATCCACCCCGCGGTGGTTCAACGCTGGAAACTACTATGCTTTGATCAACCCCACGTATTACTGGTAATGCAATGCCTGTCAAGTCATAATCAAATAATGGGGGCCAGTGTAATTTCTGCTGCGCTGGAAACATAGTTGAAACAAGTACGTTCCGAGGAAAAGGAACAGACAGTGAGGAGATAGGAGAGGAGATCAGAGGGTTAGGATCAGAGCATGTAAGTCATATACATCATTTGGCATACAAACACCTGCTATACATATAGGCATCACGGTCAAATGAAAGCATATTGATCAAATCTATAGTCCCTAATTCATATGAAACATCCTAGGGGCAAAGTCTCGTTAAGTCCCCGCGGGGCAACGGTGTCCAGCCGGTAGATCCATTTAGATTCGCGTCTCAGTAACGCAAGGTCCCTGTTACCACCACGTGCCAACGGTGGTTGAAAGTCAATAGCCATACACCTAAATGTAGGCAGACCATGTCCCTTCTGCAAAAAATGTCTTGCCACTGGTTGTTTTGCGGAGTTCTCTTTGAGGGCCTTACTGATGGCTGCGCGATGATTCGCGATTCTATCTTTCAAGGGTGTTGTTGCCTTGCCCACGTAGTAGAGGCCACAAGGGCAGGTGATAATATATACCACAAACGATGAGGTACATGATAGTCTATGTAATATTTTAAACCTCTTACCAGTGTGAGGGTGTGGGAAATCCTTCCCCGTCAGCATGGATCTGCATGTCGTGCAGTCCGGGCATCTATAGCAGCCTAATTTGCGTTGCGTGGTCAGCCAATTGGTCTGTGTAGTGGTGGACGCCTGTGAAAAGTCAGTTTTCATTAAAATGTCCTTTAGATTCCGATTTCTGCCATGGCCGAACATGGGTAATGGAGCCTGATACAATGAAAGAGTATTATCCATAGCAATAATCGGCCAGTTCTTGCGTATGCTCTTATTTAAGTCTCTGGAAATGTGTGAGTAATTAGTTTTGAAGATCATTCTGGACACGGGCTGGGCATCCTTAGTCTTGTTAGCTAGCAAGTCAGTTTGGGAAAGTGCAAGAGCCCGCTGGAGTTGCTCTCTAAGTAGCCCTTCCTTGTAGCCCCTATTCAGGAATCTGTTAAACATATCATGGAGTTGGAGTTGGGCTTTATCCGGATCACTATTGTTCCTTATCGTCCTTAGGAATTGGGAGTAAGGGATTGCACGAATGGTGGTTGGAGGATGATCACTTTTCGCATGCAGGATCGTGTTACGATCAGTGGGTTTCTTGTATAGGCTAGTGCCTATTCCTGTCTCTGTTTTGAAGATCTGTAGATCAAGGAATTCAATACTCTGTTCACTATAGTTCAGAGTGAACCTAATTGGAGAATCCAGTTTATTGAGTGTGTCAAAGAATGTGGTTAGAGACAAAGGATCTCCATCCCAAATTAACAGCAGGTCATCTATGTAGCGTTGGTATAATAGGAGTTTCTCCGCTGCCCTCCCAATGATGTTCTCTCGTTCATACTGTAACATGAACAGGTTGGCATATGATGGTGCCAGGGCACTGCCCATGGCCGTGCCCGAGATCTGTAGGAAGAAGCTGTTCTCAAATCTGAAGTAGTTGTGGGTTAATGTTAGCTCCAATAGGTCTGTTAAGAATTCTGTTGGTACTGTTTTATCTGCTCGTTGTTCTAATGCTTTTCTGCACGCCTGGATCCCCTGATCGTGTGGTATTACAGTATATAGGCTTTTAACATCCATCGTGGCTAAGAGATAATTATCAGGTAAGTCCCCAATCTGGCGTAAGATCTGTATGACCTGTGTTGCATCTCTAGTGTAGGATGGCATTGTGGTCACCAATGGTTGTAAAAATGCATCTATATAAGTAGCCACTGGCTGGAATAGTGAGCCCACCGCTGAAATGATGGGTCTTCCTGGTGGCGCCGATTGCGATTTATGAATTTTAGGGAGAGAGTATATAATCGGAATTCTTGGACAGTCTGAAATCAGAAATCGATATGTATCTTGATCCAGCCAGCCAGCCAGAAGAGCCGAATGTAGCTTATTGTCCAGCTTTATCTTGAATCATGCCGTTGGGTCCCCAGGGAGACTCCGATAGGTGGAAGTATCTGATAGTTGATCAAGGAGTTCTTGTTTGTAATAGTCGTAATTCAGAAGGACAATACCGCCTCCCTTGTCCGCAGGTCTGATAACCAAGTTCTGGTCCTGTGTCAGCGTTTTAATCGCCTGTCTTTCTACTGGAGACAGATTGTGATGAGGTTTTGAGTTGCGTATTGTGTCGGTCATTTCTTTCGACATAATGTTGCTGAATGTACGTATGGCTGCTGGTGTATTCGGAGGGTCGAATTTACTCTTTGGTTTGAATAAAGGGGCTGGATTGACTGGGCTGTTCTTAAAATATTCACGTAATTTCAATTTCCGTTGGAACCTATGTATGTCACTTAGAATGTCTATTGGTTCTGGGGTCGAGCTTGGAATAAATGAGAGTCCTTTACTAAGCAATGATATCTCGCCGGAGGTGAGGATGTGGTGACTTAGATTGAAAATTACATTCTCCTCCCCCGAGGGGGTTTCTTTTTTAGGTTTGTATCTCCCCCTTCTGGTGTGGCTTCTCTTTCTTTTGATGTATCCTGCCGAGATCGTGTTCTTACCCCTATAAAAAAGGTTGTGTTCACCTTGGGTAGAGGGACCAGAGTCCGAGTCTGTGGACTGATCTGAGCTGTCTACTGTCAGCAGTGTCCTCGGTTTGTGTCTTCGTCTGATATTCATCGAGCGACCTGATTTCATCCCCATAAGCCAGCCATACACCCTTTTATGTTTATAGTCGTCGGCCACCTTACGTACTTTCATCTGTTTAAAATTTGTAAGGTCCTGTCTGTGTCTGTTTATCAGATCGGATAACTTCTTTAGCCAGTCGCATGAGTTATCTGCTCTCATAGTCTCTAGGTAGGTAGCCTCTAGTCTTGCAATGTCCTCTCGTGTTGTCGACAGGTCTTTCCCCACTTGTTCAACCACCAGCAATACTAGGTCGAGAGAGCATCGGTTAAGTATCCCGCACCACTTACTGCAGAACTCGGGATCACTGCGACCAATCGTAGGGATGTTGTGGACCCTGAAGCCCCTAGGGATCAATTTCTGTCGATGGTAATTAGATAAAAAAACCCCATGGAGGTGCAAATCCACTTCTTTTTTCTTTAAATCCAACAGTTCATGGTACATGTTAGTGACAGACTTTCTTGTTATCTCCTCGAGTGTTGTATCTGGGAATAGAATCCGATCCGCATCCACTGTCGTGAAGCCAAATTCTCTAGTCGTATCGATGTTCAAAGTACAATGGGCGTCCTCCATATTTCTCCTCTGAGCGTTCCTCAATGGGTTAGTTGTTCCAACGTTCTGGAAGTCCTCTGGTTCTCATAAATGGTAAATCACCAACAAATGGCAAACAAAGTCAATAACAAAAATTATCAGTTGACGGGTGCTACCACAAGGGGTATGAGAGCCCCATATGTAGCCAAATCCGAAAGGGTGCACTCCGTAGACAAGGGTAATACCTGGGTGCTCGTCTGAATCAAGTAATCATAGAAGCAAAAATAGCGACACTCACAGGTTTTTCTTCATGGTGCAAAAATAGAGAGATTTATTGTGCTCGACGTTTCGATCCCCCACAGGGATCTTTGTCAAGAGATTTCCAGTGAACAAACAGAATACCCACAACCCCACATACTTTTAAACCTTGGGGCCGTTTACTTGGCGCCAAACTAGGTTGCTAAGCAACCCAGAACGCTAGAAAGTGAAGTGCCAAGTTGGATCTTTAAAAGAGGGAAGTGAATCAGTAACAACGTAACCCAGTGTAGTAAAGAGGAAATAAAGTAAAAACAAGGTAGCAAAAAGATAAGTGAACAAAGTAACAAAGGTTTTAAATGAAAAAGAAACGAAACAGCGCTTAAGCAGAGCACACAAAGCCATCCAATCCGACGTCCGCAATTAGCTAGGCAGTCATGGCGCTTAGGGCCAATCAGATCACAGTATAGTGGTGGGTGTGCCGGAAACCCGACTCTAGATCGCCGCATCTAGTTTCCAATATGTGAGTAACATAGCAACCGCGCCCAGGGATCAACTGGAAGCCGGATCGAGGAGTATAGCGCCGCAGGGTTTAAAGACCTTTGGCGTCTACTCCTACACGGCGGGTAAAAAAATTAATTAAAAGCCGAACCGGGGGCAAAGCACCGCCAGGTATTACAACCTATTGGTGTAGGTCCCCAGTCGGCGGGCACTCATCAATGTCAGACGGCTGTCCTTATAAGGGTGCGTGAGAAGTCATAAGGGTGCAGGAAAAATTGCTCTACCCATCCACCCCGCGGTGGTTCAATGCTGGAAACTACTATGCTTTGATCAACCCCACGTATTACTGGTAATGCAATGCCTGTCAAGTCATAATCAAATAATGGGGGCCAGTGTAATTTCTGCTGCGCTGGAAACATAGTTGAAACAAGTACGTTCCGAGGAAAAGGAACAGACAGTGAGGAGATAGGAGAGGAGATCAGAGGGTTAGGATCAGAGCATGTAAGTCATATACATCATTTGGCATACAAACACCTGCTATACATATAGGCATCACGGTCAAATGAAAGCATATTGATCAAATCTATAGTCCCTAATTCATATGAAACATCCTAGGGGCAAAGTCTCGTTAAGTCCCCGCGGGGCAACGGTGTCCAGCCGGTAGATCCATTTAGATTCGCGTCTCAGTAACGCAAGGTCCCTGTTACCACCACGTGCCAACGGTGGTTGAAAGTCAATAGCCATACACCTAAATGTAGGCAGACCATGTCCCTTCTGCAAAAAATGTCTTGCCACTGGTTGTTTTGCGGAGTTCTCTTTGAGGGCCTTACTGATGGCTGCGCGATGATTCGCGATTCTATCTTTCAAGGGTGTTGTTGCCTTGCCCACGTAGTAGAGGCCACAAGGGCAGGTGATAATATATACCACAAACGATGAGGTACATGATAGTCTATGTAATATTTTAAACCTCTTACCAGTGTGAGGGTGTGGGAAATCCTTCCCCGTCAGCATGGATCTGCATGTCGTGCAGTCCGGGCATCTATAGCAGCCTAATTTGCGTTGCGTGGTCAGCCAATTGGTCTGTGTAGTGGTGGACGCCTGTGAAAAGTCAGTTTTCATTAAAATGTCCTTTAGATTCCGATTTCTGCCATGGCCGAACATGGGTAATGGAGCCTGATACAATGAAAGAGTATTATCCATAGCAATAATCGGCCAGTTCTTGCGTATGCTCTTATTTAAGTCTCTGGAAATGTGTGAGTAATTAGTTTTGAAGATCATTCTGGACACGGGCTGGGCATCCTTAGTCTTGTTAGCTAGCAAGTCAGTTTGGGAAAGTGCAAGAGCCCGCTGGAGTTGCTCTCTAAGTAGTCCTTCCTTGTAGCCCCTATTCAGGAATCTGTTAAACATATCATGGAGTTGGAGTTGGGCTTTATCCGGATCACTATTGTTCCTTATCGTCCTTAGGAATTGGGAGTAAGGGATTGCACGAATGGTGGTTGGAGGATGATCACTTTTCGCATGCAGGATCGTGTTACGATCAGTGGGTTTCTTGTATAGGCTAGTGCCTATTCCTGTCTCTGTTTTGAAGATCTATAGATCAAGGAATTCAATACTCTGTTCACTATAGTTCAGAGTGAACCTAATTGGAGAATCCAGTTTATTGAGTGTGTCAAAGAATGTGGTTAGAGACAAAGGATCTCCATCCCAAATTAACAGCAGGTCATCTATGTAGCGTTGGTATAATAGGAGTTTCTCCGCTGCCCTCCCAATGATGTTCTCTCGTTCATACTGTAACATGAACAGGTTGGCATATGATGGTGCCAGGGCACTGCCCATGGCCGTGCCCGAGATCTGTAGGAAGAAGCTGTTCTCAAATCTGAAGTAGTTGTGGGTTAATGTTAGCTCCAATAGGTCTGTTGAGAATTCTGTTGGTACTGTTTTATCTGCTCGTTGTTCTAATGCTTTTCTGCACGCCTGGATCCCCTGATCGTGTGGTATTACAGTATATAGGCTTTTAACATCCATCGTGGCTAAGAGATAATTATCAGGTAAGTCCCCAATCTGGCGTAAGATCTGTATGACCTGTGTTGCATCTCTAGTGTAGGATGGCATTGTGGTCACCAATGGTTGTAAAAATGCATCTATATAAGTAGCCACTGGCTGGAATAGTGAGCCCACCGCTGAAATGATGGGTCTTCCTGGTGGCGCCGATTGCGATTTATGAATTTTAGGGAGAGAGTATATAATCGGAATTCTTGGACAGTCTGAAATCAGAAATCGATATGTATCTTGATCCAGCCAGCCAGCCAGAAGAGCCGAATGTAGCTTATTGTCCAGCTTTATCTTGAATCGTGCCGTTGGGTCCCCAGGGAGACTCCGATAGGTGGAAGTATCTGATAGTTGATCAAGGAGTTCTTGTTTGTAATAGTCGTAATTCAGAAGGACAATACCGCCTCCCTTGTCCGCAGGTCTGATAACCAAGTTCTGGTCCTGTGTCAGCGTTTTAATCGCCTGTCTTTCTACTGGAGACAGATTGTGATGAGGTTTTGAGTTGCGTATTGTGTCGGTCATTTCTTTCGACATAATGTTGCTGAATGTACGTATGGCTGCTGGTGTATTCGGAGGGTCGAATTTACTCTTTGGTTTGAATAAAGGGGCTGGATTGACTGGGCTGTTCTTAAAATATTCACGTAATTTCAATTTCCGTTGGAACCTATGTATGTCACTTAGAATGTCTATTGGTTCTGGGGTCGAGCTTGGAATAAATGAGAGTCCTTTACTAAGCAATGATATCTCGCCGGAGGTGAGGATGTGGTGACTTAGATTGAAAATTACATTCTCCTCCCCCGAGGGGGTTTCTTTTTTAGGTTTGTATCTCCCCCTTCTGGTGTGGCTTCTCTTTCTTTTGATGTATCCTGCCGAGATCGTGTTCTTACCCCTAAAAAAAGGTTGTGTTCACCTTGGGTAGAGGGACCAGAGTCCGAGTCTGTGGACTGATCTGAGCTGTCTACTGTCAGCAGTGTCCTCGGTTTGTGTCTTCGTCTGATATTCATCGAGCGATCTGATTTCATCCCCATAAGCCAGCCATACACCCTTTTATGTTTATAGTCGTCGGCCACCTTACGTACTTTCATCTGTTTAAAATTTGTAAGGTCCTGTCTGTGTCTGTTTATCAGATCGGATAACTTCTTTAGCCAGTCGCATGAGTTATCTGCTCTCATAGTCTCTAGGTAGGTAGCCTCTAGTCTTGCAATGTCCTCTCGTGTTGTCGACAGGTCTTTCCCCACTTGTTCAACCACCAGCAATACTAGGTCGAGAGAGCATCGGTTAAGTATCCCGCACCACTTACTGCAGAACTCGGGATCACTGCGACCAATCGTAGGGATGTTGTGGACCCTGAAGCCCCTAGGGATCAATTTCTGTCGATGGTAATTAGATAAAAAAAAACCCATGGAGGTGCAAATCCACTTCTTTTTTCTTTAAATCCAACAGTTCATGGTACATGTTAGTGACAGACTTTCTTGTTATCTCCTCGAGTGTTGTATCTGGGAATAGAATCCGATCCGCATCCACTGTTGTGAAGCCAAATTCTCTAGTCGTATCGATGTTCAAAGTACAATGGGCGTCCTCCATATTTCTCCTCTGAGCGTTCCTCAATGGGTTAGTTGTTCCAACGTTCTGGAAGTCCTCTGGTTCTCATAAATGGTAAATCACCAACAAATGGCAAACAAAGTCAATAACAAAAATTATCAGTTGACGGGTGCTACCACAAGGGGTATGAGAGCCCCATATGTAGCCAAATCCGAAAGGGTGCACTCCGTAGACAAGGGTAATACCTGGGTGCTCGTCTGAATCAAGTAATCATAGAAGCAAAAATAGCGACACTCACAGGTTTTTCTTCATGGTGCAAAAATAGAGAGATTTATTGTGCTCGACGTTTCGATCCCCCACAGGGATCTTTGTCAAGAGATTTCCAGTGAACAAACAGAATACCCACAACCCCACATACTTTTAAACCTTGGGCCGTTTACTTGGCGCCAAACTAGGTTGCTAAGCAACCCAGAACGCTAGAAAGTGAAGTGCCAAGTTGGATCTTTAAAAGAGGGAAGTGAATCAGTAACAACGTAACCCAGTGTAGTAAAGAGGAAATAAAGTAAAAACAAGGTAGCAAAAAGATAAGTGAACAAAGTAACAAAGGTTTTAAATGAAAAAGAAACGAAACAGCGCTTAAGCAGAGCACACAAAGCCATCCAATCCGACGTCCGCAATTAGCTAGGCAGTCATGGCGCTTAGGGCCAATCAGATCACAGTATAGTGGTGGGTGTGCCGGAAACCCGACTCTAGATCGCCGCATCTAGTTTCCAATATGTGAGTAACATAGCAACCGCGCCCAGGGATCAACTGGAAGCCGGATCGAGGAGTATAGCGCCGCAGGGTTTAAAGACCTTTGGCGTCTACTCCTACACGGCGGGTAAAAAAATTAATTAAAAGCCGAACCGGGGGCAAAGCACCGCCAGGTATTACAACCTATTGGTGTAGGTCCCCAGTCGGCGGGCACTCATCAATGTCAGACGGCTGTCCTTATAAGGGTGCGTGAGAAGTCATAAGGGTGCAGGAAAAATTGCTCTACCCATCCACCTTGTTTTTACTTTATTTCCTCTTTACTACACTGGGTTACGTTGTTACTGATTCACTTCCCTCTTTTAAAGATCCAACTTGGCACTTCACTTTCTAGCGTTCTGGGTTGCTTAGCAACCTAGTTTGGCGCCAAGTAAACGGCCCAAGGTTTAAAAGTATGTGGGGTTGTGGGTATTCTGTTTGTTCACTGGAAATCTCTTGACAAAGATCCCTGTGGGGGATCGAAACGTCGAGCACAATAAATCTCTCTATTTTTGCACCATGAAGAAAAACCTGTGAGTGTCGCTATTTTTGCTTCTATGATTACTTGATTCAGACGAGCACCCAGGTATTACCCTTGTCTACGGAGTGCACCCTTTCGGATTTGGCTACATATGGGGCTCTCATACCCCTTGTGGTAGCACCCGTCAACTGATAATTTTTGTTATTGACTTTGTTTGCCATTTGTTGGTGATTTACCATTTATGAGAACCAGAGGACTTCCAGAACGTTGGAACAACTAACCCATTGAGGAACGCTCAGAGGAGAAATATGGAGGACGCCCATTGTACTTTGAACATCGATACGACTAGAGAATTTGGCTTCACGACAGTGGATGCGGATCGGATTCTATTCCCAGATACAACACTCGAGGAGATAACAAGAAAGTCTGTCACTAACATGTACCATGAACTGTTGGATTTAAAGAAAAAAGAAGTGGATTTGCACCTCCATGGGGTTTTTTTATCTAATTACCATCGACAGAAATTGATCCCTAGGGGCTTCAGGGTCCACAACATCCCTACGATTGGTCGCAGTGATCCCGAGTTCTGCAGTAAGTGGTGCGGGATACTTAACCGATGCTCTCTCGACCTAGTATTGCTGGTGGTTGAACAAGTGGGGAAAGACCTGTCGACAACACGAGAGGACATTGCAAGACTAGAGGCTACCTACCTAGAGACTATGAGAGCAGATAACTCATGCGACTGGCTAAAGAAGTTATCCGATCTGATAAACAGACACAGACAGGACCTTACAAATTTTAAACAGATGAAAGTACGTAAGGTGGCCGACGACTATAAACATAAAAGGGTGTATGGCTGTCTTATGGGGATGAAATCAGATCGCTCGATGAATATCAGACGAAGACACAAACCGAGGACACTGCTGACAGTAGACAGCTCAGATCAGTCCACAGACTCGGACTCTGGTCCCTCTACCCAAGGTGAACACAACCTTTTTTATAGGGGTAAGAACACGATCTCGGCAGGATACATCAAAAGAAAGAGAAGCCACACCAGAAGGGGGAGATACAAACCTAAAAAAGAAACCCCCTCGGGGGAGGAGAATGTAATTTTCAATCTAAGTCACCACATCCTCACCTCCGGCGAGATATCATTGCTTAGTAAAGGACTCTCATTTATTCCAAGCTCGACCCCAGAACCAATAGACATTCTAAGTGACATACATAGGTTCCAACGGAAATTGAAATTACGTGAATATTTTAAGAACAGCCCAGTCAATCCAGCCCCTTTATTCAAACCAAAGAGTAAATTCGACCCTCCGAATACACCAGCAGCCATACGTACATTCAGCAACATTATGTCGAAAGAAATGACCGACACAATACGCAACTCAAAACCTCATCACAATCTGTCTCCAGTAGAAAGACAGGCGATTAAAACGCTGACACAGGACCAGAACTTGGTTATCAGACCTGCGGACAAGGGAGGCGGTATTGTCCTTCTGAATTACGACTATTACAAACAAGAACTCCTTGATCAACTATCAGATACTTCCACCTATCGGAGTCTCCCTGGGGACCCAACGGCATGATTCAAGATAAAGCTGGACAATAAGCTACATTCGGCTCTTCTGGCTGGCTGGCTGGATCAAGATACATATCGATTTCTGATTTCAGACTGTCCAAGAATTCCGATTATATACTCTCTCCCTAAAATTCATAAATCGCAATCGGCGCCACCAGGAAGACCCATCATTTCAGCGGTGGGCTCACTATTCCAGCCAGTGGCTACTTATATAGATGCATTTTTACAACCATTGGTGACCACAATGCCATCCTACACTAGAGATGCAACACAGGTCATACAGATCTTACGCCAGATTGGGGACTTACCTGATAATTATCTCTTAGCCACGATGGATGTTAAAAGCCTATATACTGTAATACCACACGATCAGGGGATCCAGGCGTGCAGAAAAGCATTAGAACAACGAGCAGATAAAACAGTACCAACAGAATTCTTAACAGACCTATTGGAGCTAACATTAACCCACAACTACTTCAGATTTGAGAACAGCTTCTTCCTACAGATCTCGGGCACGGCCATGGGCAGTGCCCTGGCACCATCATATGCCAACCTGTTCATGTTACAGTATGAACGAGAGAACATCATTGGGAGGGCAGCGGAGAAACTCCTATTATACCAACGCTACATAGATGACCTGCTGTTAATTTGGGATGGAGATCCTTTGTCTCTAACCACATTCTTTGACACACTCAATAAACTGGATTCTCCAATTAGGTTCACTCTGAACTATAGTGAACAGAGTATTGAATTCCTTGATCTACAGATCTTCAAAACAGAGACAGGAATAGGCACTAGCCTATACAAGAAACCCACTGATCGTAACACGATCCTGCATGCGAAAAGTGATCATCCTCCAACCACCATTCGTGCAATCCCTTACTCCCAATTCCTAAGGACGATAAGGAACAATAGTGATCCGGATAAAGCCCAACTCCAACTCCATGATATGTTTAACAGATTCCTGAATAGGGGCTACAAGGAAGGACTACTTAGAGAGCAACTCCAGCGGGCTCTTGCACTTTCCCAAACTGACTTGCTAGCTAACAAGACTAAGGATGCCCAGCCCGTGTCCAGAATGATCTTCAAAACTAATTACTCACACATTTCCAGAGACTTAAATAAGAGCATACGCAAGAACTGTCCGATTATTGCTATGGATAATACTCTTTCATTGTATCAGGCTCCATTACCCATGTTCGGCCATGGCAGAAATCGGAATCTAAAGGACATTTTAATGAAAACTGACTTTTCACAGGCGTCCACCACTACACAGACCAATTGGCTGACCACGCAACACAAATTAGGCTGCTATAGATGCCCGGACTGCACGACATGCAGATCCATGCTGACGGGGAAGGATTTCCCACACCCTCACACTGGTAAGAGGTTTAAAATATTACATAGACTATCATGTACCTCATCGTTTGTGGTATATATTATCACCTGCCCTTGTGGCCTCTACTACGTGGGCAAGGCAACAACACCCTTGAAAGATAGAATCGCGAATCATCGCGCAGCCATCAGTAAGGCCCTCAAAGAGAACTCCGCAAAACAACCAGTGGCAAGACATTTTTTGCAGAAGGGACATGGTCTGCCTACATTTAGGTGTATGGCTATTGACTTTCAACCACCGTTGGCACGTGGTGGTAACAGGGACCTTGCGTTACTGAGACGCGAATCTAAATGGATCTACTGGCTGGACACCGTTGCCCCGCGGGGACTTAACGAGACTTTGCCCCTAGGATGTTTCATATGAATTAGGGACTATAGATTTGATCAATATGCTTTCATTTGACCGTGATGCCTATATGTATAGCAGGTGTTTGTATGCCAAATGATGTATATGACTTACATGCTCTGATCCTAACCCTCTGATCTCCTCTCCTATCTCCTCACTGTCTGTTCCTTTTCCTCGGAACGTACTTGTTTCAACTATGTTTCCAGCGCAGCAGAAATTACACTGGCCCCCATTATTTGATTATGACTTGACAGGCATTGCATTACCAGTAATACGTGGGGTTGATCAAAGCATAGTAGTTTCCAGCGTTGAACCACCGCGGGGTGGATGGGTAGAGCAATTTTTCCTGCACCCTTATGACTTCTCACGCACCCTTATAAGGACAGCCGTCTGACATTGATGAGTGCCCGCCGACTGGGGACCTACACCAATAGGTTGTAATACCTGGCGGTGCTTTGCCCCCGGTTCGGCTTTTAATTAATTTTTTTACCCGCCGTGTAGGAGTAGACGCCAAAGGTCTTTAAACCCTGCGGCGCTATACTCCTCGATCCGGCTTCCAGTTGATCCCTGGGCGCGGTTGCTATGTTACTCACATATTGGAAACTAGATGCGGCGATCTAGAGTCGGGTTTCCGGCACACCCACCACTATACTGTGATCTGATTGGCCCTAAGCGCCATGACTGCCTAGCTAATTGCGGACGTCGGATTGGATGGCTTTGTGTGCTCTGCTTAAGCGCTGTTTCGTTTCTTTTTCATTTAAAACCTTTGTTACTTTGTTCACTTATCTTTTTGCTACCTTGTTTTTACTTTATTTCCTCTTTACTACACTGGGTTACGTTGTTACTGATTCACTTCCCTCTTTTAAAGATCCAACTTGGCACTTCACTTTCTAGCGTTCTGGGTTGCTTAGCAACCTAGTTTGGCGCCAAGTAAACGGCCCAAGGTTTAAAAGTATGTGGGGTTGTGGGTATTCTGTTTGTTCACTGGAAATCTCTTGACAAAGATCCCTGTGGGGGATCGAAACGTCGAGCACAATAAATCTCTCTATTTTTGCACCATGAAGAAAAACCTGTGAGTGTCGCTATTTTTGCTTCTATGATTACTTGATTCAGACGAGCACCCAGGTATTACCCTTGTCTACGGAGTGCACCCTTTCGGATTTGGCTATATATATATATATATATATATATATATATATATATATATATATATATATATATATATATATATATATATATATATATAATACACAAAAGCCATGAATATCCTGTAAATTATATCCTTATAAACGATGAGTTCTGATGTCATCAGTTATAAACGATGAGTTCTGATGTCATTTCTGTCACATGACTCACTGAAACTTGTGTATTATAATAAATAAAGTACCCCCAGTTGCAAAATATGAGGATATTAGAAGTTATCTTGGAATTCCATGACCTGAACTGTATAAAAACACTCCGCCTTCGGCCTTGTGTTTTTATATGGTCATGAAACTCCTCGGTAACTTATAATATCCTTATAATACACAAAAGCCATGAATATCTTGTAAATTATATCCTTATAAACGGTGAGTTCTGATGTCATCAGTTATAAACGGTGAGTTCTGATGTCATTTCCGTCACATGACTCACTGAAATTTGTGTATTATAATAAATAAAGTACCCCCAGTTGCAAAATATGAGGATATTAGAAGTTACCTCGGCGTTCCATGACCTGTATAAAAACACTCGGCCTTCGGCCTCATGTTTTTATATGGTCATGTAACTCCTCGGTAACTTATAATATCCTTATTTTACAAGAGGGGATACTTTATTCTCTGTATATTTTACAAGAGGGGGTACTTTATTCACTATATAATACACAAAAGCCATGAATATCTTGTAAATTATATCCTTGTAAACGGTGAGTTCCGATGTTATCAGTTATAAACGGCGAGTTCTGATGTCATTTCTGTCACATGACTCACTGAAATTTGTGTATTATAAGTTCCCCCCAGTTATAAAATATGAGGATATTAGAAGTTACCTCGGAGTACTCCTCGGTAACTAATAATATCCTTATACTTTACAAGAGGGGGTACTTTATTCACTATATAATATACATCCTACGTTTAGACCTGTGCTGTTTTCTTTTTGTGTGTTGATTTGTTTCGTTAACACAATGAGAAACAGAATCAGCAGTTAACAAGAAAGTGCTTAGGCTCACAGAAACGTCTGTCTCCTATAATAATGAGAGCCTGCTTATTCTGCAATCTGCTAAATCCCCTCTCTCCCCGAATGGGAGACAGCTTTCTATGTGATACCTTTACAGGCTAGCAGGTATGAACCAGTATATTCTTGAACACATATGGAAAGCTGTATGTTGGGATGTATGTCAGTGGGTTACAATATTCATCACCATTTACCTTCCCCCACTGCAATGTGTGGCCCAGTGGAGAGAATAGTAGCCGTGCCCCTCCAGGGACATGGAAGGAATGTCTATTGGTAGTAGGTCCTGCTGTGTCCTGAACAACTGTGAACAGAGGACTCCAACTGCTTCCCTGCTTTAATGATGATTTAGAAGTGGGGGGTTACCAAAGAGCAGAGAAGATGGGGGAGGAATGGAAGATGCAATGTGAAAAAATAAAGAAAGTCTTACTGGTGCATTCTCTCTTTTATTAGAGAATAGTTAAAGAAGGGGCACCACTGTTATATACTGGCTGTATGCGGTAACCCTCGTTAAATAGGCGCTGGTTAAACAATAACAGCAACCCAAGAGCAACAATCCAGCATTTAGCCGGATATATCCTGATATATTTACATCTGGGAATATGATGATTATCTAATAATGTGAAGCATTCTTTCCACTTCTGATTTAAGGTGGCCATAGACGTAACAATTACGATCTTGAAGAAGAGTGAAAAAACTTCCATGTTTGGGAGGGCCATCTTAATAGAAATATAATACACAACAGCATAGATATCCTATAAATTATCAAAAGGTTGTATATTCTCAGCAACTTATCACCTTAAAAAAACACCTTAAAAAAGGACACAGCTGGGTACAATCACCAATTTGATATATTTTATATAGATAAGCACAGGCATTTTAGGGCTAGTCCACACGGGGAGATAGCGACGCGTTTGCGGTCGCGGCGACAAAGCGCCGCGACAGTCGCCGCGACCGGCGTAGGCGACAGTTTTGTATGGGCGCCTATGTAAAAACGCCTGTGCCAACCACACGAGGCGATGCGCTTTTCAACAGTTGCCTGAAAAAGCCTGGCGAGGCATTTTCAGGCGACTGTTGAAAAGCGCATCGCCTCGTGTGGTTAGCACAGGCGTTTTTACATAGGCGCCCATACAAAACTGTCGCCTGCGCCGGTCGCGGCGACTGTCGCGGCGCTTTGTCGCCGCGACCGCAAACGCGTCGCTATCTCCCCGTGTGGAATAGCCCTTAGAGGTTTTTAGTTAATTATTGGCAGCAGTGTAAACTCTTTTAAGTGATTCTAGAATACAAAGACACACGGGGTTTTACTTTACTTTTCTCTTTTTAAATTAATAAAATATATCCTATAAATTGTTAATTGTTTATTGGTTATAATTAGTGCTTATGGAAGCTTGTGCATTTATAGTGCAGGTATGGGACCTGTTATCCAGAATGCTTGGGACCTACAAATCTTTCCATAATTTGGATCTTCATACCTTAAAGGAGAACTAAACTCTAAAAATGAATAGGGCTAAAAAATTTTTTTATAAACTGAGCTTATTGCACCAGCCTAAAGTTTCAGCTTGTCAATAGCAGCAATGATCCAGGACTTCAAACTTGTCACAGGGGGTCACCATCTTGGAAAGTGTCTGTGACACTCACATGCTCAGTGGGCTCTGAGCAGCTGTTGAGAAACTAAGCTTAGGGGTCGTCACTAATTATCCAGCAGAAAATGAGGTTGGTCTGTAATATAAGCTGATGCTACAGGGCTGATTATTAAATTCTGATGCTAATTGCACTGGTTTCTGTGCTGCCATGTAACCAGCGCCGGATTCGCTGGGCGGGCGCCCCTAGGACGTGCAATCCGCGCGGTCCTAGCGCCCGCCCGCACTACCACACGCTGACGCAAAAGCCAGCGTGCGAGCGCCGGAGCACTGGGGAGCACAGGCTCCCCACAGAGCGGCTGGGCGGCATGCCGCCCCCAAAAATGTGCCGCCCTAGGCCCAGGCCTATGTGGCCTCGCCACAAATCCGGGCCTGCATGTAACAATAATCTGTATTAATTACTAATCAGCCTTATAGTGTGACATTTCTATTCTATGTGTACTGTATATTGTGAGTGGGTCCCTAAGCTCAGTAAGTGACAGCAGCACAGAGCATGTGCGTGAATCAGCAGAAAAGAAAATGGGGAGCTACTGGGGCATCTTTGGAGACACAGATAAGGCAGTGGTTGCCTTGGGCCACAAAAGCACAAAACATAATGATAATAATAACATTTCTAGCTACTTCTTTGGTTAAGCTTTAGTTCTCCTTTAAGTCTACTAGAAAATCATGTAAACATTATATAAACCTAATAGGCTGATTTTGCTTCCAATAAGGATTAATTATGTCTTAGTTGGGATCAAGTACAAGGTACTGTTTTATTATTACAGAGAAAAAGGGAATAATTTTTAGGATTATTTAGATAAAATTGAGTCTATAGGAGACGGCCTTTCCGTAATTAGGAGCTTTCTGGATAACTGGCTTCTGCATAACGGATCCCATAACTGTAGATAATGTACCTCCTTTGGTAAAATATGATGATATTAGAAGTCACTTTGGAGTTCTCTTACCTGTAAACACTCAGCCTTTAGCCTCTTTGTTTTTATGTGGTTATGGATAGGGATGTAGCGAACGGCGGAAAAAATGTTCGAACATATTCGCGAACTTGCGTCCAAAAATGCGAATGGTTCGCGAACGTCGCGAACCCCATAGACTTCAATGGGAAGGCGAATTTTAAAAGCTAGAAAAGACATTTCTGGCCAGAAAAATGATTTTAAAGTTGTTTAAAGGGTGCAACGACCTGGACAGTGGCATGCCAGAGGGGGATCAAGGGCAAAAATGTATCTGAAAAATACATTGTTGACACAGCGCTGCGTTTTGTGCTGTAAAGGGCAGAAATCACACTACGTCACTCAGGTGATGTTTCTGGACACGGAATGTGAAAAAGCTCACACAGCTAGGTGGCACTTGGTTAAAGACTGGGCAAACAATGCCTGCAAGGGCAACGTATACAGTAGTGGATACGGAATATATTATTGCTGCTGTAAAAACATCACTCAGGTGATGTTTACGGACACGGAATTATTATTGTTATTTAGACAGAATGTGAAAAAGCTCACACAGCTAAGCGGCAGTTGTTTGAAGAACACACTGGGCAAACAATGCCTGCAAGTGCACTACTATTGGTGCACTACTATGAAGAACAGCAAACAGCACTGGACACGTTAAAGAACAGTAAGATAAGTCAAATAAAAAAATATATATATATGTATATTAAAAAAAAAAATTACTCTGGTTGGTGCTGAACTACTAGGAGCAGCACACCAGTCCCACTCCCCAACACAGCTAGACTAATAGCACTGGGCTCTTACAGTAGCAAAGTAAAAAAACAAAAAAGAAAATAAAAGCAGTCCTTACAAGGACTATTGGGTTACAGGCAGCAGTCAGCAGATGAGAGATCAGCAGCAGGACAGCTGCCCACAGCAGCTACATACAGAGCACTGCAGTAGAAGGTAGATCACTAGCCAGCAAAGCTACCTAACCTAAAATGTCCCTCAAATCCCTGCAGAGTTCTGTCCCTACAATACAGAGCAGTATCAAGTAGATTACTAGCCAGCAAAGTTACTATCAACTGTCCCTCAAATCACTCAACAGCTCTCTCCCTACACTAGCTCTTCCAAGCACACACAGGCAGAATGAAAAAACGCTGCAGGGCTTCAGTTTATATATGGAAGGGGAGTGGTCCAGGGGGTGTGGGGGTGGTCCAGGAGGGAGAGCTTCCTGATTGGCTGCCATGTATCTGCTGGTCTGGGCTGAGAGGTCAAAAATAAGCGCCAGCTAATGCGAACCCAAATTGGTGAACGTCGCGCGACGTTCGCGAACATTCGGCGGACGTGAACGGCCGATGTTCGCGCAAATTAGTTTGCGGGCGAACAGTCCGCGACATCCCTAGTTATGGAACTCCTTGGTGTCTTATATAATAACCTAACATTAAATAACAGGGGCATAATATTCCCTATATAATCACCCTTATGCCTAGAAGCCTTCATCCTCCCATTCTTTCCCTTGGGACCTCAATTTTATGAGACGCAGTTGTGGGCACCCATTGTCAAGCAAAGTCTGCCTCTTAAATGCAAACTGGTTATTATGGACCTTATATGTTTTTTTGCATGCTGTCCTATTGAAAAACTTTTTGTAAGTGCCTTATAAGCTGACAACAGATGACTGTGATAGGTAGGAATATGGGAGAGATATTGAATGGCGGATATTTGATGTATACAGAGGGTATTGCCATGTGCGGTAAAGAGATGGTACCAAGTTTCTGAGAACTGCAGAATGTGAGCAATGTGAGTCGGTTTAGTAGCACAGAACCCAAGAAGATTTAGTGAAGTGGTTGGGGTAAATTTAAATGTACTGATTCACATCATTACAAAAAAAAAAAAAAAAACTAAAAGCAAATTGAGAAACATAATGATTTAATCCAAAAATATATTTGCTATATTTACTGGAATAGCCCATTTGCTAATCTTCTATTTGCACTTGAAAGCTGCGGTTAAAAACTTGTGAATTAGACTTTTGTTACAGTCTGACATTTGCTTTGAACGCCATGTTTTGTGTCTCACAGTGTCTCTGCAAGATATTAACATGCGGAAAGCATTTAAGAGTTCGACCACGCAGGACCAGCAGGTTGTCTCAAAGAACAGCATTCCAAGGCCGGTCAGAGATATATATAAGACGTGCGACAGACCTCCTCCTCTCGATATACTTTCAAAATACAGGTAAGTGGTGTGTGCCTTGATTGTATTTCCCAGTTCTACTGCTTCAAAAAAAAAAAAAAAGCTCCAAATCTTAAAAAGATGGTGTTGACCATACACTATAATTATTATTTAAAGAGGTTGCCAAATAAGGCCGCAATATCGGGCTAATCCGATCGTTCAGCCCTCGGGTCATAAGATTACTCTGATTGGAATAGGTTCCAACGGGATAAGGACCGCATTAACTATCTGATCGGACAGTAAAATCAAACCCGCCAGATAAACATCTGGTTGATTTTTGGCCAGATATCGGTCGGGTGGACCCGTCGGAGTGCCCCATACACGGGCAGATAAACTGCCAAATTGTTTTAAAGGACCTGAATTGGCAGCCTAGATCTGCCCATGTATTGGACTTAAAGGAAAGGTTAAAACTAAGTAAGCCTTATCAGAAAGGTCCACCTAAATATACTAGTAAACCCTCAGAGTAATGCTGCTCTGAGTCCTCTGTCAAAAGAAACACAGCATTTCTTTCCTTCTATTGTGTATACATGGGCTTCTGTTTTAGACTTCCTGCCTTCAGCTTAAACCTCATTGCCCTGGGCAAGAGCATGCTCAGTTTGCTCCTCTCCCCCCTCCCCTCCCTTCTCTGCTGTAATCTGAGCCCAGAGCTATAAGTGAGCAGGGAGAGACTCAGGCAGGAAGTCTTGTCACACCAAGCTAATACTGCAGCTGCTATTTTAATCAAACAGAGAGCTTCTAGAGCTTTTTACTTTGGTAAACATTCTACAGAATAAATATAGCATTCTAGTTTATTATTGCACCTAATCTATTGGCAATAAAATGCCTCCGTAGCTTTCCTTCTCCTTTAATACCAATGCTGGCAGACATATATATCATTTTCTACAAGCCTCTGAGAGCAGATTAAATAGAACGTGTTTTTATTACTAAAAAGTTACGGCATGAAAATTAGTATAGGCAAGGACTCCCCCCCCCCCTCACCCACCCCCAAACCAGCAGTACCTGCTCTTCATGAAAGGGACAAGCAATAGTGGTTGGTGGTGGCACAATCCTTCCATAGACCAATGTACTATTTTTATTTTTAATTAGCCTATGGAGGATTGCACCACCTCCAACACAGGAAAACAGTGTGGCTCCCACTGCTACCTGTCCCCTTCATGAACACCAGGTACTGTTGGGTTGGGGGTGGCTTTGGGGGGGGGGACTTGCCTATACTCATTTTCATGCCGCAACACTTTAGTAATAAGGACATGTTCCATATAAATCTGCTCTCAGAGGCTTTTAGAAAGTGATATCATGACCCAACAACAACAAGCGGAGGATCCTTTTGCTGTTTTGGGCAGTTACTCTGGTAAGTACCGCTCAGCTGGGGTGACTTTTTGCTAGTTAGATTTGCATGCCACAACTCTTTAGTAATACTGACTTATTGACGGTTCTTATGGATTTTCATAGGAACGCGTCATTGCCCCTTTAAGATGGACATACGATTCCGTTGTTTGCAGAGTTTACCAAATGAGCAGATCTTTACCTGATTTGGCCTAGGAAGACCCACCTACGTGGTTCTTGGTGGCATTTTCTAAACCACCTGATAATTTCTAAACAGAAGGGCCCCATACATAGGCCTATATGGCAACTTATCCTCTGCTCACAAATACATTCATAGTAGCTACGGCGAGTAAAGCAGGAATATTATTGAATACAATTATTAGTCCAGTTCTTATGGTGTAGATATTGAAATATTTCCCAAATAATCCCCGCTTTCTGTGTCGCAGAGATTGCATACGATAGATATATCTCAGCATGTTCACATGCATCTTTTCAGAGACGACAAAAAGGACAGTTTGAAGTTCTACACTGATCCGTCTTACTTCTTTGACCTTTGGAAAGAGAAAATGCTCCAGGACACTGAAGATAAAAGGAAAGAGAAAAGAAGACAGAAGGTAATACTTAGGGGCAGATTTATCAAGGGTCGAATTCAAATTACAAATTTTTTAGGGCATTGTTAAAATTCTATTTGAGTTTTTTTTTAAATTTTAATTAGATTTTCCAGATTCATCATACTCTGGCTCTTTAAAGGGGTTGTTCACCTTTAACTTTTAGTAGAGAGTGATATTCTGAGATAATTTGCAATTTGTTTTCATTTTTTATTATTGAAGGTTTTTGAGTTATTTAGCTTTTTATTCAGCAGCATTTTAAGCAGTCTGGTAACTAGGGCCCAAATGACCCTAGCAACCATGCATTGATTTGAATAAGAGACTGAAATATGAATAGCAGAGAGTCGGAATAGAAGGATCAGTAATAATAAGTAACAGTAACAATACATTTGTAGCCTTATAGAGCATTTGTTTTTTTAGAAGGGGACAGCGACGCCCATTTGAAAGCTGCAAAGAAACTGAAAAAAAAGACAAATAGCTATAAAACTATAAAAAATAAATAATGAAAACCAATTGAAGTTCTATAACATAATATTTGTTACCTTAATGGTGAACCACCCCTTTAAGAACTCGAATTCGACTATTCGAAACCTAAAACCTGCCGAATTGCTGTTTTAGTCAATTGGAGACGTTCTGGGATCAATGTGGAGTTGTTTGCAGCCTTCCTGATATCCGAATCGAGTTTTTAAAACTCCAATCAAATTCGATTCGAGTTTTCAGGTCGATCCCATTCACCCGAGTTTTGAAAATTCTTTTTTTTTTTTTTTTTAAATAAACTTCGATTGGTCGAATTTTGCATTCATGGGAGTTTATGAGAGTTTAAAAAAAATACTCCCATGAATTCGAAATTCGACCCTTGATAAATCTGCCCCTTACAAAAAAAAAAAACCACCCACTAAGTTCCCAACCTATGTTGCAATAGCATGTAAACCGGACCTACTGTGTAAGCGAATGGTACTCATCTGGCCAGTTCTGCACACGCTGTTAATATATTATTAGTTGCCTAGCGACGTCCAGTCAGATTTTTAGACATTTTAGGCTGCCGTCTTTGTTTTTAGTTCACTAGCGGCTCACGCTGTGTATGAACTGATATTATTTCATGTGAAGGGATGCAATATAACCTAAAGAGTTTGCTACGCTGTTAGGTCTGTCAGCTAGCTTTCATTAGAACTGCAGTTGTTACTGTCGTTTCTTCATATATTTAATATGATTAACTATCCGGTCAATGAAAAAAATAAACCTTCATAGGCAAGATATTCAGCCTGTGGCTCTGTCACTGTTGTTAATCTGCAGCCTCTGTTTGCTGTAATTGTGATGTGAAGTTTTAGTTCAGCAACAGCTTCACATGTAGATTTAAGATGCTCTTGTCCTTAAGTGGCTACAAATTGGGATTTCAGGAGATCTGATAGAATAGGGGTCATGGGGTAAAGGTCCCCATAAACGCAAAGATTTCTCTTGCTGAACTACTGATTTTAGCGAAGTCCGACCAATCCTTCGAAATTATCGTGCGGTTAGTGGGATTCAAACGATCGAACGTCTTACGATTTTTCGGCCGACATCTGTCAGAAAATTGATCGGCCAGGTTAAAAAATCTTTGTCGGTCCCAGTGCAATCTATCTATGTTTGCCGGGCCAAGCAGGCAGCTCCCCTTTGTTTTCCTGGCAAATTGGTCTTTTTAGTTGATGGAAAATTCGTACGATCGTCCTGAGATAATCGTGGTTAATTGCCATTGTACTAGTCATGAAGGAGAATAGCTATAGTAGACAGATCAATTGATTCAGGCAAGGCCCTCTGCATATCAGCAGCTCTTTATTACCACTATTGGAGCTTTTTTAAAAGGGATTGTTTACTTTAAATTAAACTTCTAGTGTGTATATATATATATATATATATATATATATATATATATATAGGTATAGATAGATATATATATATATATATATATATATATATATATATGCGTGTGTGATATTCTGAGACCATTTGCAATTGGTTTTCATTTTTTATTTGTGGTTTTTCATTTGTTTAGCTTTTTATTCAGCAGCTCTCCAGTTTGCACTTTCAACAATCTGGTTGCTAGGGTCCAAATTACTCTAGCAACCATACATTGATTTGAATAAGAGACTGGAATATAATTAGGGGAGGGTCTGGATAGAAATATGAGTAATAACAACACAGTTGTAACCTTACAAACCATTTGTTTTTTTAGATGTGGTCAGTAACCCCCATTTGAAAACTGGAAAGAGTCATAAGAAAGAGGAGGCAGCTCAAAGTATTAAAAAATAATAATAATAATACTTATTAGCCATTTTACAACACTAAAAAGTTAACTTAAATTTGAACAAAATGACGCAGAATAGTCAGGCTTCATTACATAGGTGCACATCTTTGATATCTGCATGGATTGTACCAAAGGTGTTTGTGTGATATTTGCATTTAGACATTTGAGTGGGATATGTTGATTGCCATTAGGGAAGACTGCGAAAAATGCTCCGGAATTTATGTCCCCTGGGAAATTATTTATAAAAAAGGAGAGCAGTAAAATCCTACACTCTCCAACTATTTGACAAAATTATTGTAATTAAAGGGGAACTCCACAAAAACATAACTTGAGCTTTTTGAAAAGTAAACATAATTTCAAGCAACTTTGCAATATACATCAGTTAAAAAATATGCAGACTTTTCATGATTGAATGGTTTCTGGCAGTTCCCTAAGCCCAGCCCCCTGCTCTCCTGCTGATCTGTCTGACTACTTTGCTGAGCTGGTTGACTACTGTTACTTTGTATCAACAGCCATCTGTCCTTAGCCTGCATCCTCCAAACCCCACAATTCCCTGCACATGTGATTTCAATAAGGAACAGAACATCCCAGTGCAATGCATTGTGGGTAATGTAGTTCCTGCATGCTGTCTGTAAGCTGTGGAGTAGTTGTTACAATTTGTAACATCAGTGTTACCTCCTCTCTCCTTCCCTGCCAGGATTTCAAATGATGCAGAAAGAGAAGAATTGTTAAACAGTTGGATTTCAGCATAGAAAATGGCATTTATTCACACTTTTTGAAGAAACAGGGACCTGTGATGGGCATATTAGGGGTTTCTGTGTTATGCGGGCTTCTTTATCAAATTATGGTTCCCCTTTAATAAATATATTTGTGCAAAAATTATTTTTAAAAAAAGTGAAATGTGCCAATACAATGAAGTTAGTGCTACGACTTCCAAATCAATTCTGTGCCATCACATCAATCAATTAATTAATTAATCGATGAATTCAACTATAATTAATCAATTATTCCAATTAATCATTGATAAAAAAAATGAATACATTAAAAGTGCGTGCGCTAAATTCAAATGCAATTGTTCCACTAAACTAGTGGATAATTGGTGAAAACAAATTAATTCAAGTGCCTGTGCTTAATAAATATACTAAAAAAGTGAGTTCATTACCTTACAATCACAAAAACCAGCAATTAGGAATTTTAGTTGTGAAAAGGAAAATAGTATAGAGGTGGAGCTGTCTCACAAACTCCTATTTGATTGTTTATCTCCCCTAGGAAATGTAAAATGGGGGTTCTACTGTAGTTTGGTTTTGTGTGTTTGCAGGAAAATCCTAATCATTTCTTGCAGAGTTACAACTCCCAGCACCCACCCACATCTGCAGTGAATGCTGGGAGTTGTAATTGTTTGACAGACACCAATATCGAGATGTGTTCCTCCAAAACGTACGCTGAATGTTTGTTTCCTGATACGCTGGATAATTGTAATGACTGATACAACTGCCCTTGATTTACAGAATCTAACTGGCACTTGCCATTGCTGTCAGTTTATGCATTAGGCCTTCGCTTGCCTCTCTCTAATGAATGATGTCTTTCTCTTTGCCTGTTGGATGGCTCCGTTCTTCTCTTTGCACGTCAGGAACAGAAGCAAGTGGATGGCACGACTCGGGAAGTAAAAAAGGTTAGGAAAGCCAGAAACCGGCGCCAAGAGTGGAACATAATGGCGTACGATAAAGAGCTTCGACCCGACAACAGGTTGTCTCCGAATGTGTTCCAAGCAGCATCTTCCGAGGGATCTCTGTCCCCTGATACTAGGTCTGTACCATGTCCGACTGTCTCTTCTTTAGAACACAACTGCTGTGTTATACTCTGTAGCGCTACACACACTGTGAAGTCCAGGTGATGCCCATGTAGGCTCAGTTACATAGATCTACCACATTCAATATCACTGTTGATATACATGGTACAGTTTGCAGATAAACATCAGTCCATATCTTAAAGGGATACTGTTATGAAAAAAATTGTTTTTTTTCCAAAATGCAAAATTAATAGTGCTGCTCCAGTAGACTTCTGCACTGAAATCAGTTTTTCAAAAGAGCAAACAGATTTTTTTATATTTAATTTTGAAATTGGAAATGGGGCAAGGCATATTGTCAGTTTCCCAGCTGCCTTCAGTCATGTGACTTGTGTTCTGATAAACTCTAGTCACTCTTTACTGCTGTACTGCAAATCGGAGTGATGTCACCCCCCCTCCCAGCAGCCTAACAACAGAACAGTGGGAAGGTAACCAGATAGCAGCTCCCAAACACAAGATAACAGCTCCCTGGTAGATCAGTAGTAAAAATCCATGTCCCACTGTGACACATTCAGTTACATTGAGTTGGAGAAACACAGCCTGTCAGAAAGCAGTTCCATCCTGAAGTACTGGCACTTGCCTTTCATTCTCCTTTTAGTGACAGTCTTACCTAGGGTTGCACTGTGCATTTTCTTCTCTTTCTATAATTTGTACAGGTCAGGAAAGTTCCCTTCAGGAGATGCTTTTATTGCAGGTAATAGGAAAAAATCCAGAAGCACACCAAAAAAATGTTGCTTTACCTATTTCACTAAAGTAACAATTTTTTGGTGTGCCTCTGGATTTTTTCCTATACTGACCTTGCACTGTCCCCGTGCAAGGAGGGGGACTTCTTGTTGAGCACCCACCACTTCCAACAAGTGGAAACTTTGCAGGTTGAGCACTCCATTATAGTGCATCACTATTTACTGCAGGTAATGTGCATTCATCAGCACCCAAATGAAAAGAAGTGGTATCAATTTGTGTATATCTCTTAACCTTAGGGAAGGATATCCACACATAATATATTTAAATATATGTTGTGAATAAAGTACCCCTTATTGTAAAATATAAGGATATTCTAAGTTACCAAGGCGTTCTATGACCATATAAAAGAAAAGCACAAGGCCAAAGCTGGAACTCCTAAGTTACTTCTAATCTTCTTATATTTTACAATAAGCGGTACTTTATTTATTATAATACACACGTTTTAGTGAGTTATGTGACAAAAATTACATCACTACTCACCGTTTATAACTGATGACATCACTAGTCACCGTTTATAAGGATATTATTTACAAGATATTCATGGCTTTTGTGTATTATAAATATATACACTACAGTCATATGAAAAAGTTTGGGAACCCCTCTCAGCCTGCATAATTACCTCCACTTTCAACAAAAAAGATAACAGTGGTATGTCTTTCATTTCCCAGGAACATCTGAGTACTGGGTGTTTTCTCAACAAAGATTTTTAGCGAAGCAGTATTCAGTTGTATGAAATGAAATCAAGTGTAAAAAACTGTCTGTGGAAAAATTTGGGTACCCTTGTAATTTTACTAATTTGAATGTAGCTGCTCAATACCGATTACTGGCAACTCCAAATATGTTGGATTAGCTTGTTAAGCCTTGAACTTCATAGGCAGGTGTGTCCAATCATGAGCAAAGGTATTTAAGGTGGCCAATTGCAAGTTGTGCTTCTGTTTGAATCTCCTCTGAAAAGTGACAGCATGGGATCCTCAAAGCAACTCTTAAAAGATTTGAAAATAAAGATTGTTGTACAAAAAGCTAGCTTAGAGGTTTAAACTGTCCGTTTCAACTGTAAGGAATGCAATCAGGAAATGGAAGGCCACAGGCACAGTTGCTGTAAAACCCAGGTCTGACGGGCCAAGAAAAATACAGGAGCGGCATATGCGGAGAATTGTGAGAATGGTTACAGACAACCCAAAGATCACCTCCAAAGACCTGCAAGAACATCTTGCTGCAGATGGTGTATCTGTACATCGTTCTACAATTCAGCACAATTTGCACAAAGAACATCTGTATGGCAGGGTGATGAGAAAGAAGCCCTTCCTGCACTCACACCACAAACAGTCGCTTGTTGTATGCAAAAGCTCATTTAGACAAGCCACTGTCATTTTGGAACAAAGTGCTTTGGACTGATGAGATAAAAATTGAGTTATTTGGTCATAACACAAAGCGCTTAACATGGAGGAAGAAAAACACCGCATTCCAAGAAAAACTCCTGCTACCTACTGTCAAATTTGGTGGAGGTTCCATCATGCTGTGGGGCTGTGTGATTAGTTCAGGGACTGGGGCCCTTGTTAAAGTCAAGGGTCGGATGAATTCAACCCAATATCAACAAATTCTTCAGGATAATGTTCAAGCATCAGTCACAAAGTTGAAGTTACGCAGGGGTTGGATATTCCAACAAGACAATGACCCTAAACACACTTGGAAATCTACAAAGACATTTATGCAGAGGGAGAAGTACAATATTCTGGAATGGCCATCACAGTCCTCCGACTTGAATATCATGGAAAATCTATGGGATGATTTGAAGCAGGGTGTCCATGCTCGGCAGCCTTCAAATTTAACTGAACTGGAGACATTTTTTATGGACGAATTGTCAAAAATACCGCCATCCAGAATCCAGACACTCATCAAAGGCTATAGGAGGCGTCTAGAGGCTGTTACATTTGCAAAAGGAGGCTCAACTAAGTATTGATGTAATATCTCTGTTGGGGTGCCCAAATTTATGCACCTGTCTAATTTTGTTATGATGCATATTGCACATTTTCTGTTAATCCAATAAGTTTTATGTCACTGCTGAAATACTACTGTTTCCATAAGGCAAGTTATATATGAAAATGAAGCTGCTACTTTGAAAGCTCAGTCAATGATAAACAAAACTCCGAAGAATTGAGAGGGGTTCCCAAACTTTTTCATATGACTGTATGTATGACATAGCTATGACTGCTCTGTCAATTTTCTTCTTCTGCTGTCTGTAATGAATAGCACCCACCAGAAGCCACATCAGAAAATGTGGTGAACTGGTTGCTGGATTTGAAATGAATGAACGGGAAACTTCTTTCTCATTATAAACAGAAACTGTGTGTTGTCGTCTAACGCACAAGGCCATTGTACTGTTCCACGTGCATCAGCCAGTCACATTCAGTTTGCTGAGCACCATAACAGTGCAATATTGTTGAAGGATGGAATGTGATCTGGATACAACTGTATGTGAATTGCAGGCAGTTTTCATTAAAGTCAAGTCGCGTTTTCCAGTAAGTACTCAGAGTGCGGTTCATTGGACGGGTTCTTGTCAAGCCGATTGCAGAAAGAGCATGAAATGACAGTTAGATCTGAGCATTCACATGGTCCCATATGTTCTGCTTCACACTAGTCTTCATTTTGCCTCTGTAGCACTTCTACAGCTTCTCCTCTCCCACAGCTGTGAGCTTGGCACCCTTCTTCTTTAGTTCTTTCTCAATTAGTAATGACATCTTATCTTTGGGTCAGATGCAAGGGGCCATCGGTTAAATTGTAAATGATTGTGGTTTCAAATGGCATTTTGGAATCTTGTCCTATCAGAAGGCATGTTTATTTCAGCGAGCTGTTCAGATGATGGGGAAGGAATCTAAGCAATATGTAAGAGAATGTGTAAGATTTGAAGCAAAAGAAAGAGGGTTCTCCAGAATATCAATATAGATATAAATTGCTCACCAAGTAAATCAGGTGGTCCAGGTGCACCAGCCCCAACCCCTCGGCTTCAAGGAGCGGCAACCCAGTATATGTAAAAAAATAATCCATAGGGCTGAGGTATCCATAGCCCATGATTAAGTGCCCCTAAAGTACGAAACGCGTTGGGCCCATGGAGATATCACATTTTTCACTTCAACTACTAAATACAGCTTTTTACTTTATTTTTAGGCCCTGTGGATTGAGAGAATATAGAGAATATTTAAGCACATGTGTCCAGTATAAGCACTGCTGCTATCTTGCTGTTGCTGCCCATCAAGCCCTAAAATCTGCCCCTGAGCCCTATAATCGCCCCCCAAGACCTATAATCTGCCCGAGCCCTATTATCTACCCCTGAGCCTTATCAGCCCCTGAGCCCTATTATCTCCCCCAGAGCCCTATAATCTGCCCCCCAAACCATATAATCTGCCCCCCTAAATCCTATAAACTGGCCCCAGAGCCCTATAACCTGCCCCAGAGCCCTATAATCTGCCCCACAAGCCCTATAAACGGAACCCCGAGGCCTATAAACTGCCCCTGCGCCCTTTAATCTGCCCCTGAGCCCTATTATCTCCCCCAGAGCCATATAATCTGCCCCCTGAGTCCTTTAAACTGCCCTCAGAGCCCTATAACCTGCCCCAGAGCCCAATAACCTGCCCCAGAGCCCTATAATCTGCCCCACGAGCCCTATAAACTGAACCCGAGGCCTATAAACTGCTCCCAGAGCCCTATAAACTGCCCCCGCGCCCTATAATCTGCCCCTGAGCCCTATTATCTGCCCCCGAGCCCTATAAACTGCCCCCAAGCCCTGTAAAGTGCCTCGTTGCTTTGCATGGTACCAGAACGAGTTTGTAAACTTCTAATTGTGAAAAATGAAAACCTGTTCGGGTGTTCTTGGTGTCCAGACTTTTCCAGCTGGGTGAGCAGTGTTTCAGATGCATCCGGCACAAAAGAAATATGGAGTGCCAGATGCATCAGGAAGGTCTGTCCTGTCCCTGCAATGTGCATTGTATTCAGCGGAGTGCTCGTACTAAACTGCTGCTCAGCGTGGTTTAGAAAGTCAGCTTGTTACTAAATATCCCTTCCAGATTAAAGTGATTGTTCATCTTTAAATTAACTTTTAGTATGACGTAGAGGGTGATATTCTGTTTTCATGTTTTATTATTTGTTTTTGAGTTAACTTTTTATTCAGCAGCTCTCCAGTTTGCAATTTCAGCAATCTGGTTGCTAGGGTCCAAATTACCCTAGCAACCACACATTGATTTGATTAAGAACTGTAATATGAATACATAGTAAGTTAAATTGAAAAAAAGACACGTCCATCAAGTTCAAGCTTTTAACGCTATATATAACCTGCCTAACTGCCAGTTGATCCAGAGGATGGCAAAAACACCTTTTTAAAGCCTCTCCAATTTGCCTCAGAGGGGGACCTGAATACAAAGAGGAGTAATAAAAAGTAGCAATAACAATACATTTGTAGCCTTACACAGCACTTGTTTCTTAGATGGGGCAGTGACCCCCATTTGAAATCCGGAAAGAGTCAGAAGAAAAAGGCAAACAATTTAAAAACTATAACATAAAAATAATGTAGACCATTGAAATGATATTAAAAATTAACTTAAAGGTGAACCACCCCTTTAACCCTGACTATCTGTTTAATAGGGGTCCTTATTTTAACAGGCGTCTGCCTATGGGAAGCCTGATACTGTTGTTGCTACATTTGCTTGTATCACACACATTCATTACTTTAGCTGTTCACATATCTCTAAATCCCACTGCCATTATTAAACCTCACATTTACAGGATCAGTATCATTAGCAGAGTATTTTCAATTTGTTCCAGTTTAGTTGCAAGGGCAGCTCTGCTTCAGTTCCATGTTTATCAGCACATCTGTAAATCAAAGTGTCTATTAAAATAAGGATTACAGGGGATGTCTGGAGCGCTTGTAGACTATCAGAATTCTAGCCTGGCTATTACTTTATTTATTTAACATACAGTTCACAATTTTCCAAATAAATATTCTTTTTTTTTTTTTATTCCCATTTTCCTCTCAGGTCTCATATATCAGATGTTACAGAATACTCCTATCCTGCAACTCCCAACCACTCCATCCATCACCCCATGACACCGACCTATGTGGGATCAGTAGAGCCTCAGCATCACATGGGCAGTAGCCAAGCCAATGATCATGACTATAGATCTGCCTCTGGGACTCTGAGACATGGCACCTTAAATAGACCTCAGCAGCCTCCTCCACCCCCACCAGCAGCCGTGGATGGGACAAGCCCAGTCCCCATTGTATCGGCTAATGGCAGGTAAGTCACACTGCAAGTACAAAATCATCTGCTTTTATTTTTCCACCAACAGCTTTAGGGTTTGGTATTTATTTTTTCAAGTGTTTACCTCCCCTCACACTCCCTCTCATCCAGTGTTTACCTCCCCTCTCATTCCCTCTGATCCGATGTTAACCTCCCCTCACACTCCCTCTCATTGAGTGTTTACCTCCCCTCACACTCCCTCTGATCCAGTGTTTACCTCCCCTCACACTCCCTCTGATCCAGTGTTTACCTCCTCTATCACTCCCTCTGATCCATGGGCGACTCCATCTGATCCATGGGCCACTCCCTCTGATCCGGTGTTTACCTCCTCTCTCACTCTCCCTGATCCGACGTTTAATTCTCCTCTCACTCCCTCTGATCTGGTGTTTACCTTCCCTCTGATCCGGTGTTCACCTCCCCTCACGCTCTCTCTGATCCAGTGTTTACCTCCCCTCACACTCCCTCTGATCCTGTATTTACCTCCCCTCTCACTCTCTGATCCGGTGTTTACCTCCCCTCTCACTCCCCCTGATCCGATGTTTACATCCCCTATCAACCCCTCTGATCCATGGGCCACTCCAAAGGAATTGCTTTTTATTATTATTGCTTTTTATACCAGGACAGTGAAACAGAGGAAATGTATGACTTGTACCTGTGCATAATTATCAGATGCAAGATTTATGCTGAATGTATGGTTACCAGATGATCCCTATAAACCCAGACTCAAATACAGTCATCGTGCTACATGGCTAGTCATCATTCAGGGTCGATGTGCTTTCTCTGCAGAACTATTAGAACGGAAAATTTTAAGTTAGGGCAAAAAGTTGGGTGCACATGGAAAGACCCCACTTCCTTAGTAGCACCACAGGTAAATGGGTAAAACAAGCATGTGTACATGATTTTATTTATATCACCACCCTATTTACTTTGCAAATCAGAATACAAAATACATACCATTCAAATGGCAAAAAATGTTGAAATAGACAAAGCAGATACATATATTGCAAAGAGGTTTCTCCTTATTTGCCAATTTTTAATTAAAGGGGAACTATCATGAAAATTGTATATAAGCTTCAGCATATTGAAATAAGAAACTTTCTAAATACAATCAATTAAACATTCTTCATGATTTCTGAAATAATCCAGTTATTGTTCACCATCCCTCTCTCAGCATCTGTTTCTCTTCCTTCTGTCTTTATGCAGCAGTTGGGTGTCAGATATTTATTGACAGTTACATCCAATATATTTTATAGAGGGGGCTTCATTTCCTTGCAGATGAATTAGAGCTCACTCAAATAACTGATTCCAGTACAAACAAAATCTGCCCACAAATCCTACATGTAGAGAGACATGATGTCTGGTGATTTTAATATAGTGAGCTCTAATACATCTTCTAGGCAAAAGGTGCCCTATAAGATATATTGGATCTAACTGTCAATGAATATCTGACACCCAACTCCTGCATGAAGAGAGAATGAAGCAAAAACCAGATGCTGAGGAGGGATAGTGAAGATAAAGCTTGATTATTTCAGGAAAGATACAGAATATTGAATTGATTGTATTTACCAAGTTTCTTATTTCAGTGTGATGAAGCTTATAATACATTTTCATTTTTGCGATAGTTCCCCTTTTAATTAAGGATATTAATGAAATATTCCTAATAGAAATTTGGAGTTATTTGTTTGCTCAGTTTATTGTTGCAGGTTTGTATGATGAATGACCAAATTTGCTCAAATATTCATTTTGATTTTGTTCCTTAGGCGGGTGCTTCCTCCTCAGATGATGGAGTATTACCCCACAGGATCACCTCCGCCACCACCACCATTAATTCCTTCTGCTCAAACGGCTTTTGTTAGCCCCCTGCATCACACCCTGCCTTCATCTCCAGCAGCACAGATTTCTGGATCTGCATATGCCCCCTCTCCACCTCCTGGTGGCATAATCACTTCAGCATCTCCTGGACCTCCTCCACCACCACCACCGCCGGGTCCTCCAGCATTTGCCCAGTCTCTCACATCATCTCCAATGCATTTTGCCAGAGTTTTAGAAGCTAAAAGACTCGACGGTGCGCAGTTACTTGGACTGACCAGCGATGCTCGCAGTGATCTTCTTTCTGCTATTCGGATGGGTAATATTCATGTAGAACTTCTACTGGTCATAGGGATGTGTGGCATGGGTTTGTTTTAGTAGTTGTTTCTAGGGATGCACCGAATCCACTTTTTTTTGAACCTCCGAATCCTTCACAAAAGATTCGACTGAATACCGAACCAAATCCTAATTTGCATATGCATCCCTAGTTGTTTCTATCAAATCACTTATAACCAGTGTAATCATTGTGTTCCATAACCAAACAAAACTCAGTTTCTAGACCCAAAATTTACAAAGTGACATCTCTTTTGAATATCCAAGTTGTCAGCCACTTAAAGGAGAGGGAAAGGTTAAAACTAAGTAAGCCTTATCAGAAAGGTCCATCTAAATATACCAGTAAACCCCCAAAGTAGTGCTGTTCTGAGTCCCCTGTCAAAAGAAACACAGCATTTCTTTCCTTCTATTGTGCACTCATGGGTTTCTGTATCAGACTTCCTGCCTTCAGCTTAAACCTCATTGCCCTGGGCAAGAGCATGCTCAGTTTGTTCCTCTCCCCCCACCCCTCCCTTCTCTACTGTAATCTGAGCCCAGAGCAGGGAGAGACTCAGGCAGGAAGTGATGTCACACCATGTTAATACTGCAGCTGCTATCCTAAACAAACAGAGACTTTCTAGAGCTTTATACTCAGGTATGGTAAAACATTCTACAGAATAAATATAGCATTCTAGCTTGCACTATTGCAGCTTATCTATTCACAATAAAATGCCTCCGTAGCTTTCCTTCTCCTTTAACTCACATATTTACCACAGTACAGATTAGTTTGTTTGTGGGGGGCTAAGTTTGGTTGGCTTAAAACCAGTGCTTTAAAAACCTGATTTTAACAAGTCCCGCTGAAAAAGTTGCGTCTTGCATCTCAGGAAAAATGTCTAAAGCCTAATAGCAGCTGTCATTCTTCATTCACAGGCATTCAGTTAAAGAAAGTGCAAGAGCAGCGAGAGCAAGAAGCCAAGCGGGAGACCGTTGGAAATGACGTTGCCACCATCCTATCCAGACGCATTGCGGTGGAGTACAGCGATTCTGAGGATGAGTCGGAACTTGATGAAAACGACTGGTCTGACTGAGAATCAGAAAGCGTTTCATTACAGAGGGGGTTGTTTTCTGTATGGGATAAGTCTGGAACATGCGTTTGTCACCACTTTCAGCTCTTTCTCTTATGTTTCCTGAAGTGCGGCACAATAGGATCTCAGGGATACAGATAAGAACACACATTTCCACTAGATGAAACTACCCTGTAGCCCATGCAATTTAGACTTTAATATAAGAGTTAGTATTATTTTGCTTTTTATACCCCCAGAATTGGATCGTGTGTGTCTAGAGCCTCTGGGCAGTACCACAGGTACAATAGATGAGCTGCTCTGTGGATAGATACAGTATATTACATTGTAACAAATGTATTAGGGGGGAATTCACAAAAGTGTCGGGAACGAAAAAATGACGTAGAAAGTGTCGTAGTAACAGCCGATAAATTCACACAGCATTTACCCGTCAATTTTCCGGCGTGTACGTCACTTTTGAAATAGTGTCTTTAAAAGTGCCCGTGGGTTTTTTTCTGCGCCACTTTTCCCGACATTCTTATGAATTGCTCGTAAACTCATTTGTTTTGCTGACAATTTTTCCGACAAATTAGGCTCTCCAAAATGAAAATGTCGGTCCAATTGTCTTTTGAAAACACTAGGTAAAATGTTGTCTGTCCGACGAAAAGATATTCCTCATTTTAGAAAATTGTCGGACTTACAAAACATTCAGAGACAGTAACATCTGCCTTTGTGAATTTACCGTTTGTGCGACATTTTACAAATTTGTCGACCGCCACTTCTGGGTTACTTATTTTACCGACACTTTTGTGCATTCCCCACATAATGTTGATACTGTATATGCCTGATCTAAATCAATGGGGGGAATTTACAAAACCGTCGGTAAAATAAGTAGCCCAGAAGTGGCGGTCGACAAATTTGTAAAATGTCGCACAAACGGTAAATTCACAAAGGCAGATGTTACTGTCTCTGAATGTCTCGTAAGTCCGACAATTTTCTAAAATGAGGAATATCTTTTCTTCGGACAGACAACATTTTACTGAGTGTTTTCAAAAGACAATTGGGCCGACATTTTCATTTGGAGAGATAAATGTGTCGGAAAAATTGCAATTCATAAAAATGTCGGGAAAAGTGGCGCCGAAAAGGTCACGCCCACTTTTAACTACACAATTTTAAAAGTGTCGTACATGTCGGAAAAATGGCGGGTAAATGCTCTGTGAATTTATTGGCTGTTACTACGACACTTTCTACGACATTTAAATGCCTGGTCATGTGACTTGTGCCAGCACTTTAGGATGGAACTGCTGTCTGGCAGTCTGTTGTTTCTCCTACTCAATGTAACTGAATGTGTTGCAGTGGGACCTGGATTTTACTATTGAGTGTTGTTCTTAGATCTACCAGGCAGCTGTTGTCTTGTGTTAGGGAGCTGTTATCTGGTTACCTTCCTATTGTTCTTTGGTTAGGCTGCTGGGGGCGAAAGGGAGGGGGTGATATCACTTCAACTTGCAGTACAGCAGTAAAGAGTGACTGAAGTTTATCAGAGCACAAGTCACATGACTGGGGGCACCTGGGAAACTGACAATATGTCTAGCCCCATGTCAGATTTCAAAACAATATAAAAAATGTGTTTGCTCTTTGGAAAAAACAGATTTAATTGCAGAAGTCTGCTGGAGCAGCACTATTAACTTGTTTTCTCATGACAGTATCCCTTTAAATCCGCTGTATAGTCGTTCAGTTGTGAAAAAGTTGCTGTTGCTAAAACACGGTGTAGATACTGTAGAGATTAACATCCATTAAAAAACTGATGCTTTTTTTTCACATTTGGGGAGAACGGGCACATTTATTAAGCCTCGATATCAGAGATTCATGCATATTATAGGCTAAAGTGTGTTACTGGCACTTCTTTAGCCAATCAGTGCTTCTCAATAGCGAGTTTTATTTTTTTTCTGAGCACTTCCTGTTTTACTCCTTTTTTGCTGATCACGCCTACTTCTAATGGTGTCACTTCCAGTTTACAATGACCACACTTCCTGTTTCTTGTTGGTCAGCAGGTCGGGGATCAGGTTGTGGATAAGGTACTTGCGGGTCGGATTTAACAAATTGGTTCCGCGCAGGACTAGTATAGCCGTTATTGCAGTGGTCTGACGTTGATAAATGACTTTTGAATTTTGCAGTACAGGTATGGGACCTGTTATCCAGAATACTCAGGACCTCAGGGCTTTTCCTGATAAGGGATCTTTCTGTAATTTGATACCTTAAGTCATGCAAGCATGTAAAATTTAAATAAGCCCAATAGGCTGGTTCTGCTTCCAATAAGGATTATTGTTATTCAGAATGTTCGGGACCTGGCGTTTTCTGGATTACAGATCTTTCTGTAATTTTGATCTTCATACTGGTCTACTAGAAAATCATGTAAACATTAAATAAGCCCAATAGGCTGGTTCTGCTTCCAATAAGGATTAATTATATCTTAGTTTGGGATCAAGTACAAGGTACTGTTTTATTATTTCAGAAAAAAAGAAATCGTTTTTTAAAATTTGGATTACTTAGATAAAACGGAGACGGCCTTTCCAGAATTCAGAGCTTTTTGAATAACAGGTTTCCGGATAACAGATCTCATGACTGTATTCTATCTACACCCCAGGCTTGTGTAATCCTGGGAATATGTAGATAGCTAGAGGATGGATATAGTACTAGAAAGAGTATGTTTATAGAATGGCCAATTTTAAGCAACTTTTTAATTGGTCTGCGTTTATTTTAATTATTGGCCTTCATCTGACACTTTTCCAACTTTCAGTTGGGGGGGTCACTGACCCCGGCAGCTAAAAATATTTCTCTGTGAGGCTACAATTTTTTTTTGTTATTGTTACTTTTTATTACTTGTTTTTCTGTTCAGCTCATCTCTTATTAAATACCCAAATTGGTTGCTAAGGTAGTCTGAATCCTAGCAACCAGAAAACTGCTTAAATTACTGAAGAGTTGATGAACAAAACTTGAAATCATGGAAAAACCACAAGCAATAAAAATAAAGACCAACTGCAAATTGTCTTAGAATATCACCCGCTACATCATATTGAAAGTTAGCTCAACCATTAACCACCCTTTTTAAGGGATGCACCGAATCCAGGATTCGGTCTTTTTCTGCAGGATTGGGATTTGGCCGAATCCTTGTGCCTGGTCGAACCTGAATCCTAATTTGCATATGTAAATTAGGGGCAGGTAGGGAAATCATGTGACTTTTCATAACAAAAGATTTTTTTCTACTTTTTCTTTCCTGCCCCTAATCTGCATATGCAAATTAGGATTCGGTTCGGTATTCGGCCAAATCTGTTCACCAAGGATTCGGCCAAATCCCAAATTGTGGATTCGGTGCATCCCTACCATTTTTAGGCTCTGCTCAATGTTCTGCACCAAAGGTTAAAGGGGTAGTTCACCTTTAGGATAACTTTAAGTATGTTATAGAATGACCAAATCTAAGCAACTTTTCAATTGGTCTTTATTATTTATTTGTTATAGTTTTTTTAATTATTTGCTTTTTTTTATGCCATTTTCAAAAAGGGTTCACTGACCCCATCTTAAAACAAATGTTCTGCAAAGCTACAAATTTATTGTAATTGCCACTTCTTATTACTCATCTTTCTATCCAGGCCTCTCCTATTCATATTTTGTTCAATAACAGTCGTCCTTAGTTAGTTCTTATTCAGTTCGTAGAAGGAGTATTGTGTACAGAAAGCAAAAAGGACGTGGCTACTATATGTATAAATATATATATACATAGCATTAGTTTTATCTGCTGTGAATGTGAGGGTTCTAATAGGATCATGTTTACATTGTTGTTGGGTAGAAGATGCTGGGGGCCCGTTACAGCAGGGGTCCCCAACCTTTTTTGGCCTGGGGACCAGGGGAGGGGTCGGCGTCCAATTCTGGAGCGTTACAGCAGGGGTTCCCAACCTTTTTGGCCCGGGGGAGGGGGTCGGCGTCCAATTCTGGATCGTTGCAGCAGGGTTCCCCAACCTTTTTGGCCTGGGGGAGGGGGTCGGCGTCCAATTCTGGAGCATTACAGCAGGGGTCCCCAACCTTTTTTTGGCCTGGGGCCACTGGGGGGGTTGGGACGGGAGAGCTGTCCAATTCGGCGGCGCAGTTGAGTAGCGTTACAGGGAGTAGCTGACAGTATGACAGTTTTTGGAAGGGATGCACTGAATCCACTATTTGGGATTCAGCAGAATCCTGAATCATTGGTGAAAGATTCAGCCGAATACCGAACTGAACCCTAATTTGAATATGCAAATTAGGTTCAGGAAAGGAAAAAGTGGAAAAAATCCTTCTTTTGTGATGAAAAGTCATGTGATTTCCCTACCCGTCCCTAATTTACATATGCAAATTAGGATTCGGTTCGGCCAGGCACAAGGATTCGGCTGAATCCTGCTGAAAATGGCAGAATATTGGATTCGGTACATCCTAGTTTCCGTCCTGTTGCGGCCCGGCAGTTGGGGACCCCTGCGTTGCAGGGAGTAGCTGACAGTATGATGGGGTTTTTGGAAGGGATGCACCGAATCCACTATTTGGGATTCAGCTGAATCCCCGAATCATTGGTGAAAGATTCAGCCGAATACCGAACTGAACCAAACCGAACTGCTGAAAAAGGCAGAATCCTGGATTCAGTGCATCCCTAGTTTCCGGCCTGTTGTGGGAATAGTGTGGGTCATAGAAAAGCATCTCCATAGGATTTTCCTACCCAGTGTGGGAGTAGGGCTGCTTCTGCTTTTGTTGAAGTAAGAATTGTCCAGGTTTTTATATTAGATGGATCTGAAGCAAGAATCTTTACAAGCTCAGCTATTCTTGCTCCAGATCCATCTAATAAAACTGCACTGAATCCAGGCTTCGGTTCGGGATTCGGCCTTTTTCAGCAGGATTTGGATTCGGCCGAATCCTTCTGCCTGGCCGAACTGAATCCTAATTTGCATATGCAATTAGGGGCAGGGAAGAAATTTGCTTGACTTTTTGTCACAAAACAAGGCATAGAGGAGGGGCAGACAATATTTGATTGGCAGCTGAGATGTTTAAATGAGTTTACAACAGCTAGGAATGCTTTAATAAAAAATACAAATTGGATTTGAAAAGGACTTTTATTATACAGATTTTTGTGTCTTGGTGACGGGTCCACTTTAAAGAGGCGCAACTATAATGATGTTTATCAGCCTGCGAATGGTCCATTCAGTGTTACACTTGTACTATTAATACTAGAACAGTATTTTTATACACAGTTCAATGAACTGCCTATTTCACTATAAATCAGGCTGGGGGCTCTGTACTGTGTAAGACTCGTGCAAGAAGTTGGTGCTGTTGGTGCATAAATGAGAGAAATCCCCCATTTTACCCCATTCTGACAGTAGAAATGATGTGCGTTAAGCACAAATCGTCATATGAATTGTTCTGCTGCTGAACATTCACTACAAGGAAAAGCTGCCGACGGCCAATCAGCAAAGAATTAATTGCCCTTCATTTCCCCCTCACTTAACGTTTTTTTATTTTTTTTAACTAATTTGTGGCTGCTCCCGGCTGATACGGGACATTCCTGTACATTTGGGTACTTTTTACTATTAGTCTTTGCACTAGTATTTTCCCAGTGTAAATGAAACTTGAATTTGTTCGTACTAATCTTTTATTGGATAGTTTTTCCACTGTTTGTATAATTCGTCTGACCGCGTACAATTAACTATTAAATACATTTTAAGGTTTATCATGTTGTTGTTTTTTTATTTAAAAAACTGTAAAAAAAACGCTTACACTACATTTTCTGTATCATTGGATTTAGTTTAAAGGGGAAATAAAGTTTAAAATAGAATAAGGCTGTATTTTGTATACTAAACATAAACATGAACTTACTGCACCACAAGCCTAATCAAACAAATAATTTATGCTTTCAAAGTTGGCTACAGGGGGTCACCATCTTGTAGAAAGAAGAAAAAGTTTGTACCAGTGTCACGATAAAGCTCCTGCGCCACAGCTTCTGTCCCATATAAGAAGCAATGCAAATGCCAAATCTTTAAGGTTGTGGACAAACAGGAACATAAAACCGCAGAAACTGTGCTGCAAGGTTTTTTTAAAAAAACCTTGCAGCACAGTTTCTGCGGTTTTATGTTCCTGTTTGTCCACAACCTTAAAGATTCACCATCTTGTAACTTTGTTAAACATCTTTGCAAGACTAAGACTGTGCACATGCTCAGTGTGGTCTGGGCTGCTTAGGGATCATCATAAATGATCAAAACAGCACAAGTCAATTAATATCTGCCAGAAGCTGATACAGCAAGACTAATTAATAATCAGAATATACAGACTGCACTGGGTCTGTGTTGTCATGTAATCTAATGTGGATTTTATAGTTTTTGTATTGTTTAATACAATCTTTCTCCAACTCTCCAGAACCAGTGGCTGCAGCAAAATAATCCTCCAAATAGAATCCCGGTTTATCTGTTTAAATCTGGCTCCATGATCTTTGTCCCTGCAGCTGGAGTTGGAAACAGTAAAGGGGATGTAAAGGCAAAAATAAAATCCAAAACAAATCTCTACACAGTTGCCGACTGCTCTACAGGGAAACAAACAAAGCTGCTTGAGTTCTGGATGGCTGGGAAGTAAGGTGGGGGCTCCCCCTGCTGTTCATAAGTATGATTGTTTCCCTGCTCAGCAGTTAGGGACCGTCTGACAATTCCTATCCACAGCAGTAAATGAAGGGAGAATTTCACTGCATACAGTCAGGTTTCTTATAAAAACGGTACACATTTTTTAATTAAAGTATATTGGAGATAGGTTTCTTTTTCATTAAAGAAAGTAAAAATGGGATTTTATTTTTTTGCCTTTACATGCTTTTTAAAAACCTTTCGCTCGCTTTTGTAACCCCAGTGTATGCTGTAGGCAGAGCTTTTCCCATGCTTCTCTATGGTTGGGATTGGCAGGCAATTAAAAAGGGCACATTTTTATACTCTCTAACACTTTGTCGCCAATTCCCCGTTACAGGAGAATGATTTTATATCCACATATTGGACTCTGTATATAAAAGCCCCTCCATTCCCCCAGCTGCAGTCTATCTCAGTCAATCTGCTAATGTCCTTCCCAAACCAAGTTGTTCCTTTGCTGCTATAGGCAGTCTTTGCTCTTCTAGGAAGGTTTCAATCATAGGGATTGTTTATTAAACTTTGTTAAACTTTTTTTTTTTACTATAAAATTTGAATTTTTAGTGGGAAAAAACACAAATTGAACCAGAGGATGGAAAAGATCCAAACCTGAAAATCCGGCATCTCAGACCTGTTGAGGTTTTATAAAAGTCAATGAGAGAAGTCCTGAAGATATTCTGATCTGCGCTGCAATAATCCAAAGATTTTGTTGTTTTCAGACAAAAAAAGCAGGAGTTTTCAGGTGGGAAAATCCAAAAAATTCATATGATTAGTTTTTTTTGTTTTGTTTTTTTCCTGCACATAAAAATTTCAGGAAAATGTATTGATAAATAAGGGGGAAAAAAACCTGTGCGGATTTGGTAGTCGTATTTTTCAGAAAATAATGAGATCAATTTGGACTTTGATAAATGGGCCTTTAAATGTTGAAACAGTGTTGGTGGGATTTGCTTCCATGCATTAATTAGGTTGGACAGTGATGCTGGGGATCAGGCCTGGATCACAGCTGGGACAGGGCTGGACTTCAAGATGCTTCACCCCTAGACACCACCACCACCACCACCACCTGACCCCTTCTCACCAGACCCCCTTGCTCCCCACAGTGAAAAACTGGGCTGTCCGGGTCAAAATCTATAGGTGGCAACCCTATCTACTTCCCCCACCAGCTCTGTCTGCTTCTTCTGGGCCATTGCAATGTCTTCCACTGGTGACTTGGGATTCCGGCTGAGGACCTATCAGGATGCTTTTGTACCTTCTCCAAATTATTTTATTGTGCATGAAATAAAAACCTTAGATTTTTTTAAAAAAACAACGGGTAAAGTATACAGTGTTCAGAATAATAGCAGTGTTTCAAATAGGGATGCACCGAATCCACTATTTTGGATTCGGCCGAACTCCCGAATCCTTCGCAACTGATTCAGCCGAATACCTAACCAAATCCGAATCATAATGTGCATATGCAAATTAGGGGTAGGAAGAAGAAAAGATTTTTGCTTCCTTGTTTTGTGACAAAAAGTCACGCGATTCCCTCCCCGCCCATAATTTGCATATGCAAATTCGGATTCAGTTTGAATCCTGAATTCGGTGCATCCCTAGTTTGAAATAGTGAATAAAGCACAAAATCTGTATAAAAGTTTTTATTTCCATACACACAAATGCATTGGGAACACTACACATTCTATGAAAAATGTATCAAATATGTTATTTCTTTATAGAAAGTGAAGAAAAGGGAATATTAAGCTGTTACAAAAAATATCAGTGTCTACTTCTTTACAAACTCAAACATCCACTGAAAAGAACTGAAAAAGTTGTATAATCAGTGTTTCTGAGAACTGCTGCACATCTGTGTTACATGGAGTCCACCAACTTCCAACAACCTGTTACATTCCACAATTCTGCTGCATTCCTTGGTTTTGCCCCACAAACAGCATTTCTGAAGTTACCCCACAAGTTTTCTATTGGATTAAGGTCCAGGATTGGGCTGGTCTCTCCATAATGTCAATCTTGTTGGTCTGGAGCCAAGATGTTGCCCATTTACTGGTGTGTTTGGGGTCGTTGTCTTGTTGAAACTCCCATTTCAAGGGCATTTCTTCTTCGGGATAAGGCAACATGACCTCTTCATCTATTTTGATGTATTGAAATTGATCCATGATCCCTGGTATGTGATAAATAGGCCCAACACCACAGTATGAGAAACATCCCCATATCATGATGCTTGTGCCACCAGCTTCACTGGCTTCACTCTGTACTGTGACTTGAATTCAGTGTTTGGGGGTCGTCAGACAAACTGTTTTTGGCTCCTAGACCCAAAAAGAACAATCTTGCTCTCGTCCATGCACAAAATGTTGCGCCATTTCTCTTTAGGTCAGTCAATGTGTTCTTTGAAAAATTGTAAGCTCTTCAGCTCACGTCTTCTTGTCGATAACTTGGCTTCACATAGGCGTCTTCTAATTGTAACAATATCACAGTAACTTTACTCCTTCCTTGATCTTCCTGGAGCTGATCATTGGCTGAGTCTTTGCCATTTTGGCTATTTTTATATCCATTGAATGGTCGTTTCCTGTTTTCTTCCATATCTTTCAGGTTCTGGTTGCCATTTTAAAGCATTTGAGATCATTTTAGCTGAGCAGCCTATCACTTTCTGCACTTCTTTATTTGTTTTCCCTCTCCAATCAACTTTTTAATCAAAGGTCTTCTGAACAATGTCTGGATGAGCCATTTTACTCTATAAAATACACTATAACCAGCAGTACAACATTTGCTCTTTCCTTAACTAAAGGCTGGTATTGACTCCTTTTTTTCACAGAATGAATGAGCTCACTAATTGAACTCCACACTGTTATTATTTGGAACAAGCTATTGTTATTTGGAACACTGCTATTATTTGGAACAAGTCTCAATGAACGATTCAATGACACAGAATCAGCAGCATGTCATGTTTGTTGTCTTTCTATTACTCTACTAAACCTACTAGTAAATTATTTGCAATGAAAAAATATAATTTCTACCAAAAACAGTGATTGATCAGGTTAGTGATGGTGGACTGCTATTATTTTGAGCGCATCTATATGCAGCGGAGATTCTGTTGAAGAAGCCGCCTGAGGCTCCTCAAAATGCCCCCCCCCTCGCCAGTTTACCCATCAGGGAGGCATCAGAAGCAGGAACACTAGTGAGGAGAGCGCAACTGCTCTCTCGCACTAGTAAAGCCGAATTTCCGGTTTCAAAGCCGGAAATTCAGCTCTTAAAATTACAGGAGCGGCTTTCTGGAAATGTACCTGGTGCTGCCGCCTGAGGTTGCCTCATTGGCCAAGCCCCCATGTCTATATGTTCAGCCCTATTCATTGTGCTCGTATTGTGCATCGTTCTACCTGAAAATTCAGCAGTAGCAGTTAGAATTAGGGATGCACCGAATCCAGGATTCGGTTCGGGATTCAGCACTTTTCAGCAGTATTGGGATTTGGCAGAATCCTTCTGCCCGGCCAAACCAAATCATAATTTACATATGCAAATTGGGACGGGAGGGAAATACTGTGACTTTTTGTCACAAAATAAGGAAGTAAAAAATGTTTCCCCCTTCCCACCACTAATTTGCATATGCAAATTAGGGTTTGCATCTTTTACGAAGGATTCGGCCGAATCCAAAATAGTGGATTCGGTGCATCCCTAGTCAGAATTCCCAATGTGCCACAGGCTTTACCATCTGGTTTAGCTAAATAATGGGCAGCAAAATAAAATTCCATTTCAGTGTTAAACACTGTTGAAAATGAAACACCTTTTAAGTGTTGTTGTTCTAAACTGGATATTGAAACCCCTCAGCTTGTTGCTAGGGTCGCTGAACTGATCGCTGCTGTACCAGTTTGAATGACAGACAGATCGATGGCTATAGAACATAGTGGGGAAAAGAATAATGGTGGCCATCAGTCTGCCATTGCTGTTTCAGTAGTGCTGCTGAGAAATAGAACTGCATATACCCCTTGTCTTCCTATTAGGGTAGAACTCCACTGGCGATTATAACCGCGATACCTTCCGTTCCGACGTGATGAGACCAATCGCAGGCATCACGTCGGATGCACTGAATTGAATGTAAATAATACAAATGTCGCACGTAGAAGCTGATCGCATACAACTCGACTGTCAGATGAAGACGCGACATGCAGCATTCGTATCTCGTGGAGTTCTACCCTTAGACGGCTCCTTCTATTACTCCTTTCCCCGCTCCCCTATAATCTCCCTGTTTCATGTCTCTTCACTCACATGCTTGTGGTATGTTTACCCTTTCAGCTATTTGTAAATCCAACATAGAAATACATTTTTGTTCTGCTCCCAAACACTAATGTATGGGAAAAGGAGTTGTGCTGGAGACGTTTGCCATCTAGTGGTTACATGTCAGTTCTTTCTCTATACCTGGAAGAAAAAAGCCTCAGACCTATTAGTTTATATCAGTAACTTCCAACACGCTGACCTCCAGGTTCTGGCCAGCTACTCCTGACAGCTTGCAGGGAGTTGTCACACCTTTACCTGGAGGGCACATGTTGCCTTAAGCCTGATTACCATTTATATTTACTAAATATATCAGAACCAGTTTACCAAACTGTGCTGCGCCCTATCATGGGGAACCCCAGCACTGGGTCAGGAAGGTGCTGGAGGGCAGCATATGAAGGGCTGGGATTGAAGAGACGCTGGATGTGTGGGACCCAAGAGCAATTAAGGGACACCTTGGGCCTGAGGCCTGCAATGACCTAAAGTATTGTCTTTTACAAGAATCTCATTCCACTGCTTCCACTTTTATACTGTAGCTACAACTGCTGCTTACTGGGACAGCCAACAGCCTTATTTGGACCCCTAAAGACCCTTCTTTCTTGCTTCTCCTGGACAAAACCAAAAAAAAGAAAGATTCAACACTACAGTGAAGTGAGGGCAGAGGTGGGACAAGCAACCCGGGCACCCAAGGCAACCCAGCTGCGAGCTCACCTCCCTCCCTTCCCCACACGCGCATGCGCAGTAACGACACAGGATTGATCAGTAACTACGCTCATGCATGCGCAATATCGTTCGGGGGACATAACCTACATTGAATTCCAGGTGAGTTCGGTCTAGGGGTAGGCAGAAGAGTAGCTGCCCAGCTCCCCCTAATCATTGCGCCCTAGGCAGCTGCCTCTTCTGCCTACCCCTAGTTCCGGCCCTGAGTGAGGGCTACACATGGCTTTTATAATTGTAGCCAATCACAAGCAAACTTCATGCTCAGGCTGGAACTTGTGGCAAATGAAGGTCCTACAAAAAAAGATTCCCCATACAGGACTACAAGACCCGGACTCAAACCCACAGCCTGCATCCCGAACCATGACCCGCATATTTACCCAGTTCGATCCACTACCCGACCCAGACCCACAACTGCCTTATCCGCAACCCGACCCGCAACCTGCCGACCACCATCAAACAGGAAGTGATGGTGCTGCAAACCGGAAGTGATGTCATCAATAGTGGGCGGGGACAGAAACAAGTTTTTTAAACTTAAAAGGAGTAAAATATAGACAATATTACATAAGATAAGAAATTTAGATGAGACCCGCAACCCAACCCGCAGACCCACGGCTATACCCGCACCTGAAAATCCTCCCCCTCATTCCGTAGGGTGCCCACTTTTTTTGCGGGTACCCGACCCGCTGCAGGACTCTAGTCCAAGGCCCATTTCCCAGGAGCTGGCATCCAGGATTCAGAGGTAGATAGAATGGTTACATGGAACTGTTCATTCATGGTTACTTGCTGCTACTGAATAGATTGGCACTACATATTTAAAGGCTGATTAGCGTTTGTGAGCTACTTTGTTCTATGGAGACATGACAATTGTGTGTAAATGCAAAACAACAGGGGCTCATTAGACCTGTGGGAGAGGTGGAAGAGTCAGTGAGTATGAAACAAGTTGCCTGTGTAATGTCCATGTTATACCCCAGGACTCTCTCTCCTTCTCTCCTTCATACATATGGACACCCAGAAGCAGGGAGACATAGCTAGAAATCACCCAAAAAAAATATTCAAAATTAACTTACACTATATAAATGATTTGAATCTTGTTTCCATCAGTCTGGGAACTCAATTACAGCAAGCAGGCAGGAGCCATTTTGTGGACACTGTTATTAAGACAAGTCTTGTATCAATAAAAAATAAAAATTGCATGTCATGTTTAATTTGAAAAGGACTTTATTATACATCTTTTTGTGTCTGGGTGACAGGTCCACTGTAAGTGTCTATTCTTGGCTCTCTGCCAAGAGCCAATTAAGTTAGAAACATTGTATCTTTTTTTGGCTGTTCTGTGCAGAAAAATTTGGACTTATGAGCTGTCAAAAGAGGGACTGTCCCGCTCAAAACGGGACAGTTGGGAGGTATGGTACAATAATATTACACTGTACATAAAGCACATAATATATTCTGAATGCATCTGTTTGATGCAGGATAATTGGTGTTTTATGTCAGGTATTATACCTTAGGACCATATTCCTGTACTGGAATGCACAGCACTGAGAATGAGTCGGCTGATAACAGCCTGACTTCTGCAGGACAACTGACTTACACTGCCATACAGCTCATTTAGAGACGCCCACTCCATCCCACCTGGCTGTGGGACTGTTCAGGTGACATGGAGGCACCCCCAGGGGAGCCAGTAAAATACTTGTCTACTCCAATTAATTTGTGCTTTATCTGTTTCCGAGGTGGCAACTGGAGTTCCCACCAGTTGTCATGGGAATTTTTTTTTCCAGAATTCTGCACTGAAATCCATTTCTGAAAAGAGCAAACCGATTTTTTTATATTTAATTTTGAAATCTGATATGGGGCTACACATATTGTCAGTTTCCTAGCTGCCCCAGTCATGTTACTTGTGCTCTGATAAACTTCATTCACTCTTTACTGCAGGTTGAAGTGGAGTGACCCCCTCCCTTTCCCTCCAGCAGCCTAACAACAGTGGGAAGGTAACCAGATAACAGTTCCCTGACACAAGATAACAGCTCTATGGTAGATCTAAGAATAGCAAAATCCAGGTCCCACTGCGACACATTGTTACATTGAGAAGGAGAAACAACAGCCTGCCAGAAAGCAGTTCCATCCTAAAGTGTTGGCTCTTTCTGAAAGCACATGACCAGGCAAGAGCCAACACTCAGAGAAGTGTAACAATACAAAGCGAAAAAAAATATCCATATAAATATTGTAAGCAAGTGCTCAAATCTTAGGGTGAATATGTGTATATAACAAAATCTGTAAAACATAAGTAAATAAAAATTCATTCAAATTTTTTCATAATAAAATACTGGTTATTTTTTGAGATAAACAATTGAGGTAAATGTAATTATCTAAAAATGGGACTCAAATCATATTCTTTATTGAGACCCCATGGCTCCAAGGTCTCCAATTTACGGATCCAGAATGCCTCTCTATACAATAATTCCTTTAATGTATTACCTCCACGTTGTTTAGTTTCAATAGTCTCAACTATCTGAAATTTTAATTGGTTTACCCTATGTGCACACTCAATAAAATGCCCCGCCACAGCCTGTTCCTTTTTACCTGTATTAATAGCTGATTTGTGTTCCCTGATACGCTCATGGACCGTCCGCTTGGTTTGCCCCACACTTGCTTACAATATTTATATGGATATTTTTTTCGCTTTGTTTTGTTACACTTCTCTGATTGTTGTGAGAGTTATAGTTGCATTTACTAATGACCACTAGATGGTGTTGGAGAGTATAAATTGCATGGTTAATGGAGTGTCAGTAAGCTTGATAAAAGGCCTCGTGGCCTGAAAAGTTGCTGTGATGCCCTAAGCTGAAATAAAGGCTTTTTAAACAAAAAGATTCACAGTCTGGTGCTGTTCTGCAAACAAAGATAGCCACTGCTTCTCCCCACCTGATTACTAAACCCAGGGAGAGAGAAGTAGTGGATAAGCCTAGGGGAGTCTTTATTAACACTGGAGACAAACATCCCTGGGGATGTTTTCCATAACAACCAATCAGATATTTGCTTTAGTTTTCCAGCTTGTGGGTGTTCAAATCTAATTGCTGCTTGGTTGCTATGAGTAACATCAATCCAATATTACTGTGGCCTAAAGGTAAGGCTCAGAGTAAGAAGTAAAATGATTTATACACTCATTTATATAGTCATTTTATCTGCTAGTTTTCAAGATATTAGCAGTGTAAAAAATTACTTTATAACTGCAGCACTATCTGCCATACATTTTGAGTTTGCAGAGAATGAATTTCATGAGAAGAGGAAAGTCCTGAAAGCCATCGGAAAATTATGTTTCTGAGCAGGGAAACTTCATAAGACTCTTTTCAGCTCAGTAATTTAACTTTCTGATGGCTGGTCAGCTGGTAAGCTGAATAGTAGGAGCTGCTGTAAGGACAGGACTACACGGCCGATTTCGCCGCAATCCGACGCGCTGCGCAAAATCACAGGTGTCACGTCGGATGCGACGGAAACAAGGTAAGTAATGGCAGTGTCGGATCATGTCGCATCAACAATGCAGCGTCTGCATCCGACAACAATGCGACACGATGCGACAATTGAATTACTTACCTTATTTCCGTCGCATCCGCCGTGACGCCTGCGATTTTGCGCAGCGCGTCGGATTCGGAATCGGCCGTGTAGTCCTGTCCTTAGGGTTGTCATCTATTGGCATGTATAAGGAGTTGGCTCTTGAGGGGGCCGGTACATGATGTAAGGGGCAGAACGGCGATGCAGTAACAGTGCAGCATAAAGAACGAGACGCCAAGACTTAAAGAAAATTGCATTTTTAATACATATCTACATTTTTACTGTGCAAATTTCCTTACACATTTATTGGGTACATGACTTGACATTAAAATAAATTCCATAAATAATCATGATTCACACGTCCACGAGTTCATCGCACAATGATTTAACGAGAAAATTCACCTTCAAAAACATCAGTAACGATTAGAAAAATAAGAATATTTGTTGTGCCTATCTATTAAAATAAAGTGCATTTTCATCTGAGCAACACAACAGAGGAGCCATGGTATGAGCATGTCCGGCCTATGGTGGGAATGTCCAATGGGAGAGGAGATTAGGATTACATCACAAGTAGCCTACCAATTACATTCATCAGGAACAGGTGGTTTAGCAATGAAACGGACCTCATAGCTGTGTGGATGTCATTGTCGGACTGGTGGTTCAATCTGTGGCCCTATGGGTGCAACTCCCAGCATCCAATGGCAGCCAGACCAAAGCATTCGAATAGAATAGAGGGGTATCTAATGGGCACACTCATTACTACTATTTGGCATAAATATCTGGCCAAATTTGCCCATGGGCAGTAATCCATGGCAACCAATCAGATTGCTGCATTCATTGTTCTACTTGCAGCTGGCTTTAAAAAGCTAATCGCTGGAAAGTTGCTATAAGTAAATGCCCATGGGCAAATTTGCCCAGTGTTGATAAATGACCCCCAATGTTTTCTCTTATGCCTATGTCATGCCTAATTATTGCCAATCCCCACACTGACCCATGGTAACCTCCACCCACTTTGCCACAAACCCTCTTCAGTCCTTGGGCCAACAATTTGGATAGTGATGTATGAAAACGGTCTTGAAGGCGGAGTGGGTCAGTTACATGCTTGCCCCCAGGGTCCAGTTACTCAAGCCAGACGGAATCATGGAACTTGTGTACTCCAGTGCAAAGATTACCAATAATATTTGCTTTATCTGCTTCAAATGTGACATCGGGGGGGGGTCCCACCAGATGTTTTTAAACTATAATTCCCAGAATCCCAGCAGAGAAGGCTGCCTGATGGTTCCAGTAATCATAGCGTAGTAGGACTTAAACTGCAAACATTGAGTAAATGGGTGGAGTCTTGTGTCTGGGTGATGCCATTGTGACCATACTGTCATTGACACCCACTGTCTTCAATTTGGAAGTGGTCTGCAGCTGCTGAGAGGTAATGATACAGCTCGGATCTAATCTTATAAAGGAGTGTCGTTGTGTTTGGTCCCACCTAGCGGAGGGTTTCCCCTTTGCACATGGCAGCCAGAAAGGCCAAATAAATCATAAATGCCCTAGGAACAGTCCTCAGAATTAAACTTGTCTCCTTGAAAGGGAACCAGCTGGTCCCTAGCTGTGGTTCTTTAAACCATATTAGCAGCAGACGTGAGCGAAGGGTTCTTGTTAAAGGGGAACCGTCACCCAAAAAAAATATTCCAAATCCTATTTTATCACATTAGTCAAGCAAAATGAACTTTAATTACATTGTATAAATTGTTTGAATTTTGCTTCCTTCAGTCTGGGAATTCATAATTACAGCATGTGGGCAGGAGCCATTTTGTGGACACTGTTATTAAGGCAAGGCCTGTATCATCTCAGAGTCTTGTTTGTGCACCAGAATGGGGGACCTGATGTCCATCCCCATGCCCTGGCTACATAATTAAACGGTGAAGAGAGCGGGGGAATGTGGGGAGAGCAGTGACATGTAGGAAGTGCTGAATGGAAAGTTAAAGTAATTGTCTGCCCCGCCTCTATGCCTAAGGCATAGAAGAGGGGCAGACAATATTTGATTGACAGCTGAGATTTTTAAATGAGTTTACAACAGCTATGAATGCTTTAATAAAAAATAGAAATTGGATTTCATGTTTAATTTGAAAATGACTTTTATTATACAGATTTTTGTGTCTGGGTGACAGGCTTGGGGTTGGCTAGTTTGTATGCATGCTCAAGTGAGAGTAGTCACTGGCCTAAGCCTGGACACACAGATTGTATGCACAATTGAATACCAAATCCAACAGGCAAGCCAAGATAAACCCTACCTAAAATCTTAAGAAATACTAAATCTGATGGCAACGTTCCCTCTAATATTTTGCAAATATATTATTTATCCTAAGAAGCTGCGTGTACAACATAGCACATTGGTCCTAGCAAGTCATTGTGCAAAAATATAAATATATATATAAGTTTTCTGTGCGCTCGTAACATAGAAGGAACATTGCCTGTCGGTTACAGCTCACCTCTGAGACTTTACTGTATATTTTGCTATAAACCATATTTATTAGCATAACAAACAGCTTGAACATACATTCTCAGTTGGCCATTATCAGAGGCCGAATTTAGAACAGCCAATAATACAGTAAAACCAAATGGTAACGGTGATGCCCAACCTGCAGCCTTTTTGCACAACGTTCCACACTCATTGACCTAGTTGATATAGATAACGAGGTCTAGCAACTACTAACTGCCATCCTGCTAACACTAAATGGCACATTTATCAACCACCGAGATCGACTTTCATGTCAAAGCCCGTAGGAGCTATTCTTCAATTCAAGTTTTTTAAGAGCCACTCAAAATTTTGGGCATTGAATGTGAAGGGTTGAATGTGACTTCATTTGAGATGGTTTTTTCACCTTTTTTTTTTAGGGCTCTTTTTTTTAGGAGTTTGAATCTTACAAAAATTAACACTTTAGAAATTTGTTACTTTTTTTCAATTACGAAAAAAATGTGGTCATTTTGATAAATCTGCCCCTAACTTGTAGTCTTCTTTTTCTTGTACAGACTGCTCCATTGCCCATGACAAAAAAAGCAACATGGGGGAGTTTGGCCTGGGGTATTCCTATATCTCCCAGTTTTACTTAGAAGTACGGTTGCCATCTGTCTGGTTTTGACTTATGATATCCTTATATTTTACGATAGGGGCTACCTTATTGACTATATAATATCTAAAGATGTAAAGGCTGACAGTTCAGAAACTAGATCAGGGCCCCCCAACCTTAGAACTTTACTCATGAGCCACATTCAAATGTAAAAAAAAAATTGGAGAGCAACATAAAGCATGCAAAACGTTACAGGGGCTGCAAAATATGAACTGTGATTGGCTATTGGTAGGCCCTATGTGGACTGGCAAGCTACAGGAGGATCTGATTGGCAGTACATCTTGTTTTTATGCAACTAAACTTGCCTCCAAACCAGACATTCAAAAATAAGCACATGGTTTTAGGCTATTAGGAGCAACGTCCAAGGGGTCGGTTAGCAACATGTTGCTCACAAGCGCTGGTTGTGGATCACTGATCTAGATCCATTATCTTGCGCTCTTGCTAGTTAATGTTTCAAGATATTGAAGCCTGACTTAGGTGCACATCCATTCATAAACCTGTATGTACAAGGGTGTTCACAGAAGAATGCAAAGCCTGTGGGGAACTATGGAAAGGTTTCATCCATTGAGGTGATGTCCCAAACCTTCCATAGTTCCCCACAATTTGACACCTGCAAAGAATATTATTGGATTTTTGCCTGTTCCTATTGCTGCCATACATGTTTTAAAGAAGTGGAAGACCCAAGGGTACAAGACACTATTAGCGGTTGGTAATGCCACTGTTTGTATGCCTTGTTTCTCTGTGCAAATCTACCCACCTAGACTTGTATATTCAATTCATATCACACATCAAGGCTTAGCAAGGGGTTTTCCATTGAGGGATAAAACATAGTTCCCCTGACTTCCTCAGTCATTACATTTTTATAAACATACTGCAGAAAAGATTTCAAAACGGATTTAACAGAGTCACGGCACCAGCAGTCTATCCCACAGCATTGTGGGCATAACTTTTTTGTAATAGATTTACAGAATAGTCTCTTTACAGCCTACGAGACCCCAGAATGCATACAGGGAATGCTACCAAATCTGGTCAAAGCCTTTCTTAAGCTGGCCATAGACATAGCCAAACGATCGGATCTTTGCCTGATATGTCACTAATGGTATGGCTATATCGGGGGTAATTTGAACGTTCGGCCGTATGGTCGAACGATCGAATTACGATACACCAAGGGGCTCCGAAGGGTTGGTTGGGTAAAAATCAAACCTTCCCGATCAATATCGAGGCCAGATATCGATCGGGAAGACCCGTCGGAAGCCCCCATACACAGGCAGATAAGCTGTCAAATTGGTCCAAACGACCGATATCGGCAGCTTTATCTGCCCGTGTATGGCCACCTTTAGCCTCATGCTCAAGAGGATTATAACAAAACGTGAGGTTTGTGGTAGGTGATAAGAAGCTAGTAGCCAACCTGTCTGGCAGATAATTGAAACTTAAAGGGATCCTGTCATCAGAAAACATGTTTTTTTCAAAACGCATGAGTTAATAGCGCTACTCCAGCAGAATTCTGCACTGAAATCCATTTCTCAAAAGAGCAAACAGATTTTTTAATATTCAATTTTGAAATCTGACATGGGGCTAGACATTTTGCCAATTTCCCAGCTACCCCTGGTCATATGACTTGTGCCTGCACTTTGGGAGAGAAATGCTTTCTGGCAGGCTGCTGTTTTTCCTTCTCAATGTAACTGAAAGTGTCTCATTGGGACATGGGTTTTTACTATTGAGTGTTGTTCTTAGAGCTACCTGGCAGCTGTTATCTTGTGTTAGGGAGCTGCTATCTGGTTACCTTCCCATTGTTCTTTTGTTTGGCTGCTGGGGGGGGGAAAGGGAGGGCGTGATATCACTCTAACTTGCAGTACAGCAGTAAAGAGTGATTGAAGTTTATCAGAGCACAAGTCACATGACTGGGGGCAGCTGGGAAATTGACAATATGTCTAGCCCAATGTCAGATTTCAAAATTGAATATAAAAAACATCTGTTTGCTCTTTTGAGAAATGGATTTCAGTGCAGAATTCTGCTGGAGCAGCACTATTAACTGATTCATTTTGAAAAAAAATGTTTTTCCCATGACAGTATCCCTTTAATGGCTTAAACTCAAGCTGGGAAAACAGAACAAATAATATAATTATTCAGTTATCTATTAAGGTTTCTATTCAACAACTCAAAGGAAAATTAAGCATGAAGGTCAGCGCCCTTTCAATTTGTTTTAGTAAAATGAATAAGTATTTAAATGTTTCTGCTTATGAACTTTACAAACAGCCCTAAACCTTCCTTACAAAACCCATTATGAATATACACACAAACAGATAATGCAATACAAGGTGCAACATTTAGGAACCCATTTATTAACAATTGGTTTGCAATGTTTTCCTCTATTTCTAAAAAGGTCAAAAATTCTGAATTTATTATGTAAAAAAAACACGAAAACCTTTCATGCCAACAACTAAACGTTGTCGAGGTGCTTTAGAAGTCAATGGGAGCTGCACTGATCTTATTGGACCGATTTTAATTTAAAATCTGACTTATAGAGATTTTCTGGGGGGTTTTCACAAGGAATTGTCCGAAAAACTTACATTTTTAGAGGTTTTCAAGGTATTCATAGTTTTTAGAGCATCTCCACTTTTTTTCTATTCGCAATTTTAATACTTGAATCTTTAAATAAATTCAATGGCAATCGTGGTTTTAGAGAAAGCAAGTTTAGTCGTAGTTTCAAAAACCTCTAAAACCACTAAAATCCAACCTTTAATAAATGTCTCCACATAAACACAGAACTTGTTTTTGATCTAGAAAGTTTTTTTTTAAACAAGGATCTTTGCAGGCTAAAAATGATCAGTCTACAATTTTTTTTATTGACTGTGGCACTTTCGTATTTAAATATGCAAATTAGAATTACGACTGTTAGATCTGCTATGGAAGACTGTATTTGGACTAAGTAAAACATTTTGAAAGAAAAAATTTCTAAGTTGTTTCAATCCACAGAACTGAATGGCTCCTTTAGGTGTAGCGACGAAATCTGACTTACGAAACATACATGGAAAGTGGCAAAATTAGTCAAATTATTACACTAATTCCCCGTTATTGATCAAGCATCAACATTAACCCACTTTTTTGGTTTAACATATTTTATAAAAACCATCTACATATAAAGGTTAGTTTACACGAGGAGATTCAGGGAGATTTTTTCGCTTGGCAACTAATCGCCTCGACTTCAGGCGACTTGTGAAAATGCAGCGCCGCGTGTGCTTTAGCGCAGGCGACTTTTCATTATAGCGGATGGGAAGACACGAGGAGGTAGTTCGGGCAGATTGTCGCCCAGAAGACGAGGCAATTAGTCGCTAGCCGACAAAATCTCCCCGAATTTCCTCGTGTGAACTAACCCTAAGGGGCAAATTCACTAAGATTCGTAGTTGCGCCAGGCGTAACTTCGCCGCACTTCGCCAGGCGTAGTTTCGCCAGCGCTTCGCAAATTCACTAAAATCCGAAGTTGCTCTCAGGGGTAGCGTAAGGTTGCGAAGTTGCGCTAGCGTTGATTTGCTATGTGAAGCGAAGTTACGCTAGCGATGGTTAATTTGCATACGGCGCCAAATTCAAATTTCAATGGAGGAATACGTATCAGCACTACAAATGCCTAGAAAACCTTCAAAACATCAAATAAAAATTTTATTTTCCCTACACATGTGCCCACTGTATAGGTAAGTTGCCATGAGTCAGGAAATGTAGGGGGGAAGGAGGGGAGCCCCAAAAAAATTTGCGATCTTTTTCAGCCTATCACCCATAATGTAGAAAACACGCCAGCGTTTTTTGGGAAAAATTTTTGACTTTTTTTGAAGCAATCCCTATCTACTCTATTGCGCTTCGCCTGGTCTGAGGTGGCAAAGGAAGTCTAGCGTAAAAGGTAGCGTTCAGTACACTGCGCGCGTTAGTGAATTTGCATAGTTACGTCCGTAGCGATAATTCGCCAGGCGTAAGGGTGCGAAGTAACACTAGCGAATCTACGCCAACGTTCGTTAGTGAATTTGCACAGTAACGAAAATGCCAAACGCTAGCGAAGTAACGCTAGCGTTCGGCGCTTAGTGAATCTGCCCCTAAATGTCTGTGCCATTCAATGGCAAAAGTTGCTTAGCTGTGCTTTTAACTAAATAGATGGTTTAGAAACAAAAACACAGATAACCGTTTTTTACAGGTAATTATCTCACATTCCTTACAGTCAATGCACAGCAACAAAAGTCACAATGTAACATCACCTTTGGTAGGGTACATAGAGATTGTTTGGCTTGGCAACTAAATTCTTTGGTCTCTTTTCATTTTCATGTGAACAAATAACATAGAACACATATAGGTGGTGCCGGTAAGTCTAATCTTCCAAATTCACAGGCCTCCAACAACAGATCCCAGGAACAACATCACTGCTAATGATCACCGTAATGTTCTATTCAACTCAGCCTATGAGAGTTTGCGTTTTGGAAGAACATAACACCTTTAGATGTTACAAATATGGCAATTCAATGTAAATAAAACATTTGCAGACACACAACTGATCTTCACATGATTCCAGTATTAGGCAAAAACATCAAATTTGAGATCCAGTCTAATTGAGTTTGTAGAACACGAATTTTCAAGTGTATAACTCTGTGCTCAACTCAAAGGGGGTTATTTACAAAAGACCGATTTTTTTCTGGTCGGACTTTTAAATGGGAAAACACAATTTTTTCAGAGAAAAAAAACTAAAATTTTTTGTAAATTATTAAACCCAGATGTTGGTAAAAGTCTGAATATAAAAATGCTTCATCTCAAACCTGCCAAGGTCATGTAGAAGTAAATGGCAGATGTCCCGTTTACAGTTGGAAGATATTCTGATCTGCACTGGGTTTCGTAAAACATTTTGAAGATTTTGTGGTTTTAGTGTGATAATCCAAAAAAGTCGGCGATAAATCCAAAAAACTATATGTTTCAGGTTTCTTAACGATTTTATCGACTCTTTTCTGCACCAGATTTATTTGTGAAAATTTATTGTTAAAAAAAAGTCAGTGGGAATTTGGTCAGAGTGGTTTTAACAAAATAGTGAGAAATTTTTTGAGTTCGATAAATGACCCCCAAATAATCATTACGTCTAGAAATCTTGAAAACTCGAATTACGAAATTAAAAGCTAGCAGGCTCACGTAGCATTCAATGGAAGTTGTAGTTGTATTTTCTAAATTCAAGCTAATTTTCATTTCGAGTTTTTGAGATTAATTTGAAATTCAGCTAACTAAAATGCTCATTTCAGCTGCTTTTTTTAAGCACTCAAATTTATATTTTTTGAAATAAGTGTACATTCAAGATTTTGAGTTTTTTCAAATTCAATTCACCCAGTTGTTTCCCTTCCTCTCTCTCAATGGTTGCTGTGTTAAAGGAGAACTAAACCCTAAAGTTAAAAAACCCCGACATCCTACCCTACATAGACTCCCCCTCCCCCCCAGCCTAAGTGTTACCTTGGCAAACATCCCTAACGTTTTACTTACCCTTCTGTGCAGATTCAGGCATCAGAGTTTGTGGGCGCCATCTTCAGTAATCTTCGGAATGTGACCAGTGCTTCAGCAATTTTCGTGAGTTTCGGCGCATACTCAGTTGTAGCGAAATGGAAAATGGCTCCAACTGCGCATGAAGAAGATGGCGTCTGTGAACTCTGATGCCTGAATCTGCACCGATGGGTAAGTAAAACATTAGGGGCATTTGCCCGGGGTAACACTTAGGCTGGGGAAAGGATGGAGGGGGGTCTATGTAAAGTAGGGGGTAGGGGTTTTTTAACATTAGGGTTGAATTCTCCTTTAAGAAGAACTTAACAGTCAAGTTTCAATATTTATAAGGTCAGATCTTGCAAACTTTATTTATTGAAACAGCAGTAAATAAATAAAGCCACACCATCTTTTTCCAGTGTCTTCCCCAACAAAATAAAATTCTCACACAATTTCCAATTATTTTCATGTGAAAATAGAAAAAATGAATCACCACGCTGAAGACTTTGCGATATATGGCCATTATAAGAATACTTTTTCTAGCGTAAGGAAAATGTATGAGATTTTGATTGATTAAGTTTGGTAAAAAATGTAGCTGTAGATTATAATGGTTTCATTATTTAGGCTTAAAAGGTATAAAAAATGTTTAGTAAGTGAACTAACACACTTTAAAAAAAAACTATGAAAATATGACATTTGGAATATGACTTTTTATAAATCTGGAAAAAAGACTTTCGGAAAACAACATTTTAACTCTAAAACTTATTAAGCATGAGAAATCTGCCACTTAATGACTTAGTGCTTAAATTTTTTTTTAATTCTTCAGTAAAAAGGATTGATTTTTTTTTATAGAAAATCTGATGATTTTTGCCATTATGAAAATCAGAATGAATTTTTCCTTAGTCCAAAGTAAAACAAAACACCAAGGGTCAATTACTTACACAAATACAGTGTACAAAGTGCAATTTTAAACTCAAATATACATATTTTTTAGCCATAATACTGCATTTCTTGCCATAAATCCACCGTCGCTGCAGTTAGGCAAAGCTTGGTGTTTGCAGCAATTATAAAAATGAATGCAACTGCACAAATGTTGGTTTATAAACCGAGAGCACATTGCAGCCTACATTTTGATAGCTGGAAAGACATCACTCCCCTGCAATTCTTTGGGTCAAGTGTGTTGCACCTAATTATATAGCCTGTTGTGGAAAGCTTGCAATCTCCGCCCGTGTTCAGGGTGGATGTAGCTCCGGGGTTCCCTAAAGCAGCAATAAAAATGCTTGAGAATATTATGGAATCTCCATTTGAATGGAGTCTATACTGCTTTTTGGTCACCATTACGATACTAAGGGGGTTATTTATTAAAATCCGATTTTTTTTCAGACTTCCAAGAATATTATTGCTCTTATTACATGTATTGCTGTCACAGTGGATGCTAGAACGGCTTTATTGCTTGATACTTTTATTTTTAGACGTCCAGTGAACTAGTTCATGATTTGTGCAGTGCATGACTTTATAATTCATTGTTCCTGTGGGAATTAGTGAGCTAGCATCCTACAAATCAAATGGCTGTGCTAATACAAGGTCTGCTCCAGTCTGTCCTAGATCTCCATGATGGAAATTAGAGGTATAATTAAATAATTGTGCCCAATTCAGCTACCAGTAATACAGCAGGCATGGTGTGGACTGAGATTGAAAATTTTTTTGCGGTAAAAAAATATTGATTTTCACGATTTTTTCATATTTTTTCCTCTGATTTTCACGAATTTCAAGATTTTTTCTGAATTTTCACTCTAAACTTCGGGTATTGCACGAAACCCAGCGCACATCAAAAATCATTGGAACTTCTCCCATTGACTTATATGCAACCTCAACAGGTCTGAGATGCCAGATTTTCTGATTCTGACTTTTCTATACTCAATTTAATTTAATAAATTTTCGTGATTTTTGCATTCAGAGTTTAGTAAATAACCCCCTTAGGGGGGGCGCTGGGTTTCGTTCAATACCCTGAAGTTTTCGGGTGAAAATTCCAAAAAAAAACTTGAAATTCGTAAAATTCGTAAAAATCGGATGAAAAAATAAAAATAAATAAAAAAAAAAAACATTTTCGGGAAAATGTAATAATAAATAGGCGTAAAAAACCTGAGCGGATTTGATCAGAGTTTGTAGCAGAAACTATTGAGATAAATTGGGACTTTGATAAATAACCCCCTAAAAGATTGGCTTATTTGGCAAGGTCACAAAATCTTTCCCCAATATGCCCTGGATCAGGCTGATCCAGACGTTTGGCTCTTGAGTCAAACATTGGGATCACAATGCTTGGAATGCAGGCTGTGAGGGCAAGGACCACATCAATGAGCCAACGAGGTGCTTACCCTGATGGGATTTTTAAACCTACTCAAACAATATTTGCCTAATTTTCGGCTGTCAGTAGCTTTTATCAGCCCATGCATGGCCACTTTAAGACATCAAACAAGCCATCACCACAAATCACACACACTTTGTCTCCTCTAGGGAACCCATGTTCGGGGCCTTACTTCTGAGATATCTACATTCTGAAATAGATACTCGAATTGCAATTTGATTTCCAATCAGGGCAGGGGCCTCTTTCCAACCCTATAAAACTCTTGGCGTATATGTATTTATCAGTACAGAATTTTATATTAAATGTACCCCAGTTTATGCTTAGGTAAATCACTGCACACACTTGCGGTGCTACATAAATAGATACAATTGAATATGACAATTCCAGTCTACAATAGACTGTTCAAAACATAAACCACAAGACTTTCTTTCTAATTAAATTGAATTTGGCCCAGTGTCTCCAAAGAGCATTTACTTATCATCTGCTGAAAAGGAACACACAGTGTCTGTCTGGAACATACCATATAAATAACAATAATTCTGTTTATTTATAGATGTTCCGTGCTTACTGTTCAAAATGGATTAGAGTCTGTTGCATCTAACTAGCCCAATATATCTTGTCCATGAACAACCTTTAAGATTTTATTTCTCTCATTATTGACAATGGTTTGAGTCTTCAGATAAAGGGTGAACTAATATGGCAGCTCAGTGTTACCATGGAAACCAGCTTCCCGACAAGAGTAAGAATATCATCATATCTAATTATGGTTTGGCCAAGTGTCATATTGAGTCTGAGCATATAGCCATTCATATTCAAATCTAATTCTTGTTTTGCGTCAGAATTCTCATGTTTGAGTGATACATCTGTCTCTCACCTGGATGTTATTATCAACACTCTATTTGTGCTCTGCGAGACTCCATTGTGTTTATGTGTTGAGTAAATTACAGATGCAGGGATTCTGAAGGCTGTCAAGGTATGGTAGGAGATATATTTCAGCAAAGCATCCTTTCACTACTGCATGGGGAAATGATATCCCATTTTTGGGGGGTAAAACCAACAGTATATGCCATTCCTACAACCATTTTGGAAGAGAAATATACTTACAGCAAATGGGAAATGCTATGGGATACAATATGGCGCCACATTATATAAATCTATTTATGGCAAAACTTGAAAGGGAAAGTGAATGTCAGGTCTTGGCTGTATTTCCACTTTACTGATGGAATTGTGAGTGTCTGAGTTGGCCCTGAATAGAATTATTAAACTACTTGCCGACAGAGATGCATCTCTTGTATGCCACCATTCAAATTGAGATAAAGCAATACAGATATTATTATAGCACAAGCAATGAGACTGGCCCACAGACCTCTGAAGGGATGAATTTGCTTTGATATATCAGACAGGAAACAGCATCTAAAGAGAATTTTCTTGAATCTGAGAATCAGAAAGAGCTTCAGGGATAACAATCAAAAATCTCCTCCAATACAGACAAGAATGCTTATAATGTAAAACTTAAAAAAACTAAGAATCAATGCCAGGACATAGTTACAGAACTATCACCCCTTTCTTACATGAAGCTCCCAAATTGGAAAAATGTTGTCATAAAATTCCAACCTTTCCCTGCACTACATCCAATAAAACGTAGATGACAGAAACTAAGGAAAAGGATGAATGTTCTCTGTCATACAATCAACCCAAAAAATAGAAACATCAGAAAGAAAAAGACATTTTAAATCACAGAGACAGAAATAGAATCTGGCCATATAAAGTCACTTGACACTTTGAAAACAGAATATACCGTAGGCCTTTCATAACTGCACAGGTCTCCTAAGGCCATCAGCCTATGAATGTTTAGAATTTTAATTGACCTTTCAGAATTCATATCTATATGCTGACTCATACAGGAATCAGTCAGTTAGAGCAGGGGAGTCAGTGACTCACAGCATGTTAGGTTGAGCAACTCACTAACTATATAAACAACTGTAAGACAAAAAAACAATGATTACTTATGAATTACAGAGTTGTTTCTTAACCATTGTTCAACCCTGTTATTTGTATGAATACTAAAAAAAAGCATTTTCTTTCTTCTTAGAACAACTTTCAAAATCTTAATAATGCACATTTCCTCCAACTCCTAAATAGCCCCTATAGGGTTTTTGCTTCAGGGAGCACAAATGCAGCTATTTGGATTTTATTACACCAGCACATGGACTGCCAAGCTCGCTTTTTTTTCTTTTTAATAAAAAGGTTAAATATAGGTTTCAGGCCAGCAATCAAACAATAGATATTTTTTTCAGGAAGACATGTTTACATTGCTGACATTATATTGAAGCCATTTATTATCTGTGGGGCCTGTGGTGTGTTGCTTATAAATGCAATAAAGGCTCTTCTCACAGTTAAAAGCTTACGCCTGCTGCTGCTATAATCTCATGCCATTGCAGACCTTGGCAATGCAAATGTGACAGCTGCACTAAAAATATACATCTCTTTTGTGTGTCAGTTAGCTTTTACTTACCGGGAACCACTTCAAGCAACACACATGAATATTTAACCAGTTTAATGAAGGAGGAAATATCGGCTCACGAGACAGGAGCGGATTCTCTATTAGAATGGTCTGTTACATGGAAACATGACTAGTTCAGTATGGAGCTACTCTAATTTATGCTCCAAATCAGAGGCTTTTTGTAGTGGGAAAATGAGTCAGGAAAGGCTTTAAGTGTTAAGCATGGACTGCAGAATATAAAAAATGCCGTAAATATAAAACCAACTTCAAACACAAATCAGATACTTTCCTTCCTCGGTTGAAGGTCATTATTCTATAGCATGTGGGACATGTTGAGTCCAACATTTTGGGCAATGTGGTTCCAACATGGCACCGCTGCATCTTGTGCCCACTGGCACTGGAAGACAAGCAATCTAGTGGGCGGCTAAGAGATCTCCCAAATACCAGTCGTAGCCGCCCCCACATGAATACATAACTTAAGAACACAAGGAATTTTTCGGTGTAAAAATAAAAACTGGGTAAATAGATAGGCTGTGCAAAATAAAAAAATGTTTCTAATATAGTTAGTTATCCAAAAATTTAATGTATAAAGGTTGGAGTGACTGGATGTCTAACATAATAGCCGGAACATTACTCCCAGCTTTGGAGTTAATTTAAAGTTGAACAGCCTCTTTAATACATCTTATGAAGAAATGTAGTTTATTCAGACTATGCAATAGCACAACTTTTCTAGGGGGTCCTTCCAGGAAAGGGAAGAACCCTCAACATGTCTGGAAAAAATGACATTCCTTCAAGATGTAGTTAAGGTCCAGGCATTTGATACGCTACAATGGAAAAGTTGCTTGATCAACATTCAACACAAAGAAAAGAATAAATAAAAAACTGATTCCAGATTTCAGTGCCATAAGTAAAATTGCATATATTATATTCATAAAAGGCAGCTGTCATCTTATACAGTGTTGGCTCTTATGGGGCATAGCGCAGCTGCTCTGCATGCCCTCTGGGATCTCTGCGGATTAGAATGTCACCTGTGTGTCAGTTTCCATGGACTGCTGCTTCCTAGTTGGCCTGACACTTGTAGCCGTTGTCATGTAAAACGAAGAACAGTGTGCAAAGTGCAACAAAAATAAAAAACTGCTCATACCAATAAGCTTTCATAGCCAGTCATCTCAACTCTGTATAGATATCAAACACTGTAACCCAGACACTGGTGTGGGATCTGATTTCTTACTCTGATTCTTTTCCTCGGCTTGAACTACTAAAAGAATAACCTAGATCCTCACACTCACTTCTGATATCTAGAACAAAAATGGTCCAATTGTGACTTTGTACTGCAATAAGCATAAGCTAAATGAATGCCTTCATATGTGACACATCTCACTCATTTGCAGCCACTCATATTGTGCAGAGTCATACCACTGTCACCACAGGGGCTACCCATGTACCTCCAGGTGTTGTTGTACTACAACTCCCAGAAACCTCCAAAACAGCCTTTGGTAAGGAAAATTGTTATATATGTGATATATATTTACACGAGCGTTTAAAGGGATACTGTCATGGGAAAAAAAATTTTTTTTTCAAAATGAATAAGTTAATAGTGCTGCTCCAGCAGAATTCTGCACTGAAATCCATTTGCACTGAAATCCATTTATCAAAAGAGCAAACAGATTTTTTTATATTCAATTTCGAAATCTGACATGGGGCTAGACATATTGTCAATTTCCCAAAAGCCCCAAGTCATGTGACTTGTGCTCTGATAAACTTCAATCACTCTTTACTGCTGTACTGCAAGTTGGAGTGATATCATCCCCCCCAGCAGCCAAACAAAAGAACAATGGGAAGGTAACCAGATAGCAGCTCCTAACACAAGATAACAGCTGCCTGGTAGATCTAAGAACAACACTCAATAGTAAAAACCCATGTCCCACTGAGACTCCTTCAGTTACATTGAGAAGAAAAAACAGCAGCCTGCCAGAAAGCATTTCTCTCCTGAAGTGCAGGCACAAGTCACATGACCAGGGGCAGCTGGGAAATTGACAAAATGTCTAGCCCCATGTCAGATTTCAAAATTGAATAAAAAAAAATCTGTTTGCTCTTTTGAGAAATGGATTTCAGTGCAGAAGTCTGCTGGAGTAGCACTATTAACAGATGTGTTTTGAAAAAAAACATGTTTTCTGATGACAGGATCCCTTTAAGGACAAGGAAAGTCAAATTCACATTGGGGCCGGCTCCGGCTCTGACATACGAGCTCCTCACAGGTAAAATATGCAACACCATTTAAAGGGGAATCGTCACCCAAAAAAATTATTCAAAATCCTATTTTATCACATTAGTCAAGCAAAATGAACTTTAAGGGCAGGACTACACGGCAGATTCCGCCGCGATCCGACGCGCTGCGCAAAATCACAGGCGTCACATCGGATGCGGCGGAAATACGGTAAGTTATGCCAGTGTCACATCATGACGCGTTGCATCTGACAGTTGTGTCGCGTCGCATCAACGCTGCGACACGATCCGACAATTGAATTACTTACCTTATTTCCATCGCATCCGATGTGACGCCTGCGATTTTGCAGGTCTGCTTCCCAGTGATATTAACCTGTCACCCTCCATTAGTCACCTTCTCTTAAACAACAAAACACCAGAAGAGCAGAGCATGCTGCGATCTCTGCATGCTTTACTGCAAGCTCACTAGATTTTAGTCACGGTTTCGAGAAAATAAAGGATAGATCATTGCTGCTTCACCCTCTGAGTGCCATGGCAGCTGCTACTTGCAAATTCCACTAAGGTAACTATTGGGCCAGGATGCTGTAAACTGCACTTCAACAAGAGATGAAGGGCAGCAGGCCAGGAATATCTTAATACAAGTAAGTATCCAAAGTGGATAGGGGACCAGAAACACCAAATTAACAGCTGAGTGGAGAAAGCTTTAGCTCCAAGCTCTTTGGGGGCCCGATGTCCCAGGCACAGGACTGGACCAAGATTATTATCATTATGCATATAAGCCTGCTGGTGCTAGTCTGTGAGTGTGAGAGAAACGTGTGCCTGTTGTACTAGGATGTAAATGTAGATGCATTCTGCTTCTATTCAGATTCCTGTTGCATGACAAATTATAGGACAGTATGTAGAGAGCAGGCTTTCTTAAAACAGCAATTACTCTTCCTACTTGATTAAAAGTGGCCATAGACGTAACAATTACGATCTGTCTTGGAAAAGATCTTTCCAAGAAAGATCATTCGTTTCTATACACGTGTAGAGCTGAATCATCAGATATACAGGTAAAAACAATAGAATTCTACCTGTATCTGAAGATTCAGCACTAACAATGGCCAATGTTTGTTTCAAAGGCACCCAATCAAAATTTTCCATCCAGCCAGTTCGACGAGCCGACCGATATCTAAGTCTTCTGCCGATATCGGTCAGCTCGTTTCCCACCATACACGCACTGAATATCGTACGAAAATTCATTTTGTACGATATTATCTGTGTGTCTATGGCCAAATTTAGTTGTTTATGGAACAATCATTCTTTTCATGTCAGCCCTCATAGAATAAATGAGGGCTGCATAGTTAGCAGCTTGCCTGCCACAAGGGCCATGGTCAAACTGTGCCTTTAAAAGGACCTTGGCTATCGTTACAGATTAAATCCTTCCCTATAGAGCCCTAAGAGCATTATTACCCCCAAGCATCAAATTAACTGCAGAGCAAATAACAGGTTTGGGGGGGCACAGTGTTTTAGAAAGCTTTAAACCCCAATCAGCTGTAGATCGAAAACTTCCAGTATTGAAGTAGTTACAATAACACACACCTTACTGTGCCAAGGAGCTTCTATTTTCATTCCACAGGTCCAATTACCACCTCGGAAATAAGGCAGGTGTAGCTTAATCCCCCGGAGCCTAACAAAGACGTGAATTATATTATAGCAGTGTGGCTGCTCTTATTTCCATCTTCATTAGCCACTTATTGCAAGGCTTTCCTTTAAAGAATTCAGACAGAACCCAGTTCATTTTCAAATTAATGTGATTTCTTTTTTTTTTGGGAGGGTGTCAGAATGTTTGATTTTAAGAGAAGCGTTATCAATAGCATATGACAGCGCTAGAGGCAGTTTCACATGGCGTCCCAGGTACTGGCTAAGAAATATGGAAGATCAGCAGATATCAGTATTTAATACTCAAGCATGGACAGGGACTCTATGCTACAGGATACAGCTACAGCCGTATTTAAAGGTACACTCCCGTTAAAAAAAAAGGTATCTAAAAGGCACATTCTACTCAGCAATTAACAAATATGTCTTCTTGAATCTGAATTAATCCTTAAATGTCAGAATTTTAAAATCCATTCAAAAAGTAGGTCAACAACAGAGACTTTTTTTGAACAGATTAAAAATTAGGAACAATGTTTTTATATCACTGGTACAATTTCCCTTTGCTTTTTTGTGCTTTTTCTAGTGATATAAGATGGAAAAATATACATACAATATATAAGTTACAGCAGGTTTGACTGATGCATCTGGCACACACAACTATGCCTATTATGCTACTGAAGTTTGAGCAACTGATGCATCAGTAAACCTGCTCCATCTCTACATTTGTACAGGGCTGATTTTTAGGTGGAGCTGGTTGGATATATCCAATTTCCGTCCCTCCTATTGGGGCTCCTGTGGCCCCTGCAAACATAAATGTTTTCTTAATTTCTCTCTTAAAGGAACAAACCCCCAGGAAATCAATGGCATTTACGTTACACATTGAGCTGGTCTCAATTCCATAAACATTCTATCCAAAAACAGTGATGCGTATGCCATGTGCAACGCAAGTCACACTGCCCGTGACCATATGCCTCTTAAATGGGGACCCTTAAACCATTCTCTATTTTCCAGCAATAATTATTTTTTTTTTTAAAAATTCAACAACAAAATTCCAGGATCAAACCAATTTAAGAATTTTCAAGACCTGAGTAAATGACATCGTAAAATCGTATTTACCACGTTAGCTCTTTTTGAATGATAACTATTGCGCGACATAATAAGTAAATCTGACTTCCATTTACGAAATGGGTGGGTCTCGGCACCATTATGTCCAGTCCAAGTGCGTTTACATCAAACGGAGGGATTCTTTTTTCCATCTTCACCCCCTTTTTTTGCAAAATAAATACTGCAGGTGATAAAACCACCATCCACGATCCTTCCCATGAAGGCATTTATTACACGTCACTAGGTGACCGGACTCTCTGTGCCACGCTAGACGGGACACAACCACAGCAGATAAGCCACAGTGCTTTTTGGATCTCCTGGTTCCTAAAAGCATATATGACGGGGTTGATGATTGAGTTGTAGGTCGCTGGCAGAAGTGTGGCATAGGTATAAATGGAAGGGTACGTGTAATCTGCTATTAAGGAGTAAAGGGTAAAAGGCATCCAACAGGCAGCAAAAGTCCCCAAAATAATAGCCAGGGTGGATACTCCTTTTCGAGTGGTGACATAGTGGGACGTGGCCAAGAAGTGGTGCTGCAAGGCGATCTGGTGGGCATGCCTCATGACAATCTTACAGATCTGGATGTAGAGCTGCAACATCAGAGCGAACATGAGCAGGAAGGATACGGAGAGGGCGGCCGCGTTATTCTTAGTCAGGGGTCTGATAACACTGCACGTGGATTCATCCTCAAGGCAGTTCCAGCCCATTATGGGCAGCAGTCCAACGCACGCTGAGCCTCCCCAAAGAAACACCAGCATGACGTAGGTGAAAGTGACTGTCCTGTCCGAATTATAGGTCAGGGCATAGTAGAGAGAGAGGTAACGGTCGACTGTAATAGCCAGCAAGCTGCAGACAGAGGCACAGAAAGAGGCCTCGATCAGTCCGACTGTGACAAGTTTAGCAGCTTCTGACTGCAGGAGATAAGCAAAGATAAAATTGACGATCAATCCAATGCCCGCCAAAAGGTCTGCCAGGGCCAGGCTGCCAATGAGCAGAAACATGGGCGCCCGCAGGCTGGGGTTATGGAAGATAATAAGCACCACAATGGCATTTTCACAGGAGATGAGGGTCCCAGACATACAGAGAACTATATCCCACGGGTTGACGACCAACTCGGGCTCGGAATCTCGCACAGGAGTCAGCGGGGAGACGGCAGATGTGACGTTCTCTGGAGGCGGCCGGCTGCTATTAACCTGCAGATCTTCATTCATTTTCACCTTCTTTAACAGAAAGACACGTCTTTAATGACTGAAGCACGGGGCAGAGGCACAGCAGGCAATGCTCGCACACGCTACACGCCAAGGACATGCCACAAGCACCGAAACACAATCACGGCATGCAGTTTCCCCTCAAACAAAACGGAATAGGAATTTTTGTGGAAAATGATAAAAAATAAACAAGTGAGGGCAGCAACCATTTGACACCGGGTGGGGGGGGGGGGGGTTAATGTGCTGCTATTGTGGCTCCTTAATGAGGATTCTATGGATTCATTGTAGGGATGAAGGGAATGGTCCCATTGTCTAGAAATAAAGCTGATTGTGACACACACACATACATGCAGTGAGGATGAGACAAATGGAAAATGAGTGTTCACCTTGAGATCTCATCTGTCGGATCACTGGTTGCGCCTCAGAGCGGCTGCTGCTGCGACAGAACAGGTTGTCTTTATCCCCTGCATCTTCTCCTGCGCCTGGAAGACCGGGGTGACCCTTCTGCTGCTGCTGAGGAGGAGGAGGCGGCGGCAATTGGAAGCACAATGGGAGCCGAGCTGTGGGCAGGGGCCGGTGTCAGGGTGTTCTTAGCCGGGTTGCACCACTTACACCGGGTGCCGCTGGCTGCTGACAGGAGGTAAAGAGAGTGAAGAGCCGCCCACCCACAGATCAGGCGCGGGCACGACGCGCGGGCACAGAGCGCGCCTTTACTGTAGCTCCAGTGGGACTGAAGCTGAGGGGAGTTTGAGGCACTGGGCAGGGAACAAGGCAAAATGGCTCTGAGCTGAGATTGAGATAGAGATTGTAGACTGTGAATACTTCCTGCCTGTGAGGTGCATCTGTATAAATATATAAATATGTGGTGCTCTCAACTCTATACAGATATGTTTAGAAAATATGAACAAACACACACGTTCTACCTCCCCACATATTGTATTTGTATTTTCCCAGAACTCTGCTGTATCTATATCTATCTATAATACACAAAAGCTATGAATATCTTGTAAATTATATCCTTATAAACGGTGAGTTCTGATGTCATTTCTGTCACATGATTCACTGAAACGTGTGTATTATAATAAATAAAGTACCCCCAGTTGCAAAATATGAGGATATTAGAAGTTACCTCGGAGTTCCATGACCTGTATAAAAACACTCGGCCTTCGGCCTCGTGTTTTTATATGGTCATGAAACTCCTCGGTAACTTATAATATCCTTATATTTTACAAGAGGGGGTACTTTATTCACTATATATATTTATAATACACAAAAGCCATGAATATCTTTTAATGATATCCTTATAAACGGTGAGTTCTGATGTCATTTCTGTCACATGACTCACTGAAACTTGTGTATTATAATAAATAAATTACCCCCAGTTGCAAATTCGGCCTCATGTTTTTATATGGTCAGGGAACTCCTCGGTAATTTATAATATCCTTATAATTTACAAGAGGGGGTACTTTATTCACTATATAATACACAAAAGCCATGAATATCTTGTAAATTATAGCCTTATAAACTGAGTTCTGATGTCATTTCTGTCACATGACTCACTAAAACATGTGTATTATAATAAATAAAGTAGCCCCTTTTCCAAAATATGAGGATATTAGAAGTTACCTCGGAGTTCCATGTCCTGTATAAAACCACTTATGTTTTTAAATGGTCATGAAACTCCTTGGTAACTTATAATATCCTTATCATTTTCAAGAGGGGGTACTTTATTCACTATATATATATACAGTGTCAGACTGGAAACACCAGGGGCCCACCCAAAAACCTTAGACCAAGGGCCCACTCTCAGTACTATTATTCTTCCTCGCCTCCCTCAACCTCTATTCTCCTAGTCTCTTTTCTTTACATACTATAATCTATTATTCCATCTATTTAGCCTCTTTATTCTCATAGAAATAGGGAATGACCATGAAATAGGCCAAATATTTAGCAGCGTGAGGGTCCACTGACACCTGGGCCCACCGGGAGTTTTCCTGGTATCCCGGGGGCTATGTAGGGTAGGGGTTTTTATAATTAAGACTCTGGTTCAGTAAGAGTTGAATTTCCATAAATTCATCTGTTCTAGTGCAGAGAGTGCAATTGAGCTCTTTCACTAGCATTCCAAGCCCCCTCCGGCGGCATTGTGGACCCCTTCCACAATGTGCAAAATAAAAAAAAATATTTTCAATATGGTTAGTTAACAAAAAATGTAATGTATGAAGGCTGGAGTCAATGGATGTATAATATAATAGCCAGAACACTACTTCCTGCTTTGCAGGTCTCTAACCTCTTAGAAAGTCAGTGACTTAAAGGGGGCCCACATGGGGCATAACTGTTCAGTTTTTTTTACTTTTGAACCTGTGTGCTAAAGATCAAAATCATACATTATGTGACTCCCCTCGACTAACTACGATGTAAGAGAGCTGCAATGCAGGAAGTAGTGTTCTGGCTATTATATTAGACATCCAGTCACTCTAGCCTTTATACATTACATTTTTGGTTTACTAACTCTATTAAAAAAACATTTTTCAATTCAATATTGTCATCTGTCCTCATGGCAGGAATTTGTGGGTATATTTTTCCCTGTAGTCAAAGTCATAAGTGGTGCCCTTAGGTTTCACAGCAATATTGGGCTCTTATAACAATTTAACAGACAAGGAATACAGAATAAAAATAAAATCTCATTGCAGAATGACAGTATAAAGTACGATATATATATATATATATATATATATATATATTTATTGTGTATGTATTTCTAACAGCCATTCACTCTCTCTGCATCTGTGCTTTGCTATTCGAACATGTTTGTGAACCTGTGAAAATAAAAATGTGCTGTTAGTTAAAATCAACTCTTATCTTAGCAAAGTAGAACATTAATTATCACTGAATTCTAAATAAGGAGGTGCCATTCCTCCCCCCCCATCCTATCATTTATACAGGCTTCTGGTTACTAGGGAGATTTGCTGTGTTTGCTTTTCTCCAGCATGGCAAGAGTTGCCGGCAGATACACAAATTATTTGCGAACTGTATATTATTGTCTTTCATATAAATATGGAACATGCTGACCTCAAATCTGCATAATATTTAATTGTAAGTGCAGTTAAAGAGTATTCTGTGCCAGGCTGGCACCTTGGGAAGCAGTGGCACAGCAATATGGTATGGGAATCTAGAGAATGGAATGTATCACTTGCTATCATGGACTCCCCATATATAATGCATGGTGAACATTAAAAGATAACTGATATGCTGAGTATAATCAGGTTACTTATTAGTGAATATTGTAGCGGGCAGATTGGCAAATACTTGGCTCACGGAAAATAACATAAAGTTTCCTATTTCATAGATTCTGAAACCCCCATCTGTTCACTAAAATTCATATATATAATATCAAGTCCTCTATGTTAAATATTAGCCAATCTTTTTCTCCAAAGAAAGGGAATTTAAAGGGAATCTGTCGTCATTTTAAACTTTTTTTTTTTTTTGCATTTTTATAAAAACAACAAATCCATAAACACTGTCTGGCAAATAAAATGTTAATCCACAAATCCATGCATAAGTTATTTTAGTTTGTATTTTGTCATGGGGGCTTCCATTTCTGCTCATTACACATTCATCCTGTGCTGCTCTAACAGCAGGCACAGCATTACCTGTGTGCTTGGAGGCAGCCACTCTGTAATGAAAAGCCAGGTCGCACTACGACATGAGAATCTAGCTGTACACTCCCCCTCCCCTCTCTGCCCATGCGTGTGATGTTTGGAGGAGAGAGGTCACATGGTTGCAGGGAACCAATTACTTTTACTTTCCTACGTTCTGCTCTACAGCTGCACTAGCAGCCCCTCCTCCCACACAGACACTATCAAAGCTCCTGCCTTTCTGTAAGTTTGTTCTCTGCTTTCCTTTGGAGGGGAACTTTCTCTCCTTGCTGCCTTCCTAGTTAGTTTTACTTGTTACTAGATGAGGTAAAGGAGCTGTGAGTTCCCTCTGCTATCCACCTCACACACACCTTGCTCCTTTCCTGCCTGTAATACTTCTTTTTTCATTAACTACTTACTGCCTCCTTTCTCCTGAGCTATTTTAACCCTTCCTAGGCTTCCTCCTAAGTTTCCCTAGTTTTCAAGTATGTCCTCCTTATTTTATCCTTTTTTCCTGTTCCTTACACATGGCAGTGGGCCACAATGGGTTAATCCCTCCCACCATGCAATGGGACAGGAAATACAACATAAAAACCCTGCTTCCGCCCCCTGGCCGCCATCTTTTTTTCCTCCTGTCGCTCACCCCGCTAGTTCCAGATGGGTACCTCTCCCCTTCTGATGTCCCAGGACCGAGATGTTTTCTTGTGGGTGTCCTTGGGAAAGCCGAGTAGGCTTGGGCCATGTGTGCCACCGGTGCTGTAAGTCGCAAAAGCCTATTCAGGCACCATGCTCGATAAGACGCCGAGTATTCAGCCTCCAAGATGGCGCCGGCGTGCTGACGCTGCAACCCGGAAGTGACACGCTTGGCAAAATGGCGCCTGAGGCCTGGCGCCCAAACTTAAAAGAGGCGCTTCCTCTCCCCCGGTTGGCTGCAGATCTGGTAAGGTGTTTCTGTGCCGTTTGTGCTGTCAGGAGGGTACTGTTGTAAGTATATGTTTTTCCTGACTACTACTGCTGAGCCTGCAGGGATCCTCCTTGGACAGGTATTTATAATTTGCATTGGATCTTTAGGTTGGTCTTCACTTCATATTGGATAACTGGAGTGTATCCCTATCTGCATGATGAGCTCTAGAAGATCTCACTCAGGCTCAAGGGGGTGAGTGTTCCTTTGAGAGGTGAACACGGGATCAAACTGTATTAAAGGAGAAGTAAAAAAAAAAAAAAAAGGTTTATTTCGCTTAATTTAGTAATGGTGGCTTTTTCTCTTAATAGGAGTTCTCCAACCAGAGAAGGAAGTAGGAGGAAAACGGCCAGGAGAGATTGTGCCTCATGTTCAAGCTATGCTCTTCCAGATAAAAGATTGTGCGCTAAATGCCTGCAGGAAGCTTCTGGAGTGATTCCAACACAAGCTCCTGACATGATGAATTGGATGAAGGAAACAATTAACCAATCAGTAACTTCCATGATGTCGCAAGTTACGGATAATTTGTTGAAAAGCTTAGGTCAGACCACAAGTAGATCTTCCTCTGCAGGGGGCAGAAGTAGCCCGGATAGGCCTACTCCAGTTAGAATGGAATCTTCCAGGACTTGGTCAAACTCGGAAAGGGAAATCTCTGATCAGGATACAGTTGATGATGGGGAATCTTCATTCAATACTGACATGGTAGAACCTCTTATTAAAGCAATTAGGAAAACTTTGGATTTAGAAGATTCAAACAAATCTCCAGTTAAGCAAGATAGAATGTTTAAATCTGCTGCAAAAAAAGAATCATTTATTCCCAGTCCACGATGTCATCAAGTCAACTATCCAGTCTGAATGGGAGAATCCTGACAGAAAGCAAGTAGTTCCTAGAAAGTTTAAAAAACTATTTCCCTTCCCAGAGGATGTGTCTAAGCCGTGGGAGAATTCTCCTAAAGTAGATGCGGCCATCACGAGGGTTGCCAGGAAAACTACCCTTCCGATAGATGAAGGAGTATCCCTTAAGGATACAATGGAAAGGCGACAAGATGGGGCATTGAAAAGAGTCTATGTGGCAGGCGGTGCAGCATGTAAGTCAGCAATTGCGATTACCTCGGTAACTAGGGCCAATAAGATATGGCTTCAGGAACTGAAAGAAGCAATTAAGGCGGGCACTGACAGAGATAAACTGATTGAATTGCTTCAGGACGTGAAAGTCGCAAATGAATTTGCTGCAGAGGCGTCTCTGGAATCAATAAAACTGGCAGCTAGATCTATGGGTCTATCCGGTGGCGAGAAGAGGATTATGGTTGAGACAATGGCATGCGGATTCCCAGTCTAAGCATAATTTATGCAGTCTTCCATTCAAGGGAAACCTCTTGTTTGGTTCAGACCTGGATCAAATTATTTCTAAAGCATCGGCAGGGAAGTCTTCCTTTCTGCCGCAAGAGCGTAGGGACAAAAGAAACCCAGCTAGGAACTTCAAGGGTTCTTTCAGAGATACCAGGCAGTACAAGTCCGGGAAATCTTTTTCTGGACAATGGAAGAACAGAAACCAGTCCTTTCAGGCTAAAAGGAGAGATTGGGGCCCCAATGTTAAATCCGAGAAGCCTAGAGCATGAAGGTGTTGGAGTCCCATTGCACGTAGGAGGAAGGTTGTCCAGATTCAGTGCAATGTGGGCTCGAGTTTGCCCGGACAAATGGGTTTTAGACGTAATCACGAGAGGATACAAACTAAAGCTGCAAAACAAACTTCCTCACCATTTCATTTCTTCTGACAAGCAAAGATCCGCAAAGAACTCTTCAGTTCTAAGACCAATCATTCGGGAATTACTGAAAAGCAAAGTAATAACAAAAGTTCCTCAAGAACAAGAATTTTCGGGGACATACTCCCATCTGTTTCTCAGAAGAAAACAGAACGGAGAATTCAGGGTTATCCTCAACCTCATAAGAGTGAACAAACAATTGAAAGTCCCTTCTTTCAAGATGGAAACTCTAAAATCAATCACTCAATGTGTGGATCCAGGCGATTGGCTAGTGAAGCTAGATATAAAAGATGCCTATTGGCACATTCCAGTGAGAAGATCTCACAGAAAATTTCTACGGTTCAAAATCCTGAACGAGCATTACCAGTATGCCGTCCTTCCATTTGGGCTAGCTACAGCTCCCAGGTTGTTCACAAAAATTCTAGCACCCATCATAGCAAATCTAAGGCTCCAGGGTGTTCAGCTGTTCGCTTATTTAGACGACATCCTGATCAAAGCCCGGTCGAAAGAGGTTCTCGAAGCTCATCTGACGGAAGTGTCAGGTTATCTGACAAAACTGGGATGGATAGTGAACTGGGAGAAAAGCATCACAATTCCAGCCCAACGGCTAGAGTTCCTGGGAGTAATCATCGACACAGAGAATTTCAATCTCAGTCTCCCAGAAAGAAGGATTCAGGATATCAAAAACTCGGTAAACAAGTTCCAAGCCAAAACTATGTGGACAGCAGTAAGCTGCCAAAGAATTTTAGGAAAACTGATTTCCACGATAGATTGTGTGAAGTGGGCCCAAATTCACACCAGGATGTTACAATACGAATTCCTGACCAAATGGGATCACAATTACCTCCGACCTCACCAACGAATCCGGTTGCAGCCGAATACAGTCCAGTCTCTGAATTGGTGGACAAAAGTTGGAAACCTTCGACACCCAGTATCTTTGAGTCAGCCACAAGGGATAGTGCTAACCACAGATGCCAGCAAGTGGGGCTGGGGGGCCCACACACTGGGGTTCGAGGTTCAGGGCAGGTGGGATCCATCGGAAGTCCCCAAATCTTCCAATTGGAAGGAGTTGAAGGCAGTGTTCCTAGGGCTGTTAACTTTCGAGAGTCACCTCCTAAACAAGGCAGTTCTGATAAGATCAGACAATATGACTTCAGTCAGATACCTGAACAGGCAAGGAGGGACGAGATCAAGAGGTCTATTGGACTTGACCATACATATTTTTTCATGGGCGGAAAAGAACTTGAAGGAATTGAAGGCGGACTACATTCCGGGAGTTCAGAATGTGAAAGCGGACAGACTGAGCAGAGCCATGCCCCAAGCTGGGGAATGGGAACTCCATTAATCAGCCTTCAAGGTAATCCTGAAGAAATGGGGTCCATTCTGCCTCGATCTTATGGCAACCAGAGTGAACTCGAAATTACCAAAGTATGTCTCCTGGACAGCAGATCAAGGTGCTTGGATGACGGACGCGTTTTCCATCCAGTGGAGATTCCGCAGAGCATATATATTCCCTTCTGTGCCTTTGATCCCAAGAGTTCTGAAAAAAATAAAAGAGGATCATGCAGAAATAGTTCTTGTAGCACCGTGGTGGCCAAAAAGGCCTTGGTTCTCACAACTACTTCTACTATCCAAGGATTTTCCTCTCAGACTCCCCAATTGGCAGGATCTGATGACACAGGGCGAGGTTATTCATCCTCACCCGGACAGATGGGCCTTGACGGCGTGGCTCTTGAGAGGTTGAACCTCTCCTCCTCTGGCCTTTCAGAGGCCTCCGTGTCTACACTATTGGCAGCAAGGAAAACGAACACCTTACAGAAATATTTCATCACTTGGGAAAAATTTGGCAAGTGGTGTGAGGAAATTCAAGTCAATCCACTCAATGCTTCAGAAGTTCAGCTTGTGGAGTTTTTACAGAAAGGTTTGGAACTTAAACTAAGCATTTCCACCCTGAGGGGTCAGGTGACAGCCATTTCCCATTTCTCTAAAGTGGCATGGTCTCAAAATACTCTGGTTAAGAAATTTTTCCAAGGAGCCAAAAAACTTGCGCCTGTCATTAGACCTCAGATCCCTCCATGGGATCTAGGTCTGCTCTTGAACGCGCTCACCAGAGAACCTTTTGAACCCATAGAGGACATTCCATTAAAGATGTTAAACTTGAAAATGTGTTTCTTATTGGCAATTACCTCTGCAAGAAGAGTCGGGGAACTCCAAGCTCTTTCTATCCAGGAAGGGAAACTTACCTTTCTGCAGGATAAGGTGGTCCTCAAAACAGCAGATAGGTTCATCCCCAAGGTGGTGTCTGAATTCCATACCACACAAGACATTATTCTTCCCACTTTTTTCCCTGATCCAAAATCCGACTCAGAGCATCAATGGCACAAGCTGGATGTTGTTAGATGTCTGAAAACCTACCTGGACAGAGTTCGGCCAATAAGATCTTTGGAATCCCTCTTGGTGATTCCTCAAGGAAAGAAAGCTGGGGCTCAACCATCTAAATCCACAATAGCGGGTTGGATCAAGGAATGCATTCAGAAAGCTTACATGTTAAAATCCAGCACAGTACCCTCGACTATTAAGGCACATTCAACCAGAGGGATGGCGACATCCTGGGCTTTCCATGCAGGTGTCACTTCAGAAGAAATCTGCAAAGCTGCAGTGTGGTCCTCCTTTTATACATTTCTCAACCATTACAAATTCGATGTTTTTGTTAACAAACCAGTTGCTTTCGGCACTACGGTGCTGAGTTCTGTATTAAATTCTGTCTAAAATCTAACTTCTCCCTCCTCGTTTATGTTGGGTTCTTTGGTATATCCCATTGTGGCCCACTGCCATGTGTAAGGAACAGGAATAGGGAAAATCATATCATACTTACCGAGATTTTCCTTTCCTGGACTGGAACATGGCAGTGGGCACGGCTTCCCCACCCTCTATTGGGGGAGACTCCAGGAGTTCAAAGATGGCGGCCAGGGGGCGGAAGCAGGGTTTTTATGTTGTATTTCCTGTCCCATTGCATGGTGGGAGGGATTAACCCATTGTGGCCCACTGCCATGTTCCAGTCCAGGAAAGGAAAATCTCGGTAAGTATGATATGATTTTCCCTATTCTATTCCCTGTCATCAGTCCTGGGAGTGTACTCCTGTGGTTCTGCCATTCATTTTTGTGTAAACAAATATAATAAACTATCTATATAAAATATTTTTTCCGGTTCCCAAAATGAACTGTGTGTATATATATATTTATTTTTGAAACGTAAGTGGGGGCAGTGATCACAGGACTATCTTATTTCAGTCCTTCTGAAGTGGTGTCAGTGAGAGCTTATCTTGATTCCTGCCTATTGTTCAATTGACAGGCTCAGCAGACAAGGCTCTATTTACATTACAGCAGCTTGTAGGAGGGAGGGGTAATGACATCACTCCAACTTGCAGTGCAGCAGTAAAGTGTGACTGAAGTTTATCAGAGCACAAGTCACATGACCTGAGGGCAGCTGGGAAATGTCAAAATGTCTAGCCCCATAGCAAATTTTAAAATTAGATATAAAAAAATCCATTTCTTGTTTTGAAAAACGGATTTCAATGCAGGATTCTGCTGTAGTAGCACTATTAACTGATACATTTTGTAAAAAAAAAATTTTTCCACGACAGTATCCCTTTAAGGAGAAATAGAAAAATTGCAGGTGAATTCCCCCATTTATCCCATTCAGTGGTGTATTTAGATTAACCATTTACAGCCTTGTTTGACCTGACAACACTCTCTGGGATATCATATCACATCTACGGATTGTACATTTCTATGCCCTCTTTAGGCTTCTTATAAAGGGGGTATAACACAATAGGAGATCAATGGTATGTGTTAGAGAACGTTGTTGCCAGCCTGCAAGAGATAAAATGGTATCTTAGGCAAGGCTAGACCTGAGCTGGAAATACCTTCATATCATAGTCACTTAGGAAAATTAATGTATATTCAGCTGATAATATGTCCAATTGAGAAACATTTGAAGAAATTGATTATTAATATAGTTAATTGTTGAATAATTAATGATAATTTCATTCTAAGCAACTATCCAGTATATATGAACTACAAAATCCCAATGACTTTAAATGTTATCTTGATGTTATCTTATTGCCCTCCCGTAGCGATATCTGGATTGATGAACTTTTGCTATTTGTGAAATATTTCCAAATTTACTCTCTGAGAATAATGAGCCTTCTTGGTGTCTAACAATTCATTCTTTGTCTTCCCTAGTTACCCTTCTACTTCTCTCAATGAATGAAAATTACAGTCTGTAAATTTCTTCTTAAGGTTGAATATGGGCAAAAAAAACCTCAAGTTCAAGACTTTTCCACAGTTGATACTAAGGAAGGTATAACAGTGAGAATAGAAGAGTGTGAGTATTTATTCTCTAGATTAGGCCAGTCTTGACTTTACCAATATGGGTAAAATGCAGGTTTTGAAACCAGAAATTCGTTTCTTCTAGTGCAGAGAGCGCAATTGCAAGCTGCCTCAGGCGGGGGAGGGACCAGGATCGCCCCTGTCCATATTGTAAGTCTAGGCTGCCCTGAGTTAGATAATAAACACACTCTTCTATTCAACTTCCTTTTCACAGTTACAGTAAGTTGCCTTACTGATAGCTGATCCAGAGGAAGGCAAAACCCCCAATTTCAAGACTCTCCTATTTGCCTCAGAGGGGGAAAAATTCCTTTGTGACTCCAAGATTGCAATCAGACCAGTCTCTAAACTTGTATTATGAGCTATCTCCCATAACCCTGTATTCCCTCGCTTGCTAAAAAGCCATCCAACCCCTTCTTAAAGCTATCTAATGTATCAGCCTGTACCACTGATTCAGGGAGAGAATTCCACATTTTCACAGCTCTCACTGTAACAAACCCAGTCCAAATATTTAGGTGGAACCTCTTTTCTTCTAATTGGAATGGGTGATTGTGTCAGCTGGAAAGACCTACTGGTAAATAAAGCATTAGAGAGATTATTATATGACCCCCTTATATATTTATACATAGTTATCATATATCCCCTTAAGTGCCTCTTCTCGAGCGTGATCATCCCCAACTTGGCCAGTCTTTCTTCATAGCTAAGATTTTCAATACCTTTTACCAGCTTAGTGGCCCTTCTCTGAACCCTTTCTGACTCCATAATGTCCCATTTGAGCATTGGAGACCAAAACTGTACACCATATTCTAAATGGCACCTTATCGGCATTCTGTAAAATGGAAGAAGAATAAACCCTTCCTCCTGAAATCCTATGTCCATTTTAATACAGCTGTTACACCATACTTGGGGGTCGATTTATCAAAAATTTACTCTTTGCTTTTCCAGGATTTGAGAACAAAACGCAGTGAAAAAACACAAGTACAAATATACATGAGAATATTCTTTGTAGCCTTGAATAGTTGCCATTTATTAAAGAATAAAACCACGAAAAGTCGCCCGAAAAAACCTCGGCAAGTAAAAGCCGGTGGGGTTGTTTAGAAGTCCATGGGAAAGTTCTCTGACAACTTTTTTTATTTTCAGCTTTATTGAAAGTGAAAGGAAGAATGAGATTCTCTCTGGCATGCGACTTTTTTTCTGCGAAAAAATTTGTGCAAGAATATTTTGTCGCTTTTTTTTTTAATAAGCTAGCATTCAGGAAAAATGTTGCACGAGTTTTGCCTCATCCAAGTTTTTTTTTTCACAAACTTGGATTTTGATCAATTTGCCCCTTGGTATCAACGGTGTCAAAGACTTGAACGTGATAAAATATTTACCCATTTTCTCTTTGTGCTGTTGCCTATTATGAAGTTCTGAGCTTATGGGTAAAGTATTTGTGCATGAATATTTATTCTTGCCTTGCAAGTTGACCGTAGATCGGAGAGTCTTCCCAACCCATCGCAGAGACCATGGATGAATGCTTGTAGCAGGGGTGGATGATAATAGTTGTTTGCACAGACTAGAAAGCTTCACAAAATTCACACAATTTTCAAAGAAGAAAACATCAAATCTATTGTTTTTAGAAAAGGTCCTTTTAGTCCTTAGCTCAGGGGTCTCCAACCATTTTTACCCATGAGCCACATTCATAAATTAAAAGAGTTGGGGAGCAACACAGGCATGCAAATGTTCCTGAGGTGCCAAATAAGGGCTATGATTGGCTATTTGGTGGCTCCTATATGGACTGGCAGACTACAGGAGGCTTTGTCTGATAGTACACCTGTTTTTTTATGCAACCAAAACTTGCCTCCAAGCCTGGAATTCAAAAATAAGCACCAGCTTTGAGGACACTGGGAGCAACATCCAAGGGGTTGGAGAGCAACATGTTGCTCCGAGTTACTGGTTGGGGGATCACTGCCTTAGCTTATACGTTGCTGATAAGTTGCTGTGATGGAGCAGTAGCCCTTCCTCAAATTATTCTTCTAACCAACTGATCTTCAGTCTGTAGCCCCTCGAGTGAAAATGTAATTAATGTATAACAGTAATATATAACAACTCACAACTAACACGCTTTTAAAGCTGTTCTGGCAACACAGGATGATTTGCACTCAACACTTGTTTATTCTTCATTTAATTTGTCATTGTTTTATTTAGGAGACCATTATAAGGCAATGGTTTAGAAATACATCTTCTCTATCAAGTACAGTGACATAAGGTGGCTGAATGGAAAGGAAATAGCAGCATATTTATTTAGCAAACAGAATCTCTTAAAAGCATTTTGGATGAAGTCAGTTTTATGGGTTTGCAATCAGCTGGTTTTTTTTTGATAAATGGCCTCTTGTATCTTTTCCATTTGGGCTTTATCTCATTTTGCTCATTAAAATGTTGGTTTTTGTGTTTGCACACAGGTCCACTCACTTTGTTTATGGAGATTGTCCTGTTTGGCCACTGATAAATAAAAAGAATATGTCTTTTGTCACGGGTCCAAACAAGCCCTTGGGGGAGAGTAATAGTAAAGGGCCAATTGTATGAGCTTACTCTGTGATCTTCATTTGAGTCAAAGGAGATTTGAGAAGGAAGCTGATAGATTTTGTACAATATGTCCACAAATCCAGACATGAGGCTTTATTTGTTAAACCGAGCAGGGGGAAGTGCAGGCTCCACTCACAGATCTTCATCACTCCATCCTCCTCATTATTGGTCTGGGAATGGACTGAGCAGAGCACTGCATTCTACAAAACAGCAGAACATGTAGAAACCTATAGGAGAAACACAAGTGATTTGAGTGAGTATAGCTTCCATAAAAAAGACTACAAATATTGATCTCAGAGCCCAAGAAACATAAGGAAACTCAATGAGCTTGAATCTATACTTCTTGGCTACTTTCATTTGATTAATGGCTGTTCTGCGTGGAGACCTAATGTCACATCCCCTCCTCTAATGATTGGTCCCCTTGCCTAGAGCTAGTCTTCCATCTTCCACCTTCCCCTGATGTGATGATCTAACTGCAGATTATTTATTTACAGTAAATATATATATATATTTTTTTTTAATTATTATTTATATTGTACTGTATAGAGGATGGGTCATGTCTCAAACATTAAGTAAATAGACATACATTCCTCATGCTCAAAGTACACAGTACCCCAACTTTTTTTTTTTTTTTGCAACCTTCAGATATAGTCAAATTACTAGTGGTGAGCTTAACCACACCTGAACTATTAGTGGGTTATTTATCAAAATCCCAAAAGTTCTCACTGTCTACTGAAAACTACTCTGACCAAATCTGCACAGACTTTTCCCCCTATTTATCAATATATTATACATAAAATTTCTTGTGCAGGAAAAAATGTAATAAAATTTAAAAAAAAATCCGAATCGTATGAATTTTTTGAATTTGGTGCCAAAAACTGTGACTTTTTCAGATTTGATGCCCAAAACCTGCAACTTTTTCAGATTTTATGGCCCAAAACCACAAAATCTTCGGATTATTGAATGAAACCTATTTTATGTTCAACAGAAGATTCTTTGCATTCACTGAACATCTCCAACCTTTCAATACTTCAGGGGTTACCTTCATATCCTGCATATCATTCCTTCGATCAACTGCGTTTCCACATAACTCACCCCATTTATATTGGCCTCATAGCGTCACAGTTATCATAGGTTAAAAATAAACATAGAGTCCATCAAATTCAGCCTCTGCCAGAGCTCATATAATATTATCTAGAGGAAAGCAATAAAGTTTCCTGTAAACGGCTGCGTCCTCTGCCCCGGGCAATAAACACAGATAAATGTAATAAAGCTCAGAATGAACCCATCAGAATATGGTGGGGAGAAAATCATCATTCTGTTACTGAAACCTAAAACTACCTAAGATGTTCATTTATTTTACTTCAACAGTATTACTTTTGTATAAAGCAGGGGTACCGCTAACGTTTTTTGTCATGTCCATAACATATTTTTTTCATTTTGTGGTTTGAGAATCAGGGTTTTAATCCAACAAATATTGAAATAAACTCCTTTAAATCATACTTGTACAATTGTGGCAATTAAAGAAGTGTTGCTTATTATTTACATTAAAGGGTACATTTTCCCATATATAAATTCTGTGTTTTGATTACAGAATGTTAAACGTTACTAGTTTATCTATATTTTGAAGCTTTTTTTTTTTTTTATTTACATGTCCTGTCTGCCAGTAGCACCCAAAGCACTGCCCTGAGATTTCTATTCTACTTGAAACCTGACTGCTATACTTTGTTAATTGGCAGCAGCCAGCAGCAGTACATGCGAAAGATGTTTTCACCAAACTATGATTAAATTTGAAAATGTGACCTATGTATGTATGCCTAGAATTATTGAAAGGCAGTCTATATAATAATATACTTTACCCCAGAGATGAGGATAGTGGTCCCTTTCTTGTATTGGGAAATTATGGTTTTAGGGGTGAATAACCGGAATGAAATATTGCGGCTCGTGTTTTGCCTGTTCTTCTTTCTTCATTCTGGGGGTGTGAGTTACATTGTAAAAGGCATTCATGATACCATGTTGGCTTTAAACTCACATGCAAGTCAGTAGATACTTATTACATCTTTATATTCACATTCACTACAATCCCTGTTTGTAGCTTGATGGAAGGATTTAGTAACTTTTTGCCCTAAAAGGTCATGGGTTCTTTTGTTGTAGCCAAATGACATAATTTAAGATGAATTAATAGCATTCTGGATAATTTGAACAACATGTGTCTTGTGCGTTGCCCATAGATATTTGTAAACTAAAACATAGTGGTACTCTGTGTTCCATTAATAGACATTCATTTAAAGGAGAAACAAACCCGTACTAGAAACCCTTCTACCCTGCGTACACCAACCTCCCTCCTCCCTCACAGCCTAACTGCCCCCCCCGGACAAATGCCCTCGTGCAGATCTGGCCTTGGGGCGCCATCTTCTTTTTTCGGTCTTCTTCGGAATCTGAGTGGAAACTTTCGTGACTTTTGTCACATGCGCAGACGTTCGTGACCGGACATTTACTCCAACTGCGCATTCGTCGAAACTCCGATCAGATTCCGAAGAAGATCTGCACAGAGGGGTAAGTAAAAAATGAGGGGCATTTGCCCGGGGGGCAGTTAGGCTGTGGGGGAGGAGGGAGGTTGGTCTACGCAGGGCAGGGGGGTAGGGTTTTTTTTCTAGTGGGTTTCTTTCTCTTTTAAAAGGGTTGTTCACCTTCCAAACACTTTTTCCAATTCAGTTGTCTTTAGATTGTTCCTCAGAAATAAAGACTTTTTTCAATTACTTTCCATTATTTAATTTAAGTTTTTTACTATTTTTCCAAAATCTAAGTTTAAAGTTGAATGTTTGTTTCTCTAATGTTTCAGTCTGGCAGCTCAGTAATTCAGGTGCAGACTCTAAACTGTTACAATTTACTGCAATATTTAAGGTAGGACTACACAAACGTTTTCAACGTGATCCGACGCACTGTGACAAAACGCCTGCGACAAGTTGCATGCGACAGAGATAGAATTGTCGCATGATGTCGCAGTGTTGATCTGACACGACTGGCGGATGCAGACGCAGCGTGCAGCATCTGCACCCGACAGTCGGATCAACGCTGCGACATCATGCGACAATTCTATCTTATACCTTGTTTCTGTCGCAGAGCGTCGAATCGCGGCAAAATCGTTTGTGTAGTCCTACCCTTAGTTGATACATTTCGCAGCAGCATCTGTGAAGTATTGGCAACTATTGTATTAATTCTAACAGCTGCCTGTAATGAAACCCAGTGATTCTGCTCAGTAGGGACAAAGATAAGAAATGTATCAACTAAATGTATCCATTTAGAACAGTTTACAGGGTCGGCGACCCCCCCAACTAGGGTTACTTCAGAAGGTGGAAAATGACACTTGACACTTCATTATTAGAAAAACTGTCACACAAAGCAAATAGAAAGTCATTGGAAAACCTCATTATTTCTGGTGATCTATCTGAAAACAACTAGTTGTTTGAAGGTGAACCACCCCTTTAAACTACGACCCAACCATTGAATTATATATTGTTTAGATATTTTAGATATTCTCTGAATAACATAAGCCATTTATTTATTGGGTTGGGAAAGCCCAAACACGGGTGACACACAGTTGGCAGGGAATGTTGTAGTTTTTAGAAAAAGCGTTCATATTTGTGGGGACCTCCATGTTCATCAGTCGCCCCTAATGTGCCGAGATAACATAGTAACATAGTTAGTTAGATTGAAAAAAAAGACACACGTCCATCAAGTTCAACCTTTTCAAGGGATACTGTCATGGGAAAAAAAAATGTTTTCAAAATGAATCAGTTAATAGTGCTGCTCCAGCAGAATTCTGCACTGAAATCCATTTCTCAAAAGAGGAAACAGATTTTTTTACATTCAATTTTGAAATCTGACATGGGGCTAGACATTTTGTCAATTTCCCAGCTGCCCCTGGTCATGTGACTTGTGCCTGCACTTTAGGAGAGAAATGCTTTCTGGCAGGCTGCTGTTTTTCTTTCTCAATGTGACTGAATGTGTCTCAGTGGGACATGGGTTTTTACTATTGAGTGTTGTTCTTAGATCTACCAGGCAGCTGTTATCTTTTGTTAGGGAGCTGTTATCTGGTTACCTTCCCATTGTTGGCTGCTGCGGGGGGAAAAGGGAGGGGGGTGATATCACCCCAACTTGCAGTACAGCAGTAAAAAGGGATTGAAGTTTATCAGAGCACAATAACAGTAATATTTTTGGGCATCAGGTACCCACTGTTCCTTTAAAGTTTAAAGGAACAGTTCAGTGTGAAAAGAAAAACCGTGTAAACAGATAGGCTGTGCAAGCAAAATAAAAAATGTTTCTAATATAGTTAGGTAGCCAAAAATGTAATGTATAAAGACTGGAGTGACTGGATGTCTAACATAATAGCCAGAACACTACTTCCTGCTTTTCAGCTCTCTAACTCTGAGTTAGTCAGCGACTTGAAGGGGGGCCCACATGGGACATAACTGTTCAATGAGTTTGCAATTGATCCTCAGCATTCAGCTCAGATTCAAAAGCAACAGTTATGACCCCCGTTGCCCCCACTCAAGTCACTGATTGGTTACTGCCTGGTAACCAATCAGTGGAAACCAAGAGAGCTGCAAAGCAGGAAGTAGTCAATTCACAAACATAGGGTGTAGTGCTACACAATCAATCTCACCGCTTTTTGTAGCGTCGGGTGCCAGCTGCGACTCTGTCTGCCCAGGTCCAGTGCAAATTCCAATACAAATTCCAGCAGCACTCCGGTATAGTGAAAGAAATTTATTTGTGCAAATGAAGCAACGTTTCGGGCATAACCAGCCCTTTATCAAGCTTGATAAAGGGCTGGTTATGCCCAAAACGTTGCTTCATTTGCACAAATAAACTTCTTTCACTATACCGGAGTGCTGCTGGAATTTGTATTGGCAAAGCAGGAAGTAGTGTTCTGGCTATTATGTTAGACATTCAGTCACTCCAGCATTTAATTGTTTTTTTTGTTTTTTTTTTAAATTTCATATGTTGTAGTCCAGCAAAACTAGGTTGAGCATTGCCCTTATGGAAGGTTTATGTCCACTTTAAAGGTGTATAAAGGGGGTGTAAACCAAAAATATTGTAAAACCTTTGATGCAGCAAAAGCCAGCCAATAACAGACTTGTGAAGAGAGAAGCATGGCAATTTAAATTGACAGGAGGTTGCATTGTGTGAGTCAAAGGCAGCAGTGCAGAAAGGGACAGACGCCTCTTTTAACTAATTGAGGATTTTAAGTGAATGTATATCGATATTAAAGGTAGGAGCTAGGAATATTGGAATTAGCGTTAGAGTTACAATTTCATTAGGCAAAATAATTTTTTTTTTACATCACCTTCACAAGGTGACAATAACTGAAATGACATAAGAACTTCCAGCTGCCTTATAGTCTTATGCACCTGGTATACACTATACTAGTGACTGGAGAATAAATTCGCTAGGCATGGATTTGTGGAGAATTTTTACGTTCCTGCGAATGCTTTCACGAAACAATGTCTAAATGTCGAAAAATCCGCCCCGTCAAAAAAAATTGTCGCACGCATAAAAGTGGCCGCACTACGAAATTAGTTGAACACCATTGACTTTAATGCATTTGGACAAAATAGTCAATCATAGAAAAATTGTTGCTCGCATCAAAAAATGTTACGCAACAAAATTATTTTAACGCCCATTGATTTAAAAGCGTTTCGTTAAAACGGGACAGATTCTCCCAGATTCGCCCATCACTACACTATACTCATATATGCTGGCTATACACACACACACACACACACACACACATATATATATATATATATATATATATATATATATATATATATAAATATATATATATATATATTACTTCTTATGTAGGAGCTCTTGGGATGTTGCAGATGCCTCACCGCTTTCTGCACCCTACTGGCCTGGGCAAAGTGGGGTAATGTTGTAATTCCTTGGGGGCGAGGGGAGGCAAAGGGAGATGACGTTGTTCTTTTTGTATTGGGGGTCTAGAAAAGGAAGTGGTTAAATCTCTGGGGTGATGTTGAATCGGATTATTAAGTAGGTTAAAGGATAGTCAGATGATAATGCAGAGGGCTATATAGTTCAGTCAATGACAGAGATGAAGAAGCCGGTGTATTTGATATGGGGGGGGAGGGGTAGAGAAATGGAAGTTGGACAACCTGAACTCGACTCTTTGCAAATTAAAACCACCTTCAGAAATCTATCAGAATGTTACTAAATAAGCCCCAAGTTCTTTGTGCTGCATAAAAGGTCAGTGGCACATAAATATAAGACGACTCGTTTGTAAACACAGCATGCAAAGTGAAAAAAATGGCAGCTATTGCCCCTCCCCCCTTGTTTGCACTTTTTTTGGGGCCATCTGCAAATGTTTAAAAACCAAAGATAGGACGGCGCTCCGGTTAAAGGCAGGTTTATTGCAGTGTCCTGCAGATAACAATCGCCTTACGCGTTTTGGGAGTAAATCCCTTAAAGATATGCAAATGCCTGAGTGCAGAGACCCACTGCATGGGCTTTGGATCCAGCACTGACTGTGTTAATCAGCACAGCATCCAAGAGAGACAATTGGGGGGGGGGGTTGTTACCTTAACATGCGCTTATTTGTGCGGGCATGGAGCAAGGTGACTGGGCCTGGCTCTGCCCCCCCCCCACCAAGGTCAAGAATCAGCCTAATGTTATTTTAGGATTAATGTTGCTACACCTTTAAAGCAGTTGTCCACTTTTAAGTTAACTTTTAGTATGATGTAGAGAGGGATATTCTGAGACAATTTGCATATGGTTTTCATTTTATTTATTGTGGTTTTTGACTTATTTAGCTTTTTATTCAGCTGCTCTCCAGTTTGCAGTGTCAGCAATTGCGTTGCTAGGGTCCCAATTACCTTAGCAACCATGCATTGATTTAAATAAGAGACTGGAATGTGAACAGGAGAGGGGCTGAATAGGAGAGGAGTAATAAAAAGTAGCAATAATTATAAATGTGTAGCCTTACAGAGCATTTGTTTCTTAGATGGGGTCAGTGACCCCCTTTGTAAAATTGGAAAGAGTCAGAAGAAAAAGTCAAACAATTCAAAAGCTATAAAAAATAAACAAGGAAGACCAATTGAAAAGTTGCTTAGAATTAGCTGTTCTGTAACAAACTAAAAGTTACCTTGAAGGTGAACTACCCCTTTAACTTTCATTGGATAAAAATGTTTAAATCAGGGATGGACCGGGGGGCCCACCACTTTGCCCCCCCCCCATCACCCATCACTGGAAATGGGTCATGAATGTTTATTGGACATTCCTTGTCATTATGCAAAATGGTATTTATTGGCTGTACATCCCTTTGAGTGTTTGTATTGTTAGTGTGTAAGCGCTCAGGTCAATTCAGCACCATGGACAGGGCTTCACTCCCCGGCAGCTCTCAGCAGTCTCTGTTGAACATAAAGAGTCAATATAAATGCCGCACACGTATTTCAACATATTCTGCATCTTTATATTTACAATGCAATGGATTTTATTAACTGATTGTCTGCACTGGCCTGGGGAAGTCAGATTTCCTACTCTCCCCTGAGCCTCCCCCACCTCCATTGTTTTATTCCCATTACTATTATTAGCTCCCATCTCCTTCCCTGATTGTGCTGAGCCCAGTTTTAGCAGGCATTACCCTTTCTATGGGAACAGTCTTTCCCACCTGTATCATGTATGTGCTGTGTGTGTTCATTTTTTACAGCTCATTAAACTGTTCACCCTTAGGGGCAGATTCACTAACGGGCGAATTTTCACCAGCGTCTGCTTCACACCCCTCGCACCACTTGGCCAGGCGCAAATGCGCTACAAATACGCTTATTCACTTAAATGCAAAGTTGCGTCCTTGGCGTCGAAAGCTGGCGACTTTTCGTTACCGTTACCTCGGCTGTGCGAGCATGTCATAGTGAAGATGCGCTAGCATTAATTGGAGCCTACTGAATTCACTAGTGATCTTGCTCGCTTAGGTCAATTTGCATACAGCGGGAAATTTAAAGTTGTATGGACGTCTTTATTATAAATGTTGGTGCAAATGCTTGAAGTTACCACTTTTTATTACACATGCCCAGGGAACCTCAATTAAGACATGAGAGGAAACTTCGGGAAACTTCGGTAAATGAAGCACCGCGAGTGCCATGCTGCAGGCGATTTTTCATTCTAGCAGGCGGAAGCAGTTCAGGGAGATCAGTCGCCCCAAAGAAGAAGCGATTCGTCGACGGGCGACTAAATATCCCCGAATCTCCCAGTGTGACCTTACCCTTAATAGGGTGGTTCAGCTTTAAGTTAAGCTTTAAGTTCACCTTTAACAGCGAAAACGTGAATCCCTGGAAATGGCATTTGTTAAAAGACCACAAGGAATCTATGTCCCTCTATTTTTCTTTCTCTCCCTCCAATAGACACAATACCTAGTAGAAGATTGCTTCCATAGACATCAGTGCATTTAATGACCGGTCCTTTCCCAGGTATCTGATTGGTAGGTCCATACGTGGATTCGCTTTTGTGCCGTTTTTTAAGGGTCAGCAGCCTGAAAGACTCGTACTGAAGGCATGGAAGAGAAGCTGCTGCTTCTTTTTCAGTTTCCAAAACACTGCTAGTGCAGACTGCTAGTATAGAATGGTCAACAGACTATTGCCTCTTTGAACTTCCCACTACAAACAAGAAAAATATCTTTTTTAAATCAAAATTATGGGTTTTTGGGTATGCACAGAAATATAGTTTATAAATAAAACGTAAAACATTCATTCTGATTGTTCTCTTATTGGCTACATTGCTAATGTTCTGATTAGTTATGGGCTGTTTCTATACCTGGAAACACAATTAGTTGGATCTGAAAAAGGCTGCTGTAAAACTCACCAGATTATGGAAAAAGAAACAGAACAGTAAAAGAAACACACAGAAAAGCATAAAAAAGGAGCAAGAGGGCTGGGTCATGGGTAAGAGGTAAATGTGACTTCAGTATAGACATACAATATATGTGAATAACCGATGCTTCACTATGGGATAAATTCATATCAATACAAAACAATGCATTTTCTTTCTACAGTCTATCGACATAGGCATAACACACAATTTTAAGCACAAACTAAACCGTGAGTGCTCAATATGTTAATAATGGGGTGTTAAAGGGGACCCGTCACCCAAAACAATTATTCAAAATCCTATTTTATCACATTAGTCAAGCAAAATGAACTTTAATTACACTGTATAAATTATTTGAATCTTGTTTCCTTCAGTCTGGGAATTCAAAATGATAGCTGTTGATGACACTGTTATTAAGGCAAGCCTTGTATCATCTCAGAATCTTGTTTGTGCACCAGAATGGAGGACCCGATGTCCATCCCCATGCCCTGGTTACACAATTAAATGGTAAAGAGAACGGGGGAATGTGGGGAGCGCAGTGACATCTAGGAAGTGCTGAATGGAAAGTGAAAGTAATTGTCTGCCCCACCTCTATGCCCATGGCATAGAGGAGGGGCAGACAATATTTGATTGACAGCTGAGATTTTTAAATGAGGTTACAACAGCTATGAATGCTTTAATAAAAAATAGAAATTGGATTTCCTGTTTAATTTGAAAAGGACTTTTATTATACAGATTTTTGTGTCTGGGTGACAGGTCCACTTTAAGAGGTGAAGATAAAATAGCTGCTCGACAAAAGTCTTCAGAAGGAAGAGATAATAAGAATGAAATTATATCTGATATCTGGGACATCTTGTTTTATCCAAGCAGATGGTGCCATCTTCTCACAAATCCTGGCAAGCCTCCGCATCCCCTTATAAATATCTAAATGAATCTCTCTGAAAGCAGCACGACTACTTTCAAGTCACAGACAAACACTTGAAACTTGATTTTGATTCAATAAAACATGAGGACCCACTGGTGGCAGTGGGTCCTAACCGTTTTGGCCACAGTGTACGGTCAAACAGAACAATAGACTGGCTCCAAATTTCTGGGACAATCTATATATTTAAATGGAAGAGGTTAAACATATTTTAGCAGATAAAGGTATAGGTAACCCGTTATCCAGAAAGCTCCAAATTACAGAAAGGTTGTCTCCCATAGACTCCATTTTATCCAAATAATCCAGATTTTTCAGCGTGATTTCCTTTTTCTCTGTAATAATAAAATAGTAACTTGTACTTGATCCAACTAAGATATAATTAATCCTTATTGGAAGCAGAACCAGCCTATTGGGTTTATTTAATGTTTATATGATTTTCTAGTAGACTTGAGGTATGAAGATCCAAATTACAGAAAGATCCATTAACCGGAAAGCTCCAGGTCCCGAGGATTCTGGATAACAGGTCCAATACCTGTACACACAAAGATTTGGCATGTTTATTGTTGTAGAACAGAAGGACCTTGGCATAACAGAAAGAAGGTAATCCTTATTGTCCTTAATTATGTATTTGCTATTTCATTAAGAGAAGAAAAGGGAGCTATGATTTGTTTTCTCTATTTGCCGAATGCCCTACACCAGCAGATTATAAACCTGAATTCAGGTCTCCTATAATTTTTAGAATGATGATTCACGAATGGGAGGGTAAAGCTTGACATACATGAAATTTATTGGTGCCGAGTGGGTGAACCATCACTGGTACAAGTTCACTTTATTAAAAGTTGTATATGGAGCAAGGAAGGGAGAATGGAGGTTATCATGACTATTACTTGATGGAAAGGAGAATCAGGAAATATATTCAACTTCTCCTCAAACCCTGCCTCGTGTAGGACTGGGATGCCAGGAGCCCACCGGAAAACTTTAGAGCATGGGCCCACTTTCCAAACTTTTATTCCTTCTCTCCTCAGTCAACCTCTTTAGTCTCCTCTTTTATATCTACATAACTGTTGTTATGCCCCTCACTCTGCAGATATATTAATGTGCCTATAATCCCCTTACCTCTTGCCAAAGCCCTCCTGCCATGTTTGTTATTAGTATTATTCTTATCACTTAATTATAAATCTCAATTAACTGCCCTGGGAGAACATGGTTAATGGTGAAATACACTAGCGAGTCTGACATCCCGGAATCTCAGATTATTTTATGTTTATGGAATACTTTCTGATGGTTTATTGGGACTGTGGCGAAAATCTGTAACTTTCTCGACTGCTTTGATCCAATTAAATCCTGCAGCTTTGCTCTTGCAGACTTCCTCCCACCATATGGCGTGTATAAAAATAGTTTGTGCCAAGAACTTGATTCTACATTTCAGATAACATCAGATATGGAAAATAACATTACTTTTGTCTTTTTTTTGTAATTAGTCATTAGTACTGTGTTTGTCTGTAGAACATAAAGTATATCTGGAAGCTTTAGGCATTGGTTCTACCTACATGTTGGGTCATATCTATTCATTTGGTCCTCAGGTCAAAGATTGTACAATAATGAAAGCTGATGTTGGATATTGGGAAATCTACAAGCTGATGCAGTCCTCACCCCAACAGGATTTTTAAACCTGCCTTATAGATATCTGCCGAGGACGTTGGGGAGGACCAATCTATATTCGTTTTTCTATCTCTCTGTCTCTCTGTTATGAGAACTAACGGTGATATAAATGAAGAATATGGGCTCAAGGAGAAATAACACAAATTCATTGCAAAGTTTTCCTTCCTTAATCGAGGAGTTTGGGCCATAAACATGGCTGATGAGCAGCCTCCTGTATTGTTTTGGCAAGCCACACTTAGTTGTTGGGTAACAATAGAAAAAAGCAGATGTAGCAGACAGAAGTTTAGGGGACCTGGACGGTTAATCTCAATCTATGGGCCAAATTCAAATCAGTGAGAAAACGTTATCTCGTGGTTTATCACGTAAAAAACTCATGGTCGAAATTCAAGGGGAAAAAACTTGTCTCCAAATTCAGTTACAGCTTTTTTCCCCATAGACTTCAATATAGTTTTCACGTGATAAACAAAGAGATACGTTTTTCTGAATTGAATCTCAAATTGAAACTTGTCCATGAATTTTCACATGATAAACCTTTTTCTCACTGAATTGAATCTGGCCCTATGTGTGCAAAAAGCATTAGCGCTCATTTCCTTATGGAGAGCATAGTGTAAAAAAATTGGTGCACAATGCACCTTTTTTTCTCTCCAGAATACCAATGCACTGGGATTCTTTGCAATCAGGGTCAAAAGTCTGCAACAGAAACTATAGGTACAAAAGTTTGTACCTTTAAGTATATTACATAAATGGCTGCAACTTGCACTTGAGAGAGAAAGACCGGCTAGTGGGTAGGACGTGGGGAGGTCACATGCCACTGGCATAACTATAGTGGAAGCAGGGGGTGGGGGGCCCGGACTGCAGGGTCTGTTTCCTCTATAGTATTGAAATCCCCAGGGCCTGGTCAAGCCGACCGAGCACCCAATGCAATCCGGTTGGCCAGCCAGTTACTTAGTGTGTGCGCGCCCCAACGTGCGTGTGCACCCCCAGGCCAAGACTGCGCTCATGTGCAGTAACAGAGTGGAGGGGAGGGAGGACAAGGGGAAGGAGGGGGAGGAGGGAGGGGAAGGGGGTGGAGGGTGGGGAGTGAAGTAGAGGGGAGGGGTGAGCTAGAGAGGGCAGCGAACACAGACTAGAGGTAGGCAGAAGACTTTAATAGGTACCTGCCAAACGCCCCCTTAACGTTGCGCCCTAAGCAGCTGCCTTTTCTGTCTACCCCTAGTTCCAGGCCTGGTAATCCCCCTCCCCAGTGATTTCTTTTTCTTCAAATTGACGCGCTCGCGCCTCAGAGAGTCCCTATGCACTCCGGGTAGGGTTGCCACCTTTCTGGAAAAAAATACCGGCCTTCATCTATATTTATCCTTTTTCCCTATTAATAACATTGGGATCAACCATCATTTTTACCTGCCAGGTGGCAACCCTAGCACTGGGCCCTCCGAATATTTTTCTGGCGGGCGGGGGGCCCGGCGCACTGTTGTTACACCCCTGGTACATGCCCCCTTCAATGACATGGACTGCAAATGGGACAAAACCTGGGGCCTGTGGGTACTACATACAGTATGAAGGCAGGCCTTCACTTAAAGTGATACTGGCACAAAAAAACTACTTTTTAAAATATGAATGTACATTAAAAGTTACCTATAGGACATGCTGATTGTTTTTTGCTGAGAGGTTTGTTTTTGTAAGTAATTGTTAGTTGATGTTCCTAAACCTGACTGTTTTGCGAACCTGACTGTCCCATCTCAGCCTGTCAGTTAAAGTTTCTAATGCTAACGGACTCCTGCTGCACAAATATGGCAGCCCCCTCATAGGCAATCACAGGGAGTCAGATAGGTAATGTAAAAGAATTGGGCAAATACTTTATGGCAAAATTATAAGTAGCATGCAATGTCAATTTAATGATATATGTAAAAAAGACACCATTTCTGGTGCAAGTGCGAGGTCAAGGCAGGAGTTAGCAGAGGTTTAAGGATAATAAGAGAGTTGTGCAGGCTGAGGATTACTTTGGGCAGGCGGCTCATAGACAGCAGCAAACCTGCAATGGGCCACAGCTGGATCACTGTTTGCCATGAATAATAAGGATAATAGGCCCCTTAATTAATTTGATTACAAAAAAAATGATTCAGCATCACATAGCAGATCTCTTCTTCTGTATCTTGTAATTAGATATTTTACCGTATGGACTGTCAGTTATATTTATTGATTTCCCCACTGTACATTGCATAAGCCATATTGTATGTTCATACTTGTACATCTCTTACTGTTCCTCTCTCAGATGCCTGAAACAAAATACATTTAACCTTGCTCAGAGGCCCATCTCCCACAGTGCACTGCATGCAGCACTTTATCAAATATTGGCATCGGTTAGATAAACTCTTTATTACTGATCCTGGCTTATTCCCAGCATTGAGGTTCGGGAGGCCGAAGGAGGAAATTCTATATTATTAACACTCACGGCAAAGGCTTCTCGGAGTGATATTGTTACTATAGATTTCGTGTAGAGGAGGCAATTCATTACCGTGATACATTTCATCTGATAGGGAAACCATAATTGGGTACAGATACCATGACAATTTAATAACAAGCCATTGTATGAAGGAGAACCATGCTGGGACTATATATTTTATAAGATGACCTTTGTATTGACCTGAGGCTCATAAAGACCATCGACCTTTGCTATTAAAATCCCTCTCACACTAAATTAAAAAGGAAGTCTAATTATTTTTACTTCAAGCCTCTTGGGCCTCTGCCTTCAGTTCAGGTTGCCTTTGTCCAGCTGAAAATTACATGGGACTTGCCTGTAGTGCATTTCCATGCTGCCCAGCAGGATACTAGTCATAAAATAGTTATATAATTTCAAAAAGGTGGTAGATTCGGGGCTCCCTGTGGTGCCTCCTTGGTAGTTTAGTTTATTAAACGTCTTAGAATTAGCAGAATTGCCTTCCCTTAAGGCCCAGTTTAGAGAATGCCTTCATGAAATACAAAGGGATTAGTCCAACGCTTCCACCTGTGCAGAGTGCTCACTTTCCAACCGGGCCACACCAGTAGACAGGGCCGCCATTAAAAATCACGGGGCTCCATACAACAAAAATTTTTAGGGGGCCCGCCCACCCTGGCACCCAAGCCCCACCCCTGAACCCGCCCACTCCACATCACAATTAAAAAAACACACAGACATCAGCGCTAAAAAAGTAACCCCCCACACATGTTGATTGTCAGGGCCCCCTTATAAGGTAAACAAAAAAAAAAAACATTGGCGCCAGGGCCCCCCATAAAAGTTTTTTTAAAACAAGCATTGGTGCCAGGGCCCCCCTTACAAGTTAAAAAAAATTGGGGCCCCAAAAATAATTTTTTAAAAAAAACCTATGAAATTTTTTTTTAAAATAAATTGGTGGCTGGGGCCTATAGATTATTAAAATAAAACATTGGTGGCCAGGGGACTAAAAAAAAAGACCCACATTGGTGTCAGTAGAATTTAACTTGTGGCTTCAGGACTTTTAGCTGTTTTCGTTACTTCGGGTCTTTTTGCCGCTTCAGGACGTCAGCTCCTTTCGTGACTTTGTTTATTTTTGCCGCTTCAGGACTTCAGTGTCGGCTCCTTCCGTGACTTCGGGTCTTTCCGCCGCTTAGGACTTCGTATGTTCGGAACTTCCGCATTCTGCCTCTTTGGGACAGAAGCGGTCAAGGGGGGCCCGACTCTTTGAAAAGTGCAGCACTGCTGGGCCCCCCTTCAGCCCCGGGCCCCTTGTCTCCCCTCTCCCCCCTGATGGCGGCCCTGCCAGTAGACCAACATAAAATCAATCAAAATAGTATAGGATGGAGCACACAGTAGGCAGACTCTGCTGCAATAAATTTTATTCGGACCACAACATGTTTCGGATCGACATGGATCCTTTTTCAAGTGGGAAAAAGGATCCATGTCCATCCGAAACATGTTGTGGTCCGAATAAAATTTATTGCAGCAGAGTCTGCCTACTGTGTGCTCCATCCTATACTATTTTGATTCATGAAATACAAAAAGGACTTGTGGCAAAGCCCAAGTGAGTGTCAGGATTTAATTCATTTGTAATAGATACTGTACATACAATTCAATTTATGTGAACTCAAAAGACATCGGCACCACTCGACAGTAGAACGAAGGACAAGCAAAACAGTTGCACACATAACAATCACAATTTTGTTTGAGGTCATCCAGTAGTAAATCACTGCTGATACCGGTATATTAGTCCTAATCATGGATTTCAATCATATTCCGTTTATCTCTGACGGCTTTACTTTCCATTTATCAGTACAACCTTTCTGTCCCTGCGTGATACCATTTTAATTTCCATGGACATGATAAATAATTCCCCAGAGTGCCGTGCGCTTGTCATGCTGAATTACTATTTCTGGTGTTGAACAATCATTAACGAGTCTCAGTTCCCCCAACCTCAAGGTGAGGTAAAAAAAGGAAAATCCATTCATCTAAATGTACATAGGTTATTAGAGCTCAGGTGGGAATAGACTTTCCCCTTGGTAGACTGAGTGGAATTCTCCAGCACGGCACAATTTCCATTTATAGCAGAAATTATATATATATGGGATGGAAATAAAATACAAACACAAATGAAACATTTTATATAATATTCCTCTAATTTGCTGATGCATTGAGAGCTCAAAGCAGTGGATGGTGGCACAAAGTCTGAAAGTCAGTGAGGACTTGTTTTAGGATGGGATATTTATTTGTCTAGAAAACACCAATATATGTTGAAATTGCTCATTAATTATGGTCTCATAGGGCCCCTATACTTCCTGCAGCTGCAGGGTCTGCTTCCTCTGTAGGGTCTGTCCTTGGAAGGTGGACTGTTATGACTGTGTTCACATTTACTTATACATTTGTTATATGATAAGAGAGATGCTGCACCACAGGGCTGGGCTCTTCAACTCAACAAGTCTGGAAACCATTGTCCTACAGTAAAACTTTATGGCAAAATAGTGGCTACGAGAGGTAACATTCCTTACTATATCACACTCAAACTGACTACTAAGTCACAATGTCCTAAGTAAAAAAAGTTGTGCACTTACCTGGTCTTCAAGGGGGTTATTTATCAAAATCTGAAAATATCTTATTCTTTTCTGAAAACATACTCCGACCAAACCTGCACGTTTTTTTCCCCGCTTATTTAACATTACAGTTTCTCCAAAATTTCTTGTGCTGGAAAAAACTCAAAAAACATTTGAAAAATTAGAATCGTACAAATTTTTCGGATTTGATTTAAGATTTTTTTGGATTTTCGCCTAAAAACCACAAAATATTCAGATTATAACAAACGAGAAAAAGTTGTGCTCACCACTTATTTCTAAAACCATCAGGCAGGGGTGCAATAAGGCTGTGACCACAAAATACATGTAGACAAATACAATAAAATTAGTGGTGAGCACAACTTTCCCTTGTTTGTTATAGTTTATACAGGAGCAGTGACCAGCTCCATGTTGTAGCTCCCACCCTTCCCAGCAATAGTCAGGGGATCCCACTGGTGTCTAATAAAAGGGCAGCCAAGTTTGGGAGTTTTACTTTGAAAGCAGCTAGTAAGTTGCAGGTAAAACTTAGTCCCTTTGTAAAATGTATAATTAAGCAATTGAATTCTTAATGAATCAGATGAAAATTAAGCGTAGGACTGGCCAGATATGGGATGACTTTGACGTAGTTGGTCAGCTTAAATATATTGCAATATATGGACAAACAAGCCTTGTTTTGTTTAAAGGGTAAGGCAGCAACAGATGCAGATATCCCATAGGCTGATATTGGGACTTATAAAGAATGCCCAATATAAGATGGATTTGCATTCATGTCATCAACGAAGCCAAGCGGGAATCAATCTGATAAGTTGTTTTGGGTCCCACTAATAGAGGTGTTTGGGCTGCCCTTTTGGTTTCTGCTGCTCACAGGCCTATTAGGTTGAGCTTTCTATTGTTCAGCAGGAATGGGATCGTTTTATCATGTCTGGTTTGTATCTCTGGAGTCATTTCTAAAGAGCTAAAAGGGCTGCTTAATTTCAGGCCTTGAAGAGAGGCCAAATTTGCACAAAATAGACACACAGTCTACTTGAGTCCTTGGACAATACATATACAAGTAAAATTATTGACAGATTGGCAGATTGCAGTTCTGTTGCCTTAGTGCAGTACAGTAAGATATTTTGGGGAACAAAAACTAGATTGCCAATAATTTTTTTAATATAGGACCAAGAAAGCAGCACCTCTGGGCCCATTTATAAAGACATCAGCATCTTTATAGGGGAATATGGGTCTTGACCACACCTGGACCCTTATATCAAAGGTTTCATGTATTATAGCAAGTTACAGATTACTTATACAAACAGTAAAGAAGACATAAATGTATGTAGTTTGCGGCCCAGAGCAAATAAATTAACTTTTACTATGACGTAGAGACAATTTGTAACTGGTTTCCATTTTTTTTATTATGTGTGTTCTTGTTATTATTTCTTAGCTTTTTATTTAGCAGCTCTTCACTTTGCAAGTTCAGCAATCTCATTGCTAGGGTCCAAATTACCCTAGCAACCGCGCATGGATTTGAGAGTCAGAGGAGGAAGGCAAATAATTTAAAACTACAAAAAAGAAAAAATGAAGGCCGGTTGAAAGGTTGTTTGGAATTAGCCATTTTATAACATACTAAGAGTTAACTTAAAGGGGAAGCGCTGCTAGATAATATGCTGGAAGTTTTTTTCTTGCTTAAAACAGAATGAAAAGGAGAAGCGGCAGAAGAGACCAGAGTAAGAGTAATGATGGTGCCTGTGCTGATGGCAGGCTGGTGTGTAACTGATCCCTGCAGCAAAGCCAAGCGAATGAACTGGCACCTCAGTTGTGCAGAGCACAGTACAGTTCTGCTCTACAGTCAGCTTTTGTAGCAGAATTTGAGAATCTTTTGGGATGTGGCATTCCTAAACCTGATATACAATATGTGCCTGTACATCAAGGGTTTCCATGGCAATCAGGCTTCCCAAATTGCTTTATATCTTCTAAGTACTCAACTAGTCTGTATCTCTGCTCATCTCTTTCTTAGATTCTCTATTCCTTATATTTTCCCCAATTTCCTATTAACGACAGCTGCTGGCCATGAATTCTCCTTGCGTTCTCTCTTACGTTGCTTTCATTTACACTGATTGAGACATTAGAAAACAAAAATCATTATTGTTTTTAAACTATAAATATACACCCCTCCCATACAGATATCGATCAGATGCAATGGCATAATTGCTTTATTTACAATCATTGTTTTCTATGGACCCTTCTTTGGGTTTCTGCTACACCCCAGAAATATCCAGGTCATGTTATTGAATCAAATAGGGATCAGAGTGTAAGCTCTGCTAGGGAAACACAGAAGTGAATGATGTATAATCTCTGTGGAATGTATTGGCACTTTATAAACAAAGTATAAGGCATTGTCATGATTACGGTACTTCCAGCCGCATGTGACTTTAGGTGTGATTATCAGGGGTCACTCACTCAGTCTCTCACCCACCTTGCTAGTGCCGGGCCAGGTCTGTCAGTTGCCCCTGGCAACCAGCTGGCAACTTAGGTCCCCACCGCAACTGTGCACAACCGAGGACTTGCGTGCGTAAGCACGTGCAGCCGAGAACGCACATGCGTAGCCATGTGTAACCGGGGACGGGTGTGCGTAATTGTGCATAACCGTGTCCAACCAAGGACGCACGTGTGTGGTCGTGCGCAAAGCACTTTGACTTCACAGAGCGCACCCACTTTTCAATGTGATAACACTTGCCGGACTAGGGGTAGGCTGCATATAAGGTAAGTGCCTGGCGCCCCCAAGCTTTGCAACCTAGGCACGTGCCTCTTGTGCCTACTAGGGATGGGCGAATTTGACCCATTTAGTTTGGCAAAAAATTTGCCGCCAGTGAAATGTCGCCGACGCCCATTAAAGTCTATGAGTGTCCAGAAATTTTTGACACACGTCATTTTTTTTCGCCATACACGTCTATGGGCAGCATTTGCACAGCGAAACAAAAAATTCACCCATCCCTAGAGCCTACCCCTAGTTCTGGCCCTGCACCTTGCACACAGGTTAGACTAGTAGCCCCCCCTCCAAACACCAACCAACACCCACAAAACACACACAAACTGGCTGCCACCAATCTCAACTTCACACTGGTCTTGAGAGAAATCAGGTACTCTATTAGTAAAAGGGTAAATTTAATTGAAACACACACTTCCTACCAGCACTCAAATGGTTAACTAACATACAGACGGACTAGCGTTTCCATCCAGCATGCAGAGGGTATAGGCTCACCATTACACTCTTTCAGGCTAGATTTGTTTAGAGCACCATAATCAAAGAAAACACAACTATAACCAAATTTGAGTTTGTAAAAAATTGTCAGTTATTTGTAAATGCAATTTCTATGGAAAGCAGCATTTGCTTAAAGGAAAACTAAAACCTTAAAATGAATATGGCTACAAATGCCATATTTTATATAATGACCTTATTGCACCATGCTAAAGTTTCAGCTTGTCAATAGCAGAAATGATCCAGGACTTCAGACTTGTCACAGGGGGTCACCATCTTGGAAAGTGTCTGTGACACTCACATGCTCAGTGGGCTCTGATTGGCTGTTGAGAAGCTAAGCTTAGGGGTCGTCACTAATTATCCAGCAGAAAATGAGGTTGGTCTGTAATATAAGATGATGCTACAGGGCTGATTATTAAATTCTGATGTTAATTGCACTGGTTTCTGTGCTGCCATGTAGTAATTATCTGTATTAATTACTAATCAGCCTTATATTGTGACATTTCTATTCTATGTGTACTGTATATTGTGAGTGGGTCCCTAAGCTCAGTAAGTGACAGCAGCACAGAGCATGTGCAGTGAATCAGCAGAAAAGAAGATGGGGAGCTACTGGGGCATCTTTGGAGACACAGATCTTTACTGCTAAAGGGCTGTGGTTGCCTTGGGCTGGTACAGAAGCACAAAACATAATGTACAAAATGTCTAGCCTACTTCTTATTTAGGCTTTTAGTTCTCCTTTAACTCCAAAAGTCAGTCTCCTCCAGCAAAACAGGCCTGTAAATCCATTGGTTTGTGTTACATTGTTTCAAAAACCAGAGCCACCAGGGCAGAGAATAGAAAGGAACAGACACTGCTTTCAATTTAGCAATATATATATATATATATATATACACATAACGTAAAAAACATAGACAATTTGTAATGTTGCTTAGAATTGTGTTTTCTTTTATTAGGCCCAAAAGATTTTTTGGTTGATGTCCTTTAAAGCCAGTAAAAACATTTTAAAATTTAAAAACAGAAGTTGAGAGTTTCTAGAAATGTTCTATATCACAGACGACAGTGTTTCCTCCTTTATTCCCTTTGATATGAATAATTTCCAGCTCTCGTAATTTCCTAGTGTTTCTGCCGTTGGAATTGTTTCCAAGTATCAGCGTTGCAGTAATAAGTGGGAAGCACCAGGGGCAGCGGAGTCCTGGAGGCCAGTGTTTGTCAGACACGAGCCGGCTGGGCTGGGGGCTGCTCTCAAGGCGGTTTGTGTTTATTTTTTTCCGAGATTGGGGAGCCCAAAGCAAGGGGAGACCTGTGACATTGCTGAGAAAATGACAGATGTGAACTAGAGCTGCAGGGCCCACAACTACAGTGTTTTGCTTATTATTTGCATTTTATTTGCTTATATTTTGCCATTTAGGTGCTAGAACAGTGCAAAATAGTTATGTAGCAAGTAATATAGAGACATCAGAAACCATAAATCATAATGGAAATGAGACATCTCCCCCCTGCACCCCTGGTAGTTGCGTCACTGAATGAGCTGCTCATTAGCATACCTCCCTCCCTTTTTGGGAGGGACAGTCCCTCTTTTGACAGCTCAACCCGCAGTCCCTCATTTGTACTGGAAAGTCCCTCTTTTCTCTGCACTGAACAGCCAGAAAAAGAAACAAAGTTTCTCACTTAATTGGCTTTTAGCAGAGAGCCCAGAACAGCTAACAGGTGCAAATAAGTTACTTTGTAACAATTTTGAGACACAAAAACACAGTTTAGATAAGGAGAAATATTTTCAAACTTTCATAACCTGCCAAATTTTGTAAAACAAACATGGTAATTAGGGTTTTTTTCAGAAAGGGGTGTGGTCAAAAAAATTGCTGCGCTACGTGCGGAAAAAAACATTTTTGGCCCTCTTTTTACTTCCAAAATGTTGGGAAGTAACTGCATCATGAGCCTACAATACCAAGGCAAAGGGATTATACATGGAACTGACACTTTGTCCTGCCCTGTCCCTACCTCATTTCATTGTCGCTGAGTTAAAACCCATGTAACCATTTCTAAATTATTTTACATTCCCAGTTCATTGACCCCAGAGCTGTTTTAAGCCCTTGGTAGGCCCTGAACAAAGAGCCATATGCAGGGCCGCCATCAGGGGGGGACAGAGGGGACAAGTGGCCCGGGCCCGGGCATGAAGGGGGGCCTGGCAGTGCTGCATTTTTGAAACACCAATGTATTATTTTAATATTTTATAGGCCCCTGCCACCAATGTTTTTAAAAAATATTTTTTGGGACCCCAATTTTTTTTAACTTGTAAGGTTGGCCCTGTCACCAATGGTTTTTTTTTTTAACTCGTATGGGGGGCCCTGGCGCCAGTGTTGTTTTAAAATTATTTTTTGGGGCCCCACTTTTTTTTTTTTTTTAGGTTTAAAATATTTTAAAATATTTTATTTGCCCACTTTTTTTTAACTTGTAAGGGGGGCCCTGGCACCAATGTTTTTTTTAACTTATAAGGGGGCCCTGACTATCAATAGCTTTTTATAACTTGTGTGTGGGGGGGTTACTTTTTTAGCGCTGATGTCTGTGTGGTCTTTTAACTGTGATGTGGAGTGGGCGGGATCTGGGGTGGGGTGGGGCTTGGGCGACATCGTGGGTGGGGCCCAGAAAATTTTGTTGTATGGGGCCCCGTGATTTCTAATGGTGATCCTGGCCATATGATGGGCCCCCTTAATCCAGCCTTGCGTAGCGTCCAAATTTTTTATAGGACATGCGCACTTTTGACCACACCCTCAAACACACCCATTTTACCTAAACACATCCCAGATGTAAATCCTTAAGTAAAATGGATAACATCATATTACCCCATGACATACCAGTATAACTACTACAGAAAATTGATATGCATCTTATTAAACCGAGCTGTACCAGTATTATGACTGTAGAAATGACCAATGAGCACTCAATTCCAGTAAGATCATTGAACAATGTCCAATAATGACTCCATTAACTGCAACCAGGGCAGTAAGATCACTTCAGCGCTCGCACAGACACGTGTCACACCAGCAGGCGCACAGAGGGAAGCCTGGAGAGCCCTTCATGTGGCAGTCCCAGTGGGTCTCCATTGCTCCAGTCCGACCTTGGAGGTGTGCATTGTGCCTGGAGTCAACAAGGCCCCAGAAGTGTAAATCCCTAAAGACATAACCCATGGGCGGATTGTCAATAAGGCTAAGCCTCCCCAAACATGCCTGATACACCTCTCCAAAAAATAAAATCAAAACCTAAAGCCTCCCTGAAAAATCTGGCAGATTTGCCCAGTTCAAATGTCACGACATACCTCCCACGTAGAAGTATCATTTCCAGGAAAAAAAAGAAAAGAGACGCCGACAGCACCTGATTGGTTGCTGCTGTGACGTCAGAAATGTCCCGAGGTGAATTGTGCCAAATACTGACCCGTACCTTGGTTTGCTGGAGGGGCTGACACAATGCTTCTATCAGCAGCATTTTCATGTAGGAGTACGGAGACAGTTTCTCCTGCACACAGCTGTTGGCTTTTATTGACTGACACTAAGGATTAAACGTCAGGACCCTGGTACTTCCGCTTAAAATGGTGACCTCTGTGCATGGGTCTGTTTGCTTCTAATTAATCTTCCACATCAATGCTCCAATTACGTTCTGTGCGATCGCCATCTGTTAGTGGAGCCGCTCTTTCTCATACAACTTAAGCTGGCCATAGACGCAAAGATCTGATCGTACCAATCATCGTACAATAGGACTTCCCCATCTCCCGACCTGCCACTAAACAGTCAGATGAAAGTCTTACCAGTCAGATCAAATAAAGTAGTAAAAGAACAGATCAGCTGATGTTCTACCCCTGACAGCAATCGTACGATATTTATGTCTGACAAAGCCAGTGAAAATCGTACGATCGGCAATACATGCAGAGATATTATCGGCAGCCAACAGAAATTTTCTAACCTGTCCCTTACTAGTAGCCCCTTTCCCCTTAGGGGGCCAATTATTTACCCATTGATCACTAGGGCCTTGCTAAGAATTGGAATGGGACCACAATTATTACCACACCCCTGATGAATCCCAGTAGCTCCCCATTACACTAAAACTTACAATCCATTTAAAGCGATACTGTCATGGGAAAAAAAAAAATTTCAAAATGAATCAGTTAATAGTGCTGCTCCAGCAGAATTCTGCACTGAAATCCATTTCTCAAAAGAGCAAACAGATTTTTTTATATTCAATTTTGAAATCTGACATGGGGCTAGACATTTTGTCAGTTTCCCAGCTGCCCCAAGTCATGTGACTTGTGCTCTGATAAACTTCAATCACTCTTTACTGCTGTACTGCAAGTTGGAGTGATATCATCCCCCTCCCTTTCCCCCCCAGCAGCCAAACAAAAGAACAATGGGAAGGTAACCAGATAGCAGCTCCCTAACACACGATAACAACACTCAATAGTAAAAACCCATGTCCCACTGAGACACATTCAGTTACATTGAGAAGGAAAAACAGCAGCCTGCCAGAAAGCATTTCTCTCCTAAAGTGCAGGCACAAGTCACATGACCAGGGGCAGCTGGGAAATTGACAAAATGTCTAGCCCCATGTCAGATTTCAAAATTGAATATAAAAAAATCTGTTTGCTCTTTTGAGAAATGGATTTCAGTGCAGAATTCTGCTGGAGTAGCACTATTAACTGATGCGTTTTAAAAAAAACATGTTTTCCAATGACAGGATCCCTTTAAGCTCTGCCACAAATCTCATTTTTACTTCTCTGAGGAGCCCCATTGGCACAGGACCCCTGACTCTAGTCCCCCCTGTAACACACTGATGGCAGCCCTGATTATAAATGTATAGAGTCATCTTTTATGGGGTATTTAACATGAAACTGGTAATGCCTGGGAGCCACATGTGATCACTGTGTCTCTTTCATAACTGAACCTCTGAAATAACCCTTTACATTACTAACATGCAGTTATTTCTGACATATATGTATTTTATCATATAATGAGTATAGATGTTTTATTGCATCCAACAATAATGAAAACTGCCTACTTCCAAATGTTCTTGTACAATGATTTCAGATTGTTCTACTGTGTGAATTCAAGTAAAAATCCATGTGGCAATAGCAACTGGCAGATTTACTAATGATATTCAGATATGATAGAATACGACTCGTTTAACATGTATCCGCAGTTGGTCTGTTTTAAAACCAGGCAAAGCTGGCAACTACAAATCCCATTGGCAGAGATTTACCGGTCTCTTAAATTAAGGGGAGAGATCGAAACACCTGCTCATAAATCTAATTTTAAGGTAATAACACTTGAAACCATCATTTTTGAGGGTTGGAGTTCTTTGTGATTTCCTTAGAGGCCCAACACAATGTTACACAGACTTACTGGCGCCATATTGGATTCTAATCTACTTTATACCGTGTGTTATTTGGGGTTCACCCTGTATGACCCTGTGCTTCAGCCCACAGATTCCAAATTCCATGAATCTGGATGTAGCAGGGCATAGATATCTCACTGGTTTCTGTTTAAATCTAAATCAAAGACATTTTTCCTTAAAACTGAAAAATATTATGTTTAGTATCAGGATTGATTAAAATTGTCCACTAGATGGCAGTGTTGCAACATGGTAATAGGCCATTCTTGTACCGATATGGGATTGGTTATCAGGAAACCCATTATCCAGAAAGCTCCAAATTATGGAGTGGCCATCTCCAATAAACTCCATTTTATCCAAATAATCCAAATCTTTAAAAATGATTTCCTTTTTCTCTGTAATAATAAAACAGTAGCTTGTACTTGATCCCAACTAAGATATAATTAATCCTTATTGGAAACAAAACCAGCCTATTGGGTTTATTTCATGTTTACATGAATTTCTAGTAGACTTAAGGTATTAAGATCCAAATTACAGAAAGATCTGTTATCCAGAACATGCCAGGTCCTGAGCATTCTGGATAACAGGTCCCATACCTTTATTTACCATTTTATTAAACTGAACTACAGCCCCACAAAACCTCCATTACAGTAATGTGAAACTTGTGCAACTTAGATTGTAAGCTCTACAGGACAGGGCCCTCCCCGAGTTTTTTTGACTATAAAATCTGAATTTTTAGTGAAAAAAAACCTAGAATTTTTTGGGATTATTATACCCCGAGCAGGGGCCCCCTTATAAGTTAAAAACAAATTGGGGCCCCAAAAAAAAATTTGAAAAAAAATTAATTTTTTTTTGAAAAAAAAAAAAAACATTGGCGGCAGGGGCCCCCTTATAAGTTAAAAACAAATTGGGGCCCCAAAAAAAAAATTTGGAGAAAAAAAAATTTTTTTGAAAAAAAAAAAAATGGTGGCAGGGGCCCCCTTACAAGTTAAAAACAAATTGGGGCCCCAAAAAAAATAAAAAAAAAAAATAATTTTTTTTGAAAAAAAAAAAAAAACTGGTGGCAGGGGCCCCCTTACAAGTTAAAAAAATTTGGGGCCACCAAAAAGAAAATTAATTTTTTTTTTAAAAAAAAAACCCAAAAAAAACAATGGTGGCAAGGGGCCCCTTACGAGTTAAAAAAAAAATTGGGGCCCCAAAAACAAAAGTTTTAAAAAAAAGATTGGTGGCAGGGGCCTATAGAATATTAAAATAATACATTGGTGGCCAGGGGATTAAAAAAAAAAAAACACAAACTGGTGTTCAGTAGAATTGAACTCATGGCTTCAGTACTTCAACTTCGCCTCCTTTCGTGACTTCGGGTCTTTTCACCGCTTCAGGACTTCGGCTTCGGCTGTTTTCGTGACTTCGGGTCTTTGCGCTGCTTCAGGACTTCGGCTTCGGCTGTTTTCGTGACTTCGGGTCTTTTCGGCGCTTCGTGACTTCGGCTTTTTCCGTGACTTCGGGTCTTTTCGTCGCATCGGCTTCGGCTTTTCGGCACTTCCGCATTCGGCACTGAAGAGGCAAGACGTACGGCTCGGGCGCTCGTAAGGGGGGCCCGGATCTTCAAAAAAATGCAGCGCTGCCGGGCCCCCCTTCATGCCCGGGCCCGGTACGCTTGTCCCCCCTGTCCCCCCCTGATGGCGGCCCTGACCCCGAGGATGGAAAAAGTCTGAATATGAAAATCCAGCATCTCAGACCTACCAAGGTTGTATAAACAGTAAGTCAATGGGAGAAGTCCCGATGATATCCTGATCTGCGCTGGGTTTCTTGCAATAATCCGAAGATTTTGTGGTTTTCGGGCGGAAAATGCAAAAACTTGGTACGATTCAAATTTTTCATAATTTTGTAGAGTTTTTTTTCCAGCACAGGAAATTTTTCGGGATCCGTGCGGATTTGGTCGGAGCAGATTTCAGAAAATAACGAGATATTTTTGAATTTTGATAAATAACCCCCTTAACTTCTGCAACTGTATATATTTCAATGTTTGACCCCCTTTCTGTACTATTACTGTATTGTAACTATGGATGGGGCTGTGTATATAGTGAATAAAGTACCCCCTCTTGTAAAATATAAGGATATTATAAGTTACCGAGAAGTTTCATGACCATATAAAAACACGAGGCCGAAGGACGAGTGTTTTTATACAGGTCATGGAACTCCGAGGTAACTTCTAATATCCTCATATTTTACAACTGGGGGTACTTTATTTATTCTAATACACAAGTTTCAGTGAGTCATGTGACAGAAATGACATCAGAACTCACCGTTTATAACTGATGACATCAGAACTCACCGTTTTTAACTGATGACATCAGAACTCACCGCTTATAAGGATATAATTTACAGGATATTCATGGCTTTTGTGTATTATATAGATATAAAGGCTGAACTGCACATAGGGCACCATTTATTTATCGCCATTATACTGCAGTAACTCCCGAACGGATCTAGAGAAACATCACATGACTCTTCTCTGCTCAATATTTCCTTTTTCTAAGCCAAGGGACATCATAAGCCAGTCAGCTAAAATGACCAGCAGGTGGTACAATTCTTTCAATTTTTTTTATATCATCAGTTTAAAAACTGCTAAGATCTTGAAAACTAGAAAAAAATGATTTTGCAGACACGTTTAGAAGGGCATTTGTTTTAAGGGTATACATTTCATTTAACATACTAAATCTGTTAACATACTTATCTGTTCCTATTCTTGTAGGCAATCCTAAAGCACATGCTGGGAAAATGGGCGGGGCTTACAAGAAAGTAGGTGGGGCTCAGTTTGGGCATAACTAATATGATTTGAGTCACTCTACTCACTCTGTTTCCAAACCAATTACAATGGAGGATCTCAGCTCCCCCGTCGGGATAGAAGGTCAGAACTAAGTGGTGCGTATAAAATAAAAGTGAACCCCAAAAACTCCCAAAAATGGAATCCCACGCAACTGGCCAATATGCAATTATTATACATTTGAAATGCTGTAAATGTAATTGAAACGGAAAGCAGTATTGTGTTTATCCTTTTCAGTTAAGCGGTTGTGACTCTTGAAACAATGTTTCCTTGTAGCTAGCTTCTGTTACATTGTTTCAGGAATCAGAACCTTGTAATGAAAGTGTATATGGGATAGTTGATTAGAATTACATTTACTTGTATTTGAAAATGAAAACAGGTTTTGGGTAGGCATCCCCTTTAATGCCAGGTCTCAGTGCTGGGCGTGTTCCATTCACTTGTACCGCTCCCCTCCCCCGTCATTTTTGTATTCTATTATTTTTTTTTTATATATATTATGAGTTAATATAATTCCATACATTTAGAGATTTACTTGTATTCATTTGTAGCAATGAAATAGTTGTCTTTATTATCAAAATCATCTATGGGTTAATAATGTGTTTGTATTGTCAGGCAAGAAATATACAGAGCAACAGCTTCCATGGATTTATATCAACAGAAATATAATGGTGAGGCTCCCTCTAGTGGTAGTGAAGTGAAAGTGAATTGATTCCAGCAATGGCCTCCTTCCCTGGCTCCTCTCCTATGAACTCTGTACTCATTTCACTTCTACCTCTCTTCCATGAAAACAGTCTCCTGACTTCTGCGATCTTTGTCCCAGCTATGATAGACATCACTCCCTCCTGGTTCTTTCTCCCATCTAGTGCCACCCAGCAGTTTGCTTGCTTTAATCGGGTCGCCACCTTCTCTGGAAAAAAATAAAGTCCTCTCTATATTTTTATGGTTTTACTTATTTAAACACCGGCATCAAGCATTATTTTTCCTCATCAGGTGTCAATCCCTGATAATGGAATAAAGACTCTCACATAAAGAGTTTACGATGACTTAAAGGGACATTTTTACTTTTTTTATTGCAGTGTTTTTTCCCTTCATTTTAGGGCAGAGGCACATGTTCAGATTTGGGGAGATTTAGCTTCTTCTTCGGGGCGACTAATCTCCCCGAAATGCCTCCCGCTGGCTAGAATCTGAATTGCCAGCGGGATGGCACTCGGAGCGATTCATTTTCCGAAGTCGCCCAAAGGTAACTTCGGGCGACCTCGGAAAATGAAGCGCGCCGATTGGATCAATAAGGTCTGTGATTGCCTATTGGTAGCCCCTATGTGGACTGGCAGCCTACAGGAGACTCTGTTTGGCAATACATCTATTATTTATGCAACCAAAACTTCAAGCCGATAATTAAAAAAAAATATATATATGTCGCCCAAAGTTTCCTCGAGAGGCAACTTCGGCTGACCTCGGAAAACGAAGTGCACCGATTGCCATCCCGCCGGCGATTTACATTCTGGCGGGAGGCAGTTCGGGGAGATTAGTCGCCCCGAAGAAGAGGAGATTTGTCCGTGGGCGACTAATCTCCCCGAATCTGAGCGTGTGTCTCTGCACTAACAAGTCCAAAGGTATATGCTGTACATATTGAAAAAATTTTAGCCTAATAAAATATCTGTAATTTTCTTTTAAATAAGAGTAGGGATTCCCTAGAGCAGAGGTCCCCAAACTTTTGTTTCCTGTGCGCAAAAAATGTAACAAGAGTTTGGGAGCAACACAAGCATGAAAAATGTTCCTCAGATGCCAAATAAGGGATGTGATTGGCTATTTTAGCCCCTTTGTGGACTGACAGCCTATACGAGACTGTTTGGCAGTACAACTGTTTGTTATGCACCAAAACTTGCCTCCAAGCCAATAATTAAAAAATAAGCAACCGCTTTGAGGCCACTGGGAGCAACACCCAAGGGGTTGGAGAGAAATATGTTGCTTTTGAGCCACTGGATGGGAATCACTGCCGTAGACAGCAGGTTTCTTATTTGCATTCTATTGCTGTAGCATAAAGACTGGAATGGTTTGATCCACTGGAAGGAATAGGAAACATTCTGCCTGGGGCAAATGCTGGCACCTGTTATTGTTATGGAAAGTTTTTAATGGCGTACAACCAATGTTCCCTCTAAGCTGTGCACACAACAAACTGTGCTGCACACAAAGATTTTTGTGTGAAAACACAACACTTTGCATTTATTCCGACACTAGTTTAAAATGTGTGTGCAAAAGATTCTTTTGCTTACATAGCTGAGAAAGAATTAGAAGGAACATTTCATACAAGAGAACTTCAATGGTAGTCAAAAAGAACCTTTTTGCTGTCTGGGTGTATTCGAACTCACAAGTTAGGGGACAAAATACTCAAAAAAATACTGCTCTCAGGCTTAGAAGAAAAGCTTGAACTGTAATAACAACCAGAGAGCAGTCTTGTCAAAATGAAAAATGAACAAGGCAGCGCTTAAAACAATAAATAATCCAGAAGATACAATTAAAATGAAGCATTACAGTCAGTTTGTTATTTGCTTACCCAGATCAGTGGCTCTGACAACCAGATGACATTTTAAAGTTGCGGGTGTGAAGAAGAAGCTTATAATTAGAAAAGCAAAGAGAGTAGATAATAAAGACCAGTTGAAATGTTACTAAAACTGTAAATGGAAAGATGAACTCTCCTTTTAACCGTTTGAAGCACAACACATTTACAAAGCATTTACAACCATAAGTGCAGTGAGCTAAAAAGTATAATTTCATGCGCAATTACCATGATTTCTTTCCCACAATGCAGCTTTTTTTCCACCAGAATCATTGAGGATGCAAGTTCCTGGTATGCTTGATGCAATTGTGCCTAGGGTTGCTACCTTTTCCGGAAAAAAATACCGGCCTTATATATATATCTATCTTTTTTCCGTATTAATAACATTGGGATCAACCATCATTTTCACTGGCCAGGTGGCAACCCTAGTTGTGCCACATTTGCCAAAATGAACACAACCGCATGCACATTTCATCACAAATTGGACACAATTATGCAGAAGTTCGTGCAAGTGACTTCTACGCCCATTTTTTTAGGTGCAAGTTCACTGTGCCTATTGACGCTGGGTAGAAAGGGAACCCTACATTTTCTGGCGGGACAAGAGATGGGGGTAGTTCCAGGGTTTCCTTGCGTCAGTAGGTGCAGAGCACTCAATTTGGAACGGAAGGCAGAAGGACTGAGCATCGCTGACCATAATTAAACAGAAGTGAAAGGACCGCATTTAGATGCAAGTACTCTTAATGAAAGTAGATTTATGTGCAACTGACTATGGGGAAATTGTAGGAACCACAATTGCACTGGCAGTTGTAAACGAGCCCTCAATACCCAAAGTAAGAAATGTCTGTAATGGAAGGAAACAGAGCAATAAAAGAGGATAAAACACCACTATTTGTAAGTGTAACTCTATGACTGTACACTTAAAGAAAAAGCCCTAATGTAAAAACCTAAAAAAATGTATTGTCTCACCAGTAATATGTGGGATCTGGGTCCTCATGCCCCAGACCTAGAGCTCAAGTTGGTGGTATCCAACCAAAGAAGAAAATGGCAGACTCTCACAGATCCCACAAACAGGCTTGTAAAAGAACTGGGAACTTTATTTAGGCCACAAAGTAGATACATACATAGTAGGGATGCACCGAATCCAGGATTCGTTCGGGATTCGGCCAGGATTCGGCCTTTTTCAGCTGGATTTGAATTCGGCCGAATCCATATGCATATGCAAATTAGGGGTGGGGAGGGAAACCGTGTGACTTTTCGTCACAAAACAAAGAAGTAAAATTTTTTCCCCTTCCCACCCCTAATTTGCATATTCAAATTAGGGTTCGGATTCAGTTCGGGATTTGGCTGAATCTTTCACAAAGGATTCGGGGGATCGGCCAAATCCAAAATAGTGGATTCGGTGCACCCCTAATATATAGCCTTACGCGTTTCATGCCTGTAGGCACTTAATCATAGGCTGCAACTGTATGACTGTGCCTCTAGCAGATGTCCCAGTGGCAGCACTATATACACACACAGACTGTGCTCCTTTCCCCGGGTAATTCCATTGCTCTCCTCCCTTTGTCTCTACCGGATGGATCTCGCTGTGGCTGGATTTTATAGATACTTTACTTTATCATTAAGAACACAGAAGGTAATGGAGCAAATAGCTTAATAGCAGCATAGAAATAAACCCGGCGAAAGCTGTATTGTCCCATAAACACCTTATATGGACTCACGGGAGCGTGTGTTATCAGATGGAATTGGTGAGAGCAGAATAAACTGCCGCACAATAAAAACAATCATTTCAAATATAAAATAAGTGAAGCTCAGACTTTTCCTTCCAATTGGCTAATGCATCTAGTTTTTTTAAATATTCATAATGATCCAGTTTGTCAGTTTTGTGCCCACATGTCCCAAGGGAAATCCTCTCCAATGGGCATTATTTGGAATTTTTGGTACATCTGTGGAACATTTTAGGCACTAATTTAAATCCACAAACTTTGTGCAAAAATGGATGGAACTTGTTGCACGTATTCATGCTCTGTTTTTTTCTAAAGATGCTCCTTGCACTTCCCTGTAGTTGTGCTCGGTGCCTGTATGACTCTTCTGCTTTCTCTTCTGAATTGTACACAACAATGGGACCACAATAAAAAAAATGCCCCTTTGATGGATGACCACGCCTCATGACCACTCCACAGGGCCACCATCAGAATTTGCGGGGCCCTGTACAACAACATTTTCTGGCCCTACAAATAAAAAAAAAACCCTTGGTGGCCAGCCCCCAAGTTAGAAAAAAAACAATTGTGACCAGAGCCCCCGCTCAAGCAAAAAAAAAAACATTAGCTGCCAGGGCCCCCCAAGCAAAAAAACATCAGCGTCAAGGGCCCCCCAATTAAAAAAAAAGAGTGCTCAAAGGTTTAAAAAAAATTGGTGTTCGGCATGGCTCAGCTCCTACTTCAACGCAACTCGTCTCCTATTTTGGCGCTACTCAGCTCCTACTTCAACTCAACTCTGCTCCTACTTCAACGCAACTCGGCTCCTATTTTGGCGCTACTCAGCTCCTACTTCAACTCAACTCTGCTCCTACTTCAACGCAACTCGGCTCCTATTTTGGCACTACTCAGCTCCTACTTCAACTCAACTCGGCTCCTACTTCAATGCAACCCGGCTCCTACTTCGGCGCAACTCGGCTCCTACTTCAACGCAACTCGGCTCCTATTTTGGTGCTTCTCAGCTCCTACTTCAACGCAACTCGGCTCCTACTTCAACGCAACTCGGCTCCTACTTCGGCGCAACTCGGCTCCTACTTCGGCGCAACTCGGCTCCTACTTCAACGTAATTCAGTTCCTATTTTGGCACACCTCGGCTCCTACTTCAACGCAACTCAGCTCCTATTTTGGCGCTACTCAGCTCCTACTTCAACTCAACTCGGCTCCTACTTCAACGCAACCCGGCTCCTACTTCGGCGCAACTCGGCTCCTACTTCAACGCAACTCGGCTCCTATTTTGGTGCTACTCAGCTCCTACTTCAACTCAACTCGGCTCCTACTTCAACGCAACTCGGCTCCTACTTCAACGCAACTCGGCTCCTACTTCGGCGCAACTCGGCTCCTACTTCAACGTAATTCAGTTCCTATTTTGGCACACCTCGGCTCCTACTTCAACGCAACTCAGCTCCTATTTTGGTGCTACTCAGCTCCTACTTCAACTCAACTTTGCTCCTACTTCTGCGCAACTCGGCTCCTACTTCGACGCAACTTTGCACCTACGTCGGCGCAACTCGGCTCCTACTTTGGCACATCTTGGCTTCTACTTTGGCGCAACTTGACTCCTACTCTGGCGGAACTTGGCTACTACTTCGGCAGTTCAAGGGGGGGCCAGATAATCCAGGAAACGCAGCAGGGCTGGGCATATAGAAGCCATCGGGCCTGGGACAATTGTCCCCACTGTGCCCCCTGATTTCGGCCCAGCCACCCCACAGTTATGGCCAAACTCTACCCCCTCTGACACAGGGCCCCTGACTGCAGCACCCCCCTACGTTGGCCCTGCAGGGGTAATTGTGTGCCCTATGCTGCCTGAGGCAGACTTCCTGATGCCAACCCGTCACCCCCAGTCTTACTCTTTATGCACTTTAACAGGGTCATCACCAGTGTTGCACTCTGCTAAACTCCAGCATAAGTCAAGTTCAAAAGACCCATGCCAACCAGGATCTGTCAAGCAGTGCTCCTGTGCATCAACAACTTCTTCTGGCTCTCAGAACTGGTCCAATTCAAAATTGAAATGTTGAAATGTTTACACCCACCCTAAGGGGAACTGTGTGACCCAGAAGCGACATCAGGGAAAACCATCAGTGACATAGCAGCTCCCCCCCCGCTCCATTCCCCCTGCACAGTACCTGCAAACCCTACCCATATGGTCAGGCAATTTCTGACCACACCCGACCACTTTGCTTGTATTTGGTAGGTACCCAACCTGATACAGGACTCTTTATAAAAGAAATTACCAGGTGCAGCTTTTTGTGCCATACACTGCCCCCTGAGGCCAGGTTGTGATCTGCAGTTCAGTAACAGCAGGAGGGCTGAAGGTCGCTCTTCCCTTATGCATATATTAAAAGTAGTTGTAACACAATTAGGGTTGACACCTGGACGGTATTTCACTGGCCTGGCCGGTAGAAATGATGGTTGACCCCAATGTTATTAATAGGGAAAAAAGATAAATATATAGGAAGGATGGTATTTTTTTCCAGAAAAGGTGGCAACCCTAAACACAATATAATATAGTCTTTGTATATATCCTAAAACCCTCTGGGCCCCTTTGCTTATGGGGGGGCCAAGGATTCACTCCCTTATAAAGCTCACACCGTCCATTTTTTTTCCGCTGCATTAACAAACAGATGTTTGTTTTGTTCACTTCATCTAAGACTTTAATATATTTACTCAGAGGAAGAGCATTAAGTGAGTCAGTTCATTACTCTGCTCATTAACACGGTTCCTTATACAGACTTGCAGGTTAATAAACCAACAGCCCGTGTGTATGGCTCTTCCGGTATTTAGTCTTGCTGAGCATTTAATACAGAGCAAACATCATAACAACCTTATTTTAAGTGCGGCTTTAACCCTAAAGAGATTAATTGTAACCCTTAACATTAATGATGCTGTAAAACCCGACACTCACGAGAAGGAAAGTATTTGATAAAAGAAGATTGTATGGCTGTATCAGTCCATTTAATGAGCGTACACTAAATCTAGGTGCGAGGAGTAATCTAAAAGTCTATAGCCTTTTTAACAATCTTCATCCACACAGAAGTGTCAGCGGAAGGCAATATTGATAAAAGGCTCCAGCAAATGGCTGCGGGGACTCTCCAACTAATATCTCTTTTACTGCATTGTAAAAGATCTATTGCACTCATTTTTGGAGTGAATTTCATGGACAGTAATCTTTCATTGATAATGTTTAGGAAGCAGTGTATTATGAGGGTAATGGGAGACATCCCGACACATAATAAATCTTCTGTATTGCGCAGAAAGTGTACTTAGCTCCAGAAAGCCTCTGTTTAGTCTCAGTATCCATTCCACAGTACTCATGCCCATAGAGTATTCATCTACAAACCCTACTGTGGAGTCACAACTAACTTCTGTTTGGGAAATCGGAAATCCATATACCTGTCTCTGCTCCATCACTTCACTTTGACGAGTTTGGTTGAGGCTCAGATCTTCAAATATTACTGAGAGAAACAACAATGTGGATGAGTCCCCAAGTCTCTGTATTAAAAAACACTGCCGTATCACTGCCATAGGCCATAGTGATGGCAAGCACTGATGCACACTGATCCCTTGAAGATCAACCATTACTACACGACTTGGCCATAGATGTTACAATTAGGATCTTTCCAGGAAAGAACGTTTGTTTCAAGAAGAAACAATAGAATTCTACCTGTATTGATTCAACACTAACAATGACCGATGTCAGATGCCTTCAAAGTCAAAATTGTTCGGCCAGCCTCATCAACGAGCCAACCGATATCCAAGTCTTCTGCCAATAATGGTCGGCTCGTCTCCCACCATATATTTCGTACGATATTATTAGTGCGTCTATGGCCACCGTTAGAGTCCAAACTGTACAGATTGTTGCAACTGTATATCACTTTCCCTAAAAAATATAATGTTTAATTAATAATTAATTAGACCATTCTTCATTTGTAGTCTACTGACCCCAGAGCTTCTGGTAGATCATAGTCATAGTCTTTTGGAAAGATGTAGATGGCTGCAAGATGGTGTATCCTGAGGCTACACCTAGGTTTGCCACCTTTTCTGGAAAAAAATTCCGGCCTTCCTATATATTAAACTTTTTCCCTATTAATAACATTGGGATCAACCATTGTTTTTACCGGCAGGCCAGGAAAATATCGGCCAGGTGGCAACCCTAACTACAGCCCATATAACGTTAGTGGTTTTGCTTCTGCAGTTAGAGTCATATTACTCTTTAGGTACCTGAGGAAAAATTCCTGCTGGAGATACCCATCTATTATCATGTGCACTCACTGATGGTGAAAGGAAAGGGCAAGTGGAAGTCCGGTTTTTAAGGCATCATCTAACCTAAATACAGCCCTATCCGCACTTACAGAACAAGGACAAAGCCAGAAGACTTTTAATTTCCATATCTCTGCTGTAAAGAACGTAGTTATAATGGCACCACCTTTATTAAAAGCAATCTCCTGTAGGATTCCCATACAGTGTTGATTTTCCAGAAACATATTGAAACAACATATAAGGAAAACCCCATCTGAAGCCTCTCCAGTTTGCCTCATAGGGAGAAAATATTATTTTTTCCAAGTTGAAGTCCAAGTTGATAATCAGACCAGTCGCTTGATCAACTTTGTGCTAAAAGTGAATTCATTACCCCGGAATCTCCTCCCTTGCTAAGAAGGCATTGAAACCCTTCTTGATACTATCTAATGTATGAACCAGTGCAACCACTTCATAGGGAAAATTCCACCACTTCACGGGTAGAAAAAACTTTTTGCATCTTTAGATAGAACCTCTTTTCTTCTAATCGGAATGGGTGCCCTTTTGTCTGGTGGAAGGACCTACTGGTAAATAAAGCATTTGATTGTTTATTATAAGGTCTAGTGATGTGTCGGGTTGTCATGATACATGGGCAAAATATGCTTGGATTTTATTATTTTATTGCTGCCCATCCCATTTGTACCTGTTTGCTTGTGCTAAATTTACCCATAGTGGCAGCTTTGTCAATGAAATGCCTGTTACTCCTACAGATCTCATAAAGACCTCATGTGCCTTGGCATGATAGTGCAGCCATAAGAAGAATTAGGGATGATAAGAATTTAGACGTACAACCCTGACCTAGATCTTCAAGTCTTCCCACTGTTCTTCCATCTTGTGCAAATGTGGTAAATGACCCCCTGATACTTCTCTTCATAAAGATTATTATGACCTAGATTAGACAGTGGAAAACTACACAATGAAAAAAACACTCTCTGACTCCTGCAACATGAAGGTAAAAAGTCGTTCTAGGATTTAGCAATATCTTATCCAAGTGATTTTATCGAGGCTGTAAATCCAGGGTGTAAATTTGTTCTTTGATCCTCAGTCAACAACTCGAGAAAAGTACGGAGACAGCTGTCAACGCCCTCTGTCATCACTGCTGCACCCTCCAGCTCATAAACATTTATGGCCCCTGTGATAAAGAACGATAAGGGAGCAGGTCTTTGGTGTAGCTCAGACTGCCTCCTAGGCCCTTTTTTGGGAACGCAAACTGGACCCTCTATGTACCATGTAATTATTTTCTGTAGATATTATTCTATATTAAATAATAGCTACTTTTAATATCTTTGTCAACAACTATATTATCCATATTCATTAATATTTAACTTGTGACTCTGAGGCCAGTTGCCCTTTAGGTGAGAACATTGTGATATGTGTATTGCTTTCATATTAATTCTAATAAACTCATTTTTTTGATTGTATGCTTCAGAAGAAGGAAGGTGAACCAAACAACCCAGCCTAGTATCCAACCAATTCCAAAGATTGATTGTGTGTCCTACAAAAGCTGGCCTTGGATCATGATCATCCCATAATATTGGCAATGTTGGTCATACGGACTTCTAAGGGCCATACTGGTATATCAGCTTCCTTTTTCCTGTGCGATTCATCAGCTACAAGTCCTCCTGATCTTCAACAACACTTTAAGAAAGTAAGTGCTTGCAAGTGCCATTGCGTTATGCAATATCTTTTAGGCATAATGGAACCTCCTGGGATGTCTTCGAACTGTAGAGCTTGCAATCTAGTGAGTTTTGTTTTGGCTTCTCTTCCATATTATTTTAAGAATTTTGTGGCCATATCATTCAGTTCTCATGTGGAGCCAATGATGGTCCTATTATATAGAACCCTACACCTTCTGCAGAAATGTTTTCTTTCAAAGAAGACCCCACCTTCTAGTATGAAAGGGGTCCCATGGATACATGTGAATGAGCTGGAGGCTACCCAGTGAACTAAGCTATTTCCTGCTGGTGGTGGATCTTGAGTCAATCCTGATGGTCCACCAAGGAATTTTAATGCTTCTTTAGAGAGGGAAAGTGTGCACTTAAAGGGGACCCGTCACCCAAAAAAATTATTCGAAATCCTATTTAATCCCATTAGTCAAGTAAAATGAACTATTATTACACTATATAAATTATTTGAATCTTGCTTCCTTCAGTCTGGGATTTCAAAATTATAGCAAGCAGGCAGGAGCCATTTTGTGCACACTGTTATTAAGACAAGCCTTGTATTATCTCAGAATCTTGTTTGTGCACCAGAATAGGGGACCCGATGTCCATCCCCATGCCCTGGCTACACAATTAAATGGTAAAGAGAACGGGGGAAGGTGTGGAGAGCAGTGACATCTAGGAAGTGCAGAATGGAAAGTGAAAGTAATTGTCTGCCCTGCCTCTATGCCACTGGCATAGAGGAGTGGCAGACAATATTTGATTGACAGCTGAGATTTTTAAATGAGCTTACAACAGCTATGAATGCTTTAATAAAAAATAGAAATTGGATTTCATGTTTAGTTTGAAAAGGACTTTTATTATGCAGTTTTTTTTGTGTCTGGGTGACAGGTCCCCTTTAACTATAAAAGTTCTATAAAACTGTTGTATAGTCAGGGCAAGCGATCCATTTTCTGATAAGTATAGCATTTGTTTGGATCTGGGACCAGAACATGGTTATGATGCTTCATCTTATCCATTCATAGACATCTACTGTATACCCTTTAGCTCTAAAAATTAATGTATAAAATTTCATTCTAGGACTTTCTAATGAAGGTCAGGACCTTTGGCAGCTGTGTTTAGTCTTCTTAATGATTACTTAGCAAAGTAAATACTTTCATAGCAGTGTCAGAAAGGGCTTCCTAGGGCCCACCAGGGGAACCGGAAATCGAGGGCCCATCCTTACAACAATTAGACGTACTATTATACAGACCTATGGTGGAAATAAGACTAAAACTGTCTTCAACTGTGGCCCACAGGGAGATCTTCTGGTGCCCTCAAACTTTTTCCTTTCCTTGCTAGGACACATCCTTGAACACCTGTCCTAGGCTATAATGTCTTGCTAGTCTGTCCTGAAGAAAGTCCTTTCTAAAACAATAAGTGACCCCATTCTAAAAATGTTCATGTGAAACACAGACATCCTGTTAACAAGTTCATTTTGTTTATAAGAGGCAGGAAACTAAAGCTCAAGGGACTTTAGAACCCCTAATGAGTTACTATTTCATAACTCTTTAGAATTATTGAGAGAAAGCAGGGAAAATATGAAAGCACAGAACTTTATGCTTTTATTGCATATCCAAGTGAAACAGATATTTGCTGTCAATGAAATGGTGTTAAGGAAAAGAGGAAAACAACCTCTTTGGCTTTCTGCAAGGTGTCTGCTCAAAATTATAACCCTAAAGCGTTTATTACCCACTGACATTTATTCACAAGGTCAGCTAGTTCAGAAAATTCCCAGGTTCCTATCTCCAAGCTACAAAGTTCTATTTCAGCACGCAATCCGAATGGCAGCCAAAGGCAAACGTAGGAAAACTGGTCAGACATCTGAAAGGACAAAGCTCATTCCAAGTAATGATTAACAAACCGAGGGCTAAAGTTTCTGTTTTCTCTATCTAATTCCCTAAGGTTAAGCAGGAAAAGTCAGGATTCTCAGAACAAGCTTAGATCAAAGTTCTGTTATCTGAATTATATGGAGACGTGCAGGTTCATTAGGAAACAAAAAGAATGTTATTACTAGGCCTAGTTTATTTTAAACCAACATGCTGGTTGTTTGCCTACTGGATTCAACTTGCTTATTCGTATCCATCTGGCGATATTGCCTATCTTAGGCTAGGGCCAGACGTTCCTAAAATCAGCCTCCTGAAATCTGATTTCAGTACTCACTGCTGGCAGCAGGGCCGGAACTAGGGGTAGGCAGAGTAGGCACGCAAAAGATGGGGGATGGGGAGCCAGACACCTCCCTTCTCTGCCTCTTTTTCCTAGTCCGGTCCGCTCTCTGCCCTGCTGCGGACTGTGAGCACACCTATTAGCGCTGGTGTGCATGTGCACGCCTACTTGCGCTGGTGAACACACATGCGCCTATTCGGTGCAGCGGCCGGCTAAAGATGCCTAGGGCCGTCCTGGCCAGTCAATGGCTAACAGAATCTCCCTCTCTCTTTGTGTTTGGAAGCCATGTGTTGGCTCCAGTGCAAATAAACTTGGTGACTTTTGGCTGAAAATGCAAAATCTTGCGCATCTTCAACGAAATCCACCAAGTGTGTTCGTGCTGGTGCAGACACAAGGCTTCTGGATGTGAACACCAAAGAGTATAAGGCTAGGGCCAGATGATTGTGGATCTGCTCCTCCACGTCTTCTCTGCCTGCACCCCGAAGCATTGTCTCCATTCAGGTGCAGACAGGTGATTTTGGTGCGGAAGTTCGACATTTTGCATTTGTGCAGCCATAACCTAAAAAGAGGATTCTGCTAGAGGTCAGGGGCTGAAATTGGCCTGCAGGTTGCACCAGGGTGATTTCAGCCCTATCTGGCCCTAGCCTTAAGGTGACCATACATGGGCCGATAAAAGCTGCCGACAGACAGAGTCTGCAGCTTATTGGCCTGTGTATGGGGCCCTCTGATGGGCTTCCCTGATCAATATCAGTCGTCCAGATGTCAATCGGGCAGGGGTAAAATTCACGGTGAATCACAGACCGCATCTGTTTGTTGATGTGGTCTCGCAATCCGACTCCACATATTGCTTTCATTATGATCTGATCTTTGGGCCTTAGGGCCCACGATCGGATCCGCTCGTTTTTGCCCACCTTGAAGGTGGGCATATCGGGGTGAGATCCACTCATTTGGCGGAATCGACAGATTCGAGAGATTGTGGGAGCACTCCAAGGCTAAGTAAAAATGTGTTTAAATACAATGGAAGTGCTACTGATTTGGCCAATTAATCAATGCACATTCCTTGGTCCCCTGTCTCACAAGTAATTCAGTATATATGTAAGTGTATGTGTTTACAAAAACAGGGGGTTTTAGTACAAAGATATGATCATAAAATTGGTAAGCCATCATACCATGTCAAGGTAAACGCCATATGGTGGTCCCTAACTTGTTTAACTCCAGTCATAGTATAAGGCTTGTGTCTCCCTGCATGGTAGCAAACCTTGGGATAAGTGTCTCTTGACCTTGGCATTGATTTCAATCAGAGGGCTAGATCTTCCCCCACAGCTGGCTTACCAATTTTATGATCTGTCCTGGTTCTCTTCATCCATCACCAATCGTTCCTTCAGTGTCTCCTACAACGGAGTAGCATCTTCTCCCCTACCTCTTTCTGTTGGAGTTCCTCAAGGCTCTGTCCTGGGACCATTACTATTCTCCCTCTATACTTCCTCCCTTGGCAAATTAATCAACTCGTATGGCTTTCACTACCACCTCTATGCTGACGATACTCAGATCTATCTCTCATCTCCTGATCTAAACCCAGAACTCCTAAATCATGTCTCCTCCTGCCTGTCCGCTATCTCTACCTGGATGTCGCAACACTACCTTAAATTAAACCTCTCTAAAACTGAAATGATTCTCTTTCCTCCAACTAACACCAGTAACATCCCGGAAGTATCCATCATAGTTAACAATTCCACTATCACCCCCTCTCCACAGGCCCGGTGCCTTGGGGTTATTCTAGATTCTGCCCTGTCATTCACTCCTCATATCCAGTCACTTATTAAATCATGTCACTTCCACCTAAGGAACATATACAAAATACGATCATTTATCACCCAAGATGCTGCCAAAATTCGTATTCACTCTCTCATCATATCGCGTCTAGACTACTGTAACTCTCTTTTTATTGGCCTTCCCCTCCAGAGACTGTCACCTCTCCAGTCCATAATGAACACTTCTGCGAGGCTCATACACCTCAGCAACCGCTCCTCCTCTGCCTCGCCATTCTGTCAATCCCTGCACTGGCTTCCGTTACCTTTCAGAATCAAATTCAAATTAATGACACTGACTTTCAAAGCACTTCATAAATCTGCCCCACCCTACATCTCTGAACTCATCTCTATATACTCACCCAATCGCTTACTACGCTCCTCTACTGACCTGCTACTCAACTCTTCTCTCATTACCTCCTCACATGCTCGCATTCAAGACTTTGCAAGGGCTGCACCCCTCCTCTGGAACACTCTCCCACGGTCTGTCCGACTTTCTCCCAACCTTTCTGCTTTCAAGAAATCTCTTAAAACGCACTTCTTCTGAGAAGCCTACCCTCACTCTGCTTAACTACCAAACGCAACACCACATACAGTACCACATTTCTCACCCACTTGATTCGATCTTGCCCACTCCCACACCTTGTGTATTACTCCCTTCCCTTTAGACTGTAAGCTCTTTTGCATAGGGCCTTCTTCACCTTTTGTACCGGTATTGATTGTGATGTATGTAACTCCATGTTCTATGTATATAATTCATGTGATTTAGTTGTATAATCACATTTACTTTACAGCGCTACGCAATATGTTGGTGCTATATAAATACATGTTAATAATAATATAATAATAATCATAAAAGAAAATCATGTAAACATTAAATTAACCCTATAAGGTGTTTTTGCTTCCAGCAAGGGGTAATTACATCTTAGTTAGGATAAAGTACAAGGTACTGTTTTATTATTAAAGAGAAAAATGAAATCATTTTTTAAAATTTGTATTATTTGGATAAAATGGGAGACTGCATTTTAATAAAATTATTAAAAAATTTTTTTAAAAGATTTCCTTTTTCGCTGTAATAATAAAACAGTAGCTTTTACTTGATCCCAACTAAGATATAAATAATCCTTATTGGTGGCAAAACAAGGTTATTGGGTCTCATTTATGTTTAATTTTTTAGTAGACTTAGAGCATAGAGATCCAAATTACAGAAGAACCCTTTATCCAGAAATCCCCAGGTCCTTATTGTCACCATGGAACTTTATGTTATTCATGCTGTCAGGCCTTGTCTCTTCTGGGATATGTTGGCCTCACAGAAAGGTTTATAACAGCTACTTTATTCCAAATAAAGATTACACATATTTACCTTATGGGTTCTACAATTACTTTATTGCTTATATTAGAGTAAAAATAACTTGTAATTCTGTCAGGCTGCACTGGCACAGGCTCTTGTCACTGATCAGTAACCAGGAGCATAAAGATGAATTTTTTTCGCAAGGAGACATTTACAGTATGAGACGTTTCCGTGCTCAGTTTATGCTTTTGTAGGTTCAGCTGTACTGGGTTATTGATGGAATTTATTAGTGTTAATAAAGGTGAAATTCTGATAAAACAAAGGATTTTTGAAAGATTCAAGCTCTTGAAATGGCAAAGACATGGAATTGTATTTAATTATATGGCACCATGATGTAGTCAGTGCTTTACAAGACATAAACAGAAACAGACGAAGAAAGAAATATTTTCAATACACAGTTTTGATGAGGTCCTTTCCTTAATAATCTGCATTTGTTATGGGCTGGGAAGAGAAGACAGACAGAAACAATATGGAGAGGGAAATAAGTGCACAGGCTACAATGAAGATTCTATTGAAGACTGTTACTAATGTTTCTTTAGGTTTATGGTGTGACTCTCACATGGAGGTGCCTACATATTATCACCCTGACGTCACCCTACTGAATGTGTTGCCTAAAGTGATGCTCTACGACAGGGATCCCCAACCTTTTTCGCCCGTGAGACACATTCAAATGTAAGAAGGGTTGGGGAGCAACACAAGCATGAAAATAGTTCCTGAGGATGCCAACAAAGGGCTGTGATTGGCTATTTGGTGGCCCCTATGTGGACTATAAGCCTACAGAAAGCTCTATTTGGCAATGCAAACAGTTTTTTTATGCAACCAAAAGTTTCCTCCAAGCCTGGAATTGAAAAATAAGCTGCAGCTTTGAAGCCACTGGGAGCAACATCCAAGGGGTTGAGGAGCAACATGTTTATCATGAGCTACTGGTTGGGGATCACTGCTTTACTACAAAGTTTTTCTAGCTATTTTTGGTTCAAGCCACCCTTGCAGGTTCAGTCCATGGTTTGGTCCACCCTGAAGCTTACAGAGATATGGAAACACTGGTGTATCAGCCATAGACAGTTCCAAGAATATTTAGTACAGCAAATAAATGTTCATCCCACCAAAATGTATCTTCAAGCAGGGATTTCAGGTGTATCGTGGGGAGCAAATAGGTTTTCTCCCCAAATCTGTCCCAAAGCTCACCTGGCTGAACCCTTCAGTCACTGCTTCAAGCCCCTCAAGTGAGTCAAGCGCATGGTATTGGAACAATACTCTAAGGCTTTTCCATTCAAGCCAAAGGGAGGTGGAAGGATGGGGAAATATTATGCCATCAGTGTTAAGCTAATAATGAGCAAATTCATCACTGCAAACTGGCTCGGTGTGACATTCCCAGCCAAAGGCAACCGTTCGAGAACTTAATAGCATCTATGTCACAAATGAGAACCAGTTTAAAAACCTGCAGAACTTTGGAGAAAATGTCAAAGCAATTATTGAGAACCTTTATTTACTGCTGTTTAGTTCAGACTCTCTAGGAGTGTAGGATCACACTTATTGGTTTGGTCAACTTCGTTTTCAAGCTGGATATGAGGTGAGATCATGTTAACTACCAGGGTTGGGTGTAGAGTAGAGCAGAATTATAAGGTCAGTGGTCGATGGGGAAGATTGTTTATTACGATTATTTATGTACCAGTGTGTGACAAATCTCCCGAAAATTACTCTATGTTGGAAATAACTGAAATCACCAGCAGTAAAACCAACATATTGCGAAGTCACTGGTTGTTGCTGGAAGAATGAAACAATTTGTTGGTTTTAACGCCGGCAATTTCAATTATTTCCAGTGGCAAGGCATTTTCAGGAGATTTGTCTCCTACAGTCGGGCATTTTCATGGCGGGCTACAAATCTCCCCATCAGTCATCGCTAAATACTGAAAAGAGAGGCAATCCAACAGTCCATGCTGCCCTTTAGGGTGCTGTTACTGTGCAGCCTCACAGAATGGGGGAGGGTGAGTTAGATAGACCATAATCTTTCTTTATATAACCAAAGATGCTGTCTGATTACTTTTATATTTTGGGTGCATTGTGACCACATCCTGGTTCTACTCAGTAACACCCAAGGTTGCTTTCCTTGTTCTGTCTGGTGCTGCCTGTTTCTAATGTAATTGGGGTGCATTTTTTATTTTCAGTAGTGGATTAACTGTATATTGGGTGCAAATTACAGGGACCAGGTGACTGGGCTGTTACTTTGGATTACCTGTTGGGGGTAGGGCAAAACATGGCGACTCCCATGGAAATTTATACTCTACTCATCCTCGGCTACTCAAAACATAACACTTTGTATATCCACTTTCAAAGTGTTAATGAGAGTTGGGGACCACCTAGCAATGCCCCCCATGAATGGCTTGATGCTTGCATCACATAAATTAAATATAACCTGACGAAATACAATAGACTGACATTAAAGTGGCTTTTATCCAAATGAGCAAGGGAAAAAATTGGGGGCAACTGGATCATTAAAGTCATTAAAAACTAAAGTGAAGTTCAGTAGAGAGAAATGTGCACATTTCCATATTTATATGATAACGTGGTAAAGTTTCCCCTTTGATACAGGAATTCCATGTGAGTAACACACTACTCTTCCCTGTGTTTGATCATGTCCTCGGCGCCTGCAAGTCTCACACCTATAACAAATGTGTTTTCTCTCTTTAACTAGCAGGCTGCAGTCGCTCCATGGATCTGATAAAGAAGCAATCAGCACCGCAGTTGCAAATGTCACATTTCTGGCACCATAAAAACCTTGTTATTGTAAAGTCTGCAATGGCAAATACAACTGCTGCACGTACCCTAGGCTGAACAATCATTATCTGCTAGGATGGCCCCGGGGGCAGTTTATGTTTAGTTTATTTGGAGCTAATCTTTTAACAGCTCTTGGTTTCATTAAGGGATGCACTAAATCCACTATTTTGGATTTTGGGACTATTTTGGCTGAACCCCCGAATCCTTTTTTTTTTACTTCAGTGTTTTGTGACAAAAAGTCATGCGATTTTCCTCTACACCCTAATTTGCACATGCAAATTAGGATTCGGCCGAATCTGAATCCTTCTGAATCGGCTGCAAAATCCTGGCCGAATCCCGAACCGAATCCTGGATTCAGTGCATCCCTAGTTTCATTATTTGGCATGTGAGTCAATAGCACAATTATTCTACACTTTGTAAACCTTTTCCAGAATGAACCTGCTCTCACAGCTCCTAAAATACAGATATTAAATTTATGAATGTCATTCTGTCCCTCAGGATTCCAGCTAACAGAGCTATGCCAAGTGGGACTGGCACCCATGCTGCACATTGTTGGCACCCCCAATACCCCTTCCCACTCAGCAACTGCTCAAAGCCCTGCACCCTCTTGGCCCATATGGACTTAATAAACCCACGCCATCCCCAGCCTGCTCCAAACACCCCCCGGGATCCTTGCCACATCATCCACTCCATCACTAATAGCACATTCCGCAGTTGTTATGCTCTAGGCCAGTGTTCTCCAACCAGTGGCTCACAAGCAACATGTTACTCACCAATCCTTGGATGTTGCTTCCAGTGGTCTCAAAGCAGGTGCTTATTTTTGAATTTCAGGCTTGGAGGCAAGTTTTGGTCTGACAGGTGTACTGTCAGAATCTCTAGTAGGCTGCCAGTCTACAAAGGGGCTACCCAACAGCCAATCAAAAGCTCTTAATTTATAGATGCCTGTGTTGCTCCCCAACACATTTTCCACTTGAATGTAACTCACGCGTATAAAAGGTTGGGGACCCCTGTTTTAGCCAAATGTCTCTTCTGTCCACCCCTAGTTCTGGTCCTGGGATGGAACAATTCTCTGCATTAAAGGTATATTTCAATATCCCGCAATTCTCTCCCACGGTCTCTCCGACTCTCTCCCAACCCTTCTGTTTTCAAAAGTTCTCTAAAAACACACTTATTTAGAGAAGCCTACCCTCATTCTGTTTAGCTACCAAAGGTAATGCCATTTGCTACATCTCTCACCTGCTTATTTCTGATCTTGCCCACTCCAACACCTTGTGTCTCATTCCCCTTCCCTTTAGATTGTAAGCTCTTTTGCATGGGGCCTTCCCCTTTTGTAATGGTTACTGGTCGCTGTGTATGTAATTCTATATGTTCTTTGTATAAAAACATTTTCCAGCGCTGTGACCCCCTAAAAATACATGTTAATAATAATAATGTCCAATTCTTAGCAGCTTTTCAATTGGTCTTCATTTTATAGTGTTTGAATTATTTGCCATTCTCTTCTGCCTCTTCCCAGCTTTTAAATGTCTCATTGATGTCCCAGTGCCAAAAAAACATTGCTCCGTGACTCTATTTAATGGCAAATTAATGGTTATTGTTTACTTTTTAGTCCTTATCTTTCTTTTCAGGACGTCTCCTATTCATTTTCCAGTCTCTCGTTCAAACCACCAATCAGCTATATACTTAACATGGGACACTGCGCTCCCTGCAGTATTTTATAAGGATACTAGAGGTCCCATTCCCATATGAAGGCCCTTAAACATGTCAAAACCTCTAATCTCTGAAGTTTTAGTTCTTATCTAAATTCAGTTTTTTTTTGCCAATTTTATCCTTTTGAACAGATTATAATCTCCATCTTCTGGCTGGTAAGGGGGTTATGGGATCTTCACTGGTTCCTGGGCTTTAACATAGTAAATTATTCATTAATCAAAAATCCAGAAAGAAATCAGAATTATTGTCATATTCCATGCTGGGAATGTAGTTGGTTGCTATGCTTTAGTATGGAAACACAATGTACAAGGTGTATCACTAGATGTCAGTATGAGACTATGATTCAGCTGCTGTATAATGAGGATACAAACTGGAGCCATTGGTTTCCTTATTCCATTTCCAAAATAACCATTTTCCAGCTACACTTTTGCATAAAGTTCTATAAACTTCACTAGTTTCCCACTGCAGTGTATATGCCAACGTGTGTAACATCCTGTTGCTCTTTAACTACTATTAAATATTATTCGTTATTTATATAGTGCTGACACATTTACGCATTGCTTTACAGAGATAAACATAATTCATAAGCAAAGCTTACAATCTAAAGTCACCTTCACAAAGGCTAATTAGTCTGCCTGTATTAATTAAGATACAAATTCCCGGCTAATAGCGCCCAAGCCAATATTAAACTCAGGACTCCACCTCTCTGTTTTTTTTTTAGGTTTTTACAAGGCCTGTTCGTGTCTCAACTGTCCGTTTGCAGCCTTGTGAAACCCAAAAAATAATTTGGCCAATAAATGAAAAACATCTAAATATTATAATACTCACCATGATTTTTACTATTAACATGGCTTAGTTATCAAATACAGTTTTGAAAAATAACAAAAATAGCAAATCAGACAAAAATGAGCATTATTGTATTTTTGAGCTTTTAATATAACTGGTTTCTGTATAATAGATCCCATCATTTCAATAAAAGCATTAGGCTTACTCATCAGGCAGAATATCGGCAGAACTAGGGTTCCTGCCTGTCAAGTTTTGAACCGGACATCCCAGTTTGCTAAAGGACTGTGCAGTTCCAAACATTAATAAAACTGGACAGAAATCCTGCCAATTTAATCTAAGTAATGCAATAACCCCCCATCATAACCCCCCCAACATCATTGGCCCGCCCCTGATGCCATTAGCCCCACCCCCTTTGTTCGGGTATAGCCAGTGGAAAAGGTGGCAATCCTACTCAGAAATCCAATGCTGCAAAGTGCAGCCCACAAAGCCACCCCTAATTTTTCTGTAAGACAAAAGTCAATGTTAAAATGAGTCCTTAGCCAACTAATTGTCAAGTGCACAAGGGGTTTATCTAAATGTTCAGCCACATTTTCTTAAATAAAATGCTTAATTAATTGATCTTCTGAATCAGACAGGTTAGGGATCCTAAATTGAACATCAACAAATCAAAGCGAATAAAGCTGTGTGACATAATTTATATTGTGTATGCTTCAATACACATAAAAAAAAAGAAAAGGTCTCACTGCAAAAAAATCCAATAAAAAAAACCTTTTCCATGGTATTTGCAGTTCATTGTTCATGGGGTGGGTTGTTCCCCTTTTAGTTTGCTGCAGATATTCTAAGACTAAAAAAATGAAAAGCAATTAAATAATTGCCAAGAATAACCAGACTTCTTCTCTGGACCTTTCTTCAGTGTCAACAGGGATGCACACTTACTGTCAAAGATTAAGTAGGGGGCGCTGTGGAGGTAGATGAGGGAAGGGCGAGTCCATGAGGCTGGAGCTGTATGTGCCAAAGGGAACACAACAAGGAAAGGCAGGATCAGGGTGACAAGGTTGTAGAATCAAAACAGGATGGGGAGCAGACTGGACAGGAACAAGGACAGAGAGGGCGTAGGTCAGTTCAGGAGACAGGAGCAGACTGGAAGGATAGAGCAGGACGGTGCGGGCGTTGATCAGGAGCACACTGAAAGGATAGAGCAGGACGGTGTGGGTGTAGATCGGGAGCAGACTTGAGATTGGGGGCAGGAGAACTGGATAGCGGGAGGACTGGATAGCGGGAGGACTGGATAGCGAGAGGACTGGATAGCGGGAAAGGAAAAGATAAGGATCAGGATTGGTGGACAAGATTCAGACAGGAGAAGAAGAGATAGGTGCAAGGTAAGGTCAAGGCAAGGTCAGGTTTGGAGTGAGGAGTAGAACAAGATTCAGAATAGTAAGGGAAGCAGGGCAGGGTCAAAGCAAGGTTAAAGCAAGGAAAGATCAAGGTCAAAGCAGAACTGGAACCGGAGTAGGAACAGGCAAGGCATGACAAGGTTTAAAGCAGGACTGGAGCAAAACTGGAAGGGGAAGGCAAGGCAGATCAAGGCAAGGTAAACAAAACATTGTTCAGAGCAAGGCAGGACAAGACAGGAAAGGGTTCAGACGAGGCAAGACAGGGAGGCTAGAGCAGGAACCTTTAGCTAGGGACAATGCCACACTGCTAGTATAGGCACCAATGCTCAGGCAAAGAGTGTTTGGAGGGCTGGCTTTAAATAGGGCAGAGTCAACCTTGATTGGCTGACTGCAAACCAATCAGGCTGCTGGGCTAGGGCTGCAAAGGCCAGGTAACATTTATCGTGCAACCCTACAGGCTGCTCACCTGGCCCAGTGCTTAAAAACAGAACCCCAAAGGTCCCTGGCTCAAATCCCAGCAGAGCCTGACACTTACACCAATTAGAGCTGTTAAAGAGTTCACTTTTCTCAACACACTACTTTAGGTGCTGTATGTATTAACACAACATATCATGAATCTATAGACAAATTCTATCTTGAAACCATTGAGAATGTCCTTAGCAGTATTTCCCTGCTGTTTGGTAGGCTGGTAATGCATTAGTGCTGGACTATTATATTCTGTATGTGCAGATAGATACAGTAGATATATAAATTGATAGATGATAGATAGATATAGAATAGATAGATACAGTAGATATAGATAGATGATATATAGATATATAGAAAGATGGATGTATAGATGATATCTAGCTATAGAATAGATTGATACAGTAGATAGATATAGATAGAAAAATAGATAGATACATTAGATAGATAGACAGACAAACAGACAGACAGATAGATGATAGATGGGCAAGCGAAAAGGGCATTTGAATATGTCAGTAAGTATTTATGATGATGTTGTTTTATAACAGACTAAACACTCTGGGCCATTAGGATTTCCCTTGCTTGCTTCCAATGCAGACATTTCCACACATTTAACATCAGGATAATATTTACTTGCTCTTTGGTTCCCGGAAAGCAAAGGCATTTGGAGAATGGAATGACCTATCCAGCTGCACGTAAGAGGCAAGAGATGAATGTGAACTTGAAGATTTACATTTTTTTTATTAATAAAAGCAATCATCTCATCTATTTAAATAAATATAATAAATAATAAATGATGTGTTTGGAAAATCCCCAAACAAGTGAAGTCTCATTTCATGTAGTCAATGAGCAATTCATGGCCGTGTGATGATTCAAGGACTCAGTTTGCCTAACTATTTATAGGGTGACATTAATTGAGTGCATTTCACCCAAGCGATTAATGAATTACTTCACAGCAAACACTAAATTGAACCGGGCCAATCTGTCACAGAGAAACGTTTTACTACTGCAGAAGCAACTGCCAGCACCAGGGGGCTCAGGGCAAAGAGCTCATTGGTGGGACTCCACAGCCGCCCCAAGAATTTGGCAGAACTACTCTCAAACAGGTGACTATGTATTTAATAAGGCAGATAACCATAAAGAGCTGAAACAGGATCTTTAAACACAATAATAGGATAACACAATAAAATCATACAAAAAATATGTTTTGTACAGTTATTGGTTCTTGTACGGTGGCCCACCAACACTAGTTGCTTCCGGGATTGGGCAGGTTTGAAAATGTTATCTGCTGACACGTTTGTGTAAGAAGGAAAGGTTTTGGATCCTTGTAGACTGGGCTGATTTTTCCTTGGGGTACAATCTATGTAGCCATGATGGATTCCACCTCAATGTAAGGGGGTATCCTGTGTTGAGGGAAAGAATGGTTGAGAGGTTGGAGGAGGGGTTAAACTAGGCAAAGGGGGTGAGCTAGAGCAGGGGTCCCCAAACCTTTTTACTTGTGAACTGTAAAAAGAGTTGTAGAGCAACACAGGCATCAAAAAGCCCATGGGGATATCAAATAAGGGCTGTGATTGGGTATTTGGTAGCCCCTATATGGACTAGCAGCCTACAGGAGACTCTGGCAGTTATTTATGCAACTAAAACTTGCCTCCAAGCCAAAAATTCTAAAATAAGTACCTGCTTTAAGGCCACTGGGAGCAACATCCAAGGGGTTGGTGAGTAACATGTTGCTCGTGAGCCACTGGTTGGGGACAACTGAGCTAGAGTATTCTGGGGAAGCTAGGGTAGACTGGGCAGTAGGATTAGTAAGGGAAGAGTGAGAGGGCATATATCATACCTGCAAAGGTATGTTTATCTTGTACTACTGCTAACGACAACATTAGATCTAATTCTCCATTGCATAATTTAAATATCAGAGATAGAAGCTGTAGCCTCCACTAAATGCTGGCAAATCTACAGAGTTTGTCAGGAAAAATGGGAGAGCTTAAGTTGATTACATGTGCTGATTGTGATATTACTGGTTTCACTGGAGTCCTAGTAGGATAAAACATGTAAGTGGTGGTGGTGAATTTCAAAAGCAACATTCTTATTAGGAGGAACAAAGGGATTAAAAAGGCTGGAGGAGTTTATGTAAAGCTGTGCTCTAAAGAAATAATCATGGATGGTACTGGGGAGGGTGTGGAATACCTCTGGGTTGATATTTCAGCTGGGCAAAAGGTTACAAATAAAATGATCATTGGTGTAGGCTACAAAACACCTTGTGTAAGCGATGAGAATGAAGCCCAGCTACTCTTACACATGGAGACAGCTTCACAAATTATTATTATGGGTGACATCAATCATTCAGACATTGACTGGGGTATGGAAGACAAATTATGAGGGGAGACTGTCAAGGTTGGGGTTGTTTTCTCTGGAAAAAAGGCGCTTGCGAGGGGACATGATTACACTTTACAAGTACATTAGAGGACATTATAGACAAATAGCAGGGGACCTTTTTACCCATAAAGTGGATCACCGTACCAGAGGCCACCCCTTTAGACTAGAAGAAAAGAACTTTCATTTGAAGCAACGTAGGGGGTTCTTCACAGTCAGGACAGTGAGGTTGTGGAATGCACTGCCGGGTGATGTTGTGATGCTGATTCAGTTAATGACTATAAGAATGGCTTGGATGATTTTTTGGACAGACATAATATCAAAGGCTATTGTGATACTAAGATCTAAAGGTAGTTAGCTGGTGTACTGTATGTGAAAGTATAGAAAGGTTGCTAATTGCTATATCTATATATATCTATATATATATATATCTATATATATATATATATATATTTATACACACATACACAGCCATATGAATAATAATTTACTTCACTTTCAACATAAAAGATAACAGTGGTATGTCTTTCATTTCCCAGGAACATCCGAGTACTGGGGTATTTTCTGAACAAAGATTTTTAGTGAAGCAGTATTCAGTTGTATGAAATTAAATCAAATGTGAAAAACTGGCTTTGGAAAAATTTGGGTTGTTTGTTTTTGCTCCTGACGAAGATCCATGTGGGGGATCGAAACGTTGAGGCTTAATAATAAAACATTTTTTGTTTTTTCACTAAAACCCTTTGAGTGCCGCAATCCTTTTTCACTGCTTATTTCCCATGCTGGCATCCAGGTATTAATTTTGTCTACAGAGTGCACCATTCCTTTGGTTATCTATCTATCTATCTCTCTATATCTATCTATCTATCTATCTATCTATCTATCTATCTATCTATCTCTCTATATCTATCTATCTATCTCTCTATATCTATCTATCTATCTCTCTATATCTATCTCTCTATATCTATCTATCTATCTATCTATATATCTATATATACACACATAGCCATATGAATGATAATTTACTTCACTTTCAACATGAAATCAAATGTATGAAATCAAATGTATGAAATGAAATCAAATGTGAAAAACTGGCTGTGGAAAAATTTGGGTTGTTTGTTTTTTCTCCTGACGAAGATCCCTGTGTTTTCTGAACAAAGATTTTTAGTGAAGCAGTATTCAGTTGTATGAAATGAAATCAAATGTGAAAAACTGGCTGTGGAAACACTGATACACAAAACTCCGAAGAATTAAGAGGGGTTCCCAAACTTTTTCATGACTGTATGTACAGTAAGCACAGGGTTTCATTTGGAGGGGGTGAACTCTGTAACTGAGCTGTCAGGATCAAATAAGGACTGGTCAGTGCAGACTGAGGAAACCTGCCCTATTTCTAGACAGGTTTTACAACGATTTAGGCAATGTTTCCCTATCTCTAGACCGTCTTAGCAACATTTCCTACCATGGATAAACATCATTCATAAGCATTTGCTAAGAATTTCAGCTCTACATCAGGGCTTTATAAAATGTCTGTTCCTCTTTACCAGACAGAAGCCAGATCACCAAGTGTAATACCTCTCCATGTAGAATGTGTTATTGTCCAAACCAAAAACTACAGTGCGCATCAGATTTACAATGTTTTGTTTGGACAGAATTAGATTAGGTGGCTCTTGGCACAGATGCTTGCAATCCAGTCCTGTCCCAAGTTCATGTGTATCTGATGCTTGTTGTTGATATTTATGAGATAGCAGCTTCAAAACAACGGCCTCATTTTCCAACACTGGGCAAATATGTACCTGACCAATAACCCATAGTCAGATCATTGCTGGTTAAAGGAGAACTGAAACTTAACTAAATAAGTAGCTAGAAATGTTGTACATTATGCTTTGGGCTTCTGTGCCAGCTCAAGGCAACCACAGCCCTTTAGCAGTAAAGATCTTTGTCTCCAAAGATGCCCAAGTAGTTCCCCATCCTCTTTTCTGCTGATTCACTGCACATGCTCTTTGCTGCTGTCACTTACTGAGCTTAGGGACCCACTCACAATATACAGTACACATAGAATAGAAATGTCACTATAGAAGGCTGAAGAATTTAATAATCAGCCCTGTAGCATCAGCTTATAATAATTACAATATTGCATTTCTCTCTGGACATCTGAGTAAAATGGCTTGTTCCAAACAATGCTCAGTAGAACAGGATACTTTGATTAAAAAGTTGATTAGAGAGGGGAAAACATATAAAGAAGTGCAGAAAGTGATAGGCTGCTCAGCTAAAATTATCTCAAATGCTTTAAAATGGCAACCAGAACCTGAAAGATATGGAAGAAAACAGGAAACTACCATTCAATGGATAGAAGAATAGCAAAAATGGCAAAGACTCGGTCAATGATCAGCTCCAGGAATATCAAAGAAGGAGTAAAGTTACTGTGATATTGTTACAATTAGAAGACGCCTATGTGAAGCCAAACTATCGTCAAGAAGCCCCCGCAAAGTCCTATTGTTGAAAGAAAAAGACGTGTTGAAGAGCTTACAATTTTCCAAAAAACACATTGACTGACCTAAAGAGAAATGGTGAAACATTTTGTGGACTGATGAAAACAAGATTGTTCTTTTTGGGTCTAGAAGCCACAGACAGTTTGTCAGGCGACCCCCAAACACTGAATTCAAGCCACATTACAGAGTGAAGACAATGAAACATGGTGGCACATGCATCATGATATGGGGATGTTTCTCATTCTGTGGTGTTGGGCCTATTTATCACATACCAGGGATATATTTTCAATAGATCAAAATACATAAAGAGGTCATGTTGCCTTATCCCGAAGAAGAAATGCCCTTGAAATGGGAGTTTCAACAAGACAACGACCCCAAACACACCAGTAAATGAGCAATATCTTGGTTCCAGACCAACGGGGGTGACCAGCCCAATCCCCAGACCTTGATCCAATAGAAAACATGTTGGGTGAGATCAAAAATGCTGTTTGTGGGGCAAAACCAAGAAATGCTGAAGAATTGTGGAATGTAACTGGTGCCAGAAGTTGGTGGACTCCATGATGTGCAGCAGTTCTCAGAAACACCGATTATACAACTAAATATTAGTTCTGTCATGCAAAGGAAAGCAAAATCTTGAAACATGTTTTAGTTTATACAATGAATGTTGAGTTTGTAAATATAAATATTTTTGGTAACAGCCTAATATTTCCTTTTCTTCAATTTCTGCAAAGGAATAACCCTAATTTGATAAATGTTTCATGTTTTGATTTGGAATAGAACGTGTAGTGTTCCCAATGCATTTGTGTGTATGGAAATAAAAGCCATTATAAGGATTTTGAGCTTTATTCACATTATTAAGCACATTATTATTCTGAACACAACTGTACATGTACTATGGATAGTGGTCAGTTCGAGGACTGGGTAGGTGAAAAAATGTAATCCGGCCAGTACACTGTGCATTTGCAGCTGAAGGGGTGAATAGGATCTGCACCTTTTGTCTTCCTGATGTTCCAGTCGTTCATGCTCTTTGTACAAACAATGAAGAAAGGGGGCCCCTGGTATGCTCTCCATCCATTTGGCCCATTGCCAAAGAGAGAGTACCTGTTCAGCCAGTGTATGGCTACCTTTAGGCTGAGGCACATATCTGCTGATGTGTTTTAGCTGGTGAAGTCCACCTTCTTCCATTCACTTGAATGCAAAATATATAACAGCTCTTGTATTGGCACAGGCCAAACTCAACTCACGGCTGAGAAGTGACAGGTAACTAGGGTTAGAACTTGGCTGGTATTTCCCCGGCCTAGTTGAGGTAGGTTCGACAAGTTTATCATCAATGTAGTTGTCAGTATTTTTTTTAAATTCCTTGTTCCATCACCAGCCTGCCCTTGATCTCGTATTTCCTCTACTCTATACTATTAAATCCTGCCTACTCACAAAATCTAACCTGCCATTTTTGAATCAGTCCCATAATATCACAAATCCGGTCCTTCTCCTTAAATCGCTGGCTGATAAGGCCAAGAAGGTGGAAACTCTAATGGGACATCGGGGGGGGGGGGGGGAAGCTGGTACATCCTAAAGGATTAGAAAGTGGAGCCACAGAGTTCTATAAAAGTTATTGCTCACTTCAGCTGGGCAACTGCAACCTGCACTTGCCCCGAACCCTACTGGTATGGCGGGCTTCAACCCAAACCCAGTCGATATGTGGGTTCCTGTATCATTAGTGCACAGAGACTCTGGAAAGCAGAGGGACATCAAGACCCAGAATTCGCCACTTTAAGACAGAACAAAGTGAGGGAGGGGTTGAACGATTGCCAGATTAAGCAGGATTTGAAAATGGTTCCTAAGTGGCAGACTATGATGGATTCCTCTCAATCTGTGTACTCATGAATGTCTTTCATATTCATATAGTGTTTACGCACATTACATAATGCCAGTTTAATAAACTCATGTTGGGGGGTTATATTTTGCCTTTAGGTGTAGGACTTTAGGGGCAGTATGATGCTAGTTAGGACTAATGGTCATGGTCGAAACATAGAGTTCTTTTAAGACACATAAAAGTTGTAAAACGACAAGGGATAAGAATGACCTAAACATTTGCAGAAATGACGGAAAAACACAAACATCAAGTTTTCTTCCATTTTCATTTAATTCTGTAGAACAGGAAAATCATTACAACACAACAGGTTATTTCAAGCAAGCCCTTTAATACAACCCGCCAAATATCTATAAATCTGTATCAAAAGTGCAACTTCTCATAATTTATATGTTGTTTAACACATCTAGGTATGTTAACAAATAACATACATTTCATAAAATTTCTTGTTTCCAATATACAAAATAACAGACTGCTGTCCTAAACGGCCGTTGCCTCGTCCCGCAGCAATCTGTTTCCACTATTTACATCTGAAATCGCTCCCTGTCTTCCCTACGTCTAAAAATATTTCTATAATGTTTCATTACCTTGGTCATTTTCATCTTTGTTAATATAATTTATTTCTCTTAATAAATTTGCTACGTCGTTTCGTTAAAGTTTTCTGTGATTTTGTTTTCCTTAATTTTCATTTTTAGCTGCACTAGAAGTAAAATTAAATTTATCGTCCTGATCCGCCACCTGATAATTTATAATATATATATATATATATATATATATATATATATATATATATATATATATATATATATATATATATATATATATATATATATACACAAAAACATGTATGAAATGGGCTTTGTGGTGAAGAATAAAAATTAAAAAAAAAAAAAAATCCTATGAACGTTGTTACTTTTAACGCTTGACAAAAATAATTCTGTACTTGCTGTGTGTGTTGCTATAAAAAATGGTTAGTAACAAACCTTGGCCTTGAACATAAAGAAGAGACAAAATTGCGCCCGAGGAAATGTCAGTTTAGATTAATTTGTTGGAAAAGTGATGTAGTATTTTCATGGAATATTGTACAATGCAGTGTTTGGCTGTAGTAGTAGGAACCATCATCCCCCACACAGAGACACACGGTCAGAACCGGGAAGATTAGACGTCCGGCAACATATCTCTTCTTCTTCGGGGCGACTAATTTCTCCGAACTGCCCCTGAAGAGCTCAGAGTGCCAGCCTGCCGGTGATTTTCATTCTAGCCGGCGGGAAGGCAGTTCGGTGAGATTAGATGCTCCGGAAGAAGAGGTTTGTCGCCGGGTGACTAATCTCCCCGTGTGTCTCTGCCCTTAGAGGTTGTCCTTTAAAGGGACACTTTAATTTTTCTTGACTATGAAGGGTTTCATTCATCCATGTCATGGTATATCTAGTATAGGTAAATCAAAAAAAAAAAAAAAAAACAACTGGACTTGCTGAGTAATCAATGAAATTGATTACTCAGCAAGTCCAGTTGTTTTTAGATTGACCTATACTAGATATTTAATTTTTTTGTGTGATCTATTAATGCCGTGCTAATAAAAGTCACTGCAATCCTTCAATATCTTCCTCTCGTTTTAAGCAGTCACACGTTTGGATATCACTATAGCCATTATGCTATACATAGGGCAACAACTGTACATAGTTTTAGCTTTTTGCCCCTTGCAAAAAGCTAATTCACTTGTATGGCAGTCGTACTTTCCTCAAAGGCACCCATGCCTGTAAGTGACCCCCATACAAAAGTGTTTTTTTTGCCCCCCAACCCACTGAGCTAACGGTTATCCTGTCAACAAAAAATGTTTGTGGTACTTTTAAGTAGCCAAAAGGTTACTTCAAATCGCTTCTATTGACATCTATGTCCATCACCTGAAAGCACTAAAGCATGGAAGTCTGCATTTCAAAACGCTAATTGCTTGTGTTTTCAGTCGACTGACATTTGAGCCACTTGGGGTGATCTTTAGGGATCTGGCCTCACGTACTTGTTCTATTTAAAAGCACAACTCCTACATTTCCAGATGACACAGATATCATACCAAACGAAGAGCTGCTGATGTCCCTCAGTAGAAATAAGTACCAGTACCTCGGTGTCCCGAAAACTGCACCAGAGAATTATGCCAGCAGATATATTCCCATGCTCTAAGCAGAATTCATCAGAAAAACATGGAGGTCAAGTGGCCATATAAATAGTAATATTCATAAATCTATGTGTAAAGGTTTTTAGGGGTTAATGAGAACTATCTATGATCAAGGGTTCTTCATAGAAGGCAATTTTTTTCTGTCAAATGACATGCCCCCGAGACAAAACGTATACGCCTATCCGGCATATCTGGTCAGATACGAAGTGTTCAAATTAGGTACAAATGCGGAAGATCGCATTGCAAATTGGCCTTTGGAAAAAATATTGCATCTTAAAGGAAGTCTGGGAGTTTTAGTCCCTGTCACTTCCTGTATGTTGATGTCCTCCTGCAGGTGACACACTGGGTAATCAGCTACCAATAGGAATTCCAGCTCCTAGTGTCACCTCCTTGTTTAATATATATATATCCTACTACATGAAGAAATAATGCTTAAAAGGCAACAAAACAATGTTTTAAGGTGGCCCGTGTCCACATGACAACACGTGTAAAACAGCCTTTTGCCAACCATGGACCTACTCTAGCGAGGGGAATCTGCTTTGCCTAGTAGAGGCTTTATTTTGATAAAATATTTACCCTTTAAAAGTGACCCATTACTACTGATAACTGGAGCAATAAATAATGCAATTGGAGAGTACGAGTAAGTGTATTTACACCTGTTCCCACAGGGATTAAAAGGTACATTGCAATTCCCAAGAAACCTTTTTATTCCTTGTATTTATATTGAAAAATGAAACTGCCTCTCTACCCCATCACTGATGTGCAAGGAAAAAAAAGCTGATGATGGTGTAGAGGGTTTGGGGACTATAAAAATACAAAAGGATGATCAATGGCAAGTTAAGTGTTACTGATGGACACCCTTGAGACATGATGGCTGCTCCTTAGTGAGTCAAAGATGGTGTTTTTCTCAGAAGTTGGAGCTGCAGCAGAACCTGTTGCTGCAGCTCCAAGGCCTGGAGAGATCCAAAACAAGATGGTTCTTTAGTCAATATGAATTTTCTATGAGTAGAGCATGGAACTATGACTAGCCGAACATGACTTTTCTGTAAATCAACAAATCTGTTGTTAGCACTGCATTACAGTATAGTGTACTACATGAAACTACAGGTACTTCAATCCTTTTTTCTTTTAAACAGTTTGCAAAAGGCATACAGTCTCCAGCAGCATTGGAAACTAGACCTTGGTTTAGGCAAGTGATCTTGAACCTGTGGCTAAACTACAAACATCATCCAAACAACATCCAGGTCAACTCAACTGGTGGTCACCAAACGAGCAGATCTTTGCCTGACTGCGCCAAATTGGGATGCTGCAATAATAATAACAATAAAATGCAATTGGTCCTGTGCCAAAGATTGAATTATAATAGGAGCCAAGGAAGATTTACCATGAGAAGACCACATCAATGTCAATGCTCTCCTTGTCCATATTTCTAACCTGCCTTCGATAATTGTCAGACAGGCTATTGTGAGGGCAACTTGGTCTGGAGGACCTTTTATACTTCTAAAAAAGATGGAAAGCTACAGGTTGAAGGTCAATGTCTGAACCAAGCTACCATCAAGTAGCTCCACTGTCCCTTGATAAAACCTTACTAAGTCCATAAAAAGACCACAAAACTGCACAATGATTTAGATGGGAAAAAAAGACCCCCCACCCCTTGAATGTAATTTATGACAAGTGCTGCTAATACGCTCATACCAACATTCATTACAAATAGTCATGTAAAAAAATGATTTCTGAAACTCACTCATTAGGTCAAAAAGAATAAGAGGCCCCAGGATATCTACGACTGCTACACTGTATTTGAGATACACATTCATTCATCTGCCAGGCATTTACATTCAACCACTGTCTGACAGTCGGGGTAGATGAAGTAACAAGTGTCAATCATGAGAGAACCCATACAACTTAGCATTATAATTATGAATTGGTGCCACTATGACAGATAACACCACCTATAACATTTATATCATTTACAGAAGCACATCTTTATCTATTGAAAAAAAAAAAAAAGGTTACGCAGTATGGGCGTGGAAAGTCTTTTGAAAAAGGCTTAGGTTCTAATGGTATAAAGGAAATATTGCAAAACACTATTTGCAATGATATTCCAACATTAATCGCGTGACACACTCAGAAGAACATATGTCAATCCGTCAGTGTTACACCTGCAAGGTTCGAGGAACAAAAAGGTTCAAGTTAAAGCGATTGGTAACCTTAACTCAAATGTATATACAAAGAAGGCTTTCCTTGCTGTTTACAATGGCGATGAACCAACATCTGAGTAATGTTCACATTACAAAGGATGGTTCTGAACTCTACTTTGGAAGAAGATGAATTTGTTGTATCCTGCAGCATTGTTGTAGAGCTGTTTTTGTTTTAGTTTAGCGAGCACAAAACCCCCACCCCCACAAAAGCAACAGCACCACCATTAAAATAAAGTAGAACTACTTTGCTCACCTTAGCAGGGAACCCGCCATTGGGCTCAGCTTTGAGTCGACATAACCTCTGAGTTAGTTGGAGAGCAATGCTTTTGCCGAGCTGGAAACAGCATCAACACATGGGTTGTTTTAAAGGTTACTGTCGTTACACACATCTATGTGTTTTACACTGTACAACAATTTCAGGTTCCATCGACTATGCTCTTCTAAACAGCGTTTTCTGACCAATAAGTTAATTCTTCTACAAAATAAAATACATGACAATTTTAAATTAATTTAGTGAATAGTATACTTTTGCTAAAGAAATGTTTGATATCTGGGAAAGGAATTGAGCAGAAAAAAAAGAACAGTATCCTTTACAAGTTCAAATAAATAGAAGGTCAGACAGTTTAACTAACGGCACCCCTCAAATAACAGGGGCGTAAAATACGATCATCTAGACTCTTTGTTCCCAACCTTGTGACACATCACTCCACTGCAAGCCTCATTGCACAATCAGACAGACACTGCGCAACTTCTATGTGTTTAATGCATTATACAATTCTCCTTGTCCTCCTTAGGAAAGGCAAATACGGTTGCTGGGCGCAAATATCGATTCCTTTTTTTTTCCTCCTCTGAAGTTAGCTCAGTTATTAGCATTTGAGAAAGGGTGTCTCTGCCACTTGCTTCGTAGACTGGTCAGAATTAAGCATGTAGGCATGCGTTCTTTATTTTGGCTGCCATGTTTTTGTCTTTGCTGGCAAAGAAAGAAAACAGGACCGCGCTTTTTTTCTTTTTCTGGAAGTTGGATCCACCAAAGGAAATGGCCATTCCTGGTCTTGCTTAGGAGCACTGATGAAACGGATACCTGAGCAAATAAATCAGTTTTCATGATATGAATTTCTTTGTCCTATTTATCCATGTTCTTTGCTTCAGCGTGTGCAAACTACGCTAATGCCCCCTGAGCTCCTTGCTGTCCTCTTTTTTTATTATTTTATATATTTTTTTTTTTGCCTATGTTTTCCTATATATACTTATATATTTTTTTCAGTGCTAAATTCTTTTTCGAGTTAACATTAGCAGAAGATGAGGCAGAAGGTTCTCATTCAGTCTCGAGACTGGTAGAAGAGAATGTATCCCGATTCAGAGTTCTTTGAGATGTCAGATGTCAACCCGTAGAATTCCTCTATAGCTTGTGCATCTATTTTCTAGAGGATATAAAAGACAATGAACAAAGGGAAATGAATTTAATGCAACCATTAAACCAGAACAAACCGGAGGACCTTTGCAGAGCCCTCCCTTCCTTTACCTCAACTGCACCACACTTGACCCCCAATACTGTCCCGTTTATGCCTACCTATTAATAAAATGGAGAGTGGCACAGTAGATTTGGCAGCCACCATCTTTGGTTACTTGACACCCTATTCCCAGCTCTCTGGTTGGCAGGAGCATGTGCAGTTGAAGCTGATCTAGTTTGAATTCAGCTGTGCATATGCTCCTGGCTTTGACATCCAAGGTTTTAAAATGACCACTTGTCAATTAATTTGGAAGAACATCTGAGAATTGCAATAGGGTATAGGGCTGACACTGCTTAATACTGGCATCCAGCACCGGCATACTGCAAATTCATTTGGTGTTTGCTCCATATCCCAATGGGTCAACACAACAAAGGCAAAGGACACACAATATCTGAATCACTGCTACTTGTGGTAGTAAATGCACCTTAGATCCCTTTCTATTAACTTGTATGAGAAGCACCATGGGTCCCACAGCACCCAATAGTTAGTTCAGTATTTACCATAGCCATTACGTACCATGGATAGAATGAACAGCATGAATTTTAAGAGAAATAATGGTATATTTATAGAAATAAGTCAAATCAACTGGACTTGCTGTGTTTTTTTTCCCCTTGAAGACGTTTCACCAGTCATCCAACTGGCTTTCTCAATTCAGAATAACTTGTAAATCTTCCTTCGAGAATATATATCCCCTGGAATGTTGCTCCAATCAGCATAATCTGTTTATCATAATCCACAATGATGTCATTAAATTAGGTGTTGATTGTATTAAAGGAAAACTATACCCCCCAAACAATGTAGGTCTCTATTAAAAGATACTGAGTAAAACAGCTCATATGTAAAACCCTGCTTCATGTAAATTAATCATTATCATAATAATATACTTTTTTAGTAGTATGTGCCATTGAGTAATCATAAATAGAAAATTGCCATTTTAAAAAATAAGGGCCGCCCCCTGAGATCGTAAGATTTACTGTGCACACATACAAACCACATGTAAGGTCACATGAGCCAATTAACAGACAGAGTTCTGCCTTTTGCTTCCTCACTTCTTCCTGTTACAGTTAGTGTTGTAGTATTTCTGGTCAGGTGATCTCTGAGGCAGCACAGAGAGTCACTAAATGGTGGTTCAAGGCAAGAGATGTAAAAGAGCAATATTTATGTAAATATATATTCCATTTTGGTAAGATTCTTTAATATGTCATTCAATTTGATATAAACTATCTGTTGCTTAAGTATTCATTTTGGGGGTATAGTTTTCCTTTAACAAGATTGGAGCTTTTGTTATTAAAAACCAAGACTACCGGTGAAGGTGGAAAACAGGACAGGAGAAAGAACTTGGTCCTGCCATATGTAGCTGGGGTGTGGAAAAACTTAGAAGGATTTTTAATAAACACCACATCCCTATTTGCTTTAAACCTAGCAACACACTGAGGCAGCAACTAGTTCACCCAAAAGACCCCATCCGAAAGCACAAGAAGAGTAACATTGTGTAAGCAGTGCAGTGCAGAATGCTATGATTTGTATGTGGGGGAAACCAAACAACAGTTACACCAGCAGCAGAGTATGGGGCAGCAGAGAAGAGCCAGCTCCTCTGGTCAGAACTGAGCCGTGTACCTACATCTAAAAGAAAAAGGCTGCCAAGTTCAGATTCTAGACCAGGAGAGCGACTGGTTTAAAAGAGGTGTCAAAGAAGCCATATATGTAAAAACTGAAAAACCAAGTCTGAATAGAGGCGGGGGTGCAACATCTATTGTCTGCTACATACAATGCTGTTTTGGCACTTCTCCCTGGAAGAATTATTAACACATCAAAGATCCAATTTTGCTAATACAATGAACACCTAATTTAACGAAATCATTGTGGATTATGATAAACAGATTATGCGGATTGGAGCAACATTCCAGAGGATATATATATTCTCGAAGGAAGATTTACAAATTATTCTGAATTGAGAAAGCCAGTTGGATGACTGGTGAAACGTCTTCAAGGAAAAAACACAGAAAGTCCCGTTGATTTGACTTTGACACAAATAATGGTCTTTAAACTGTAACTAAAACAGGGACACATCAAACCCATCATTTTTAATCTGTCTGAATTTGAACCCTAAACTGCATATGAAAATTCAAGTAAAATTTATTTGCATTATCCAGACCAAAGATACATTAATTTTAGGGTTTGGATTTGGCGAATACCAAACATTGGATGCAGTACTTCGCTAAATTCAAACCCGGAGATTCAAGTACCACTGAGACATCCTTGTAAGGTCACTTACCTCTACAATATCATCATCGAACAGCAGCCAAAAGTCATGACTCTTCACTATTGCAATATAATGTCCTCTATTTGGACCACTGTAAAATAAATAAATACAGTACATTTAGCAATGCAGTAAATAACCTTTATAAGTACATATCCACAGCTTGATTTTACATAGTGCATGGATCCAAATATCTGCTCTTAAATCAATGCTTGTGTTGGTTTCCAGAAAGTAGCAGCGCTGTGTAAGTTTTGCTAGTGGCAAATTCAATGTTAACTGCTGGAGAGGAAACAAGGGAAGTTTTGTTGCCCGTGTACCCAATTAATTAATGGTAGGCGACAAATCATCCCTTTTGTAATTGCCATTAACGATAAAGACAGTGGTATTCTAATCCAACTTGCAATGAGTCTTTTCTATTCCTGATGGTTTGTTCATTATTTGACTTTTTGTCCATGTTCTGCCCAGTTTGGAATTTAAGCTGTTATATGGTTGCTAAGGTTCCCTTCACTTTAGCAATTAGGAAGTAGCTTAAATGACATTCTGGGAAATGAATAAGAGATGATCAAAATTGTAAGGTAACTAATAAACTCTAGTTTGACATTACTTCAAAGAAGAAAATCTATGGCTTTGCCATATAAATTTGCTATCTAATGAAACATTTTCTCACATTTAACAAAGAAAATATTTATGTCCTTGAAGCACATTACCTTCCGCAGTGCACAACCACAGCTACAAGGTCATACATTCTGTCTGGGTTGGTGGCATCTCCTGATGTGTTAAACAGCCGAAGCTCTAAAGGAAAGACTACTCTGTAGGAGAGCTTTGTATATCGATGTAATTGATCCATGTACTTGAACCTCTTTAGGTGGAGGGCTAAAATCATAGGCAGCTTTTTTACCTTCATCCTTGGGGGAGACAAGACAAGAGTTACACATAAAGAACAAATTCTGTCATATTAGACAAGAAATTAGATAATATTTGGATAGCTGACCATGCTGAGAAGACTAAAGAATATTGAAAGGGTAAGGCGATTATCCCTGTCATTTTCAGGTAGGGATGCATCCAATCCAGGATTCAGTTCAGGATTTGGCCTTTTCAGCAGGATCTGGTTGAATCTTTGTGCCTGGCCAAACTGAATCCTCAGGAAGGGAAATCACCTGACTTTTCATCACAAAACAAGTAAAAAATGTTTTTTCCATTTTTCTATTTCATGCCCCTAATTAGCATATGCAAAGTTTCCGATTTGGTTCTTTCGTGAAGGATTCGGCAGAATCCCAAACAGTGGATTTGGTGCATCCCTATTTTCAAGTGATCAAACGGCAGATACAATTAAAATGGAAATGTTTTATCCTTTGCCAAAATGTACTGTTGAGCAGTTCTATGGAATACTATGGAATGGTGCAATCTGATGGTAGATGAAGGCCAAGGGAACAAGCAAAAAATGATTGTGTCTGTATGCAGGCAGAGGAAATGGGATCCACTGTCATCCACGCCTCCCTTTAGCTCCAATGACGACAATGTGTCGACCTGTGTTCCCCACGGATATCCGCTCAGTGTAGTTCCACAAGGATATCCGCTCAGTGTTGTTCCACACAGACCAACGCCGTTCATTGGAGCAGCAGGAAGAAGCCTGTGACAGCAAATCATCTTTCCTCAGCCTAAATACAAAACGTAGGTGGAGGGAAGTGGGTGATCCGCTGCACTGCCTCTGCCTCCAATCATGTGCTGACCCAAGATAAAGAAGTAGCTGACTGATATTTACTAAAACACAGAGACATTTCAGAGAATTTGTGGTTAGATTCCCCGGCACATTTTATTCACTGTGGTAAATTACCTTTTGTGCGCTTCCTGTTTACTGCGACACTCTTCACAGTAATATTTATATTCACTACAAAGTGTTTCCGTATTACTAAAACCCCTACAAAACAAAGAAATGCAATTTATGGTTAATGAGGATCTGGAACAATAACATTAAATGTTGCAGAAGAGTTTGTATATACAGGTATAGGATCTGTTATCCGGAAACCCATTATCCAGAAAGTCCTGAATTATGGGAAGGCCATCTCCCATAGACAATTTTATCCAAATAATCCAAATTTTAAGAATTGGTTTCCTTTTTCTCTGTAATAATAAAACAGTATCTTGTACTTGATCCAAACCATGATATAATTGATCCTTATCGGAAGCAAAACCAGCCTATTGGGTTTATTTAATGCTTTCACGACTTTCTAGTAGAATTAAGGTATGAAGATCCAAATTACAGAAAGATCAGTTATCCAGAAAACCCCAGGTCCCGAGCATTCTAGATAATGGGTCCCATACCTGTACCATATACTCACGCAGAAGCACTCATGTCACACTGGGAAATTGCAGCTGGCTACATATGGAGTTTTGTTTCCTCTAGGGAATAACAGACTATGCACCCTAAAAGAAACTATTCTAGTCAGCAATAAGTGGCAGCTCCTATTGCCCACGTGACATTGCAGCTACAGCGATTATAATTAACCAAGCATTTATAAGATTAGCCTACGGAAAAACAAACAGGCCATAAGAGAGCACTACGTTGGACTTTGTTTCCTTATAATTATTATGTTTATCAGACAGATGTGACAGCTAAAGCTCAGCTATAAAGGATTAAAGGGTACATCACCATTAAAGGAAAACTATACCCCCCAAACAGTGTAGGTCTCTATAAAAAGATATTGCATAAAACAGCTCATATGTAAAATCCTGCTTCATGTAAATAAACCATTTTCATAATAATATACTTTTCTAGTAGTATGTGCCATTGGGTAATCATAAATAGAAAATTGCCATTTTAAAAAATTAGGGCCGCCCCCTAGGATCGTAGGATTCACTGTACTCACAACCATACCAACAAACCATACATGTTTGGTCACATGAGCCAATTAACAGACAAGTTGTGTCTTTTGCTTCCACACTTCTTCCTGTTACAGTTAGAGTTGAAGTATTTCTGGTCAGGTGATCTCTGAGGCAGCACACAGACCATCACAAAATGGTGGCTCAAGGCAAGAGATGTAAAAGGGCAATATTTACTTAAATATATATTCCAGTTTGGTAAGATTCTTTAATATGCCACTTAATATGATATGAACTATCTGTTGCTTAAGTGTTCATTTTGGGGGTATAGTTTTCCTTTAAACAAAATTTTAGTGCATAATATAATATTATAATATGTCCTATTCTTAGCAGCCTTTCAGATAATAATTTAAGTATATACTCGAGTATAAGCCAAGTTTTTTAGCCCCCAAAATATGCTGAAAAACTCTACCTCGGCTTATACTCGGGTCAAACGCAAAAACGGTAGCCGGCGTCCAAGAATAGTCGCCGGCGTCCAAGAATAGTCGCCGGCGTCCAAGAATAGTCGCCGGCGTCCAAGAATAGTCGCCGGCGTCCAAGAATAGTCGCCGGCGTCCAAGAATTGTCTCCAAGAATATTCGCCGGCGTCCAAGAATGGTTGCCGGCATCCAAAAATTAAGACGCTGGCACCTCCAATGGAAGCAGAAACCCTCAATTTTTTGATTGAAACTTACCAGAAGCTGTTGCATTTCTCACCCTAGGCTTATACTCGAGTCAATAAGCTTTCCCAGTTTTTGGAGGTAAAATTAGGTACCTCGGCTTATACTCGGGACGGCTTATACTCGAGTATATACAGTATCTCCTTTTATCAAGTTTCAAATGGTGGTTATTAACCCCAGAAATAAAAAAAAAAAAAAACAATTGCTATTCAGGCCCTGTCCTATTAGTGTTGCAGCCTCATTTAAATTGTTGCCTGGTTGCTAAGGTAAAATGGACCTATCAACCAGAGAACAGCTTAAAGGAAAACTATACCCCAAAAATGAATACTTGAGCAACAGATAGTTTATATCAAATAAAGTGGTATATTAAAGAATCTTTAATCTCTTACCCAATGGCACATACTACGAAAAGAGTATATTATTATGAAAATGATTTATTTACATGAAGCAGGGTTTTTAGATATGAGCTGCTTATGCAATATCTTTTTTTAGAGACTTAAATTGTTTGAGAGGTATAGTCTCTTTAATGGGAGAATATTATCCCCCCCTATTGAAATAAGTTCTTTCCGTTGGGCTTATGTAGAAAAGGTGCAAATTTTCAAAATGGAGAGCTGCTAAACAAAAAGCTAAATCAATTCCAAAAACCCCTGTATCATGCTAAAGGTTAATTTAAAGGTGAACTACTCCTGCAAACTAGGGATGCACCGAATCCAGGATTCGGCCTTTTATCAGCAGGATTTGGACGAATCCTTGTGCCTGGCAGAAACTAATCCAAACCTTAATTTGCATATGCAAAGTAGGGGCAGGAAAGGCAATCGGGTGACTTTCGTCAAAAAACAAGTAAGTAAAAAAATGTTTTTTCCCCAACGGTTTCCTTTCCCACCCCCAATTTGCATATGCAAATTCTGATTCAGATTTGGTATTCTCCCGAATCTTGGATTCCGGGATTCGGCTGAATCCAAAATAGTGGATACGGTGGATCCCTACTTCAAACAAACACGAAAGCATCACTAAACACCGAATCCCCTCCCCAGGTATACCTTTCTTTTATTCAGACCATGAGTGCAAATTAAACCCTTACATGAATGCAATTAAAAAAAAACCCGTAACATAACATAATAGTTACCTTAAACAATGAGTGATTGATGTGTTCTGCTCCACATCCACAGAAAGATCTAAAAAGTCCTCATCTTTGCTGCTTATCTGCAGTGAGAACAACAAAAGGTACCATAATAATCGTATAACCAATTTTTAAAGGAACTTTATTTTAGAAAAAAAAGATCATTCAGGTGAAATGCCATCATTGTTTAATAAGGAGTATTTCCAATTTATTTATATGGCACATAGAAGAGTCTGATACCTAGTTTGTGCATTCAGCATAAAGGAATTTATAGTGTATGTTAATTATTGGAAGTGCAGTTGCAATGTTAGGCAAACACAGACTTTGAATTCAGGCTGAATTCAGCCCAAACTTTTATATCTTGTGTCTGGTGGGTATATTGGATAATGAACTAATTACAATTAATTAGCTTGACAGCACTTAACGCACAACACATTGTATATAGCAGTTAAAGGGGTGGTTCACATTTAAGTTAACTTTTAGTATGTTATAGAATGGCTAATTCTAAGCAACTTTTCAATTGGTCTTCGTTTTGTAATTTTTATAGTTTTTTTTGTTTTTGTTTTAATTATTTGCCTTTTTCATCTGACTCTTTCTAGCTTTCAGATTGGAGTGACTGGCCCTATCTAAAAACAAATGCCCTGTAAGGGTCAGGGCACACAGAGATTCGGGGAGATTAGTCGCCCGGCAACAAATCTCCTTTTCTTCGGGGCGACTAATCTCCCCGAACTGCCTCCCCTGCTGGCTAAAATGTAAACCGCCAGTGGGATGGCAGTCGGATCGATTTGTTTTCCGAAGCTGCCCGGGAGATTAGCCTCCTTGAAGAAAGGGAGATTTGTCGTCGGGTGACTAATCTCCCCGAATCTGTCTGACCCTCAATCTACAAATTTATTGTTATCGCTACTTTTTTAACTCTTTATATTCAGGGCCTCTCCTATTCACATGTCAGTCTTCAATTCAAATAAAAGCATAGTTGCTAGTGAAATTTGCACCCTAGCAACCAGATTGCTGAAATTGCAAACTGGAGAGCTGCTGACTAAAAAGCTAAAAAAAAAAAAACACTAATATAAAATGAAAACCAATTGCACATTGTCTCAGAATATCACTCTCAGCATCATACTAAACTTAATTTAAAGGTGAACAACCACTTTAAGGTTCTGGGTAGGAAGGACAGAAAATAGATGGTATTACCGTTTCACACGTGAGACACCGGGTTTCGTTGGTCAGAGTTCCCTGAAAGATCTCATGGACCCAAGTGGGATCCGGTGTGTTATTGTTGTTCTCGTTGTCAATGTTACCATTAGGTATTCTTCCATTCTGCTTCTCTTGCTTTCGCTCCTCTTGCAAAATATCGGCTATTGTGTTTAGTAGATAGTTTAGGAATTCATGAGCGTCCTGTTGCATGTAGTTGTCAAATAGCTCTGGAAAGCAAAGCACACGATAAGAGTGATTTAGAATTAGGCTCTAACGTTCCGGTAAATTAATGATCAGGTGGACAGCAGTGCACAAGACATTAGTGCAGGCTTAATTCATTATTTTTGGCATATTATACCAACAAAGCACTGTCTTTTTATTATCACTGTGGTCAAAAACTGCTGGACGAATCATCCAGGGAGAATGCTCCACTTAATATCAACAGGGTTTTATTAAAGCACACATACAGGCAGATTTATCTAAGGTCAAATTTCGAATTCATGCGAGTTTTTAAAAAATCCCCTAAATTCGTAAATTCAACCAATCAGAATTTATTAATGAAATCTAATTTTTTTAAACTGGAATCAACCTGAAAACTCCAATAAAATTTGATTCAAATTATAAAAACTCAATTGGAGTATATTTCTCCGAAAAAACTTGAATGTGAGGAAGGCTGCAAACAACTCCAAATTGATCCCTGGACCTCTCCCATTGACTGAAACAGCAATTCGGCAGGTTTTAGGTGGCGAATAGTCGAATAGTTCTTGAAGGGTCAGAGTATGATAAATCTCAATAATTTTATTTGAATTTGTAAAAAAATAAAGAAAAATAGAAATGAATTTGAGTAACTCCCTAGTTGAATTTGACAGTTTTGACCATTAAAAAATAATAGAAAATTCAAATTTCGAGTTTGACCCTTGATAAATCTTGATAAACCCCATATTGACAACAAACCAGCAGTGGGTGTGCAAAACGTACGTGTTTTCTGTCTCTATACTCGGTACTTCCTCTGAGTTAATTTAACATCACGTGTTTCAGTGTTTAAATAGTGTCACATCAGTGTCTAAATAGTGTCACAAGTATATACCACTCATTGTTTAAAGGCAAAGCATTCTCCAAAAGTGATTCGGCCATCGCATATTGCCGAGTATGTTCCTTGTATTCATTGACAAAGTCGGAAAGGAGTTGCAGAGTTCTAGTGAGAGCAGCGACTGAGGGGAGATGAGACTAGTTGGGTGAACTCTGCCATTTATACATCCTTTTGTGTGTTACGTATCTTCTGGTTACTTGTAAGTGAGATGCCAGCTCCCACTAATAAAATATAATGTAGAGTTGCTTTACAAACAACTATAGTTTATATAGACAGGCTACTGTGTAGACATGGGGGCAGCCATTCAAGCTATAAAAGAAGAAAAGGCCCAGGATACACATCAGATAAACTAACAGAATATAAGGGATTGCACAGAATGCACCTGGTATCTGCTAAGTGACCTGTGAGCTGCCTCCATGATTACAAAGTAGCCTGTTTATATAAATTATTACAGTGTTTCTACAGCAAACACAGCAGTTGTACCAGTGCAGGGAAACAGTACATTATATTGTCATTACTTTAAAATAGTTACATTTTTTGGTGTTACCATTCCTTTAAATAAAAAGGTACACTATAAACTGACAGAGGTAGCTGAATAAAGAAAATGATAGCGTGCCAGGCTGAAAACCACAAAAGGTTATATTTTATATTTAGTTCTGGGACTGTTGCCTGTACCTTCATAGAATCTCCTTTGTCCGTTCCTCTAATAGCAACACTTCCATTATGCTTTCAACTGCAGCCCTTACAACCTGATACACTGCCAGCCAAAAGATTAAACACAGGGATATTCATTTTGTTACATCCCTGGAATCAACTGTTTCCTTTAAACCTTTACAGATTTGAAGACTTACAGAGCTTAATAAAAAAATATTGATTGCTTTGTAGGAAAAGAATTAATTCATAAATTGTCATAGTAGGGATAACACAACACAAACCCCATGTCTTTGTCGTTTCGGATATATATATATACACATACACACACACACATATATATATATTGTTACCTTGACAAAGGTCTTAAGGAAGACCGAAACGTTGGAATAATAAATAAACGTTATCTCTTTTTCACCATATCCTCTTACCTCGTCCATGGTTGGGAGCATTACTAGGATAAATTTGTCAAAACCAAGCCCAACCTAACCCCACTTATGATGTAAGGTATAGAAAGTCACATCACAGAGAAGGTTTTTATGTGTTGATTGATTGTTCTTGAGAATATTGACATCACTTAGACTAAAGGTGGCCATACACGGGCCGATAAAAGCTGCCGACAGACCGAGTCGGCAGTTTATTGGCCCGTGTATGGGGGCCCCCGACGGGCTTCCCCGATCGAGATCTGGCCGAAAGTCGGCCAGATCTCGATCGGATGGGGTTAAAAATCCCGTCGGATCGCGGCCGCATCTGTTCGTTGATGCGGTCCCGCGATCCGACCGCCCGTTTGCGAACGTGAAGGATCCGATCGTTGGGCCCTAGGGCCCACGATCGGATCAGCCCGATATTGCCCACCTCAAGGTGGGCATATCGGAGGGAGATCTGCTCGTTTGGCGACATCGCCAAACGAGCGGATCTATCCGTGTATGGCCACCTTAAGATGTAAACCAATAACATCATACTCATGAAGAACCAAAAATCCCCCTACCCCCTTTCAAATGTCCTAGTGAAGGACTTGGGACCAAGAGGGTCAGAACAGGGATGAAAACATAATTCTGCCTCTTTATAGGTCCCTGGTGAGGCCTCATCTGGAGTATGCAGTGCAGTTTTGGACTCCAGTCCTTAAGAGGGATATAAATGAGCTGGAGAGAGTGCAGAGACTAAGTGCAACTAAACTGGTTAGAGGGAGGGAAGACTTAAATTATGAGGGGAGACTGTCAAGGTTGGGGTTGTTTTCTCTGGAAAAAAGGCGCTTGTGAGGGGACATGATTACACTTTACAAGTGCATTAGAGGACATTATAGACAAATAGCAGGGGACCTTTTTACCCATAAAGTGGATCACCGTACCAGAGGCCTCCCCTTCAGACTAGAAGAAAAGAACTTTCATTTGAAGCAACGTAGGGGGTTCTTCACAGTCAGGACAGTGAGGTTGTGGAATGCACTGCCGGGTGATGTTGTGATGCTGATTCAGTTAATGACTATAAGAATGACTTGGATGATTTCTTGGACAGACATAATATCAAAGGCTATTGTGATGCTAAACTCTATAGTTAGTATAGATATGGGTATACATAATTTGTGTGAAGGTATGGAGGGGTCAGTGTGTGTGTGTATGAATGAATGCTGAGTTTCATTTGGAGGGGCTGAACTTGATGGTCTTTTTTCAACTCAACTATGTAACAATGGCAACACCACTAGCAGGGGGGGGGCAAACTGGTCTACACAAACCCACAGCTAAACTAGTTTGTTGGCCAAACCATGCGGGGGTTCATGTCTGCCCATACATCACTGTATTAATTAAATATGCTCTTCTGGGCACCATGGAAAAGGTAACTATCATCTAACCTTTTATATAGATTTTGATACATTAGAAAAATAGCCCTGCAAGAGTCAGGGGTTCAGTGAATAATGCAAGTGAAAATGTATCTCTCTCTACAAATACAGATATGGGATCATTAACCATCATCCGATAATCCAGAACACTCCATATTATAAAAAGGTTGTCTCCCATAGACTCCATTTTATCTAAATAATCCAAATTGTAAAAAAGTATTTCCCTTTTCTCTATTATAATAATAAATAATAATAATAATAATAATAATAATAAAACAGTAGCTTGTACTTGATCCAAACTAAGATATTATTAATACTTATTGGAAGCAAAACCAGCCTATAGGGATCTCTCTGCATAGATTTAGGGGCTGTTCCTTATAATGTTATACCTGGAGTTTTCTATTACCTGACACATTTCTGCTTTTTAAGAAGGTACTGGAAGGTGACAGAAGAGGATTTGGACACAAAACTTGAAACTATCACAGAAAAGAATATGAAGAAACATGAGTTGCTTCATTTTGACATGCTATGCTGTTATGGGAGTTGCATAATAAACATCATCTTACCATTTTCTTTCCGTAGCCTGGTGATGAATTTCTTCGGAGGGATTACGCCAACCTTTTTCTTCTGTGTGGCTATACTGTGGAACAGATCTGACAAGCAAGTGAGGAGATTCTCTTTCTTCCTAGGTTGGCTTTTGTAAGCGAGAACCTTTTCCCGAAACGGCCGACAGAAATAAAGTGCTTGGAGAACGGAATTGCAGTAGCAGGTGTTCCCAAACTAAGAAGCAGAGAATAAAAGTTAAACATGAGCATAAACTGGTGTACGTCTAAGGTCAACAGTGTGTGATTTAGACAATTTAATCTGGCCGCACACAGAACGACTCCTTCATGCAATGGGTATGATTACCGGTTCCGCAGTAAACACCAAGTGAAAATGCATATCTTAACTTTTAGGGGGTTATTTATTATAGTCTTAATGCTAACAACTCAAAAAAAAAGTTTTTTTTTACTATAAAATCAGAATTGAAAAACTCAAATCTTTCGAGATTTATTAAACCCAGAGGCTGCAAAAATTCTGAATCCGAAAATACTCCATCTTAAACCTGTCGAGGTCCTGCAAAAGTCAATGGCAGAGGTCCTATTTGCATTTTGAAGATATTATGGTCTGTGCTGGGTTTCGTACAACAATTTGAACATTTTTGGGCGTTAAATCCGAAAAATTAAGATTTTTTTTGTGCGACAATCCGAATAAATTGCGGTTTTCATGGGAGAATGCGAAAAAAAGCCTCAGTTATTCCTGATTTATACCATTTTTTTCGTGATTTTTAAATGATAAATATTGGTAAATCATGTTTTTTTTATTTAAAACATCAGAAAAATTTGTATTTTGATAAATAACCCCCTCAGTGTCAGGTTAGCCTTGATATACGGAGGATTGCAATCGAGATTATAAAATCCAAAGAATTAGCGAAAAAAAACTAGAATTTTTCGTGAATTATTATACCCCCAGGATGGAAAAAGTCAGAATCAGAAAATCCAGCATCTCAGACCTGCCAAGGTTGTATATAATTTAGGGATGCACCAAATCCAATAGGATTCAGCCTTTTTTCTGCAGGATTCGGGTTCAGCCGAATCCTTCTGCCCAGCCAAGCCTAATCCGAATTTGCATATGCAAATTAGGGGCGGGGAGGGAAATTGCGTGACTTTTTTCACAAAACAAGGAAGTAAAAAATGGTTTCCTCTTCCCACCCCTAATTTGCATATGCAAATTAGGATTCAGATTCAGTTTAGTATTGGGCCGAATCTTTTGCAAAGGATTCGGGGGTTCAGCTGAATCCAAGATAGTGGATTTGGTGCATCCCTAATATAAGTCAATGGGAGAAGTCCTGAAGATCCGAAAAAAACCTATGATTCAGATTTTTGTACGATTTTCAAAAAAAATTTCCCCCGCACTGGAATTTGTCAGGAAAATGTATTGATAAATAACAGGGAAATAACCCATGCGTATTTGGTCGGAGTATATTTCAGAAAATAATAGTAATTTGGATTTTGATAAAATAACCCCCTTACTATTTCCAGCCAATAATTTTGTTTTAAGCAAGATTGCAATGGAGTGATCCACTAAATTGGTAGCTTCTTGTCTCAGGGACTCTTTCTGAGAGACTGCAGACAAGACAGACAGTTATCACGCTGTAACATCACTCTGAGCACATTTCTGGAAACCAGTTCAGTGACATACTTTAGGGAGAAAAACATGTAAATGTGCAAGTCTTTTGTAAAACTATATACGAGCAGTACTGGAACTTGAAGGATAAACGCAGATTCTAATTTTAGGGCAGAGACAGACTCAGATTCGGGAGGGGGGGATTAGTCGCCCGGCGACATCTCCTCTTCTTCGGGGTGACTAATCTACCCGAACTGCCTTCCCGCCGGCTAGAATGTAAATTGTCGGCAGGTTGGTACTCAGAGCACTTCGTTTTCCGAAGTCTCCTAGTGAGGCAACTTCAGAAAACGAATCGCTCCAAGTGCCATCCCACCGCCGATTTACAATCTAGCCAGCTAGTTTGTGGAGATTAGTCGCCCGGAAGAAGTGGAGATTTGTCGCCGGGCAACTAATCTCCCTGAATCTGACCGTGTGCTTGAATGGCTGTCCCCATGGCTACACAGCAGCTTAATATTTTGGTGTTACTGTTCCTTTAAGTAATACACTGCGGTAAATATAATGACCATTAACTCAAGTTAAGGAACCTATAAAAGTAAACATGTTATACTGCATTTTTTTATGCTCAAATATCAACATATGAGATATCAACTGTATGAAAAGCACGAGAAACTTCAGGGCAGCTCTGACAAGTTAAATGGAAGACTTATTGGAAGACTTATCAGAATATTATTAACATAATAAATAGAGAATGGAAGATTAACAAAGAAAAAATGCTAATTTAAGAAATAATTTAATGGAAGTAACAACCATAACAATGAACTGCTGATGTCTGAAATAATATTAGCAGCACAAAATAAGCATATAAATTAGGCTTATTTATGAACAATAGCAAATAATAGAAAGAATCTAAGGTGGACGTCATAGCTGCTAACATACCTTATTTAAGCATAACCAATTATCTGTCAGGCACTGTAAATTCTAAAGCACCGGCTCCAATGCTCTAGACTAGAGTCTACACTTTGGGGTTTTTTATTTGTTCATGCTGTGTTCAAAGGACCCAGAGAGTTAATGGCTTTAGGGAGGGAAACCAACCCAAATGTGTAAAGGAATTGTTCAGTATAAAAATAAAAACTGGGTATATAGATAGGCTGTGCAAAATATGAAATGATTCTAATATAGTTAGGCAAAAATGTAATGTATAAAGGCTGGAGTGACTGGATGTCAAATATAATAGCCAGAACACTACTTCCTGCTTTTTAGCTCTCTTGCTTTCCATTGATTGGTTACCAGGCAGTAACCAATCAGAGACTTGAGGGGGGGAGGCAAATGGGCCATAACTGTTGCTTTTGAATCTGAGCTTCATGCTAAGGATCAATTGCAAACTCACTGAACAGTTATGTCCCATGTGCCCCCCCCTGATAGTCACTGACTAACTCAGTTAGAGAGCTTAAAAGCAGGAAGTAGTGTTCTGACTATTATGTCAAACAAAAAGAAGTGTATAACTGGCTATAACTCTCAGTGGCAGATTTATCAACGATAAAATTTAAAATTCTCTCAGGAGAGAATCCTCCTTCAGTGTTTTTAAAACAAAACTCAAAGCCTACCTCTGGGAGCACCTGGATAAAACCTGAACTGGCACTTATATAACAGTGTAACAAACTGTAACCCACAGCACCTTAATACCCCTCTGAATTGTGTCTTTATGTTACCCTCCCATTTAGACTGTAAGCCCTACGGGGTAGGGTCCTCTAGCCTTTTATATGCATGTGAATTGTATTTCTAATTATGCACTTATTGTTACTTTTCATTCCAATGACCCCTTGTTTGTTACTACTAATTTATTGTTTTGCTGTACAGTGCTTTGCCCTCAAGGAGCGCTTTACAAATAAAAACATACATACATACAAAATTCAAATTTTCTATTTTTTTTTTATGGTCAAAACTTTCAAATTTGACTAGGGAGTTATTCAAATTTTATTCGAGATTTTAAAAAAAAAAAATCAAATTAGATTTTCGAGATTTATCACACTCTAGCACTTTAAGAACTCAAATTCGACTATTCACCACCTAAAACCTGGCAAATTGCTGTCAATGGAAAAGGTCCAGGGATCAATTTTGAGTTGTTTGCAGCATTCCTGACATTCGAGTTTTTTTTTTTTTTGAAAAATTTGAATTGAGTTTTTAAAACTCATATTCGATTCAAGTTTTCAGTTCGATCCTATTCACCCAAGTTTAACAAATTGGATTTTTAAATAAATTTCAATTGGTAGAATTTCGAGTTCATACTCCCATGAATTCGAAATTCGACCTTTGATAAATGTGCCTCCCCGCATTGGGGGTTCTTCCTTTAAAACATTAAGACCATGAAACCAGCGAGGCATCTTTATCTGTTTTTATTTAAAGGACTAAAACACGTACAATGGTTTGAACAGCAACTGCCACTAAGGAAAAAAAAAGTACAGAAATCACTGCAAGGGCTGTACCCAACTGCCATTATCATTATTACTTGTGCACCATAACAAATAGGGTTTTTAATGAATAAGATGCAATGATGTTCTTTACACAAAAGTGCATGTTTTCTGCATTGTGTAGCTCTCCAGCCCAGTGAAAGAGAACACATAAAGTGGCATATACTTACATTTACTAATCCGAAATAGTGCTCATTTACTGGAAATTGTTCCGGCCCAATCTCTTTCTCTAAAGCCGAGGCATTGGCGCCCTAAGGGGGTTAAGAAAAAAGAAATATTACATTATGGGAGAAAATATTATCAGCATAGCTGTTTGATATAGAAAACACTACTACATTTAATTTCAGCTGTTTTTTTTTATTTAATCTATTCTCTTCCACTACAGATGGAAAGCAAGTTATTCCAAACATCCCGGCTCAGCCCAAATCCAAAGGAGTGCACATGATCTCCTGTTGCCTAGCAACTCGGCTTCTATCATATGAGCAACGTCAGCAGCAAGTGCCCCTTTCCCAAAAACACTTTTGTGGGTGAATGCTTGCAAAAATGTCTCTAGGGATGCACTGAATCCAGGATCCTGGCCGAACCTTCTGCCTGGCCGAACCAAATTCGAATTTGCATATGTAAAATTAGGGGTGGGGAGAGAAATCATGTGACCTTTTGTCACAAAACAAGGAAGTAAAAAATGTTTCCCCTTTCCACCCCTAATTTGAATATGCAAATTAGGGTTCGGATTCGGTTCGGTATTCGGCCGAATCTTTCGCAAAGGATTCGGGGGTTCGGTCGAATCCAAAAAAGTGGATTCGGTGCATCCCTAAATGTCACCATTCAGAGATGTATCCATCCAGTTACTGGGAGACGTCCCAGAGAGACCCATATCCTGCTGAATGACACCGTTGGGAAACTGGAAATCTTGTTGCATTTTACTTTGCAATAAAAGGACAAGAGCACAGCTGACAAAGCAAATACAAACCAGCAACTGCATAAAGAAGATTGTGAAGTGTGACCAGGGCTGTTGTCGAGTAGTGTAGACATATACTGCAGAGTAGAGTCATGCAGCGGGTCGGGTACCCCCAGGTTACCCGCAAAAACCTGTGGTACCCTGCGGGTTGCAGGTAGAAGTTTCGGAAGAGGGTATAGACGGGGGTCGGCGGTTCTCCGGGTTTGCGGGTCATGGGTCGGGACGAGGGTCTTCTCAATAGCAAGTTTTACTCCTTTTCACCGGATCCCGCTTACTTCCAATGATGTCACTTCCGGTTTACAATGACAGCACTTCCGGTTTCTTGATGGTCAACGGGTCGTGGATAAGGTACTTGCGGGTCGGGTAGCGGGTCCAGGCAAGTAAGTATACAGGTCTGGGTTGCGGGTCAGGTTTAACAAATTGGTTCCACGCAGGACTCTACTGTAGAGTAACATCAGTCCTTCTCAGGCTGTGGAGCATTAGAGTAGCACAGCTACAAATGTATTTATAACTTATTTATACAGTGAATAGGAAACAGGAAGAGCTAACCACTAACCAACAACGTGATGACCAGACCTCAGGGAGAAGTGAGCACACCAAGACGCCCTTGCCCTGTGCCTCTCAATCATTTTAAAGGAAAACTATGACTATTTCAGATGCTAATCCTGCCACACGTAGTTCGATTCCCATGAATGGAAAGCAGGGGGCAAAGCGACAGCCACAGATCCAAGGTGCATCATCAATTTACTATATTTAAGGAATTACTGATGACTCGTATAAAAAGCCTTTCCTTACACAACTGGGATACTTTTTAGGTTTTATTAAAGTACAAGGAAAGAGTTAATTGTCATTTACCATTATTTACCCAGACCAGCACTCCTCTTCATTGAAAACCACATCAGCCCCATCTTAAAAGAGAACTAAACCCTAAAAATGAATATTGCTAAAAATGCCATATTGTACATCCTGAACTTATTGCAGCCAACTTGTCAATAGCAGCAATGATCCAGGACTTCAAACTTGTCACAGGGGGTCGCCACCTTGGAAAGTGTCTGTGACACTCACATGCTCAGTGGGCTCTGAGCAGCTTAGGGGTCGTCGCAAATTATCAAGCAGAAAATGAGGTTGGTCTGTCATATAAGTGGATGCTACAGGGCTGATTAATAAATTTTGATGCTAATTGCACTGGTTTCTGTGCTGCCATGTAGTAATTATCTGTATTAATTACTAATTAGCCTTATATTGTGACATTTCTTTTCTATGTGTACTGTATATTGTGAGTGGGTCCCTAAGCTCAGCAAGTGACAGCAGCACAGAGCATGTGCAGTGAATCAGCAGAAAAGAAGATGGGGAGCTACTGGGGCATTTTTGGAGACAGATATTTACTGCTAAAAGGCTGTGGTTGCCTTGGGCTGGTGCAGAAGCATACAATATAATGAACAACATTTTTAGCTACTTCTTTAGTTCGGCTTTAGTTCTCCTTTAAGGCCACACATGGAAAGGTCCACCTACTTGGCGGGGTTGGCAAATGAATGGATCTTGATGTGGGAGATAATCAGGTCCATGCAATAGTTTGCAAATTATTGGATCACAATGACAGGAATGCAGAGCATCCAGAAATGCATTAACACGCCAATTCAGTCTACACCCCAAAGGGATTTTTTAAACCTACTCGATCGATATCTGGTGGTTTATAACAGATGAGCAGGACTGTTGTAGGGTCCCATACACAGGCAGATAAACTGCTGCCTTGGTCTGAAGGGGCTGAATTGTGAGCTTAAAATGATGATTCAACTTACAGTGAACTTTTAGTATGTTATCTATCTATCTATCTATCTATATATATATATATATATATATATATATATATATATATACACACACACACATACATACACACACACACACTTCCAAATGAGTATCCGCACTCCAAAGCAAATAACTTCAACAAAGGGAGGGGTGCACGGTAATTATGTATACACCAATTATTCTCAGACCAGCACTCCCTGTTATAAGAATCAATTATTTTATTGTTGCATCGTATCTATGCCCGACGTTTCAGTCAAGGCTGCTCTGATGTTCTTCTGCTTAGGAAAGATTTGAGAAAGGTTTCTTAATTTTTTTTCCTAAGCAGAAGAACATCAGAGCAGCCTCTTTCTTTCACCTGACAACTTCCTTGACTACTTGGTGGTCAGACTGGTGGGAAACTGACCAGCAGGTGGCGCTGTTGTAACAAAATTAATTCATATTAACAGCACATGAATCCTTTAAAGGAATAGTTCAGTGTGAAAATAAAAACTGGATAAATAGATAGGCTGTGCAAAATAAAAGATGTTTCTAATATAGTCAGTTAGCCAAAAATTTAATCTATAAAGGCTGGAGTGAACAGATGTCTAATAAAACAACCAGAATCCAACGTCCTGCTTTTCAGCTCTATAACTCTGAGTTAGTCAGCGACTTGAAGGGGGGCCACATGGTACATTTCTGTTCAGTGAGTTTGTAATTGATCCTCAGCATTCAGCTCAGATTCAAAAGCAACAGATATGACCCATGTGGCCCCCCTTCAAGTCTCTGATTGGTTACTGCCTTGTAGCCAGGGTAACCAGTCAGTGTAAACCAAGAGAGCTGAAAAGAAGGAAATAGTGTCCTGACTGACTTGTTATACATCAGATCACTTCAGCCTTTATACATTACATTTTTGGCTAACTAACTATATTAGAAACATTTTTTTATCTATTTACCCAGTTTTTATTTTTACACTGAACAATTCCTTTAATATCTTGGAATAAAAAGAAAATAAATAATTAAAATAAATGACAAAAGTGCTTAGAATAGCCCCGGTATAAATTTTTACATTCACTAATTTTAAAGGTTTACTTGTCCTTTAAGGGGACATCTGCCATTGACTTTTACATGAATTCTGCAGGTTCTAGATGGCATATTTTCGGATTTGGACTTGAAACAGCTTCAGGGCATATTAAATTGCGGAAAAATTTTTGTCTTTTTTTACCACAACTTTTTCAGGTAAAAATCTCACGTTTATAAAGAAGTCCCCAAGTAATACATTATTTGACGGTATTTCTCTGCACACAAATGTAATGTATTACCGTAGTCATCATATTGAGGTGGGGGGGGGGAATACATGCCTATAGTTTGATGGAAAGAACAGATACCCTGTGCCATCGAAACAATATGGAAACCAAATATTGGGTTGGGACTTTTTAACCCTTCAAAGCAGGCAGATTTGCGGTCCAGTTCTGAAAATACTACATCCCAGAAAAAAAGATCCAACAACCTATAGCGCTTGAAGAGTTAAAGAGTGCATTCCTCCGTTATCATTTGGAACACAAAAATAATCGTCCTGCCAACATTCTCAACGTGAGATTTATCAAACGCACACAGTACTAGTGAACTAAGGCCATTACTGCCTGGAGGCAATAATAATTGCTTGGAACATATTGGAAGCTATGGGATGACAGTTGCAAGTGGCGGATAGAGAAAAGGGCAAGCAAATTCACACGTCTAAAATTGTTTCACTATAACCTTTCCTTTATACTCCAAATGGATAATACCAGCCCAAACTGTCAATAGAAAGCCTTTTCTATATACAACTAAACGGTGCCATCATTAAAGTATACCATTTATTTACGCTGTTCTTTCCAATAACTCATATAGTGCGATAAACAGAAGGGCATATTATGGAAGAACAGGATCTGTGTCAGCGAATTAATTCAATAATTAATCAATCTCCCTTTCACCTTTCATTCATTATGACTTTGAAATGAAGTTCATTCTGGCTTGGACCTGCTGTGGCAGTTTTGAAACTACTGGAACATTATGTAGGTCTTGTGATCAATGGTCACACTATTACAATCGGCCTTAATTGATTACCCTGCAAAAAAAATAAACGAGTGCATCGTTAATTGCCTTTCTAAATAACTCATTTGATAAAAATACAGTCAGATAAGAAGCAACGGGGAAATGATTTTACTGAACTCTCTGTAGCAAGGCTGGAAGGAATCAAAAAGCTGAACTGTAGTTCTCTTCCTCTCACCTACTGTCCTGCCTGTGCGCGGAGCTATAAGGAGATACTATAAGGATATCAATGAACTACTAGTTGGAAAGACTATTCTTAGTACAGGTATGGGACCTGTTATCCAGAATGCTCGGGACATGGGGTTTTCTGGATAACTGATCTTTCCGTAATTTGGGTCTTCATGCCTTAAGTCTAATAGAAATTCATTTAAACATTAAATAAACCCAATAGGCTGGTTTTGCTTCCAATAAGGATTAATTATATATTAGTTGGGATCAAGTACAAGTTACTGTTTTACTATTACAGAGAAAAAGGAAATCATTTTTAAAAATTTGGATTATTTGGATAAAATGGAGTCTATGGGAGACAGCCATTCCGTCATTCGGAGCTTTCTGGATAGCGGGTTTCCAGATAAGGGATCCTATACCGTATGAAAATAGAAAATATCACTGTTTACAGGGCAATAATTGGGTCTAGGCATTAAAGAAAAACTAAACCCTAAAAATGAATAGGGCTATAAATGCCATATTTTATATATTGAACTTATTGCACCAGCCTAAAGTTGATGCAGGTCTTCAAACTTGTCACCAACTTGGAAAGTGTCTGTGACACTCACATGCTCAGTGGGCTCTGAGCAGCTGTTGAGAAGCTAAGCTTAGGGGTCGTCACTAATTATCCAACAGAAAATGAGGTTCCCCTGTAATATAAGCTGATGCAACAGGGCTGATTATTAAATTCTGACGCTAATTAATCTTGTTTCTGTGCTGCCATGTAGTAATTATCTGTATTAATTAAAAATTAGCCTTGTGACATTTCTATTCTATGTGTACTGTATATTGTGAGTGGGTCCCTAAGTTCAGTAAGTGACAGCAGCACAGAGAATGTTCAGTGAATCAGCAGAAAAGAAGATGGGGAGCTACTGGGGCATCTTTGGAGACAGATATTCCCTGCTAAAGGGCTGTGGTTGCCTTGGGCTGGTACAGAAGCACAAAACATAATGTACAACATTTATAGCTACTTCTTTAGATAAGCTTTAGTTCTACTAAGGCTACGACCTGCAAAGACCCCAAACTCCCCATGATCGCCATAAGTGCAACACAGTCTGGATTATTGTAGAGAGGTGTTCTTCTCCTACCACCAGATTTAACTATTAGTGTAGTCTGCTGAGTGTTTAGATTTAAATTAAAACTGGCATAACATATTCTTATCACAAGCCCTTTCATTGGATTTTAACTGCACTTTAAAATTAAAAAACTCCTAATTACACGTGTATTTCTATTGGGCCTCCATTTATAACCAATATTTCCAGGAATGGCCACATCTTAAAAAACAAAACTGGATCTAGACATTTAAGTGCTTGCAACCAATCTTTGCACTTTTGGACCAGCACTAGGTCTAGGCTGGGATACAAAATAGGCCCTGGCATTATATTTAGAATACACGGAAGCCCAAAACAACCCCCACCAACCCAATAAATAGTGACTATGGCATCTTGTGGCAGCAACTCTGGCATTAGCTAGAATCCACATATTACCACTCCAGTCCTGCCTGTAACTAACCCAACTGCTTAGACTGTAAGCTCTACAGGGCAGGGACCTTCTTCCGCCTGTGTCTCTTAAAGGGTTACTGTCATGGGAAACCCCATTTTCAAAATGCATCCTTATCCAGCAGACTTCTGCACTAAAATTCATTTTTCAAAAGAGCAAATGGGTTTTTTGTTATATTTAATTTTAAAATCTGACATGAAGCTTGACATATTGTCAGTTTCCCAGGTGTCCCCAGTCACGTGTCTTGTGCTCGGATAAACATCAGTCACTCCTTACTGCAAGTTGGAGTGATATCAACACCCCATCAGCCTGTCAGCAGAATAATGGGAAGGCAACCAGATAACAGCTCCCTGGTAGATATAAGAACATCACTCAATGGTAAAAATC